>NC_047065.1:4956520-5641520 GCF_902459465.1 Asterias rubens
AATAAGGGCGGGCTATTTGGGTGCACTCACGGTGTTTACTCGTGTGACATCAATCAAAGCAAAGGGGTGAATTGCAGGGAGCCAGCGGGGGAAGGTGACGGTGATGGGGCCGCTGTGCTCTCTTCGTTGGTCCCTAGTTAGTTTGTTATTGTTATGGAAATAAGGAAAAGCAGTGACTGTGGTGGATTGATGGAAGAGATGGCTTAGGATGAGTGGGGTTGTGCTGTGTACAAGAGCGGATGACCAGATGGGTATAGAGATGAACGTCAGAACATGGGCACGAGACTGCCCCTTTCGTGGTCATTTCTCTATGCTTGGACATTGGACAATATATACAGGACAGGCGGTTCAGAGACTTGAAGAAACTCTACGAATGAAATGTTTTGGAAAGGGATGAATTGATAAAAATCGTATGCAAACTTATTCCCAAATGTTGGTGCGCAGTGACAAAGTTAAACCAGGATCGGCAAAGGGTATACATTATTGCTGAAGAAGATACAAGAAGCAAAGGGCTAGACACAAGAAAAATATACAAACAAACAAACAAAAAATGAAACAAAACTAAGACATCTCCTTGGTCTCAACATTCCGTCAGGTCAGATAATTGGTTGCAAGAAGATAAAACAACAAATGTTGAGATGTTCGAGAAATAGGGAACATTGTGTCGTCACAGTGGCGGGTAGATAGGCAGGGACTGCGGTGTTTATAAGAGCTGGGTGGATTTCACAAAGGTAGTCCTAACTTAGGACTAGTCCTAGGCAATGCTAAGAGATAGGACCAGTCCTGAGTTAGGATGAGTTACTGGTCCTAACTTAGGACCAGTCCTATCTCTTAGCATTGCCTAGGACTAGTCCTAAGTTAGGACTACCTTTGTGAAATCCACCCCTGAACAGGTAGTAATCTTACGACATGCCCCAAAGGATGGGACTCTGGGTGAAGGATGAGTGGTCAACTTGTGATGCCCCCTTTATATATATAAAAAAAAGGGATGGTATACTTTAACTTTTGGTAATTACTTCATAAACTAAAAACAATGACTATTACTTAAAAGAGCACGGGGCACTCGTTATATTATAATATTATAAAACATATTAGAACTGACTTCTTTTGCATCTAAAAGCACACACAATTACAACAGGGTTTGGGGCTTTGTTTCGTTTTGCCACTTCTATTACCAATTCGATGTTAATACTTGCTATTGTTGTTGTGTATTTGTAAAGCGATTGTTTGGTAGAAAGTTCTCCCAGAGGGCAGCCTTTCTGTTAGACCAAAACGAATTGAGCGGTTTTGGGGGATTTAGGGGGACTTTTTTTGCCCCCCCCCCCCCCCCACCTCCCTGGTTACGGGCCTGCATCGTTTTGAGGGTAAAACCAAAATTGAGAGTATGTTCACATATCTTAATTGGGGCATACATTCACAATATTGATATGTATTACTACCATTTTTATACTCCCTGTTTTCAGAGCTGGGTGTCTTTAATTTTACCACAAGATATTACTAATATTGCTCACCAGTCTAATGGGAGCATACAATGGTCGTACACATTACTGCGGCAGAGCGAACGTTGGCTGTGCGTGTGACGCAGGCGGCGAGAGAGCCCATAGACCGGGATTAGTGTAAACACAGCTAGCACCCCCACGACTACGAGCTTATCAGTTCGGGGGGCGCGCGTCGTGCACTGATTTCACTCTATTGTGAGTGACGGTCATAAAACAGGTTCATAGTCTCTGAATTGCTTCGAGGAGTACTCAACATGAAAGATAATGATGTCATTGATGAAGACAAATGATCCGCCACTCCAATCCTTGGGGTCCATCTTGGGGTTTGGGGTGGGTGACGAGAAGGTGACAGTTTGGATAAAAATTGGGGAGGGGCGCCAAAGTGGGCTTGGTGGACATGGCAAACACAGGTGGAATACAAAATATGCGCTTGATTATTTGAATCACAACGGGACGTTAACAACCCTAAACAATAAATAATACACAGTCAATTATCTTTTTCAAGAGTAAATAAAACACACACACTACACACACACACACAAATCAACAATTTGGACGGTTACGTTTTAGTGAAAAACAACGAAAATCGTTGATGTTTTGTGAGGAATTTTATACGACCAAAACTAATTTCGTGTGCATCCAATTGCTCTCCAGGTCAGAATTTGGTGATTTGAAGGTCTTCAAATGATAAATCCAGACGTACCGGTAGTAGGGACTTTTCGTTTTCGACGACGGATGGTTCTGCGATGGTTGTTCAGCTAAACGTTGTCGTTTTCAGCACAACGAAGATTCATCCCAAGTACTGTCGTAGAAATTGAGGGACGACCGTCCTCAAAGCCGACGCATGCGCAGATGACGCCAAATGTCATCTTTACCGTCGCAGAACCATCCGTCGTCGAAAACGAAAAGTCCCAAATATTGTTCAACGACGTCAAGACATTACTTTTACCGTTTTAAAGGTCTTCTACAGAAGATAATGAGATCATTTTAGTTCAGTATTGTACTTTGCATGCAACCGTCAAAAATATGCTTTCAAACAAAATAATTCAAATAGGCCTACAGAAGGGGTTGAAGCGACTCGAACCGTGGAGCAAGGCCCCATGCTCGACCCACAAGCCGGTGGCCCAGGCAAATCTGTCCGCCGGTGTCAGATGCAATTGTGTCCACCATGCAATACTGTCCGCTCCGGACACTTTTGCATATGCAATCGTGTCCGGGGCTGTGCAAAAACCGTCCGGTGGACATGTACCTGACTCCATGCATGCACTAAACCAACAAACATGTAGTCTACACTCTGCAAGCTGGCAGAGTGTAGTCTAGATTTCAAGCCGTCCAATTAACTAAATCATACCGTGGCGGGTGCGCTTTGGCGATTCAACCGCGCGTAGTACACTATCCAGAATCAAGCACCATAGTCTTGGGCCAAGACTAACAAACATGCAGCATGAATGTCAGGTATTTTATGATTGCAGCGAATAACCAGCGGCCGAACATTTCCCATGTCATTCATGACATGAGCTTAGTACTTTATAGTAGCTAGCCTGAAGAAAAAAAGTTGCGAAGGTGTTCCGTCGGCGACCAAGGGCGTTTAACTTACTGAAAGGACGGTTTTGCACGTGGGCGGACACAACTGCATATGCAAATGTGTCTGGGCGGACACAATTGCATTATGCAGCAGCGTCCTGGCGGGCACGATTGCATATGCAAAACCGTCCGGCGAACATTATTGCATATGCAATAATGTACTCCGGATAGTATTGCATAGAGGACACAATTGGATGCGACACCGGCGATTCTGTCACATACAGGGGAAATTAACGAGGGCTGTTGTAGAATTATTCAAAAGAGGGCGCTAACAGAAGTAGTTTGTACACAGTTTGCCATCGGGGGGGGGGGGGCACACAGAACCTCTTACCACACCGTCAAATAAGATGCCATTCTCTTTAAATGACTTCAAAATTAATAATTCACATTCTTCATTAATATAATCTATTTTATTTTACATTTCAATCATTTTACACAATGTTACTCGAATAAACACAATGTGTCATGACTCTCATCAGGAGCGGCTGAATAAAAAAAAAGATCCGACTCATAATAACATCCTCGGGGGTATTTCTGTTTGATGGATAAACCTCCACACAAAACCAAAACAAATCACCATGGTTGTTGTCACATAGTATTATAATAGATACAAAGAATCACACAAAATAGTGTAGAGTGTCATGGCCGAGTGGTTAAAGGCAGTGGACACTATTGGTAATTGTCAAAGACTAGCCTTCACAGTTGGTGTATCTGAACATATGCATAAAATAACTAACCTGTGAAAATTTGAGCTCAATCGGTCATCGCACTTGTAAGATAATAATGAAAGAAAAAAAACACCCCTGTCACATGAAGTTGTGTGCGTTTAGATGGTTGATTTCGAGACCTCAAGTTCTAAACTTGAGGTCTCGAAATCAAATTCGTGGAAAATTACTTCTTTCTCGAAAACTATGTCACTTCAGAGGGAGCTGTTTCTCATATATGGCTGACCGTGTTAGTTCGCACAGTAAATGGAAAACCACGCAATTTCGAGGCAAATTTGTGTGGATCATTGTATTCTACTTTTAAAACATCTTTCCAACCATATGCATTTTATAACAAATGGTTACCAACGTTTTTTTATAGACCAACTCGTCCGATCCAAGGCAACGTGTTCCTTTAAGTACAGCGAAATGGTATCAACTCCTCGTATGCTTCTCTTTGAGGTCCAACTACACATGCGAGATAACGTAGTTTTTGTTATTGCATCATCACAAAAATGTTAGATTAAAAACATGAACATATATAGACTTAGGATGAACTCATTGTTTGATGGTCCAGAAGAGATGCTCAAGTGTTTTTTATATAATTAAATCGATCAAACGTGTTCTCATTTACAATTACTTATTGTACACTTTTTATTTGATTATACTTCCTGTTGTATAGGTTGGTTAATATCACATTAGTTTTATACTTTACATTTTATTAACCGGAGCTTTAGTCTTTTTTATAGTTTTTTTTTATTATTAATTTATAATAATGATGTTACACCATCGGTGTTTCAAATAAGAAATACTTCATTAAAAAAACAAGTCCTTCCAATCTTTGAATATGGTGCTTACGGTCGATAAAGATAACACATGGTTCAACCTAGAGAATGCACAATTTGCCTGGCAGAAATAAGTTATTACCACGCAATAGAGTTTGCCACTGGTTCCCGCTGCTTTTAGCTTAGCATAATATGCATAAGTCATACTCGATAATTATTAAGTCATGATACATCATCGATCTTGGAATGTATTTATATATCCAGTTTAATTTCCATTTAATACATTATGTATGTTTTTTAGTTTATCTAGACTCTTATGTGTAGCATCATCCAAACTGTGCACTTTATTAAAATGATCGTCCAATAAGTTGTATACGTTTAGACCGCTCCTTTGTCTCTCTTGGGGGGGGGGGGTGTTCCAAGGTTTCATCATCCGTTATGTCTGCTGCCACCAGCGTCTCAAAAGTCTTCAAGTGTGAATATTAGCAGCATCCACAATTTGTCATATTTCAAACATAAAGGTCTGTACATTTCTATGTCATTTTCTTAGTGTCAATCCTGACTTTTGATGATATTATTCAATCAAAAGAGATCTGAATTTGACCTTTTGAAAATCTTTGAATTGCTACAGACTAATGGTTGCCGATATCCAATGACGTCATGTTTTAAAATTTTGCTATAAAAGAGTGTAAAATAAAATGACGTTTTACACTATTTAAGTACGAGGTTTCATTTGTGACTGTTTTCTTACATCATGAGGCTCTTTACCTATTTGGAAAATGAGTACATCCCTTGGAGACCCCCTTAAAGACACCGGACACTATTGGTAATTGTCAAAGACCAGCCGTCACAGTTGAGGGTCTGCACGTTTATAGCCTAGTGGCGGCGGTTTGTGCAGCAAAGACAAGACAAGACAAAACAAGACTTCTTTCTCGAAAACTACGTCACTTCAGAGGGAGCCGTTTCTCCCCATTGCTTCTTGTAATCAAGTAAGGTTCTATGCTAATAATTATTTTGAGTAATTACCAATAGTGTCCAGTGCCTTTAAAAAAAAAAATGAAATAAAACCTCGTTCTATGCAGGATGACCTTGATTTATGACTTCAGTATTCCAAGTTTGATGACTGAACAAAAGAGGAAAGAAAACATGAAGAAAGTTTGATCAATAATAAAGGAATGTGAAGACGATATAAAGACAATACAACAAAGAGGGAAATATGCAATCAGTAATTATTAAACAATTTGTTTCAATATCTTTTTTCGTGACACTTATTTGATATCAAAACCTAAAGTGAATTTGCAATAGTTTGTTGTTTCTTTTTAAATTTCGGAATCGAATTTGTTATTTTTCTATTTACTATCTCAGATACTTTGGCGACATTAAGATTTGTTTTTGTTTTCAAAATGTATGATGATGTTTTTATTTTCGTTTGTGTGTAACATTTTATTATGCATAACAACTTTCGGGTTTTTCACAACATAGCCCATTGAAAACAATTAAGGTGATATGCAAGAATATAATAATCTCAATAAATAAATAAATAATAAAAACTAACTACACTTACGTTATTCGGAGCTAAATGCCATCAAATACGGTGAGAAAAACGAGCATGCTACATCACAAAGTACCGACCATATTTTTAACATCCATGCAAACTACATGCACCAACGTTCATAAGCAAGAACATAATTTGTTTTGCTGCACAAAAAGTATACACGTACAAATAACAATTCATGCATGCAAAGAACGAAATCACAGACACAACAACTGACGAACTCCAAAGAAAAATGCCCCCAAATTATACAAATCATATATGGTTTTTATTGCAATTATTCTCTTTAGCAGTTACATGTAGGCCTATGCGTACAAATAGTTTCCTACTAAACGGAATACCAGCTCATTTTACTTATATTTCTTCACACAATCGCATAAATTTATACTAAATTAATATATAATGTGAAAAACCTCCACTCGTAAAATGACAATGGTTCGGACATTTTTGGCACTTATTTTCAGAGAGAATTTGCGGCAGACATGTAATTTTTTTCAGGGGAAAACTACACCAAAATGTATGCCTGGTCCTAGCCCTAGCCCTGGCGGCCTAACACTTTCGAATTATAATTATGTGTACAGAGGAAGAGTCTAGGCTAGGCCTGGGCCCAACTTTCTGAAATATACTGTACGCTATGTCTTATTAATTTTGTTCGTGATTTTAATATTGAGAGTGTACAGAGTTGTATCCCATAAGTTTAACATTATTCCTGATACACCCAGAGGCTATATTGCGTTTCAGGTCGATTTTGGAAAGACGATAACGACAAAATCAGAAGCGTTAAACGCCAGCATTTTTTTGTTTTTTTTGTCTGTAGTATCGCATTTCCATTCCTGATTTTTTTCTTCTAAGGATTCCCTTTTGTGAATCGATTTAGAATAACTAAAATTCTCAATTGAAAAGCACTTCAGTGGCAATTTTGATGTACAGAAGAAACAAAATTGCTAACCGCCAACCTATGTGACTTTCCATAAGTTGACACGTGGTGGCGCTATACAGCAAAGCCAAGCACAACTTTTCGAGACCAAGTCGAGAGTACAAGAAAACTTGCCATCTTCACTCCTCACCAAAAAACTTTCATTTGAAAGGAAAAAATATATATTAATTTTGTTTTTTTTACTCATACACCGATGTGTGTTAGCACTGTATACTCAGTACTTTCCCGAGTCCTGTAAAAAAAAAATATCACAGGCATGTCAAAACATATGCCATTATTTGATGAGTTTGCTAAAAAGTAATTGCTTGTAAATGAAGGTCTCACAATAGATTTTATCTCAAAATGTCGATTAAATACTTTCACTATAAAAAAGAGTTTTCCCTCATTTCTGAATTTATCAAATATAAAACCTCACAATCATAATAAATGTACCTACTTCACTACACTCACCGATAGATAAACAAAAATAACCATAAGTAGTTGTGGAATCAAAATTTGTTTTGGTATTTACAATAAATTCTAAATGATTATTGGCCTCCACTGTATTTGAATTTTGATTAAATCTTTCTGAAAGATTGTTCACAAGAAAGAACAAAAAAGGCAAATTAATTGAAAGAGAAATCTTTGAAAGCAAGTATTTAACGTACAAATTGCTTATAATAATAAAATAATTTAAGCTGATTTGATCTAAAATCCTGTAAACAATTGGTAAGTTCAACATTATATTACTAGTATTCACCTTTATTACATATTACGCTGAAAATAGTAAATATTCGATATAGTTTGAATTATGCGGTAAACTTTACATGCAACGCACACCTCCCCGCAGTAAAGAGCAAGTCATTGTTAGATATACCCTTATATAATCTCATTTGTACATGTGATTAAATAGTGTTAAACATTTATTTTTTTAAACAATATACAGCACGATCCCATCAAATGGTTAATATAAAAGGAGTAAATAAAGTTGAAAACTGAAAGGTTTTAGAAATAGTACAACCTCGTCCCCATTTGCTTCGAATCTCATACTTGTCCCCCTGTGATTGAGCTAGTTCCCATGCCATCCCAAACCCCGGTCAGGAAAAGTGCTAGGAGTAATACTGATAAGTTACTTTCAATGGCCTCCAAAGCTCCTCGGCCATAGAGGTGTCCTTTATAAATGGCACAAAAATACCCCAAACTTTCCACACTCAGCTTTCTTGAAACACAACTTAGGACAGTAATTGCCTACAACCTCTTTTCTCCAGGCACACAGCGACTTAAGACATTATTATAAGGGAAGCTTAGCCCAAACTATATTTGTGAATAATCATAATTGATGGTGTAATTTCTACTACAAACCAAATAACTCAAATTACCGCGATACAAAATTGTGAGTGATGAATACAAAACATTAATGATTTACGCAAAACCAACAAATTCCACCAACAATACATATTTTATCTTATGTGATAGCTGAGACCTACTGTACTTAATGCACAACTGTACAGAAAAAAATGTAACTGATCCGTGCCATCAAACAGGAGTCTTTGAAACGCTAGATGGCAACAGACTTACCAGAAAACCTTCCGTTGTTTAGGTCTAGTTCTGAGCATGCGAACATTTCCAAAAACAATGGATTTACCTGGTAAGTCTGCTGCCACCTAGTGTCCCCAACGCTCTCCAGTTGCTTCACAGATCTTTTTTATTGGTTGACAGAAAAGCGAGCTACACATTGGTACAAAATATCTTTGGTGGTAAGCGGGAGGAAGACTTGGAGTATATGAACAATATAAATGCACCAACTGGATATAGACCTTTATGTCACACTGCAGCCATCTTGTATTACCATGCACATGTAAAGAGCGGGAGGGAGAAATAAGACTGGTCTCTTTTTGTACAACACATCTCATAACGTGTCATTGCTATTGAATACATTACACAGATGGCAGCAGACATATTTGTCTGGTTTCTATGCGTCTTACACAATATATAAGCCCCTGCCCAATTTGTGGCTCGGACTACAGGTACAGCTGGATTGCGGGCCGATATGTGCTGAATTACAGGACTACCTTAGCAGCACCCTTAGGCCGCATGCGAATTGGCGTCTACAGCTACGGCTATGGCTGTTTCTAAGAGTGTTGCACAGGACGTCCAAAATCTCAACACACGATGACGTGCAAATCTAGCTGTAGCTCTAGCTGTAGCCCCAATTCGGACACAGCCTTACTTAGACACAGTTGTAGCTTTAGTCGTAGCCGCCATATTGGGTCAGCGAAGTAGTGTGTCGTTACTCCCCAAAATGGTCAAGCAAAGAGGTTTCAGCATACACAACTGTTTTTACATGTTAACAGACCTCATGCCATAACTGTTCCCTGGTAAGAGCCCAGAACAAAACACATCCAACATGAACACAGCCTCGGACGACAAGACAAGATGGCTGCAATCACAACAAAAGGTCTACGCATCTGCGACAAAAATACATCGCACAAAATGCACACACACAATACTTGAGGAGCAATGAAAAATGCAGCTCGTTGTTTTCTCCATTGACCCCCCAAAAATCACAATACACATGTAAAAGGCCATGGATATCAGTGTGAAGTCAAAACCACACGCTAGACTGAGTTTGGGAAGAGGGTTTACAATGTCATACAAAATGCATGCACTTTAAGGACACTCAAAAAATGTCAACAATCTCTTTTTGTAGTGAAGGCATATAAATCGAATTGACCATATTTTTATTAAAAAGGCCTTGGCAGACCGCAGGACAATTTTTACAGGCTACCAACTTTTCTGCTTGTACTGTTTTTTTGTATCTTTGTCATTGCATTGTTTGTTTGTAAGTAAATTGTAAAGCGCTCCAATCTTTGTGGGGCGCTATATAAATGCTTCATTATTATTATTATTATTATTGTTATTATTATTATTATTATTATTATTATTATTAACTGCACTGATGGAAAAGGAGCACTTTATGTGGAAGTAAACATGTGGAAGTTTTTTTCTTTTTGGAGCTGGTTGCCTGTTAATTGCTCTGTGTGACACGGCCTTAAAGGCCAAAAGACATGAAGCTGGCAGCACACAAATCTATTTTTCACCGAAGTCATCGGCGAAAATAAAGGACTACTTCAATCATTTGTGACTGGTGCTCCACAATTCCTCTGGCTAAAGTACTTTCACTGAGTAACTTTTTCCAGCTACATAGCACTTAAAGGAAGTGGACACTATTGGTAATTACTCAAAATAATTATCAGCATAAAACCTCACTTGGTAACGAGTAATGGGGAGAGGTTTAAGTATAAAACATTGTGAGAAAAGTGACGTAGTTTTCGAGAAAGAAGTAATTTTCCACGAATTTGATTTCAAGACCTCAAGCTTAGAACTTGAAGTCTCGAAATCAACCATCTAAACGCACACAACTTCGTGTGACAAGGGTGTTTGTTCTTTCATTATTATCTCGCAACTTCGACGACCAATTGAGCTCAAATTTTCACAGGTTTGTTATTTCATGCGTATGTTGAGATACACCAAGTGAGAAGACTGGTCTTTGACAATTACCAATAGTGTCCACTGTCTTTAAGAAGTTTAGCTCCGCAATAAAATGCTGAAACTGTTGACATTTTCTGACCATCAACTTGTACAACTAATTACCATAAGTAGCATTTTCCTCTAAATAGCTTTATATCATGAAGCACACAATCAAATCACACACTTAATTCATATTTTCCGGTTATACATTATATTTTAGGATGTCAAAATGTGGTCAAAAATTACTCTGTGACCAGCCAAATTACCAACTTGGATAATATTTACTTTAGATACAAATTTTTAATTTGAGTATATAGAGAGCCATTCGCGAGGGCCAAGAGCAACCACATCACCTACAATTTTCAATTAATTTACATATATGCTAATATATTCACTGCTTTGCATGCAATGGGGAGGATCTAGGTATTTTTACTCCAATAGAATTCATTACAGGAGAGGCACTCATGAATATTGATGACCATAACATTCTGCGCTTAAAATTGATTTGCCTCAAAAATCACACAATTACTGATCACCAAAACCCCACCCATATAAAAACCAGATAATTAAAGTGGAAGAGAATGGGCAAGTTTCTTCCCTTTCTCCCTTAAAGGCAGTGGACACTATTGGTAATTACTCAACACAATTTGGAGCATAAAACCTTACTTGGTAACGAGTAATGGGGAGCTGTTGATAGTATAAAACATTGTGAGAAGCGGCTCCCTCTGAAGTTCCGTAGTTTTCGAGAGAGAAGTAATTTTCCACAAATTTGATTTTTAGACCTCAGATTTAGAATTTGAGGTCCCGAAATCAAGCAATTGAAAGCACACAACTTCGTGTGACAAGGATGGTTTTTTTTCTTTCATTATTATCTCGCAACTTTGACAAGCTCAAATTTTCACAGGTTTGTTGCATATGTTAATTACCAAAGGTGTCCAGTGTCTCTAAAGTGAACAGTCTGAAATGAAGTCTGAAGTTTCCAGTTGTTGAAAGACTCCCTAAATATTTGATTTATCACCCACCCCAGTAACTCTGTCCCAGTCTTATATCCTGCGTTTGTTCTTGGCTGTACTTATTATTTCCTAGTGAATACATTAATTAGTCTTGGACAGTCGATCATCTAAGACAGCTACATGTACTAGTGTTGGTCTTCTCTTTTGATTTGTATAAGAACAATCCCATGAATGTCTGGCGCAGCTGCTTCAGTGAATACATGATGCGTTGCCGGGCTAATGTCGCTTGTACATATGTTGTTGATTTTTCTATCAAATTTGTTCCGAGAACAAACTCTCATAATGTTGTATAATGGTGAATACATGATTCTTTGCCTGGTCATCTGGGCCCTATTTCATGGCTCTGCTTAACGTAAGCAAAGAGTCGGCACTTACGGAAGAACGGAATTCCATGCTTACATCAAGCGTATTCCACAAAATTTTGCTTGTTTGCAATAGATAGTGTGTACTCCACGTTACTAGGCATTCTCCTCTAACACAGCCAGTGCAGAAATTCAACACTTACACAGTAAGCAGAGAACAATCAATCTTAAGCACAGAATCAGACGGTAAGCAGAGCCATGACATTTGAGCCTCAATAATAACAGGCAACACTGTTTTCTAGGAGATGTATCATAATTCTAGTCGGTATTTTCAAGAATCTGTGACGGTGTCGTCCCTCACTAGACAAACACAGGCGATGGTTCTCCTTTTGGTTTGTTGGTGATACGGAGATCGCACTGTTCCACTCCGTGGGCTGGTCTCATCGATCGTAATTTCAACACTGAAATCAAACAGGTATTAGTAATACACATGATACAAGGGTTTGTTTGTTTATTTAGCCAAAATATTTAGTATAATTTTTTGTAGATTATTGTCATTTATTTTTTCATTTTTTATATAAACCCAAGTATGTAGATCCTTATCATTTGATAGGAGGACTTAAGGTCACACAGCATTCATTCATAAAAAAAAAATACCACAAGTTAACTTGATGAACCCTGCATTTGCTTTCACCATTCATCACATATATTCATTGCATCCTTTTCACCCTGTGTGCATTTTGACGAGAACAACCAATAGCTGAGCAGGAATGAATTGGCCATTGGTTATTCAACTGGCCATTTGATAGCGACCACCACAACAAAGCCCATCATCACTCTAACCAACTATGCATTATTCACAGCAGCACAAAGTGTACACGGATTCCAGAATACACTCATGTTCATTTTGCCTCCATTCATACATGTATGACTGAAAGGTACAAACAAATCAGTGGACGTAATACTTTTTCCAATCTAGCCTCTCTTTAGTTACGTACCCCCTCTTGGGCTGGCTCACTTAGAAATAAATATCCAGATTTATGCAGGGAATCTAATTGTCTGATCAAAACAAACTTTGTAGAATCATTTAGAAACCATATAGGATTTGAGGCATTGCATGGTGAGGTATCAATGGTTATTTGGTTTGCGGTAACACCATGTGTGTATCTACATGTACTTGCCAGGTAGAGTTGTTCTTAGGGAACTGTCTTGCTTTATTCTACTGCCGAGGAGTAGATAATCGGAGGTTCGGGGGACTTCTCAGTTCTGAAAAGAACTGTCCTGCTTTTTAACTATTACCAGGGCGGATGGTATAGAAATTAGACTGGACTACTACTTTAGCTTATAGGATTGTAATTAACTGTACTGCCGCGGAGTCAGTTCTGAAATTGGTCTCAACGTTTCGACTAGCTTGCTCTAGTCATCGTCAGGAGACTGAAGAGGTAAGAGAAGAGAAACCATTGCCTCGCTGAGTATAAAACAAGAAGCGTTAACATGTTAATGTGTTACTTGATCTCTTTGGCTGAATTTGGGGTTTGAAGACATGAAGACAGAGGCAGCAGGTTTTTGGGGGTTTCAAGCCAAGACTGCCATACTTATTACAAAGCAACCACAGCACACATGCACTGAGTATTCCATTTTATCATTCAAATCAGAAGAGAGCCTGGTCATCCAGTGAGTAAGGGTATAGACCAATCCGACGCGCACAAGGCGCACAAACACCACTGCTGCAGTGTACATGTGTACATGTGCCTAGTTTTGTGCACAAAGATATGAGGAAATCATGTTCCTGTTCACTCTTTAAGGAAATTAAATGTTTTCCTCAACACTTTACAATTTCCTTAACAGGACATAATGATATACATGTACCAATGTAGATCACTGACCACAAATATTTGCAACAAAAGAGAAACTGAATCATCTTGAAAATGGTGCTTTTCTTAGGCGAGTTAGGGGTCAAAGAAGCAGAAACTTCATAATAGTCGCTAAAATGCAAGGTATTTTGTCAGAATTTTAGTATTTTACTTTCTGTATAATTTTGAAAACATTCAATTCCCATAAAATTGAAAAGGAAAACGATTTTCTCATGTTTTTGTGCACAAAGACACCGCAGCAGTGGCGTGCGGCGCCCATGGCGGCGCCCAGCACTTGCGCGCCTGGATTGGTGTATAGAGGAATTTAGAAAGCATGGATATGATACAGTGAATATAAATATTTATAACTCTTACCAGAAAGAAACTATTACAGTGATTTATTTTGACTTGTACATGCAGCATATTCAATATTGACGCGCTCATTATACTAACCCTTATATTGATAATTTCTATGTAATCATCGTTGACTTTTTTCTAAACACAATTTTTCTTGTTAAAAAGTGACTTAACACTGTTAACAAGAAACCCGTATGGGAAAATGTCATTTCAAGATGTGAGCTTTAACTCATCCTTTTTTGTTTGAGTGTGGATTGTGGTACAAGCCATTTCTGGCTGTTGTGATCTCCAAAGGGTTAAACACTCTTAAAGGCAGTGGACACTATTGGTAATTTCTCAAAATAATTATTGGCATAAAACCTTACTTGGTGATGAGTAATGGGGAGAGGTTAACGGTATAAAACATTGTTAGAAAAGGCTCCCTCTGAAGTGCCATAGTTTTCGAGAAAGAAGTAATTTTCCACGAATTTGGTTTTGAGGAACTTGAGGTCTCGAAATCAACCATCTTAACGCACACAACTTTGTGTGACAAGGGTGTTTTCTTCTTTCATTATTATCTCGCAACTTTGATGACCGATTGAGCTCAAATTTTCACAGGTAAGTTATTTTATGCATATGTTGAGATACACCAACTGTGAAGGCTAGTCTTTGACAATTACCAATAGTGTCCACTGCCTTTAAAGGAACATTACAGAATTGGTTTTTGCTAACAAAACAGTTGCTGGCAGTGTGAACACTTTATGTAATCCAACATATACATAAACTGACAACTGAGATTGATCGATCATCTGGGTCACAAGAAAATAGTGAAAAAAAAGATTAAATATTTTGCATTGCATCGATGCCAAAACAAAGATGAATCAAACGCTCACCGAGCGATAAACTCCAAATGGGAAGTTTATTTCTCATAAAATATGAAATTTCAGGCAGAAATATTTCAAGGGATGTTTTCTACTATCATCAGCATTAGACCTAGTAAGTTTTATGTAAAACTGTGATCATCACGATTTTTGTTTCTTGCCAATTCTGTAACGTTCCTTTAACATTTACCATGAAAGATGCGAACAAGATTTCAAATAGAGACATAGAGATGATGAAAACCTCACACTTTTTAAACCATTCAACTAACTTTAAATCTCCATCTTGGGAACATTTCCTAAACAAGTGGAGTGCATCAAATCCCCCCCCCCCTAAGACCTTCATGTGTCCAGTTATTAAATTCCATACTTTATTCAAAAGTGCCACCCACTTCACTTTTTACAATGCGTCACCAAATGCCTTTAGAGTATACCTTTTAAAACTACTGTAATAATGCTGATACAATACAGAGCGGGTTGATTCACTTTTGGTTCACAATCACAACCACATGCATGTAGCCCTCACAAACTCCCGATACATGTACAATACAAGTACAGTAACTTTAACTACAGCATCATATCTTATGGGGGAAAGGCATTTACAACTTGTAGGCCTATTATACACATACTGACTGGCAATGAGGTAACTAGTGAACGTCTATTGCCCCGAGGGACTTTGAGTGACCAGAAGAGCGACCTATTTCCCCGAGGCCGAAGTCACTCACAGGCCCGAGGGGGAATAGACGTACACTAGTTACCGAATCATGCCAGTCAATATGTGTTTTATAGCACAGCTCGGTCTTAAATGTGAAATAAGAACAGAAATCTGGAAAAGAAAGGAAGTTCTGTAGTTGATGTTCACGACTCAAGTCAAGAGAGGGCGCTGTAACAGGGCACTATTTTCAAAGACTAGTGCCCGCTCGGGAACTAGTTCCCGCAAACACACGGGCGCGCGATCACAAGGCTATATTAGTTCATCCCACGTGACCGTGTTTCAGCCAACCAGAAAACAGAACAAGCAAGAGGTGTGTTATAATTACACAACAATACCATTGAGAAACAACCTAATACAAAAACACTCAAAGCTGGTTATTGGCCTAGTGAACAGGTGAACATTCCTCACTAATTACATGTATCTCTGCCAAAACAGAATGACCTTTACGTCTATAAACCTTTCTTAAAATGCTATACACGAATACGAGTAACATGTTACACTAACAGGCCTCAATTTACCTAAGGGTACCCTCAGCAATTGATGTGGCGCCCTGTGCTTACTGCATTGGTCACCTTTGCAAGGTTTCAACACAAATTATAATTTTTCTCATACACTGTAGAAGTGCCTCTTGACACACGCATGACGCAGATTAGGTAAAATGGTCAGTAACCTAAATAAAAACTGGACTGACAAATGATGCTCCATGGAAAGAAGGGGTTGAAACAACTCGGGGAAAAAATAAGACTGCACAAACTAAAAGAAACTGAATCATCACTTTCAACATCAAAGGGGGCACATGCAACAGCATGCCGGGCACCATGCTGCTTTAACATGGACACCAAGACTCACCATCAGCTAATCCCAAATTAAGAATGATAAGAGAAAGGATGCAGAAAGAAGTGAAATATAAAAATCAAGTTTCTACAAGTACATGAAATAGATGAATGAGAGCGTGGAAATCGACAGAAAATACGACACCTACGCTGTCCAGAAGACACTATGACATTTACACTACAGTTACTAAATGCCAGCTGCAGGGCTGTATGCTTCGTTTTTGAAAGGGCAAGGGCACCAAGGCATTTTCTTCTTGGTAAGGGCACCCTATGATGAAATTGCAAATTTGTACTGGAGCATTTCAAGGGCACCGAGGCAATGACCAGGGGACCTTTTCGGAGCGAATAATGGGACTGCCTTGAGCAAGGCTAAGAGTCACTACGTATACACATCTGCAATAAGGGACTAGGGGTGAGAGTCATTGATGACCAAAACTGTCTGAAACGAGGATCCACATTTTAACAGGTACAACATACAATGTAGTAATTAATGGCATGTTCCTCTTTTGACAACCCCTGGGGGAAGGAGCATTTGGGAACAGTTTCCCAAGAGCTAGAGAAGTAGATCAAAGGGCAGGATTAAGTAAATTTGGAGAAACATACTGCCCTATTTGAATACAAGGCAGACTTTAAAAAGTATGCGAATGAAGTTCTGAAATTTCTCACCCCCGGAGGGACTGTCAGCAGCTACTTCATAACAGACGGATACTTGACAAAGAGAAAGTCACCATCAGTCAAGTACTGTCATAATTCTACTTCAATGTAAAGACATGAACAACCAATATGTTATGTTTAAAGACCCTTTGCTCTCATTTGTAAGTCGTACCATACTAAAGTCATGGGGGGAGCTTTTTCAATGTCCGCATGCGCCATGTTGGAAATTTTCTCTTTAAAACTTCACGCTTACATTTGACACTTATGTTTCATCCCTACTACATCATCTACTTTCACAAGCACCACATCATGCAGTCAATTAACCATGCACACATTGCACAGAACAGTAAACACAAATAATATTTACCAAGTAGAGCCACTAGAGGGCGCTGTTAATTTATGCCTCAGTTGTTGGCTATCAGCCACTAAGTTTGGGTAGGTTTTCATTTAGGGTCATATACGTATGTTTGTAACAAACACATCCTTGCATGATTTAGATTCATACCAGTGTGTTAGAAAAAGCTACATATTCAAAACATTAATTTGAACTTAGTATACATGTCAATTAAGCACAAGTTTTTTTTTTGATAAGACTACTTGTATCAGACTCGCCCACTGTCTTTACCCGCAAGGATACAGACAAGCACGAAAAACAATCATGAAACGGTTAAGCAGAAAATACTGCTCAGCAATATTCCCTGCTTTTTAAAAATTGAGTGGGGTACCAGTCACAACAATAAACCTAAATGCCATTTTGGCTGGTAACCTATTTCTGTCTAAGCAATACTTTTCTTTGCTTAGCAAGTTTTTTGTGCTTACATGCTTTATAAAATTGAGCCTTGGTCATATTGGTCTGCCCATTGATATCAGTGGAAAAAATATGCAGTGACTTACACTTTCAATTTCAGCTTTTACTTTTAAAACCGGTTTCTACTCTTCGGCATCAATCATGAACAGCCCCCTCTAGAGGTGAACAGCACTCTCTAGTGGTAAACAACGCCCTCTATAGGTACCCAGCATGCACACATACCACTCATCGTCACATTGATAAAAACTCAAAACCACTCACCATATCCGAGGCCTTGCATGAAGAGACGGAATGATTCACACAGCTTGGCCGGTTGCTCCTCCAGGATCATGCCGCCGCAATCAGAAATCTTTATCCAAGTCGAGTTTTCGGGGTCCAGTCTGCCGTTCATATCAACCTACGGATCAAAATCAAGGATTTCCCATTTGTTTTTAAAAAGGTACCCAAGGCTGGAAATTAAAAGGTAGAGTCATAGATTGGTAGATTCTCCAAATACGAATAACCATACAAACATTGGCAGGACCATGACGAGTCACACTGCAGCTGTTGAAAGTGTTTACTATTTTGAGAAAGGATTCCTTTTAAAGGAATATGGTTTTGATAATTCTAGTCTTTGTGACTCAAGTCATACCTATATTACTATCGTTACACGAGTGTGACCTACTGTGTCATTGACATGAGGGTAGTTACTGCAACCAATCAACATTATGTCGCCTTAGTGTTTGTGACTCAAGTCAGTACCTACATGTATGTTACTATCGTTACAAGATTGTGACCTACTGTATCACCACTGACATGAGGGTAGTTACTGCAACCAATCAACATGATGTTGCCTTCTAGTGTTTGTGACTGAAGTCAGTGCCTATGTTACTATCGTTACAAGATTGTGACCTACTGTATCATTGACATGAGGAGAGTTACTGCCACCAATCAACATGATGTTGCCTTTGAGCGTCCGCGTCTCCTTTTTCTTGACTGGATCCAGCTCACGTTTTATCTTAAGATCTGTCCGTCTGTAAAAAGAAAAAAAAAAGAAAAAAAATGGAAACAATCAAATATCAGATGATTTGCTCTGTCAGGGATTTCCAAAATTTCATTTTAATAGACATATTAACTCATCATGTAATGTAAGAAACATAACTCTTTCTCAAACTTTTGGGTCTTGATCTTGGAATCAGACCTTGCTAAACTTTGCTGTCTCTTGCGTAGGTTCTACGCAAAAGTTTGACCCGAAGAAAGTGGCAAAGCAACTGTCTCTTCATATTCAATTCAAATTGAAGTGGTAACTTGTGATCAAACACATTATTGTACAGAACATTCAAATCTAATGTGCAAATGGCTTAAGAAGTACAGCATCAAGCTTAAAGAAGGCAGTGGACACTTTTGGTCAATGTCAAAGACCGGTCTTCTCACTTGGTGTATCTCAACATATGCATAAAATAACAAACCTGTGAAAGTTTGAGCTCAATCCGTCATCGAACTTGCGAGATAATAATGAACGAAAAAAACACCCTTGTCACACGAAGTTGTGTGCGTTTAGATGGTTGATTTCGAGACCTCAAGTTCTAAATCTGAGGTCTCGGAATCAAATTTGTAGAAAAGTACTCCGAACTAAAAAACTACATCACTTCAGAGGGAGCAAGTTCTCACAATGTTTTATACTATCAACCTCTCCCTATTACTCATTACTCATAAGTAAGGTTTTATGCTAATTTTGAGTAATAACCAATAGTGTCCACTGCCTTTAAAAAACGTGATCAAAGAGGAAGGCGTCATGACCAGGATTCTAACCCATACATTGTACCTCAAAGACCTTTCTACCAGAACTTGAGTTTGATGCTAGACCACTCGGCCATGACACCCCAGATACTGCTTTCGCGGAATGTTGAAGGCAAAGCGAGATATCTGATCAAACCCAAGGTCACAGAATCAAAGCCTGCAATAGTCAATTGTTCTTCGTCCAAAACAAAATCATTTCCAAAAATCCTGAAATTGGCACGAATCCTGCCAAATTACAGGTCTGTATGCGAGCCTGTTCTTCCTCGGGATGAGGGCGCCATACCTGATGTAAGCATCAATAAATAGAGACAGGTTGAACGGGTTGACGCTCCTGGCTAAGTTTTCTCTGAAGACGGTCACGAGATCGTGGTTACTCTCCATGGTTTTCTGTTTAAGAATCAAGACAGAAAATGTTATGATCATGTTCTAGACGATGTTTTGTCATAGATCCTACATGTTTATACATATGTTTAAAAGTCAGTGTTGTTGGGGTGTTTGTGTGCTTGTTTGTTGTAGTGTCTGTCCGTAGGTATGGGAACAAAATCTTTTACTTCACCTAAGTAGGCCTAAATAATGTCATGTTTTAATGATTATTTATCCTAGTGATATACTACATTTACTTCTTTGGTTTGCTATTATTTGTTATCATTATGCCTTTACTTTAACTAATGTACACATGTACTGCAATAAAATATTTAAAAGATTCTAAGAAAAGGGTACAATATGGTCTAAATATGCAAACAAATCAATAAACATGTAAATAACAACAAACAAAATCGGCATTCCCCTGAAGACGGGCAGAGTATACTGTTGGAAACGTTGAGACCAAACCGGCTCTTATCAGAGCCAACACTCCTTCCAGGCCTGGAATTTCAAGGAGGCCACGATGACCATGGCCTCCGTTGCCCTTGTCTTGGCCTTGGTGCCCTTTCAAAAATTCCCATAGACTTTAAGATTTTCCAATGGAAGTGCCCTTTTCAAAATGAAAATGGCCTTGCCCTCTCAAAGATGAAATTCCAGGCCCTGCCTTCAAAAGAGATTTTACTCATGGTTGTTGAACAGTCCGCAAGTTTACTATTCATATTTATATTTATAGTTACTCTTAAAGAAAATCATGTTTAAGACAGTCAAAGGAGTCAAATGTGAAGTTTAAAAAAATTAAGTCAATAAATAGAGTATGGGCAATTCAAAGATAAAGATGCAAAAAATTAAATGTGTTTCAATTCAATAGTAACAGGTTCCTGCAAAGAAAACGGCATTTAGGTCAAAAGTGAAAACAAATGTGTTTTAAATAAACACTGTAATGAACAACACATCCATAAATGAAGAATACAATTTAGCAAGTTCAATGAAAAATCCAAGACCTACAAGTAGTTTTACACCAACATAAAAAGAAAATGAAATAATATAGCATACATGTAGGTCTTAAAGGAACGTTACAGAATTGGTAAGAGTAAAAAAAATCGTGAAGATCACAGATTTACATCAAACTTACACAGTCTAATGATGATGATAGTAACAAACATCCCTTGAAATATTTCTGTCTGAAATGTCATATTTAGTGAGAAATAAATAATCTAATTTCGCGTTTGGAGTTTATTGCTCATTGAGCGTTTTGTTCATTTTTTGGGGCATCGCTGCAGTGCAAAATTTGAAACCCAGATGGCCGATCGATCTCAAACTTCTACAGGTTTGTCAGTTTATGTATATGGTGGATTACATTAAGTGCTTACACTGCCCGCAACCTTTTTGCTAGCAAAACCAATTCGTTAGTGTTCCCTTAAAGAAAGATGACACAGAGAAAAAACAAATGTACATCACACTTTTCATATCAAAGGTATTTAAAAGACACAAACAAGACCTTATTGTGTACAAGTAAAAATAGTTATAAATCGGTCATCAAACATTAAAATGGAAATGGCAATGATCATAATTCAAAGAAAGACAACCCAACCAGAAAAGTATACAGAGCCTAATCCATCAAATTGAAAAGACCGTCGTAGCTATAAATCAGCATCGAAAATAATGAAAACATTTTTCATTGTAAAACAAGGAAAACCTGAACAAAAAAAATACATGTATGTATAAAATGCTTGTAAATATCAATGACATTTGAAAGACATAAACAAGACCTACATGCAGTTATAAATCAGCAATAACACAAATGGAAACTTGCAATGGAAACGACATTGATCTCAGTAAAGGTAGCAAAACCTGGAGACAAAATATATATATACATTGCTTAAAATTCCCACTGGACCACCGGCCGGAGTGCAGTAAGTTTTGGCGATGGGCCAGTGATCTCTTAACTGCACAAGATCAGCGGGAAAAGCGTTTTCCCTAAAGTACTTTTTGAGAATTGACTTAACATCAAGTCACCTTTTTCAAGTCTAAAACCTCATGCCAACAATGTTGTCAGGGGCTGAAAATACTCACATGGAAAAAATATGTGACACGCTCTATATGAACAATTTGTGATTTGTTGTAAACTCCACTTGCAAGTACCTGAGAACAGGGCTGTTGTCAATAGAACGATCCATTAAGCTCCGCCCCATTGCGTATTGACCAATCACAACGCAACGAAGGTCCGACAAATAAGGTCCGACATGCGTGCGTGTATCTCGGCGCGCGCGGCAGAGTTGCGCAGAAAGGCATTGGAGAGGCTCACGTGTTCTTGCTAACACGTGCGTCGTGGGCGGAGCCTAATGGATCGGTCTATTGTTGGGAGGGTGAACAATAAAGGTTGAAATGAGTTTTTGTAATTTGCGGCTTCTACATGTAGCTTCTAAGGGGTAAATTTTCATCTTTCTAAAAGGTTAGAGATAAGAATTCAAAATCATTTAAAATGTTTTCTAAGGTTGTGTACGGTTCCAACAACAGATTATTCTTCCTGTGTGGACATACATGTAACTAGTCCAGATTTTTGGCAATGTTATCTCAAAATAGGTAACACCTTTTGAAATGAAACTCTTGCATGTTAGTTTAAACAATCATATAAGATTGAAACAACCGAACGGTTACAACACCAAAGGTATTATTTACCTTTAAAGATGCTATGTCAGATTTTTGGCTGATTTGACCCCAAAATTTGATTTAAAATTCAATAGGTATTTTGATGAGGGTCGAGAAAGTTACAAGCTTTCATTTGAGCCATTGCTCGAAAAAGTCCGCCAATTATTAGTAGCAGTGAAATAAAGTGCTCAAAATTTTTGTCGGGTTCCCGACAATATATCACGTGACCAATTCCTATGTGTTTTATAAGAAACTGATAAATATTTGTCATGGTTCCTGACCATTAAAAGTAAAAGTTAAACTTTTTTTTGCTAGAGCGGGTGATACTCTTTGAAATCCCTTCACTCAAAAAAACCTATTTTTTAATGTTTGGGGCCAAAAATCTGTCATAGCATCTTTAAGTATAAACATTACCATGATTACCTGGCACAACATATGAGAGGAAATGTCAAGTCGATCAATACATTCGCAGACAGAAACATTGTCAAACCCACTTTCTTTTATAAGTCATTTATTTGTATTGATTTTTTTTTTCTACATTTGAGAAATATATTTACCCTTCCGAAATAATGCCACAGAAGATACTCTTGACTGTATGATGTCATTCCTTTGCCTCGAAGGTAGAAGGAAGAAAGCTGACAGGAGAAAGAAAAAAAAAACCCATCATAATAGGTCGATAATTATTCTATAAAGCTTAATCTTTAATCTGAACTCCCGTGGGTGTTGTGTCTCGCGGGCAAGTCAGTCTGGCAAACAAACAAGAAGGGAAACAAGGACAACAGTATACGGAATAAAGAGGAAGGATTAATTGGGATTTCTAGGGTTGAAGCGTTACATGTATGGGCAAACACTATCAGTTAATGATATCTTTCCAAGCTTTCCAGACACAATTTGATGCAAAGGGGGCCGTTTGTTACTTTTGGCCTAGACTTTTTAACGAGAGAATAAATAAAGTGCTTTGCAAACGACGAGATGCTGTACATGTACAATCAGGCGTACGTGCGAGCAGTTGGCATACCATACTCCATGTTACTAGGCATTCTTGGCTTACACGGCTATTCCACGCTAAGCAGAGAATGGTGATCGAAAGCACTGAATTCGGCGGTAAGCAGAGCGATGAAATTGGGCCCCAGTGAATTGGATCATAACGTTAGAAGCACAAATTAAACTTGGTACAATTTCTAATACCTTCTGTTGGCCCCACTCTGTCCAGGAAGCTGCTTTAGATGTGCAGTTAACGAGAACCAAACCTTCAACAAGCTTGGGGTGATTCAACTGAAGAAAAAAACAAACAAAATTAGTTAGTTTTAAACTATTTGGGAAAACAAAAACATTGACCATGTGTTGACTACATTGTATAGAGCGGGATTTGAACAAACGACCTCCAAAGTAACGTGCCGGCGCTCTACCAACTGAGCTATCTAGCCCTGTGCTGGCAGTCTATTACATTTGTCAATATCTTTGTTCAGGATGTCAGTCAGTCAGGAGCAATAGCTACAGCAGCTAAATTGGAACACAGCCTGACTTTGGAAGAGATATGTAAGCACTTCTCAAACCTTTGACTTCGCTCTTGACTCTGGCTCGAACCCCTGTTTGAACCCTAGCCCCCAAATGGAGCCTGAGCTGGAGTCATAGCCTTAGGGTTAGGGTAAGGGTAATCATTAAAGGCAGTGGACACTAATGGGAATTATTCAAAATAATTATTAGCATAAAGCCTTACTTGGCATGCTTGGTTACGAGTAATGGGGGAGAGGTTGATAGTAAAACATTGTGAGAAACGGCTTCCTCGGAAGTGACATAGTTTTTGTTAAAGAAGTAATTTTCCACGAATTCAGTTTCGAGACCTCAGTTCTAGAATTTAATGTCTCAAAATCAACCATTTTAAAGCACACAACTTTATGTGACAAGGGTATTTTTTCTTTCTAGATGTTATCTCGCAGCTTCGACGCCAATTGAGCTCAGGTTTGTTATACACCAATTGAGAAGACTGGTCTGTGACAATTACCAATAGTGTCCAGTGTCTTTAAAAGAAGCAATAAAAAAACTCTCAATTTAGGTTAAATTTAGGTTTTGAACACTTCTTATGATGAACTCACCTCAAATCTCGATAGGATATTTGCTCCAGCACCGACACCAAAACCAATAAATTGTTTCAATCTGAGAAAGGACAAGAAAATAGAACCAAAATGAAAAATAAATACATGGAACATAATTACCTTTGTTACCAATATCATGGCTTTATAAACCTGATTGTACCTCGTCGTTTGCAAAGCGCTTTATTATCCATTCTAGTTGTTAACTCCACTACATATACCGCGTTGGTCTCAATGTTTCTAATCTGAAGTGATTCAGACAGCAGACTGCTGCACATTTTTTTTTTTAAATGCAGCTTTAATTTTTTTTTCTTTGGGAGATCTGTCTTCACTTCTACTGTTAACATAAACATCAGAAAGGCAGGTTAAAGGAACACGTTGCCTTGGATCGGTCAAGTTGGTCTTTGAAAAGCGTTTGTAACCGTTGGATCATTGTTTTTTACTTTTAAAACATCTTTCTAACCATGTATGCATTTTATATCAAACGGTTACAAACGCTTTTCAAAGACCAACTTGACTGATCCAAGGCAACGTGTTCGTAGAACACTTCCAAAGTTGAGACAGCATTGTTTTAAAATTGCATTGGGAAAAGAGACTAGTATGTAGTATGAACGTTTCAAATATCAACTTTTAAAGGGAGGCAATACCTTTGGTAGTTACTTTAAAAGGTAATAAAGTAAAAGCATCACAGCTGTTGATAAGGTTGAACAATACTGTTTACCGAAAGTGTATAATGGCTTTAAAGAGAGGGATTCAAAAAAGTGTCAATCTGAGAATCCTTTCTGCATTGTTGAATGTTTCTCAGACTTTCCAAATACGAATTATTCTTCCTGCGTGGACATACATGTATGTAACCACTCCAGATTTTCAGCAATACCTCAGCAAATTGTACCACCCTTTGATATCAAATGTTCACAGGTAAGTTTTACTGTATAAGGATTAAAGGCAGTGGACACTATTGGTAATTGTTAAAGACTAGCCTCCACAGTTGGTGTATCTCAACATACGCATAAAATAACAAACCTGTGAAAATTTGAGCTCAATCGGTCATCGAACTTGCGAGATAATAATGAAAGAAAAAACACCCTTGTCATATGAAGTTGTGTGCATTTAGATGCTTGATTTCGAGACCTCAAGTTCTAAATCTGAGGTCTCGAAATCAAATTTGTGGAAAAATTACTTCTTTCTCAAAAACTAGATCACTTCAGAGGGAGCCATTTCTCACAATGTTTTATACTATCAACCTCTCCCCATTACTCATTACCAAGTAAGGTTTTATGCTAATAATTATTTTGAGTAATTACCAATGTCCACTGCCTTTAAAACAATCAAACAGTTCCAAAACCCCTAGTACATGTACATGTAACTTGCCCTTAAAGTTCAACTCTGCAGATTGTTAAGCTTCACTTCTACTGTGTAAACATAAACATCTGAGCTTATAACTTAAAGGCAGTGGACACACTACTGGACACTATTGGTAATTACTCAAAATAATTATCATCATTAAAACCTTTCTTGATTACGAGTAATGGGGAGAGGTAGATAGTATACAAAATTGTGAGAAACAGCTCCCTCTAAAGTGACGTGGATTTCGAGAAAGAAGTAACTTTCCACGAATTTGATTTCGAGACCTCAAATGAGGTATCGAAATCAAGTATCAGAAAGCACACAACTTCGTGTGACAATTGTGTTTTTCTTTCATTATTATCACGCAACTTCGACGACCGATTGAGCTCAAATTTTCACAGGTTTGTTATTTTATGCATATGTTGACATACACCAAGTGAGAAGGCTAGTCTTTGACAGTTACCAATAGTGTCCACTGTCTTTAAAGCCATTGGACCCTTTTGGTACAGGGAAAAAAAAAAGTTCACAGATTTACAAATAACTTACAGGGTTTACAGAAGCTAGTGGTGAAATACTTCTCTTGAAATATTATTCCATGAAATGCTTTACTTTTTGAGAAAACAGTAAAACAATATCAATTCTCGTTAACGAGAATTACGGATTTATTTTAAACACATGTCATGACACAGCGAAATGCGCGGATACAAGGGTGGATTTTCCCGTTATTTCTCCCGACTCCGATGACCGATTAAGCCCAAATTTTCACAGGTTTGTTATTTGATATAGAAGTTGTGATACACGAAGTGTGGGCCTTGGACAATACTGTTTACCGAAAGGGTCCAATGGCTTTAAAGCTTGCTTGAGAATTATGCAAAGTTCCGATTGCACAATACTCATCTACACAGTAGGTGTAATTTGATAATGCTCAGCGATTGCACAGTTTCCACGCATTCATCATATATTTTTCTCAACTCTTAAAGGTGTCCAGTTGGTTTTTGGAATGAGTATATTCATTCTAATCCTTCGAGTTTTCAATAACAGGGTATCTGAATACATTAACAAGTCAAATCTTTTACTTTAATTAACGAACTTTTAAATGCCGCCTTTAAAAAAAAAAAAAACTAAAACCAAAATTATGTTAATAAAGCAGAGAGTAAACACTCACACTAACACTTATCATGTACATGTATGTGACTTTTTGACATGCAGAATAATTTGGCAACTGATTAGAAGTTCATTACACCTTTCATCCATTTCTTAAAGACCTAAAAAAAAAAAAATCTTATACTTTTTAATGCTTTTTAAGGCCTAAATTATTATTAAAATTTGATAGTTTCTTAGCACATGTTCTAACAAATTGCAGAAATGTTAGCCTTATATGCACTCAGTGATTTGAGGGCCTTCAAATTGTCTTTTTGTCTTCTTGACTTTGAGTTTGACCCTTGCCCTATGGTTTGACAGCAGACGTATACAAAACGCTCTCTCTCTCTGGAGATCAATTCATTAGCTAGTTATAATGGATTGTAAGGACATTGTAAATTCATTATCACATCACCATTCCGGCAAGTATGTCTTACATGTACACCATGTACACAGTCATCTAGATATTCTGATAGCCTAGTAAGCCCAACAGCTCAATTATTCCACACATTTTATAGGCATGTATGTATGTATGTATGCTTCGTTTTTGAAAGGGCAAGGGCACCAAGGCACTTTCTCCAAGGGCACCCTATGCACAAAATTGTAAATTTCTACTGGAGCATTTCAAGGGCACCAAGGCAATGACCAGGGGGAATGGAGGCAACGCCTTTGTTGCCTCCGTAAATATCAGGCCTGGAATAGGCCTATATTAATAGGTACTCAGAAGAAACAAGTAACAAACTGTATTCATTCAAATCCCTTTAATTTGATGATCCCTCCACACGACAACCATCATTCCTCGGGACGCCCACGACGAGTTATCATTTCACACTTTCCGGCCTAAAAATAAACCCTCAAGAGAAGAACTCAACTGCCGGTCTCTTCCATAGGATACAATCCCCCATTCCAGGCGGGTTAGCGTTGGCTCTTTTTCTAAGCCGTGTTTTTATTCACCGCCGTGTCAGGTTCCTCAACTGGGAGACAGCTGTTATGGATTGAGGATTGTGTAACAACTAGACTTGACTAAGGCTTATAGGCTTAAAGGCACTGGACACTACTGGTAATTACTCAAAATAATTATCAGCATAAAACCTCACTTGATAACGAGTAATGGGGAGAGGTTGATAATATACAACAATGTGAGAAACGGCTCCCTCTGAAGGGACGTAGTTTTCGAGAAAGAATAAATTTTCCACGAATTTGATTTCGGGACCCCAAGCTTAGAATTTGAGGTCTCGAAATCAAGCATCTGAAAGCACACAACTTTGTGTGACATGGGTGTTTTTTTCTTTCATAGTTATCCCGCAACTTCGACGACCAATCGAGCTCAAATTTTCACAGCTTTGTTATTTTGTGCATATGTTGAGATACACCAAGTGAGAAGACTGGTCTTTGACAATTACCAATAGTGTCCAGAGTCTTTAAAGGGTTTTGATTCCTTTTGTAGATAAATTTGTTGGTCAAGACTAACATTGTATATCCCCGCTCAGTGAGCATAAAGATGTTTGTAATATAATTTTCCTAGAAGTATTTTCTTTGTAAAAGAAGTTTCAGCTTTATAAACCGTCTCATTTTTGAAAGAAAAAAAAAGGTGAAAATCGCACAGCGATTTTATTTCAGGAGAGTCACGTAAACCCGTTTCTAAAATAATCGTTGTCTCACTACAATGAGACGAAATACATTTTGGCTAAATTGTTTTAATAATTTCTCACAAAACCTACAGCACCTCAGCAAGTAATATTCCAAGAGAATCTTTCTACATGTACCATCATTATCTTAAAACCTGTAGATCTGTGGACTTTTGTGGTTTGAGTCGTACATGTATTGATAAAAAAACTACCTACAAACCCTTTAAATGTAGGCAAAGCAATTGTAGTGTTTATCTAATCGATTCCAATCTAATTTAGATATAGTTGTTTGTTTTATGTTTGTTGGTACGGTGGATATTGTTCAGACAGTCAGATAGTTCAATTGCGTTCGGACTTCATATAAGTGGGGAGAAAAAACAAACAAGAGCTACTTTAAAAAATGTCGGATTTGTACGGGATAGAAGAAATATTAATGGTGTTTTCTCCATAGACCGATGAGTGCTAAAGGCAATTACATTGTATAACTTTAGTTTTTTTTTAATTGTACAATTGTTTTACGATGATACCATTTAAACGATACATGTATCACCAAAAATCTGGAGAGGTTATGATATCAACTGTAAACCGGTACATGGTTTTATAACAATGAGCACTTTGACCGCGTTCCCAATGGATCCACAATTGCGAGATCGGGATCCCGCAACAAGATTAGTTGCAGGGGTGAAAATCGCGGGAGCGGAAGTGGGTTCAAAAGAACACTGTTTGCTAGCAAATTGCGGGGCCTGATCGCCCTTTGCGTTCCCACTAGACTTTTGATCGCCCATTAATCCACAAGGGCGATCAGATCTCGCTTTAATCCTACTCCCAAGGAGGATCAAAATTGCACGGTCAGATCCTGATCGCCCTCGCCTTGCCACTGGAGCTTATTTCTCTTTGATCTCCCTTCGATCACCCTTTCGGGGTCTTAATTGCCCTTTTCTCGAATTGGGAGATCAATGCGGGGTCTTAGAGACAACCTCGGATGGACAAAGAAATGAAGAAATCAGGCCTGGAATAACACGCAGGCCACGAAGCCCATGACCTTCGTTGCCACTGATCTTGGCCTTGGTGCACCTTCAGAAGTTCCTCATAGGCTTAAGGATTTTCCAATGGTGTGCCCTTTGCAAAATGAAAATGGCTTTCAAATATGAAATTCCAAGCCTGGAGAAATGCATCCTATTATTGTTGAGACTGCCCAGCAACAAGAAAAGGAAAGACACATCTAATTAAATTTTTTAGATTTGACTTACCCAAAGTGATTAACTACCGACAGCAACATTTCCGCTAATATATCCATGTCTGGGAACTTTTTGCTGTTAATACAGAGAGGAGAGAAAGAGAAAACGTTAAATTAAAACTCTTCTATAATTATTATAAATGTATTTGGTTTGCGGTAACACCATATGTGTATCTACTTGCCAGGTAGAATTTGTTCTTAGAGAACCGTCTTGCTTTACTCTAATACCGTGGAGTAGATTTATCAGGTGTTCAGGAGACTTCCTGCTTTTCAACTTTTACCCGGGCGGATGGTATAGAAAATAGGCTGGGACTACTACTTTAGCTTATAGTTTAGCTTTAAATATTAGAACTTAATAAATGTATCCATAGACCAGGGCCCAATTTCATAGCGCTGCTTAGCGGCCAATTTTGTGCTTACTGCACGATTTCCATTTCACAGCGCTGCTAACCGTAAGCACACGAAAAGGTATGCTAACCTTCCGGTGCTTATCGCACAAAAATACATGACATCACAATGCAAATCCATGGTCAACGCCCAATATGGCCGACCAATTTTTCTGCTAACCTGTGAAATACGCTTACACCAGTAAGGATCGGAGCTTGATAGTGTGAAAACACCCCAGCAGCTGATTTCACGAATCTCTAGGATTAATCCTATCTGGAGTTAGGACGAGTAAAGGAACTTAACTCTTCCTTAGTCCTAAGATTAATCCTAAGTTAGGAAGAGTTTGGTGAAATCAACGGCAGGGCCCAATTTCATAGATCTGCTTAAGCACAGAAAGTAGCTAAGCACAACTAAATTATGCTTACCAGAACATGCAGAATAAGGTTACAAGCCCAAATAACATTACACACAATTTGTGACTGTCTGAATGTGACATCCTGCTTCTTTTTGCTCAGCAGAAAATCTCTAAGCAATATTTGCTGCTTAAGCAGCTCTACGAAATTAGGCCCAGGCAGAGTCTTCCTCAAAAGCCCCCACCCCCCCAAAACAAAAAATAAATAATAAAAAAATAAATAAAAAAAAACCCAATTCTAAATTTCAATAAAAAACATGTAATAACAATTCATTTGTGGGTAACAATTTTTTTCAACGCTTTCAGCAGCACTTAAAACACACTTAAACAGTATCGAAAAAATAAAACCGGTCGATAACTATTTTAAAGATTTATTGCATTCTTCTGGCAAGCATAATTTCACGCAGACTATCCGGAATTTAGAGCAAGAAAAAGAGAGAAAGAAAGGTGTTCCTCATGTATCCAACAGTGATTTATTCACTAGACGTATCCATGTCCCATGGCGGGCGGAGGATTTGTGTCTCCAAAGAAAAACGAAGACGGATTTATAAAATAAGAAAACAGATAAATTTACACCGCGGGGTGCTCCCCTGGGTCCGCACAGTGACACATGAATGTGACTTAAATTATGCGCCCAGTGAAACAAGTCTGAACAGGAACACATACGGTAATTTATTATAAGGGCAAGGGAAAACAGAGATGGAGACCAAAAGAAATAAAGAACGTCTAAAAAAAATCTGGCAGTCGTGTTTTGCTCTGGCAGTCTAGATGAAATTGAGCGTGTCACATTGTGGGTGGCTTAAGTACTTTACCACACGTCATAATGTTATTAGCTGTCACACTTATGTTGTGATGCATTAATTTTTACAGAGTTAAAAACTACATTTTCACACGTACACATGGGGTGTCTCGTTTTTGTTAATGTGTGCAAAAGCTTGTTTTAAAATTAATATTGCAAGAAGTTCATCAGCTAATCTATTTCAGTATTTTTGTGTTTTTAAAATTTTTAAGCATAAATAATTGCATCAATGCAAAATAATTTCTTAATTGCTGTTATTTCATTTTTATAAATTCAAATTTTATTCTGTAAGTACGTTTTTTTGCTATCTTATTTTATTAAAATTTTAATAGCTATCTATTATCTTCTTACTTTAATTATTTATTAGCATTATTTTATTAAACTTTCATAAATTCATTCCTTGTGTCTTTTTATCTCAATTATTTCATCATCAACTTTGTTTAATTTCACTTTTGTAGATTCAGTTTGTATTATGTACGTATTTATTTCTGTTGTTTAATGTAAAACTTTTTTGGTTGGGCCTATTCTATGAAATTGTTTTAATTTTACGGATGTGTTGCTTTTGCTGTTAGGGGCCAGTTAAATGAACCTTGTATACTTGCGTACCCAGGCATACTGTTATGTGCACTGGGAGTAAGTTGACATTTTCAAACCAAAAATTTTGACATTTTCAAACCAATTTAAAAATTCTTAAAGGGAAGGTACACTATTTGAAGGCTAATTGTCAAAGACCAGTGTTCTCACTTGGTGTATCTCAACATGTATGCATACAATTAAAAACCTGAAAAAATTTGAGCTCAATTGGTCATCGGAGTTGGGAGAAAATGATGAAAGAAAAAACACCCTTGTTAGACGAATTTGAGTGCTTTCAGATAGGAATAAAAGACTTCTAGCTAGAAGTCTTTTATTATTTTAGTGAGCAAATTACCTCTATTTCAAAATCTGTGCTACTTCAGAGGGAGCCGTTTCTCACAATGTTTTACACTATCAACAGCTCTCCAATGCTCATTACCAAGTCAGTTTTTAAGTTAATATTTGTTTTGAGTAATTACCAAACATGTACCTTCCCTTTAACCAGCACAAAAAGTAGGGAAAAACCACCCTAAAGGTCAATTGGCAAATTACTTCCCTCACGAGAAAACCTCCACTCCTCGTTTCATTTCAAGTTGTTAGGAATGCTTTGCCTTCTTCGCTGGCTACGTTTTAATAAAAAAAGCCAGGCAAATCCAGCAAATAAATCAAGGATGGTCTAAAGTCTAATCGGCGAGACAGAAAATTTATCTGGGAGGAAAAAGGAGCGGAGTGCAAATTTGTAGACGTCTAAAAAAATATATACATTTATAAGACTTCCAAACGACAGTTATAAACCAAGCATGACTCTTTCCAAAAACAAGTCTCCCAGATTGAAAGTAATTTTGTGAAAAATGTTCTTTGCTGCCAAGTTCTTTTTTGTTTTGTTTTAAAGACACTGGACACGATCGGTTTTGTCAAGGACCCGTCTTCTCACTTGGTTATGTTGGTGCATCTCAACATACAGAATGCATAAAATAAAAAACCTGCGAAAATTTGAGCTAAATTGTTCATCCAAGTCGCAAGAGAATAATGAAGAAAAATTACCCTTGTCACACAAAGTTGTGTGCTTTAAGAGGCATTTTGAGACATCGAAATCTAAATCTGAGGTCTCGAAATCAAATTCATTCGAAAATTACCTTCTTAAAAAACACCGTTACTTCAGAAGGAACAGTTTTATACTATTTCAAGAAGCTCCCCATTACTCGTTACCATGTTTAAGGAACATTTTGCCTTGGATCGGACGATTTGGTCTATAAAAAGCGTTTGTAGCCTTTTGTTATAAAATGCATGGATAGGAAGATCTTTTAAAAGTAGAATACAATTGATCCACACAAATTTGCCCCGAAATTGCATGGTTTTCCTTTTACTCTGCGAACTAACATGGTCGGCCATTTATGGGAGTCAACAATTTGACTCCCATAAAAATTGACTTCCATAAATGGCCGACCGTAGACGAGGTAAAAGTGAAACCATGCATTTTCGTGGCATGTTTGTGTGGATAATTGTATTCTACTTTTACAACATCTTTCTACCCAATGCATTTTAAAACAAACGCTTACAAACGCTTTTCAAAGACCAACTCGACCGATCCAAGGCAACGTGTTCCTTAAAGTTTTTTGCTAATAATTATTTTGAGTAATTACCAATAATGTCCACTGCCTTTAACGGAATGGTGGAACAAATATTGCGTTGATAACTAACTTGGTTTATTGTACAGGTTCATGGGTATTACATTCTGAAATCTTTACTGAGCACAAGGACTTTTCTAGACTTTTCATAACAAAGTTGTTGTTTTATACTTAGGGTCATGCTGTACCTGTATTCAAACCATTACATGGCCTAAACGACATAACCTGTGCATTTTCGTACTAATTCACCATGCTTTTTCGTCCCATGACTACTGCGCTATACATATACTATGTAAGCTACACCATGCGTGTGTCATTTTATACAAAGCAGTTCACAACATGCAGTGTAGAATGCCAGAATACAATCTTGTACGACACTTTCTGCTTATAACAGCAGTTCCATGAAATTGGGCCCTGATGTTTACGAGTGGGTCAGTTTCACAAACAGCCAAGATTGAGACTGCTCGAAAGATCGAAAGTGCTAACCCATCTTAACTGCTAAGCAATGGTAAGGTTATACTGGCAACTCATCTTAAAGGCACTGAACACCTTTGGTAAATGTCAAAGACCAGTCTTCTCACTTGGTGTATCTCACCATAAATGCATAAAATAACAAACCTGCGAACATTTCAACTCAATTGGTCGACAAATTTGTGAGAGAATAATGGAAAGAACAAACACCCTTGTCACAAATTGTGTGCTTTCAGATGCTGAGGTCTCGAATTCAATTCAAATATTTTAGTGAGAAATTACTTCTTTCTCAAAAACTCATTAATTAAGAGGAAGCCGTTTCTCTCAGTTTTTTATGCTAATCAACAGCTCTCCATTGTTCGTTACCAAGTAGTTTTTATGCTAACAATTATTTTGAGTATTTACCCATAGTGTCCAATGCTTTTAAAGGCAGTGGACACTATTGGTAATTTTCAAAGACTAGCCTTCACAGTTGGTGTATCTCAACATATATGCACAAAATAACTAACCTGTGAAAATTTAGCTCAATCGGTCATCGAAGTTGTGAGATAATAATGAAAGAAAAAAAACACCCTTGTCACACGAAGTTGTGTGCGTTTAGATGGTTGATTTCGAGACCTCAAGTTCTAAACTTGAGATCTCGAAATCAAATTCTTGGAAAACTACTTCTTTCTCGAAAAACTATGGCACTTCAGAGGGAGCCGTTTCTCACTTTGTTTTATACCATCAATCTCTCCCCATTACTCGTCACCAAGAAAGGTTTTATGCTAACAATTATTTTGAGTATTTACCCGTAGTGTCCAATGCCTTTAAGCTGTGTATCCATCCTAATATGGATCAGTCACACATCGGTGTAAGGATGAAAACAGATTCTCAAGGCTCTATTCAGTGCAAATATTTCTTCTAGACATCCTATAGAAGTTAGATTCTATAAAAAAAAATATTCTATATAAATACTATAGAAGAATTTTTTCTATAGACTAACTATAGAGTTTCTATAGAAAACCGGTGGCTCTCTAAAGTTCTACGGGAGTGTGTCGTCAAAAAATACATTATTATGCAGTCATACTCGCAACCCATTATAAAGCCATTGGACCCTTTCGGTACAGAAACAAAAAAAAGTTCACAGATTTACAAAAGGTAGTGGTGAAATACTTCTCTTGAAATAATTTTCCATGAAATGCGGATTTACGGATTTATTTTAAACACATGTCATGACATGGCGAAACGCGCGGATACAAGGGTGGGTTTTCCCGTTATTTTCTCCCGACTACGATGACCAATTAAGCCCAAATTTTCACAGGTTTGTTATTTGATATATAAGTTGTGATACACGAAGTGTGGGCCTTGGACAATACTGTTAACCGAAAGGGTCCAATGGTTTTAAAGACGAGTCTTAATGCTTTGTGAAGCTGAGCCCAGTTGGATAGTCTTTGTATACATCTTTAACACCTTTCAAAACAGTGTTAAAGGCAAGGATAATGTACAAATTTTTTTATAGTACATATAAGCCTGCAATGTTCATACTGTACAACAAATTATGCCCAAAAAAAAGTTAATGGGTTGACGTTTCACCCCTAGCAGAGTCTTTATCAGAATTTCCTTTTTTCGCATGGGTTGAAATGTCAGGCCATTAACTTGCAACAGCCAGTTTTATTTTCTCGTGTACAACAATCAATTAAGTGTCTAAAGGCACTGTACATGTTTGGTAACCGTCAAAGACCAGTGTTCTCACTTGGTGTATCCCATCATAGGCATAAGACAAGCCTGTGAAAATTTGGGCTCAATCGGTCATCGAAGTTGCAAAAAAATGATGAAAGAAAAGACACCCTTGTTGGACGAATTTGTGTGCTTTCAGATAGGAATAAAAGACTTCTAGCTAGAGGTCTTTTATTATTTTAGTGAGAAATTACCTCTTTCTCAAAAACTACGTTACTTCAGAGGGAGCCATTTCTCCCAATGTTTTATACTATTAACAGCTCCTGCCCATTAAATGTTTTGAGGCATTGCATGGTGAGGTACACATGTACAGTATGTATTTGGCTTGCGGTAACACCCTGGGTACTACTTTGATGTGTAGACTTTGTTCTTTGGGTATTATAACACTTACTTTTATTCTACTGTCGTCAAGTAGATTTCGGAATTCTACTCAGTTCAGAAAAGAAATATCCTCCCTAGTAAAAGTACTTCTTGTACCTGGGCGGATGGTAAGAAAATTGGCAGGGACCACTACTTTTGTTTTAAAGTGCATCGAGGGGACTTCTCATTATATTACTTCACTGCCTTGGAGTGCGTTTAAAACTGAAAAAGTGTCCCTTCACAAAAACACACACAAACACTAACCTGGAACTTCCATAATTATTATTATTATGAGTACACTATTGAAATGAATACAATTGTTTTTGCAGTTATTAATTAGTTCAATAACAAGTATTTAAATATAAGTTTTTTATGTGGTCTTTGGCTGGCTGATGTAATTTCTGTTGATAGAAATTTACAATAGCCCATTACAATAGTGTAAAAAAAAACATGTTACATTTAATGAATTCAATTGTATTTTGCAGCCATTAATTAGTTTATTAAACCACCACCCATACACTGCACTGTCTAGACAGCCCCAATTAATGTCACTGCTACGACACATTTTCTCTGTACAATTGAGAAAACCTTTTAGTCTTTCAAGCTGTTATCTCAGGAAGTAAAATTAGATGTGTGTGAGTTAATTACATGCTACATGCATGTAGAGTTTCTCTATGCGAGGAAAGCAGACGATGGGGTTATTTATTAAGAATGCATAGAACTTGATACTTTCGACCTCCATGATACTATTGAGTAGGAAATGCCCAGGGGGGCCGGGTGAGTGAATATTGACCGGTCAATATTGAAGGTTCAGTAATGCCCCCCAGGTGGGGGGGGGGGAAGAACCACACCATCAAAGATTAAGTCAGAGGAAATATGATCCTGTATCATAGACTTGGTTATTTAAATAGAAGCAGATAATTACTTTTTGTAATGAGATGAATACTTTTTATGTCAATATCAGAGGTGCCAGTCAGAAGCCATTAAAACTAAAAAACTACCGACTGGCCAGGGATCATAAGTTTACCATACAACCTAAAAAAAGGGCAGCCAAGGATAGCATTTTATTTCAAATATACGAAAATAAAAAAAATTACGTACACCTATGGGGGTGACACTGGAAAATTTGAAGTAGAAATGTTCACAATTTGCATGATATTGATCCATTTCACCTGACGTCATCATCAGAATAATCTTGGATGTGCCATATTGGTGGTCAATGTCAACGTGTGTTATTCAGTGAAGTGCGCATTTTTAGGTGACGCGGCGTTTACACGTAACATGTAAGCCTATTGACCACCAACATGGTGAGCGTGGCATCAGTCGCCGCGTGTGACGCGCATGCAAGGGGTCAATATGCCTGAAGATGGTCACAATAAAAAACTTCCCTTGAAAACTTGTTGCTTAAAATGCTATAGCTTTTGTAAGTAAAAACAAAACAAAGAAGTTTGTAGATGAAGTAGTTGTTGTTACATACAAAAGCTTGCCCAATTTTTATGACATAAGTTAGTGTTTAAGTGCTTCTAATATACATGTGTGTATGTAACCCCACAATGTCCATCTTGTGAGCACAGACAGACAGACAGACAGACAGACAGACAGACAAACAGACAGGCCTACCCTTCGGGTATCTGTGCAGCGCCCTGTTCCTGTCCTGGTGCATTCACATGGTACACACAGCACTGCTTCAAGATGGGTGCCATGTCAGGAAAGTTGAAGAATCCCTGGAAGCAGGTCACATCTGGAAAGAAAAACAAAACAATTCAATGCAAAATCTTGAACTCGGCAGCAGTGCAGCGAAATGCAAGGGAAACTTTACGCCTCATTTTCCTGGGGTCTGTGAGTTTCCTACATTGTACATGTACCATGAGCCGGCCCCCTCAGCCACAACCCAAACTTGAGCAAACTGTATAGGTTCCCAGTCCCTCCGAAGCAAAATTGTGGCCCATCATTAAACAATAATAACTTTTGTACAATAAATGTAATATGAAAGACTTGAATATTGCACTCAAGTTTCTTGAACTTGAGTAACCCTAAATGCTGCCCAAATATAAGCAGCTACCGCCTTCTAATCCATAAATGTTGCTTAATTAGGCTGTGTCCGAAACGACGACTTCGGCTACAGCTACGTCTAGATCAGCGCGTCTACCAGTGTTGAAGAATAGGCAGACGCGCGCGATCTAGCCGTAGCTGTAGCCGAAGTCGCCGTTTCGGACACGGCCTTAGACTGGGTGTTTCCATTGGATGTTTCCATATGTGGACCGGGTTTTCAGTCCCTTCTTGACTGCTTGGGTTTTCCCTAGATTAGTTCTCTGGGGTTTTCCTCCCACATCTAAAACTGAAACTTCCTTCTTTGTCTCCATTGGGTTCTTGGCTAGTACAGAGAAAAAAGTTTGCTTTACCGAAAGTCCATGGCTTCATGACCAGAATTAATAAATTAAATTAAATGAAATTGGCTAATAAACTCAGCGAGGTGGTGCAATGTCAAAAACTTCTAATGGAAGTACAATTTACACAGACTGCAAACTGACAAAGCAAGCAGCGAAAGATCACTGATAAGTAAACAGGATCTATAGAAGAGTTTGCGGTAACACCATGTAATGACTATTCTCTAAATGAGTTGGGGTGGTTCTGAAAATAACCGTTGGTTTAACTCTCTTTAAACAGGATCTGGAAAAAACAATAAACCCACTGAGCAATCTGAAATTGGCTGTCCGACATTCTATTAGGAAGGACCTTAATGCTAGCACTTACGATTCAATCCAATATCATGGTATGTGATGATGGCTGGCTTAGATCGATCTCCTTGTACAGCGACTAACATAATCCCATTGTCGTCGGCAACATAGTCAAGCTGTGAAAATAGACATATGGAAAACAAATTATATTCTGTTCACTGTTATTGTTTTTTTTTTCTGAATGTACTGTGAGCACACACCACAATTTAACAAAAATATATTTTTTGTCTGTCTAAAACTCATTACTGTGATATTGTTATAGTTTGGTGTTGAAAAAGGGACAATCGACCCTAGCATGGCTTGAACCAACTACATGTACCTCTAGTTTAACATGCAGACCAACAGATCTACTAACAAATCCAATGAATCTAGCCCTTTTTGGTGATCTCCTTTTCCAGCCAATATCTTTGTTCAAGGGGGGCCAGTCAGTAGCCATTCAACTGTTAACTGCCATGTAGCCAGGGATCACACCCAAGTTTTGGATACAACCTCTGAAACAACACCCAGTGGACAACCTTATGGGATGCGACAATTATCTCAATTGCAAGAACATTGGTTCAAATCCCGCTCAAGAGATTTTTTTCTCTGTTCAACCCAAAATCTTTTTATGATTGCCAAAATGAGCACTCAATACAGGATTTTCACAGGAACTTACAATTACAATGTAGTTGGTCGAAAAGTTTCTAAAACAAATTCTGCATCAGAAGAGAATTACTTGACCCCAAAATGTAAGCTGTGATTTTCATTTTAAAGCAAAACAAAAACAGAACAGGAACACACCTCATACTTCACTTCCTCCCCGGCCGGCCCCTTCAGAAGAGGGCTCCTATGTGTGTCGTCAAATCCATCAAACGCCCGAGCCTTGACATCCGAGATCTGAATGCCGTCGAATCCCTCCACGTCGGGCTCGTCTGATCCTAATTTATGGTAGTTGTCCGAGGGCTCAGTGGCCTGGACATTGCTAAGTTCCACGTCGTTCTCAGGCTCGTTGCCAGAGAGTTTTTGGTAAGACATCTTCTGCTGGACGGACGAGGGTTCTCCTTTACGTCTTGACCTGGGTGAAGGGATGGAGAAAAAATATTTGTAAAAAGTATCTTCAAACAATTTCAAGCGTTCGCTCCTGTAAGAGGCACAACAGTTTTCCTCTGGTAAGGGACACTTTTATGGAGAAGTTTGTATTGGAACCTATAGCAGTGGAATGGCCGTTCGTTCGAGTATACATCTTACATTTATCTCACTGTATCAAAATGGCATCACTGGAAGAAATGTTTGTGTTGCAAATTCTGTTTAGTTACCTTCGAGACTGTGCAGGTAAAGCAATGATGTGTATCCACCAAGCACGATGAACTTAATCATTAGGGGATGAAGATATGGCAGCGCACATGACGCAATGTAAACGGGAAACAATGGTTCAAAGTAAACAAAGACAGCATGTAAGCTAATCAAGTCGTGTGATTTAATCTTGCGTTTTTTTTATCTCGAAGTCATGTCTTGTTTGCTTATTTTTAATCGCTCATTTCCTCTGTGAGGCAACATATTTTCTGCGGTTGATAAAATGTAAGTCATTGTTGTACAGGTATTTTCAATTTACAAAATAATGGCGATGGAACATCCTGCTTTTTTTCGAGGAAAAGTAATTGCATTACTTCAGAGGGAGCCGTTTCTCACAATGTTTTATACTATCAACCTCTCCCCATTACACATAATCAAGTAAGGTTTTATGATTATAATTAGTTTGAGTAATTACCAATAGTGCCCACTGCCTTTGTAACACCAAATAATAACTTTGCCAGATTGTTTACGGCAATCGATTACATAGTCACTACACTACAGGACTGATAACTGCATATAAACCACTGTGATTACTGTATGCTGAACTATTTTAAATGTGCTTTACTCACATCTTAGAGCAGCTTCAAACAAACACTGTCTGCTATTGTCCGACAGATACACTTTTAAGCTGAACCATGAAACTGGCCATCAATTAACAAGATAAAGTATTTAACTCAGCAGGTAAAAAACTTCCATCTGAACTTGAGCAAAAGCATCCACTGAACTTGAGCAAAAGCATCCACTGAACTTGAGCAAAGGCATCCACTGAACTTGAGCAAAAGCTCAATGAGGACAGCACTGCAAACTGGATCCTCCGATTACACTGTTCCGATGCCCCTACATGTACATGTATTTCCGACACCCCTTTCGAAAATCCGAGACTCCCCCTTGCCTAGAGGAGAAGGTGTTTACAGTCAGCACAACCTCTCCAACAATGCAGAAGACGAATGGTTGTGCACTGCAGATATGCACTGTCCGCAAACTGTTTACCAGACGACAGACACGATAGCGCTGACTGTGAAATTACATTGTGTAGTAAGATCAGTGAGTGGATACTGTGTGTGGTGTGCGGCACGTGTATATCATGCACGAAGAGTGGGCTCTTTATAGTGGAACACAATTCCAGTCTTAAAGCTGCATTGCCTGATGTGGTTTTTTTTTTAAGTGTTCGGGCATCAGCTGAACACATTTTTCTTTTGCAGGACTGACACTTCTTAAAGGCAACGAAGGCGATTGGGTCCATGCCCCCTGGTCATTGCCTTGGTGCCCTTGAAATGCTCATAGGGTGCCCTTTACATGTACCCTTACCAAGGAGAATTTCCCTCAAGTGGTGCCCTTGCCCTTTCAAAAACGAAGCATCAGCCTGCGTTTGTCTTATAACCAGGGAGATGTTTAGAAAGAAATTCAATATAAGGAATGAAGTTTCCATAATCAGGAAGCATGCCTGATATTTCAATGAGGCAACCAATGCGATTACCTCCATGCCCCCTGGTCATTGCCCATTGGTGCCCTTTGAATGCTCCAGTAGAAATTTACAATTTCCTCATCCAAAGAGAAAATTCATTGGTGCCATTGCCCTTTCAAAAACGAAACACACAGGCCTGCTTTTGCCTTTTATAATTGATTAAACCAGCACTTAAAGACTAACTAATAATATTAGAAAAACTGCATACATGTAGCTTTCGTAGCAACAACTATATGTACTTCATCAGAACAAATGGAAAGATTAGTTTATTTTCAGGGAACTTTCTGCCAATTAAATCGGGGAGAGTTAGCAGTCTCTGCTTACTCTTTTATCATAAAATGTCAATACTTAAATTGTGAACATAGCCTACTGTACATGGTTTTCCAGACTCTTAATCTTGTAAAATTATTAACAAAGCTACGGGCAAAACAACTTCTCTGTGAAATGAAGGGAAAAAAAGCCCCCCCCCCCCTTCCTCCAACTTGGCACTTAAAAACCGTACAACCCTCGGAGCCGCGATGCCCTGCGCCGTCGCCCTCAGCAATCACGGCAATCCAACCTGGTGATATCTTGCACTTCCTTGTGCGCTAAACCCTGTATTAGGCCAAACAAGTAAAAAACATGTTTAGCGTCCTCCTTTTTGAGGAAAAAAAAGGGATGGTTTTTTTTTGTGTTTTTTTTCTGTAAATGGCTGCCCGACAAATTATTTAAGACCAACGGCTGAGCAATTTTGGGAAAAAGAATTAATGTTTTGGCGAGCAAAGTTGTAAATATTATCAATTTTTCGTTAGAAATTGACATAAACATTTTTTTTTAAATAAAAGAGAAAATAAAATAAAAGAGAAAACGAAAAAAAGGAGGCGACCTCTGAAAAGGAAGCGGGCGGATACACTTCACATTTTTTTTTTTTTATTTGGCCTTTTAACCGCCCTGTACAAACCAGGATGAACTCAATAATCGGATGAACTAAGGGCCGGGACGTGTTAATTCAATCAGTACAAATAGGGAAATGCAGCAAATTCAATCAGCGCTAACGGCATCCCCCTAAATCTACACAGCGTAAACACATGGAATGTTGTTTATTACAGCATTGGCATTCTCTCATTCCCAGAAGTGTTTATTTTAGATAATTTCTTTTATTGTTTCGCCCTACTCCCTCTATATGGAACATGAAGAAAAAATAACAACCAGTGGCCAAGCTAAGAGTTCATACAAGCTTTGCCGAAGGAAAGACGCGTTTTGTTGTTCTTATACTGAAATGGCTTTGGGAAAATCTGTGTTCAAAACGTATATATTGCGTGTACAAGTTTTTTTTTTACATTAGCTAACGTACATTCATAAATACCTAAGACAGTTAAATCCATTCTGATTGGTCGAGAGGGCATCACGTGGGGATGTTTGATCGGATGATATAACACCAGTAAAAAGTGTTGAAACATGGGCGTGACACGCGAGCTTAATGCACCTACAGGTTCTTATAAGACAGTTTCTTCATTCCTATTGGTCGAGAGCAACGGCTGAAATAGTTGTGCCACATCACGCGATACACGCGGCGCGCACAGCATTCCCTTATAAGGAGTTGTTTACCCAGGGGCGGCGGAGGGCTTTACCATTTCATAGCTGGAGGGGTGTTGTGTTGAAAGAAATCATTGAACAATTATAATTTTTGCATTTATTTTACTTATCGACTAAAAAGTATTGATGTTTTTGACCGAATGAATGGGAATCAAAGTGTGTTGAATCGGTTTTCAACTAGTGGTTTAAACCCGCCGAGGCCTGGTTCTTAAAAACTTACCTCGACTTTGTCTCGGTAAAATTATCAAGAACCAGGCCTCGTTGGGATTAAACCAGTAGTTGAAAACCTCTTCACCACACACTGATTCCCTTATTGTAATACAGCTACATGTACGTACTACAGTATGGAACTCTTCCACCTCTTTCCATCGCAGCAACTAAAAGGGCTCAAAATTTACACTGGACCACAGGCCCAATACAAGGCAAGTGATTTGAGCGTCTTGCCAGTATGTAGTTTATGACACGATAGTCTTGCGTTGTAAATTTAATATTCGATCTACTTTACTTTTAAATACTTCTTAATTCTTGTCTTGTTATTAACAAAATGGTCTCGTAAGCAGCGTTCCCAAACATTGAAAATTGAAGGTTGAAGATGGGGTGGGGGTGGAGCTACGTATTGGAAGCCTTTATGGTGTGGGGGTTCGCTGGTTGCAAAACTTTTGATGGTAGGCCTACTTGTACATTCTTTGTGATTACAAAACTTTTGATCGTAGGCCTACTTGTACATTCTTTGTGATTACGGTGAAACACTCTCAGGCCTGATACTTAACGGAGGCAACGAAGGCGATTGCCTTCATGCCCCCCAGTGGTCATTGCCTCAGTGCCCTTAAATGCTCTGTAGTAAAAATTTACAATTTCCTCATACATAGTGTGTAGGGTGCGCTTTACCAAGGAGAAAAAAGCATTGGTGCCCTTTTTCTTTCAAAAACGAAGCATACAGGCCTGCACTCTGTGTAAATTTCTACAGAGCTCGATGAGTAGACAATCAATCACTGTTCAATTACATGTTCTTGTTCATTGCGTGCATGCAATTATGTTGTTATCATTACTTTGCATATGTACACATTATTTGTTTGAGACCACAGATGCGCATTGTTTGCGTTCGTTCGTCTTTTGATCGTGTACATTGCACATTACCAACCCATTCAATTTCATTATAAAAGTAATTAGTTCCAACATGGCCAAGCTATCTACACACCCCATTAAAGCCATTGGACACTTTTGGTACAGAACAAAAATTAAAAGTTCACAGATTTACAAATAACTAACAGGGTTTACAGAAGGTAATGGTGAAAGACTTCTCTTAAAATATTATTCCATGAAATGCTTTACTTTTTGAGAAAACATTAAAACAATTATCAATTCTCGATATTTTAAACAGATGTCATGACACGGCGAAACGTGCGGAAACAAGGGTGGGTTTTCACGTTATTTTCTCCCGACTCCGATGACCGATTGAGCCTAAATTTTCACAGGTTTGTTATTTTATATAGAAGTTGTGATACACGAAGTGTGGACCTTGGACAATACTGTTTACGCGAAAGTGTCCAATGGCTTTAATAGTAAAACATTGTAATAACAAATCCAACAAAGAACTGCTCAACAGGTGAAATGTTAAGAATGCAGCTTATAATTATTAGTAATCAATGAAATTACACATCCACATTCAGGCCTGAACTTTCTTTGATATGGATTCAGTGAGGTGGAAACGGGCAAACTGGCCAACATGGCCAAGGGCGAAACAGACACAATTCAATCAATAAGGAACTGCAGAGATGGAATGCAATCGACTCTTATGGCTATTCATCACTCAGGAATTTGGAGGATACACAAAGGTAATGTACATGAATCAATAATCAGATTAGCAAAAATTAGCAACGATTTTTATTTTGAACGAAAGGGAAGTAATATGTACATGTTTCATATTATCACTCTTAAAAATTAACGGCAATCAAAAATCTTAAAAATTAACGGCAATCAAACTTTTGGTAAGAATTGGCCTACATGTACATGTATACACATCAGCTTTTGATTAGATCACTTAAAAAAATTATGTAAAAAGATGTCAGTTTTTTATGCCCCAAAGTTCAGTAACATTTCTCAGATTGTATTTATATCTAGGGGTAATTCTTCGGCGATATCTCCCCAAAAAATACGATTGAAATTAAAAAATTGCAGACCAGTTTGTTTTATTGTGTAATTATACAGAAATGGACGATTGATAATCGAATGGTTCCAACAACCAACGGTATGCTTTGCCTTTATCAAATGCTTCAGACCACCCTCTAATCTACATGATCGGACTACTGATGGCTTGTTAAATTACATAATACAAAAATTAAACAACCCTTTTTTAGGATCCCATGAAAAAACTACATTGAAGGGGGGGGGGGGGGGTTGCAGTCCACGAACTTTGAGAGGGCAAGGCCATTTTCATTTTGCAAAGGGCACTTTCATTGGAAAATTGTCAAGTCTATAGGAAATGTATTGAAAGGGCAGTGCCCTGCAAGGCGAAGGGGCAACAGAGACTATGGACTCTCTATGTAATTCCAGGCTCGGGGAATGGGAATGCAATGATTGTGCAAATATCAAACAGCACATTGCTAGTGGGAACCAGTCCACAAAATGAGGTCTTCTGATTCGAACCCCCCTAGGGGCAAGGGAGTGTCGCGGCATGATGCAAATCTGCAACGAGAACATGTCTTGAATGCATTGTCAGACCATCGACAGCTCTATGATCGGTCTACTGATGGCTTGTTATTCCATCCACCGTGCTTGTGCACGAGCCGAGAGACAGGAGACAAATAGTGTAAGCGGATCTTTAGAAATTAATTAAAAGTTTGCCCTGAGCGTGACGGTGGGAAAGCTAATAGGTCTTTCAAATGTAAGGAGTATACAATGAGCGTAATGTTGCAGTGATACGGTCGTTGGGTGAAATTCCTTCACCGTGTGAAATGGAATACATGAAGCCAGATTTCATAGAGTGATTATTCTGTGACAATGCACAAATGAAATGCCTTCACTTCAATTTTGTTTTCACAAGTGATACACAAAATAGAAACAGTAGATAAAGAAACTTGTCCACCCCACACTAAAAAAAAAGTTGGTTCAAAACACCTTTAAAGCAGTTTGGATGACTCAATCATGGTGTCGTTAATGAGAAGACGCTCTGTGTTCTCCAATTTAATGGGGTGCACCCCCTACACGTACAATAACACCAACCTCAAGACCCAGACAGAACCTGCCCATGGCTATGCGCAAGCCATCCATCCACGCTGGAATCAATTCATATCTCTATGTCTCACCAGGTGTGAAATCTCCAATATTTATCAACATCTATGGAAGGTGTAAACAACGTGTAATCCTAATATTAAATATCTTCCATGTGAAAGAACTTTGTTTGTTTCATAAACAAATGAACTTGGTCAGAATTATAATAAAACGTTCTAATTAATTTGATGGTCCAGCGTACATAAAGAGCAAAATGAAAAACTGTTTTAAAGGTACTTATTGATCTTATACTGTACAATAGGAATGATTTCATATGACAGCATTTTTGCATGGCAAAATAGACTTGGCTTGGAGCATGTTTTCTGCTCACTGATACTAATATTTACATGTAAGCAGCATATGATTTTTTGTTAAAGGCACTGGACACTTTTGGTAATTACTTTAACTTATTATTAGCAAAAAACCTTACGTGGTAACGAGTAATGGGAAGAAGTTGATAGTATAAAACATTGTGAGAAATGGCTTCCTCTGAAGTAACATACATGTAGTTTCCGAGAAAAAAGTAATTTTCCAAGAATTTGATTTCGAACCTTGGAATTAGATGAGGTCTCAAAAATCAACTTGCACCTGAAAGCACACAACTTCGTGTGACAAGGTTGTTTTTTCTTTCATTATTATCTTGCAACTTCGAAGACCAATTGAACTCAAAATTTCACAGTTTTGTTATTTTGTGCATATTTTGAGATACACCAAGTGAGAAGACTGGTCTTTGACAATTACCAATAGTGTCCAGTATCTTTAAGTCTTTCTAAACTGGTTTGAACATGTCAACATTAGACAAGTCACTTATTTACTCCTTGTGCTTGTAACACTACATGTATGCCGAGGTAAGATGCCTTGTCAGTGTAAAAAAAGAAATTGATAATATATTTTTTACCATGTTTGTAGTTTGGTGTTGTTTGAAAACTTAACACATGTACACGTATTCTGTGTGTTTTTTTTTATATTTTGTTTTTTTACAAATGAAACAATATCAGTTTTAAAAGAAATTTTGAAATAGTTTATGAAATTATTTAATTTTGAAATCAATAAAAAATACAGCTGAACTACATACATGCGGATGTCTAATTATTAAAACATTACTTAAAGGCAGTGGACACTGTTGGTAATTACTCAAAATAATTGTAAGCATAAAACCTTTCTTGGTAATGAGTAATGGGGAGAGGTTGATGGTATGAATTATTGTGAGAAACGGCTCCCTCTGAAGTAATGTAGTTTTCGAGAAAGAAGTAATTTTCCACGAATTTGATTTTGAGACCTCAGATTTAGAATTTGAGGTCTCGAAATCGAGCATCTGAAAGCACACAACTTGGTGTGACAGGGGTGCTAAATTTCTTTCATTATTATCTCGCAATTTCGACGACCGATTTAGCTCAAACTTTCACAGGTTTGTTATTTTATGCATGTTGAGATACACCAGGTGAGAAGACTGGTCTTTGACAGTTATCAATAGTGTCCACTGTCTTTAAGGCATTGTATCATTGGTGACAGATACAGCGAATGATTTCCCTCGCCGATAGCATAGCAAATTGCTGTGGCACAAAATGTGATCAGTTGCTACACAGAAATCATCAATTTAGCATTCAGTTTGCACAAAACTTGTTTAGTCCAATTATTTTGCTGTGTAAATTTGCCTGGGCAAGATTGGTTCCCGGCCCAGTTAGCCAATGTGCATCTAGATTGCCTAGTTAGGGGACTCCTCACCAGGGTACAAAATGTATGTAAATTTGTACGGATTGATCACCTAGGCCTGGAATTTCAGGCAAGGCAAATTTCATTTTGCAAAGGGCAGGCCGATACTAATTCTTGATGCCCTTGCGTCATTGCCTTGGTGCCCTTGAAATGCCCCAGTAGAAATCTTCACTGTCCTCATAGGGTGCCCTTTACCAAGGAGAAAATGCCTTGGTGCCCTTGCCCTTTCAAAAAAGAAGCATACAGGCCTGAAAGGTTACTTAAAGTGTGAAAGTGTTAACGCGAGAAAGCGAGCTCAAGGACATGGCCTATGTGAAATTCCAGGCCCGAGGACGGAGTGGGCAATCACTGGTGATGTGGGCGACCGTTTGTGGTGAAAAACTTTAAGCAGGCTGAACTTGCAATGTTGTTACCGAATTGCAGGCCTGATATTACACAGAGGCACCTGCCTCTAATGCCCTTTGGCCTTGGTGCCACGTGACATCTTCAGTGACGGTCCCATTATCTTATCCAATGGAAATGCCCTTTGCAAAGTGAAAATGGCCTTGCCCTCTCAAAGATGGAATTCCAGGCGTATTACCCCCAAAACAAGGTCATTATGATCACAAATGAGTAATGCAATGAGGTTTTGTTGGATAGTGCACACAATACAATAAAAAAAAACCTATTCATTTGACTTGTTTGAGGGGGTACATGCAGTTCTAATCCAGTTTAGAAATTGGGTCAGTCATAGCCTAGAGTGGGATATACACATTGCGTGCATTCAACTGTACACGCGTACACTCGTGTGACGTGTGTACAACATTAATGATTTTCACTTCACATGTTTGTTCCACTTTCAATCATTTTTTTTTTTACCAAATATATTTGGTTACAATTTTTTTTTATGGTACATAGAGTAAATAAGGGGAACAGGGCTACTACAATACCTGCCTTGTACACTGTAGTTGGTCGCATGTTCCCCTTATAAATACATGTAGTACAAGTGTACAGAATGTTGGTTGTGTTGGCACTTTTTACTGAAATACCAAAAAAGGCTTTTTTCAGGCTGGCCACATGGTTTTGTACGTCATCTATTTACAAACACTACTGCCATAATTCAGGACAAAGAACTGCAAGTCAAAATTTGTGTATTTTTTTTTATGTTTCACCTGTGGTCAATGAACTTTATTTCTACAAAAACATTATTTTTTAAAATAACGTTCTTTCCTTAAACATCAACCCTTTTTCTTTCCAGCATGTCTCAAGAAACAAACGTGTTTTTTTTGGTAGGCTAAATGTTTTTAAAAAGATAATTTAGTTGGCCGTCTGGGCTGTTTCATTTTTCAAAATCTGCCATTAAAATGAATAAATTATTCAAATTTGTTATGACTTCAGAAGAAAAAGAAAAGAAAAAAAAATTCCACTTCAAGCGCCAAATTCCAATGAACTCTCTATAAAATTAAATCAATACTGCACCGGGTCTGTAAATAAACAGTACATGTATTGCAAGCGAGTGTAAAATACAAATGATGTCGTGTAAACAATATTCTACTTCAATATTCTAACTGATATCAATATCACTATGATGATCATTTTGAAGTGGACAAACACAATAACACCAATGATGAACTACATTTGTAAACAAGTTCCAAGTTCAATTGAAAAAACAAATGACTATTGTTGTTGTTTTTTTTAAATTAGTACAGTGTGTATTATCTCTCAATAATAAAATTGAGGAATCTTCTCTCAGTAGGCCTGAGATTGAGAAGCCAACAGAAAATTTCACATAAATATTGATAGCCAAGTTCAAAAGTTTAAGTCAGAGACTTTTCAGCAGCAATGAACAGCGCTGATGATACAGTAGGCCCTAGGAATACAAACAAAAAGGCACATTGAGTGATTGTTTGTTATTGTTGCTTACATCTACATGGGACGTACATTGTAAGACACAGAGTGTCCATTAGACTTAGAGCCCCTTTCACACGAGAGCAATTTAGCAAGGGTCCTTTGCTAAATCAGAGCATAATTGCTGTACCTCGTGTGAAAGGACAACAATTTTGTTCTACTGTCCAAGTTCTCTTGAAAATCTTGTCGAATATCTATTATAAAGTGTATTTTACAACACTGCTAAAATTAAGCAAGGGAGCCCAGTTACTCCTGTTGTGTGAATAACACGAAGTCTTGGACCTTTAGTTTTACAAGCACTACGGTAAATGTAGTACAGACATACAAACACACAAACAAACTTATATTGGTGGCAGCAGATACTCAGCATTAGACCATAGGATGATCGCTAGAATTGTTCAAAACCGTAGTCCCCACTTTTGGACCACGCAATGTTTGTATGTAGGTAAGAAATAAAATACAGCAAATCCATTACTTGCTGTTGCTTGGCGAAAATCCTGCACCGAATCCCGAAAAGAAACAATTACGGCGACAAATAGTGATCTACAAATCCTCGGAAGCCTGCGATGTGGGTGATGTCATTCGAAGCATTATCGTGTTTCGTTCCTACACTGTACCATTATAACATACAGAGTATTTCTTCAAACCCCTGAATAAAAGGATGCCGATTCACAGGCTCGTTCGACAAAACTACAAGTTATCAAACAAGCGCGAGTGGAATACGAACAAATAGTGCGTCTGCGTCCCACATCTAACTCAGCCGCGCGCGTGATAATAAAAATGTAACACATGCACGTCGTAGCAACGAAAAACAAATGGCATTGTACTTGATGTCCAATCAATAAAAATCATGGGTTTTTGTTGTAGGCCCTTGCATGTTAATCGGACAGAAAAGGGGAAAATTTACATCGTTCACATTAAACACTTGGAAAAGGTTCTTGCACTGCCGTGAACGATTGGTAAATAGTCCCAGTGAATACAGACGTTATCAAAAAATACTGTTTTTGACCTAAAATGACCCAAAAATTGGTCTGTTCACGAACTGTGCAGTTTAAGAGCTTAGCAACAACCAAATTCGGATTCAGTACCATTGAAAACCCTTGTGCGTCAAATTTCATGCAGTCCGGAGATGGGGACCACGAAACCCCCAAAATAGGCCCCTTTTCAATACCCATCCCATGGTCTACATGGGATCAAGCCAATTCCATAAAGTAACATACTAAATTGCACATCATCTGTGACCTAAAAAGCCTACATTGGTACACACAGCACTGTCAGTGTGCAAGGTTCAATGCGCAGTAAGCTGGTGAAAGGTGAAACCCGTTATATACTGCAGAGGTTTATGATAAACAAATCCAAAGTCCATGCATGGTCCAGGCTGCTATTATAAGGTATTGTGTACATGAACACCATTATATTTGTTTTAGAGCTTTTTTTACATGGAATTAAAGTTGTGTTTAGGGTAGGGCAATACCCTGAATGTGTTGATGTGTAAACTAAATGTAGGTTATTACTGAGCCTATTGTTTACAGGAATACAATGCAGATGAATTCCATTGCCATTTTACATTCAACAAACTTTTAACAGGTGTCATGTAATGTACATTTCCATGTAAAATGAGCAGGAGAAACTATGTAGAAGTTCTACTAGAACACAAGGAGGAAAAGAGGAAATCTACTGGGCCAAATTTCATGGCTCTCCTTACCGACCGAATTCTGCAGGTTTTTTTGTAACAAATTATTTCAGACTTTATGTAAATTTCATGAAAATTGCCTTACTGTACGTAAGCTGAACTTGCAGGGTTTTTCTTCAAAATTTTGAGCTAGGTTTCTGCTGCCAAGCCTACTGTACATGTACTTGTAATTCAACTGTTAGCAGCCCTTCTCATTATTTTGTTACTCATTTTCTACATTGTACTATACACTGTACAGTGCGTAATATTAACAAAGAACAGGGGTTAGCGTCATTGCCAAGTTCTAATGTTAGGATATTATATTATGTAGTAAATAGATTTTTAAAAAGAGCAGTATTTTTTTTTTATTACAAAAATGAAGAAAACACAAAACGATTTTCTTCATTAGGCAGACTCAAAAAGTCTGAATTCAGATGAAAGTCTGAAATTTCTCATGGAAAGGTTTCTGTATCATGGTAAACCATTCTGTAAAAGGGGTGTTACAATGTTGCAGTGCTGCAGTGCATGCACCATTATGAGTGAACGGCGTGCAATGCAAACGGACAGCGCGCACACGCACTGAAACATTGTAACACCCCTTTTACAGAATGGTTTAGCCCAACAACAAAATAATGCATTTGCAAAGCGATGCGACAGGTTCAAAATATGAACCTGGGAATTCGCTCCGGGATCTGGGAAGTTTTTGTCAATTTTTCTTCGAAATATTTCCTCAATGGTGTTTTGAGTATTATGGCAGGCTGCATTAGACATTGCGGATTAAGTTTGTACCCTCAGAATTTGTGTCATGATTTTTGAAAGTGGTAAAAATGGGGCAAATCTGGTGACTAGCTGTAGAAATTGTATGTGTTGGACCAGATTAACCGTTTTCGTAACCCTCCGGCCTGGTGGCCGTCGGGAGGAGGGTTACGTTATCGCAACTAGTATACTGTATGTAGTTCTAGTTGTTGTGATCATAACCGACATTGTCCCTGACCAGAGGGTTACGCAATTTGAGCATTATCTAAATTTCACCCATTTCTTTCAGCATGGAAAAGTCTGGACAACAGTGTACTCTTTACTCAAGTCACTTCCTGCACTCCAACTCAATCTTTATTTTCGTACCAAAATCATGCAACCATCACTCATGGTTTTGAAGTATTATCAGGGTCAAACAGGTAACTGTGCCTGTCTGATGAATTGTGGGACGATCTGGACGATGAGTGCATTCTACGGATTTGCACAATCTGAAGTAAGTGCACAATAAGTTAGCACTTGATTATTTACAGGACAGGCTGATTTAAAAACAATATAAAAATCAACAAATTACAAAGCTAAACAAAAACTGAAATTCCAAGGTAACATCAATAACAAAATTAACGTTAGACTCTACTGTTGAGTTTAGAACCTATGGTATGCAGTCTGTTCACGATGTCAGCGTGGATACATTTGGATACATTTTGGTAACTTGTCAATGGTCATCTTCTGTGACCATTGACAAAATACCCACTATGCAAAACGCATTGCTTTTTAATTTTATAAAATGGAGGTGCGCAAACATTCCGTGAGTATTCAGCCCATTTTAACTGTTATTTATAAGTAGATTTATAAAAGATGTTAAATTTGCATCAGGATAAAAATGATTAATTGTGGAAAAACATTGTTTTTTTTTTTACACGATTGAATAAAAATTAATTGATGAAACAGAACAATGTCTCTTCTTTGACTTTGAATTTGTTGAATGAATGGTGGAGGAGATACACTGTACAGCAATAGACTGATCCGTTAAGCTCTGCCCCATTCTGACTTACGTATTGACCAATCACAACGCAACGAAGGTTTCGACAAATAATAAGGTCCGACATGCGTGCGCGTGTCTTGCCGCGCGTGGCAGAGTTGTGCAGCAAGGCGTTGGAGAACCCCACGTCACGTGTTCTTGCTCACACATGCATCGTGGGCGGAGCCTACTGGAAGGTTAGGTACCACCAGCACTAGGACTGGATGACGAAAGGACTTTCTAAAACCAGTGGGAGAAATACTGAATTACAGTGCAATTTACAATGTCTGAGTGATGTACAAATTATAATACGGAATTCCATGATACAACACACCAAACCGACTTTGAGACTGATCACTGAGTCAGTCAGTGAGTGGTGAAAATGAAATGACGATGATGATTTTGAGACAAACTAACTAAAGTTTTCAACAAGAATGTTACACCTCAAGTCAGAGTTACATAATGTCATCATATATATCAATTTAAGGTCGACATCCCAATCAATTAATTGATAAAAACATTAAATTTAGACTCACCAATGCACAAATTTAGTTGATTGCGCCACACACCTCGCACACTTTGTGAAGTTCTGCAAGTCAGTTTACCGGCGGAGGAAATGTCGCCCTCTAGCGTTTTTACAGAGAAAGGTGAACTCTAAAATATTGTTTGGTATCCTATGTCGTCTGCCTAAAAAGTAATATAAAAACAGACACTCATGTTCGGATGTCCGACTAATGTTTTTTAACGTTATAATAATTGTTTAACGTGTAAACAATAAAAATCCGCATAAACAACATAGCTTGATTTGAAACTGTCTCTGAGATTATGGCGTATTTGCTTCAATTAGCCTTGCCAGTAAAAATATTGCTAACAGTTTGTGTCGGCCTGGTTGTGTGCGCAACATTTACAGACAATGAACTATTACAATACAGGTAAGAACTTTAGTTAGAAGAAGGACCCGGGTCAGCATTACTTACTTTTTTTACAGGATCCCTTTTTAATTTACACCATTTTTTTATTTGGGTCCTTCATTAGTTTATTAATAATATTATGTAGTTAGGCATGTGTTAAGCCCGGTTCATACTTCCTGCGAATGCGAAGCAAATTTGACGTGAATTTGACGTCACAACCCTCCTTTGGCAGCAATATTCGCAAGTAAGTGAGTTGAGCAAAGTTGAACTGCTGCGAATTATTCGTTGCAAATTTGTGACGCCAACATTCGCTTCGTATTCGCATTCGCAGGAAGTATAAACCGGGCTTTAGGGTGAGGGCTTCACTAATTACCGTCAATACACCATCAACACGAACAGTAACGTCAAGACACCACAAAAAACCTCCAATTTACAATTAAATCTACAAGAGAGTGACAGTTTATGAACTTAAATGTCTGGGCTAACTCAAATTAAAAAGAAGAATTTTCATTGGTTTTTAGTGAGGTTTTCATTTGTTTTGTTTTTAATTTATTAAAATTGATTTTTCTTTTTCATGCAAAATGATGATCTCTAAAGCAGCATCCATAGATGTTGGTCACTAGTAATGGTCACCATCTTTCTTTTCATAGAGCTTGTTACCGGTAGTTGTACAACATTTAAAACAGAGGGCACCTTGCTGCGGATGGATGGTTGTAACTTGTTGATATAAGTCTTGACCCAACAACAAAGGCTAGAGACGTCAGTGAATATTAGCAGATAGTGTACTGCACTCGTAAATGGTTATCCGCTATCGTTCACTCACCATGCTCACAGCTTGGCCCAGCGAAACTATCCATCCTCGTATGACCAAACCAGAGTTACAGAGAGGAGCTTTTCGAATCCGAGTCGGAGTTCTTGTTTACATTTTTTTATATTTTTTTATTCCATTCCGCTAATTTCAAGTGAAGTTGGAGCTTTTTTTCCTGAAATCCTTTGGATTAATGTAATTCCTTTGTTTGTGTCGTTTGCTCTTTTTGTGCAGAGAGAGAGTGCGAGCAATGTTCTACCACGGCTACGAGAATTATTTAAACAATGCTTTCCCCTATGATGAACTTCGACCTTTGACCTGCGACGGGGTAGACTCATGGGGAAGGTTAGTTTTTTTAATGGCTATAGAACGAAGAAAGTGTTGGTGCGTGCGTTGAAGTTTCAAGATGCTTGGACACATAAACAGATATTCCAAGCAAACAAAAGGAAACTTTACAATCGTTATTTACTCTGCATTGAAAAATAAGTCATGACTTCAATTCGCCTTTAGGCTTTTCCAAATTAACAGCTCTCTTGTGAAAAAGTCTTTGTCCCAGTGTTTGTTCAAATCGCAAATGATTGTAAGTTTTCCCAAAACCATGGATGCGATTTGGCGGTTGTAATCAATAACTGTTTCGGTCACTTGCCAGTGGTTATTATAACTGATGGTAAGTTCAAGCGAAACAGTGAGTGGTTATGACCACCAAATCGCACCCCACGCTATGATCATGATAAAATCGCTTGGACTTCATAACTACTTTATACCTATACTTGACTTGTAGTTCTTGTTCTAACAAGTTAGCAAATTAGTATAAACATGATGAGAGGGCACAAATTTGTTTGGGGAAATCCTCAAGACTGTAGTGCTTGTTACTCAAAACATTAGCTGGACAAGAAAAATCTCCACAAGATCATAATCAAAATGAAAAACATTTGTACAAAGCATCATATATTTTACATTTGAATACAATTTGTTTGAATATAAGGTGACAGGTGGATGTATTTTTATATTGTAAACCTAAATGCAATTCAGCCTTTTGGCTGCTACGTTTGATTTTTAATAAACCAATAATAATTTTAAAAAATTTAAAAAAGGTATATTATTCAATCACGCAAGACTGCCGGACTTGTCAAGTCATACTTCTACTAACCCGATGCTAAACACATTGGCCTTTGGCCTGCACCACCCAGTGTTAATTTCGAGCCCTGGACCCAATTTCATAGAGCTGCTGGAGCACAAAAAGTACATTTATTAAGCACAAAATAAATGAACTTACCAGAACAGGGTTAACAACCAAAATAAAATGTCACTTTTACAATTTGTGTCTGGTATCCTGCTCTTTTCTGCTGAGCATAAAATTGTTAAGTGGTATTATTTTTGCTTTTAAAGCCATCGTACACTTTCGGTACAGAAAAAAAAAAGTTCACAGATTTACAAATAATTTACAGGGTTTACAGAAGGTAATGGTGAAAGACTTCTCTTGAAAAATTATTTCATGCAATGCTTAACTTTTTGAGAAAACGTTAAAACAATATCAATTCTCGATAGCTAGAACCAGGATTTATTTTAAACACATGTCATGACATGGCGAAACGTGCGGAAACAAGAGTGGGTTTTCCCGTTATTTTCTCCCGACTCCGATGACCGATTGAGCCTAAATTTTCACAGATTTGTTATTATATTTTAAGTTAGGATACACAAAGTGTGGGACTTGGACAATACTGTTTACCGAATTTGGGCCCTGTACACAGAGGTGTTACATGATACACCCATTTTTCTGTTTTCTCCAGCTATTCTTTAACACTTATTGATGCCTTGGATACCTTGGCCATCATGGGTAACTACAGCGAGTTCAGGAGAGTTTCTAAACTGCTTGGGAACCATCTGGATTTCTCTGAAGACATCAACGTGTCTGTGTTTGAAACGAATATCAGAGGTAAATGATTTAACAATGTCTGTGCTGATCGAATGTGAATATTTGTATGCATTACTAAATGAGGATATCGGTGCAAGCTGAAGTAGGCCAACAGGGGTGAAATTTTCAAAACTATTATTTTAAATTAAAATGCCAGATATATGTCATTTTGTATGGCAACTTCCTTCCTGATAAATAAAATCAAAAAGAGGTTTAAATTAGTTTGAAATAAAATGTGCTGGGTTTGTGTCGTCAATAAACAACTGTTTCTTTATCAGCTAGGAATAGACAGTTATTTGAGAAATGTTACACTTCTTTTATTCCATTTTTTAGGGGCATAAAATCTTTTTATTTTTTAAATAACTACATTACTTCAAAGTGAAATAATTGCATGTATACAATGAGAGCTGCTGTAGGCTTCTAACCATACATTTGTATGATCATTAATTCTAAGTTTTCATAATGGCAATAATGCCTTGTGTTGCCCTGTTGATGTCATTTTGACACCTCTCGCCTTTTTTACATAGTTATTGGAGGATTGCTATCTGCGCACCTATTGTCCCAGAGAGCTGGTGAAGATCTGGAGCCAGGCTGGCCCTGCACTGGACCCCTACTGGCCATGGCTGAAAAGGTAGCCAGGAGAATTCTACCAGGTAGGGAGGAATCTGGTCGAAGAGTTGGCAGGATTTGAATTCACTTTTGTGTATATTTATTTATTTGTATTTGAAGGCAGTGGACACTATTGGTAATTACTCAAAATAATTATCAGCATAAAACCTCTCTTGGTAACGAGCAATGGGGAGAGGTTGATAGTATAAAACATTGTGAGAAACGGCTCCCTCTGAAGTGACATAGTTTTTGAGAAAGAAGTCATTTTCCACGAATTTGATTTCGAGACCTCAAGTTTAGAATTTGAGGTCTCGAAATCAAGCATCTGAAAGCACACAACTTCGTGTGACAAGTGTGTTTTTCATTTCATTCAAATATCGCAACTTCGACTACCAATTGAGCTCAAATTTTCACAGGTTTGTTATTTTGTGCATATGTTTAGATACACCAAGTGAGGAGACTAGTCTTTGGCAATTACCAATAGTGTCCACTGTCTTTGATTACAAACAGCACAATAATAGCGCCAATAACAGGATGAATAGGAAACATGAAGAAATGTAAAATTTTAGATGTGGGAGAAAAACCCCAACGGAGGAAAACTCAAGCAATTTGGTTGGGACTGAAAACCCGATCCACATGCAAGGCTCTGATCTGAGGCGGGATTCAAACCGGGGTCCACAGAGGTGAAAGGCAGGAAAAGATACCATTGACACAACCTGTGAAGTCACTGGGTTAAAGTTCATAACTTTGTTTACAACCACAGGCCTGCTTTGAACATGAAGAGACGGGCCTCATTAAAGCCATTGGACACTTTCGGAACAGAACCAAAAACAAAAGTTCACAGATTTACAAATAACTTACAGGGTTTACAGAAGGTAATGGTGAAAGTTTTCTCTTGAACTATTATTCCATGAAATGCTTTACTTTTTGAGAAAACATTAAAACAATATCATGACACAGCGAAACGTGCGGAAACAAGGGTGGGTTTCCCAGTTATTTTCTCGCGACTCCGATGACCGATTGAGCCTAAATTTTAACAGGTTTGTTATTTTTATATATAATTTGTGATACACGAATGTGGGCCTTTGGACAATACTGTTTACCGAAAGTGTCCAATGTCTTTAATGGTTTGCAAAGAAAGAAATATAGTGACTCCGTGATTTTAATATTTAATTAATATTATGTATTTCCAGTAGTTTATTTATGATTGTGCTTTATTAATTTTGTCTGTATTGCATGTATTCAAAACGAATTTCCTCCATGGTAGGACCAACAAAATTGAATTGAATTGAATTGAATTAATCACAAAAAGAAGGCAGCATCTAGCAACAGAGTCCAGCATTCTCCTGAAGCTGATCAGAGCATACTGATCAAAACATCCGAGTTCTTTTCCGAATCATCACATCTCAAAAGAGATTTACACAATGGCGCTACCGCATTTCTCACATATTTATAAATAGAAGAATTTATGCTGTTTTTTTTTAATTTTGGTTACCAGCTTTTAACACACCGACGGGTATGCCCTATGGTACAGTCAACTTAGCCCACGGGGTACCAGCAGGAGAGACTCCGGTCACGTGTACAGCGTGTGTAGGAACGTACGCCATCGAGTTTGGAACGTTAAGTCGCCTGACCGGAGATCCTGTATTTGAACAGACAGCACTCCGGGCTCTCACTGCAATATGGAAATCACGATCTGATATTGGACTGGTAGGTCCAATATTTTTGTTTTCTAAACTACCTATTGCCGGGATTTCCCCTAAAAATTCTGTTTGATTAAATTTTTGAAATATCCGGACCAATGTTTTTTCTTTCAGAAGCGTTGACTGCAGTTAACGCTTTTCAGATTGAAATTTCGGGGCATAAAAACTGTTATCTTCTTACATTGTACAAAGTCACATGACTGCGTTCGTGAAATGTTTCTGAAAATGCTATACATACAATCGAAAGCTGCTGTAGGCTTCTAACCAATAGTTATTAATTGCAAGACTTGTTGCCAAACAAAATGGAGACCAACCCATTGGACGTCCAAAACTACGCTTCAAAGATGTCTTGAAGAGAGATTTGGTAGACTTCAACAACCCCACCTGGGCCCAATTTCGTAGAGCTGCTTAAGCAAAAATTTTGCTTAAGCAAAAAAATCCTTGTTTAGTAAAATCAAATTACCAGCCAAGACTTCACTCAATTGTTATGCTAAGTAAACAACAGCTAAATACCAGTCACAAGCAATGTATATGGCATGGAATTTTGGCCAGTAACATGTGTAAAATAAGCAAGCTGCTTAAGCAGCTCTATGAAATTGGCCCTAGGTCATGGCCCGAGTTGGCTAGCCACCGCTCCAGCTGGAGGTCTATGCTGTAGACACGATCACCAACAAACTGACAAAGTGGGGAGAGGAAGATGTCATTGATGGATACATCTAAACTTGACATTGTCGTCCGCGACAGACGTCTGCCAACTACTACTGTTACCAAACGTGTACCTTCTGTTTAACCCCACAGTTTGGTAACCACATTGATGTCTTGACAAGGAAGTGGACAGCATTGGATTCAGGGATTGGTGCAGGGGTAGATTCACTGCTGGAGTATCTCGTCAAGGGAAGCTTGCTGCTTGGGAATACAGAATTACTTGACATGTTTTGGGGTAAATTCCTTAGTATTTTCTACAAAAAATCTTCTTTCTCTTATTATTTTTACTATTATGTCAACAGACTACTCTTGTTATAATATGAAACAAGATTCCTGGGACTAGCCAATAACAAACCTGTGAAAATTTGAGCTAAATCGGTCATCGAACTTGCGAGATAATAATGAAAGAAAAAAACACCCTTGTCACACGAAGTTGTGTGCGTTTAGACAGTTGATTTCGAGACCTCAAGTTCTAAATCTGAGGTCTCGAAATCGAATTCGTGGAAAATTACTTCTTTCTCGAAAACTATGGCACTTCAGAGGGAGCCGTTACTCACAATGTTTTATACTACCAACCTCTCCCCATTACTCGTTACCAAGTGAGGTTTTATGCTAATAACTATTTTGAGTAATTACCAATAGTGTCCACTGCCTATAGCCTCTTGGTTCATTTAAGCAGCTTGGGGTTATATGCACCCAGGCAGATGAGAAAGTTTGAGGAATTGGTTTAAAGCCATTGGACACTTTCAGTAAACAGTATTGTCCAAGTCCCACACTTCGTGTATCACAAGGTACATGTATATATAAAACAACAAACCTGTGAAAATTTAGGCTCAATAGGTCATCGGAGTCGGGAGAAAATAACGGGAAAACCCACTCTTGTTTCCCCACGTTTCGCCTTGTGATGACATGTGTTTAAAATAATTCCGTAATTCTCGCTAACAAGAATTGATATTGTTTTAATGTTTTCTCAAAAAGTAAAGCATTTCATGGAATAATATTTCAAGAGAAGTCGTTTACCATTACCTTCTGTAAACCCTGTAAATTATTTGTAAATCTGTGAACTTTTTTCTTTTTTTTCTGTAGCGAAAGTGTATAATGGCTTTAATTACATGTGTGCCTGATGAACAGGGATAATGATGTTGCAAAGTGCCTTATTGTAAGATTTGAAAGTTGGTGTTCCCCTACTCTTTTTTTTCAGAGTATGAAAACTTGACGAAGCAGTTCATGAAGCGAGATGACTGGTACATGTGGGTCAACATGAAGAAAGGTCAAATCTCGATGCCTGTATTCCAGTCACTGGAAGCCTACTGGCCAGGCTTGCAGGTAACGTTAACATACAACTATTACTATGCAATGAAATCTCTCAGAAAAAGTTTGCTAATTATAATCAATTAGCCTTCATGGTTGGCTTGTGTGTAAAGCGCTCGCCTCTCACCAAGGTGACCCTGGTTCGATACCCGGTCAGGGCCATATGTGAGTTGAGTTGTGCGTTGGCTCTCTGCTGTGCCACAATTGTTTTCCAGACCATCCGGGTATCCTCCCTCTGTAAAAATCAAACACTTTTTGATCTCTGGCTGTGCTCTGTGGTCATAATGGGTTGATGTGGCTGGCTGCCAAAGGCGCCCTTGCATGCCTGCTTCGCGAACACGTTGTAGACGCGTCCTTCGCATATTCAGCTCTTAGCTGCGATTAAGGATGATTAGCCTCCCAAGTTATTGTTAATTATCAATACTATTTTAGGGTTTTCAGAATTTAAAATATCACTGGTTCGATGAGAGACCTTTTGGGGACAGTAGGTGGCTGCAGACTTACTCTCCCATAGACTAGTGTCCCTGGAATCACAGAGAGAGAGAAGGATCACCATCAACGCGACAAACATTCAAAGCCATTGGACACTTTCTGAACAGAACAGAAATTAAAAGTTCACAGATTTACAAATAACTTACAGGGTTTACAGAAGGTATTGGTGAAAAACTTCCCTTGAAATAATATTCCATAAAATACTTTTTGAGAAAACATTAAAACAATTATCAATTCTCGATATCAAGAAAAACGGATTTGTTTTAAACACATGTCATGACGCGGCAAAACTGACGAGAACAAGGGCGAGTTTTCCCGTTATTTTCTTCCGTCTCCGATGACCGATTGAGCCTAAATTTTCACAGGTTTGTTATTTTATAAATACAAGTTGTGATACACGAAGTGTGGGCCTTTGGACAATACTGTTTACCGTTGTCGTGCGACTGCTTTCACAACTTGTCCACTAGACTAGTTTGGCTGCCGAGGAGCCATCACCTTTCAAGAGTTATCTATCTAATCTAATATGTACACATGCTCCATAGCATAAGTGACTACGTTGACAGTCGTTATGTATACAATTGAACAATTTTAAAAGTATGTTCTTAAAGTTGAAATCTTTTGTTCCGATTGATTACAGAGCCTTTTAGGGAAAACAGATGAGGCCATGAAGACTTTGCATAATTACCATCAAGTGTGGCGACAATTGGGATTCACTCCGGAGTTCTTCAATATTGTTACAAATAAAGCTATCGATAAAAGAGAAGGTTACCCACTGAGGCCAGGTATAAAATGGAAATATGTGTACTTACGTATGTGTACGGTAAATTATTTGTCGACCCAGGTAATTTAAAAACAATTCTAAATTTGAAAAGAGCATAATCTTTGCTTCAATGCTGTTCAAACCCCATGTTGATACCTTCTTTGGTTCAAGAGTTGTGAAGGCTAAGCATCAAGAGATACGAGTGAATGAAACAAGTTTAAAGTTGAGTTGTTTATTGAACATACAAAGGCACATCTTCTTTGTATCTTTGTGTCCTTGAGCAAGATGCTTTGCTTTAATTGTTTCTCTTCACCTAGGGGTATGTACAGGTACCTGTGAGGTTAGGGGTTGATATTGTGTTTGAAAAAGCATTCGGAGAGCCACGGCAGCCAAGGGGTTGTGTACTCCCCAGGGTGCTGAGAAAGATTACAGGAATGTTATCGACCCAATGACCAGGGGTGGAGTTCACAAAGAGTTAAGACTAGTCTTATCTCGAGTTAGGGCGTGTTACTCGTCTTAGGAAAGTTTTTAATATATCCTAGGACAAGTCCTAACCTAACTCTCTGTGTGACATTAACCACTGGGCGCTAATGTAAAGCACATTGGTACATAATTGTAACCTGCGCTATACAAGAACTAGTTTTGATCATCATTATCCATCTTTCTTTATTGAATTCGAATGCAGAGCTAATAGAGAGTGTGATGTACCTATACCAAGCAACCAAAGATCCATATCTTTTAGAAGTTGGACGAGACATCCTCACATCAATAGAGACAAGTGCTTGGACACCGTGTGGATACACAAGTGTAAGTAACAGACCAAAACTTTGTGTTTTTCAGTTGTCTATTGCACTCAACAAAGCAAAAGAGAGGAGTTCAGGTGGGCAATGTTTCCTAAAGAGCTGGGCCCAGGGGCCGATTTCACAAAAAGCTAAGATTGATCTTAGCTGCAAATCAACCCTAGTTGCTAAGTAAAGTGTAAAATGTCACAATTTAAATCGCTATGACAATTTATCTTACAATGAATTTTAGTAGACAGCATTTTTCCTCTGGTAAGGGGGCACTCAATGTGGGAAATATAAGTTTGTACTTGAACCATAGAGCTATATATATTGACTAGAGCGCTAACTTGCTCTGCGTTTTGAAGCCACCCTGGGCGCAGACATGTTTGATGTGTTGTGTGATTACAGAACGATCTTAATTTTAGGAGAACACACATTGCCGCGATTTTTTTTTACATTCGGCGTGGGCGCTTACATACGCGACTGTCCATTTGCGTACTTCCGCGCTATGAAAACTGTAAGTTCGACTTGATTGACGTACTAAAAAAAGTATACGCGCCTTTTAAACATGACGCACATGACGCTCGCAGTTTGTACGCTCATCAACTCGGATTGTGCGTTTACATTTGCTGCATTTTTTGGTTCGATGACACAAATAAAAGAACAAACCCACTATCATGCAAATAGCCGTACAATTGCCGTACAAAATTTCAAGCTTTGTATTGGTTTGTACATAATCATGGATGCGCCCACACGGCTTCAAAACCTTAGTGCGTGTATATCGGGGTGTTAGCGCTCTAGTCAATATATATAGCTCTATAACTTGAACCTACCTAAGGGTCGACAGCAAGAGCACAGGGCATCAGGCAATTGCCATGGTATGGATTAATTCTAGGCCTGCTGCCAATGCAATTTTGTGCTTTACAGTTCTTTGTAAGTATCTAAAAACAACCCTGATCAGCTGAAAGCCTTAAATCCTGAGGTATACATTAACCATGTGGCCATTTTGGTCTGATGCCCAATATTTAGAAGAGTGTATTACTATTGCAATCTCATTTTTCTAATCTCATTATTACAACTGTTTGCTGCAGGTAAAAGACGTCCGGAATCACAAGCTCGATAACCGTATGGAGTCGTTCTTTCTCTCCGAAACCACAAAATACCTCTACCTCCTGTTCGATCAGGACAACTTCTTGCATAACAACGGTAACCACGGAGATGTCATCAAGACCCCCCACGGAGAATGTGTCCTCAACGCCGGCGGTTATATTTTCAACACGGAGGCTCACCCGATCGACGTGGCAGCTCTGGACTGCTGCCACCGGGCAAAAGACGTCAATGTTTTAGAGACAATGCTAGAGGCCTTACACGGACGCCGTGAAAAGTTTGAATTTGTGACGGATTATTTAGAAAAAAAAGCTGTGCATTGGAGCTCTGAAGGACTACCTGAGGTGGCTAATTGCTCGGTGAAATCTTTCGGAAGTAGGTGGTCGTTAATGGGGGAGATGATGGACCCATGATCACATTCATACAAAATTAAAAATTAAAATTTATCCCTTTGCTATCTATTCAATCATGCAAAGCCGTAGATCCATTTACAAATGACATCCTTGCCATTTAGGGACCTTGTCAAAGTAAGTCCAGGACAACCAATGGATATATATAGCCCAAGACAAAGAATTTTGCCTGACATTGTATCACCTTGTTTGAAATTGGGTTTCAGAGAAAACATGGTAGAAGTTCAAAGTGCCTGGATCACTATCTACTGGTAAACAAGCAAGGGTCGATAAATGTCTCAATTAAAAATATCACTACATTTATTTGTCAAATGCAATGACCTCAAAACCTTCCAGATCGCTCCAAATCTGTACAGTTGTTATACATCATTTAATCAGCCAGTCAAACCAAGGAGCACTCCAAGGGGTACATTGGCAAGGGGCTTGTCTTTAGTGCACCGGAGAACTGTGTAACTTACAGCAAGTAAGCCCACGTCTCTCATAGATCGAAAATCCAACAAATATTTTACATCAGCAATTTGTTTATCCGACTACCTGTCCTCGATTCATTTTGACAAGACCCCTCCTGCTGCTGTGTGAATTTAGCTCTCAGCCTTGTTTTGGTTACCGACGGACAAAGGTCAAGTGAAAGAATCAAGATATCTTAAGTCAAAAGTTTAGAGACCAAAATCAGCACACCTCTTGATGCTTGGTGGAAAACATAATTTTTTTCGATCAAAGTATTTGTGCAATAAATTAAGATTTCTTTGAGCTAATCTTTTACCATTCTTTAAATACTTTTAAAAAAATGAAGGGTGCTTTGCAACTTTGTTCTGGTTTCTCTCCCACCAAAATTATAATGTGGTGAAATGTTCATTTAAAATAAATATTTAAAAAAAAATCTAAGTGAAAATAAGGAGAAATTAGTACAATCTCTTCAAAACAGTTCTATAATTTAGTTAAATTAATTTCTACTGCCTAACAAATGAACAAGTGCACCAATGCTTTCAACGATCAAACCTCAAAATGCTTCATTTTGTCATGGAATTTTGTGCTATCGGACTTTGATTTTGATTTGTAACTACTAATTGTTTATTGTACCTGATTTAAATAAATCACTGTAGCTCGCAAGCCTGGAGAAACTTTCAAACTTTATTTGAAACCGAAACAATTATTTATAATATAACTAGAGGGCAAACAAATCCATGTGACGCAGCCCAACAGGAATAATTTTGGCCCTTGGGAAAATGGTGCCGACCATTTATATAACGCAGGTCACACTACCAACATTCTGCAAGGGGAACGTTGTATGTAGTTAACCTATAGTGATTTAAGCCCAACGTAGGCCATCGCTGTTTGTGTGTAAATAGAGTGCCCCCTCTATTTCTATTATAAATCTTTGGTTAAAGACACTGGACACTATTGGTAATTGTCAAAGACTAGCCCTCACAGTTTGTGTATCTCAACATATGCATAAAATAACTAACCTGTGAAAATTTGAGCTCAATCGGTCATCAAAGTTGCGAGATAATAATGAAAGAAGAAAACACCCTGGTCACACGAAGTTGTGTGCGTTTAGATGGTTGATTTCGAGACCTCAAGTTCTAAATCTGAGGTCTTGAAATCAAATTTGTGGAAAATTACTTCTTTCTTGAAAACTATGGCACTTCAGAGGGAGCCGTTTCCCATAATGTTTTATACCATCAACCTCTCCCCATTACTCATCACCAAGAAAGGTTTTATGCTAATTTGTGATTATTTTGAGTAGTGTCCACTGCCTTTAAAAACAGTAAAATACTTTAAATAATTTTGTAAACAATTTAACTTTGACTTTCACTCCAACATGGAATTCAAGTACTATACGGGTCAAGTTATTGAGGGTGCAATTTTACAGGAGTTAATTTTTAAAATGTCAAATAATAACCTTTATTTACTTCAAAATACCGATGAAGAAAAGAAAATAAGGAAGAAGACCAGTGCAACTCACATTATTGAAAATATTTACCAACTTTATTTCTAATGTTAAATATAAATTATATACAAATAAATAAAATCTCAAAGTATTTTGAGAAGGAGACAAAGTTTCAATAAAAAGATGTCTGTTTTGTGAAACAATGTTGTTGTTGACTTGTCTAGTTTCGGAGAACCTCTAATTCTAAAGCTGATGATGCAACTTTGATTATAAAGCATGAACGGCCAAACTAGCTTGCCACATTTTTACCTCATAAGATACTGTAGCTTGCCTATTAGAACCAGCCATCTGATTTATTACAAATCCTGGGAAAGAGGGTGCCACATTATTCTCCACAACCCCATCCCCACGGTTAGATCGACAGGCTGCGTGCTTTGCTCAATCATTACCCCATGAATATTAAGGTCAAGTTGGCAATAACAGGCCTGCATGGTTCGTTTTTGTAAAGGGGCAAGGGCACCAAGGCATTTTCTCCTCGGTAAAGGGCACCCTACATGTATGAGGAAATTGCTAATTTCTACTGGAGCGTTTTTAGGGCAGAGTGCATGGAGGAAATCGCTTCCGTTCCCTCCATGAGAAATCAGGCCTACAATATTAATGATCATTCAGTCGTTATTCCTCATGATTGAGTTCCCGGTGTTATGTCGTCATCTTGAGGTAGAGCGAGCATTGTGACGCTGCTGCACCTCATTGGTACCCATCATTGGGTAAGGAACACCAAACTGATCACATGTTCTCCTAAGTGCTTTCTCGTACTCCTTGTTCAGTTTGGCAGACTGCTGAAGTGCATATTTCAGGTCCTCGATTTCCTCAAAAAAGCCCTAGAAAAAATGAGAGCGTTGACTCAGTTCAGAGTTTCACAACGTTCCAATTTTATTATTAATGTGGTTATATGTTGAACGTGATCGAGAACCTTACCTCATCAAGTCCACGCAGTTCCTTTTTCAGTTTCTTCTTTTCTTTTGCGAGTTGGTCTCTTTCTTTCTTCAACTGCTGCACTGGAGGGGGAAAAAAAAACATATTCAGAAGACGTCAGAGTATCTATTGGGAAAAGTGGTCGGATTTGCATAGAACCCAGTCTGAATCATCCCGGGGTCAGATGTGGATTGGTTTTTCAGTTCATATCTGGTTGCGTGGGTTTTTCCCTGGAATAGTTCACTGTGGTTTTCCTCCCACATCTAAAAGTGAAACTTCCTTCCTTGTCTTCTCTCAATTTGGTTTTTGGTTAGTCCTCAGATGCACAGCCAGAATAAATCAAATTAAAGACAAACAGCTCTCCATTTCTCGTTACCAAGTAAGTTTTATGCTAACAATTATTTTGAGTAATTACCAGTAGTGTCCACTGCCTTTAAATGAAATTACAAAACTGAATATGACCTTGGAGCCCCTTCTTTAAAGTCCAATGCAAATAAGCCTTACGAAATAATAGACAGTTACCTTGTTTGTCAATGTACGGAGAGACGCTGCGCGACCTGCTCCTTCCGCTACGCCTCCTGTGACCTCTAGGGGTCATGGACCTTTCCAGTCGCTGGACCTGCTCTCTTGATCGTGTCAACTGTCTCTCCAAGTCTTGAATTCTGAGCTGAAATTAGAAAAGAAGTCAGGACATTGTGTGGTTTGAGTGCGATGGTGTGAGCCATTTTCAAGATTAATAATAATAATAATAATAATAATAATCTAAGCATTTATATAGCGTTCTTACTCAAAAAAGGTACCACAACGCTTTACAACAAATTAACAAGCAATTAAATATAAATGTTGCACAAGTGGACTTACATGTACTCAGTTGCGTAAAGTTTAGTGAAATCGGCTGCGGAGCCCAACTTCACAGGGGCACTTAAGCAGAAATAATGCATAACAATTATCTGCTTAGCAGAAATGAGCAGGGCACCAGTCACAAAATAGTAAATGCGACACGGTAGATTGGATGGTAACCTTATTTAAGAAGCATAATTTTAGCAGCTCTTTGAAATGGGCCCTGGATTCGAACCCAATACCCTGATGACCTGCACACAGAACTCAAGTCTGATGCGCTACACAGCTCTGCCTTGCACAACTGATTTAAGCTCTCCTTCATTCTTCATCTACTTTAGCAGTTCAGTTTAATGGTAAGCAGCTTAGAAATTGACCTCCCCCCCCCCCCACCCACAAAGACAGTAAAATAACAAATGAATTAAAAGACAAAAAACTAAGAAGGATTACATTTAAGGCTGCAATGGTCTCTGTGTTTGCTGTATTCGTCCTCAATTCTTTCTCATAACGCTTCATTAATTTGTTGTGCATTGTCAGTAACCTGAATAATATAAATCATTTTAGAAAATAAAAGATTAGTAAAAAAACACAATACCTGTCCAGGGCTCACATTTTTAAGAAACACTCCACCACTCATATAACTATTGTATTAGCTAACCTTGTGGTTTGGAATTTAAAAGCCTGAAAGTTTTAACACTGGTCAGTGAATCATTCAAAAGTATGTTATTGAAAAAAACACTGGAGTGCAGGATATATGTAGTTGTGGGGATGCTGGCCGAGTTCTTATATCCGAGACAAGATACAAAGTTTTACAATGAAGGGGAAACACCTGCAGTAAACAAACATACAAGGCACGCCTAAATTCATTAATGAAAAGGTACAGCTGAATGCATTAAATAAATGGGGCACTGGGGATAAAGGATTGTGTGTATCCAGTAAGTTTTTTTTTCGAGGAACACAAAGTCAAAGACCAGACCAGATCTATTGAAAACAAAGTGGATAAAATTAATAGAATCAAAAATAAACTGAGCTTATACCTGTCAGCTCTCTTCTGTTCATCTGTCTTGTCTTGTTTATTATTAGCTGGTGGGATGCGTTGTAAAGGCTTCAAATAAGACGATCTGTAGCCCGGTGGATCTGTCTGGACTCCAACACTTAAATACAAGGGTACAGTACGTTATCATCCCTTCTACTATTTACATCTTACTTGCAAAGGGGGTTCAAAAAGGGGACAAAACATTTCTCCACAAACATTTTATAGATCTCCACGCCCCAATATCTCTCTACATGACTTTTGACTGTTACAATTCAGTTACTTATTTTAATTTGTCTATACAATTGTACCTGCTTAGTTTTGAACGAATTAGTGCCTTTTGTTTAGTGCCCTAGAGCAAAAGGTGCTATGAGCCCTATAAGTTTTAATATGTAGCAGGCGTGATGTACTTGGCCCTAAGAGAAACATGGGAAAATTTGGTCAAGTAGTATGGGCTGACATGTACACATGGTGTAGACTTTTTCATGCTATTTCAGAGTTTGCCTGAAAGGAACACGTTGCCTTGGATCGGTCGAGTTGGTCTTTGAAAAGCGTTTGTAACCGTTTGTTATAAAATGCATACGGGTAGAAAGATATTTTAAAAGTAGAATATAATGATCCACACAAGTATCACTCGAAATTGCGTGGTTTTCCTTTCTCCTCGTCTCAAATGAAAACCACGCAATTTCGAGGCATATTTGTGTGGATCATTGTATTCTACTTTTAAAACCTCTTTCTAACCATTTGCATTTCATAACAAATGGTTTCAAACGCTTTTTATAGACCAACTCGTCCGATCCAAGGCAACGTGTTCCTTTAATTTTTAAGTGACTGGCTAGCAGACTAGTTCCAGCTTGTCATATCAAAAAATGTTCAAACTTTTTCATTAGTCAATGATATTTGGATGACTTTCAACACTGAACTAGCCAGCCTGCCGTCAATTTCACCAAACTTTTCCTAACTTACTTAGGACGGGTTCAGTTCCGTATCTAAATACATAGGTCACATTAACCCCATCCGAAGTTAGGACGAGTTACTTGTCGAGTTAGAACTCCTAACTCGAGTTAGGATTAATCCTAGCGTTTCGTGAAATCTGCTGCAGACCACTTGGGGAGTCTTGGACTGGTCCTCAGGTGTTTTAACTAGCATTTGGCTAGCGGCCGGACCACTAATAATATCAAAGTCTTATTTAGCACACGTATCTACATGTACCACAAGGTACACAAACTTACAGCATACAGCAGCCACAGCCAGGATAAGTGCACTGGGTTCTTTTTACATGCGTTACAAAACACATGGTACCTACGGCTTTACGTCCCATCCGAAGGACGAAGCAATGGTAAGTGTTTTGCCTTGAGGACACTAAGTGTCACGACTGGCAATTTGAACCCACACTCTGCTGATCAGAAACACTAGAGTTTGAATTTGGTGCTCTTAACCGCTCGGCCATGACACTTCAATGGAAAAACATAGGGGAAAACACTACATCTTTAATCGCAACTTTCAAAATTTTAGGAAGATATCATAAAATAACTATATTCTACTGTACAGACAATTGCCCCAGAGACCAATATTTGCCTCTCAGTCTCGGCTCCAACTTGAAACTAACTGTTAATATTTGCCTGCCTACCTTCTGTTGTGGATATGATCTCTCAGAAGTTTCTCTCTCTGCAGCCTTTCGTTGATATCTCTTAACTCCAGCTCTAAGGATGTGTTGCGTCTTTTCAGTTTCTTGAGTTTCTTCATCATTTTCTCATTCTGAGCTGAGAGCTTTATCATCAATGAAAAGGTTGAAAATTATACATGTTATTATGCCTTGCGTATTTATTGAAAATGAGAACCGAAAACTTAATTAAATGCTGGATTAATTCTTTTGGGTAGGCCTGCCTACAAGTATAAATTTATTAACAGAGGCCATGACGACCTATGCATGCCTATACCTTACTACTACCTAGTAATAGAACTGAGGTTCGTTTGGCTATCGTCTCCGCGAACCGTAGCCGAACGAACCCCTTAGTTCTAGGAGTAGCCTATACCCGTCTTCTAAGTTATACGAATACAATTGTAATTGTTAACTCTAGACTATAGCTAGACTAGAGTGCCCACGGATTTCAACTCAATTCAGAAATTTCTTTGCACTTTTTTTTAGATGGATTGCATTTTAGTTTTACAGCACTTGTTTACGGTAACCTGCGATCAATGATACAACCTATAGCTAGTTATTTATACATCTTAACACAGAAATAAGGCTCTTAATAATATAAATACATCTAATTATACTATTGCCGGTGCCCTATTTTTCAAATGCACAGAAAATGCAGCATGTAGTTGAATACAAAAAGTTTATTCATGAATGCATGATCATGATCATGATGAATTTATTATAGTGTGAGAGTTTCGAAACTCGTTCCAACCAAAATTATTAAAACCCCAACCATGGCTTATATTTTGACAAATATTTCCAAAAAATACGTACCATGAAACAGTGGTGGACAGGAGGGATGTCCATTCTTGGTATCTGAAGCTAGCTGGAGGTTGTTTAAAACTGCAAAATATGTGTGGTTTGTTGAAGAACTGCCAAGTTCTTTGAAAGTTCCGCCGTAAACAATCTTTAAAATTGCACAGTCACAACACAAGGGGGCGCTGTTGCTTATTTCCCTGCAAAATTTCGGTTTAGGCAGTTGGGAGTGTGCGGGTTTTCTCATTATTTTCTACATGCCATTAATTTTGTGGATTCACCATCATAATCATTAATCATTTAAAACAAAAACAAATAAATTGATATTTTGCAGGTTTTTTGTTTAGGATAACTGTAAAATAATACTATTATATATTTTTGTTTGCAGGGAGACTGACAAAGCACACCAATGAATTTTGCTCTTCTGCAGGGAGGGGAGGTTGAGTGACTGACCCTGGACCACCACCATTGATCAACCTCGTATGACAACAAAAATGGAGTTGGTTGGAAGCATTCCCAACGTCTCTCTCGTGCTCAATCTGCAGTCGATTCTGATCGGGTTATTCACTTTACTTGTATTATTTTACATGATTCGCCGACCACGTAATCTACCACCGGGACCCATTGGATGGCCACTCCTGGGCTACCTGCCGCAGATGGCTATGGCGGGACAAGAGCCACAGGTGGAGTTTTCGAGGTTGACAAAAATGTAGGTATTTTATATACCATTGTGTGTGTAGGCATATTCTATTTATTTTGTTCCGAAACTGGAACGAACCCCATAAGCATGGGGACATGGTAACATCCTTACTATAAAAGTCATATTATGGAATTCTTTTATCAGCTAGAATGTTCTTGGAACAAAAAATAAACCACCATGTCGGTTTGCGGTAACACCATGTGTTGATCGTATTCTCTGTGAACTTGTTTTGCTCTACCTATTCTTCTGCGTGATTTCGGAGTTCGAGGGACTACTCAGTCTGAAACCGACACCGTGCATCCTTTATAACTAGCCATGGCCGCTGCAGTATACAACAAATAATGGCGAGACGAGATGTAGAAGTTCTTATACCACATTAATAATACCAATACTTATTAAAAAAGGCATTGGTACACTCGGCCATAACACACCGTTGCTAGCTGCTCCATTTCAACCTTTTATTTTGTGCAAAAAATGTCACTTATCCATAACATAGTCTGGGAACCTTGCATGTTTTCAAGGGAACATCAAAACGATCCATTGGCTTGATTTTTTTGTTTTGTGCGCAAGAAGGGTTTGCGGTATTCTCTTTTAGTGAAGTAAATACAAGAAATTGGTGGTATAAACGCCTGCGTGCCTCATTGTCATAGCTTCATTGTCTGCAACGGTGCTCATAACCTCCCCGGGGCAGTGCAGCATGTAAAGTTTGCTTTCTCTTTTGTGAAATGGTGACCGAGCGGAGATACAATCTCCGGAATTGAAGGACATTAACCCACGCGTGATCCTCTTTGGGGCCCCAAACTTAACAACTTAGCTCCCAAATACAGCTCCATTGTGTGCATGGCCGTTGAAAATGAAACTTCATCGAAATAAAGGTTCAGATGGTTCTTCTGCCATGGTTCCAAGGCCAGAAACGGGGGTGACTGCACTATATCCGAACAAAAAACCCATTAGGATTGTCTACGAACCCTCTCACTTGTATATTCCTATGTTCCCACATCCCTATAGAGTTTAATTGAATCTACAGTATTCGTTGCTCAAACAAAATCGTAGCACTCCCTTAAAATACTCGACATGTTTATTCCGTTCACAGATTTTGTTTCTCGCTATACCTGTCAATAAAATTTGTTTCCTTATTAATATCTGTCACTTTGCTGTATAAATCATCTTTTGTGTCCTCGAATTTGTGATTTTATTAATAGTGTCCATTCGAAATTAATGTTTCCGTCAAACCATTATTATTGTAAGATGTCACTCTGAATCTTGTTCAAATCTGTCTTATCGCACAGTTACGGAAATGTCGTCAGTGTCAATATTGCAGGCAAGTTGTTCGTGTTTCTGCATGGCTATGACACGATAAAGGAGGCCTTTAGCCAGCACCAGCTCAACGCCAGACCAACACTTCACGTCAGAGGAGAGATGTTCCCTGGATCTGGTATGCTATGTAAATTATTTCTTTGACGGCAATACTATTTTTTGCTCAGCAATAGACCTTATGCATTGACGTCACCCAGCGGCCATCTTAGTGGGAAAATGGTGACGAAATAATCGAAACGCACGGATTTGTACGCGCGACGCACAAGATTGACCAATGAACAACCTCCTTTTGACCTCTAGGTGAGGGCGCCCATCTAAAATGACGTCATGTGCATAAAGTCTATAATAAATTATAATCTAACATAAGCCTGGACTTTCCATACACTCAACTCACCATTTATTGCATAAGGCCGGCCATCATAATGCAATCTCTTTATACACTCGTCACTCTGTCTTCATTTTAGTCGACGAAAATCACGCACACTTTTCTTTGCAAACAATAATAACATAATAATGGTCCGCAGTGCATGAACGAAAACAATGACGTCACCCCAAAAGTGAGGTATCTCCAATAAAATCATCAAAAATTGGTGGACGGGACAAGGAAGGTAGACATGGGGCAGGGGTGCTGCATCACAGTTTTATAGACAGTTTATAATGCAAAAGTCGTTTCAAATAATGGATGTCAGCTTTTTAAATGTTTAAAGATGCTTCTTCTTCAAGGCGGTTTAGAAGGCGTCTTTGTATGAGTGGTTTTGATGGAATGAGTTTTAATAGACCATTCCCTGCCCCGATTATTGACAGATTAATAACGGCACAGCATGTAAAATTTGATGCGCTTATTTTGTGTTCTACACCAGAAGTAGTAATTTTTTCCCCAGATGGTACACTTTAACTTCCCTCTTCCAAACAGGAGTGATATCTTCTTCCGGTAAAACTTGGTCCGAGCTGCGTCGCTTTTGCACCACAGTCCTAAGAGGACTAGGGGTCGGGAAGAGAAGCTTCGAGGAGAACATCGCCACCGAAGCCCACGTCTTAATCACGGAGATGAGGAAGGAGCAAGGAGCTCCGTTTGACCCTAAATACCTTCTTGGTAACGCCGTCTTAAACATCATTTGCTCGGTGGTACTCGGGAAGAGATTTCAGTATAACGACCCGGCTTTTCGCGATATACTCAGGTGTACCGGGCGCGTCATGGAAGGTGTGAGATCGGGAGGAATCGTTGAATTCTCACCCGTAGTCTCCAAACTCACCGTTATACCCTTTGTGAGAAGATACGTGGACACGGTTAGCGAACTCGTCGAGCAGATGCTATCGCTGATTGACGAGCACAATCGAGACTATGACTCAGCAGCGAATCCACGCGATATCATTGACATGTTTCTGAAGGAAATCAACTCGAAACAAAGTCTAGGAGTTGAATCAGGGGCGATCAAGATTGAGAATTTAAGGCCGGTAGTGGGCGACCTCTTCGTGGCTGGAAGTGAGACTACGAACACTACTCTACGATGGAGCATGCTGTACATGATGGCGTATCCAGATGTACAACACCGTGTACAGAAAGAGTTGGATGACGTCACCCTCGGGAATCGATTGCCGAAGACGACCGACAAGCCGAAGCTGCCGTACACGGAGGCGGTTCTGTGCGAGATTCAGCGGTGTAGCACCATAGTGCCGCTCGCTGTGCCTCATTATTCATCGGAGGACACCACACTAAGCGGGTAAGATGATACCACTTTCATCCAATCAATATTATAAAGGAAACACCGGGATGGACGAATTCTTCCGGGACCGGAAAGCATTCTCCCTTTGTGCAGCAACATTCTTCTATTGCGGCAAGATTCTTCGATTGTTTTAGCAGTCGAGGCTTTAGTGTTCTCCACAGATCTTGACCCAGTGCCCATTTCATTCATCTCTATAGGTTATAAGGTTTGGAGAATAACGTCGAAAGTACTTTTTAGGTTACAACAAAACAATTTTTTCTTGTTCATTCGTGTATTGGTGCGACTGATGGCAATATACCTAAAGTTATCATGGTGGTGCAGCCATCTTGATTTTGTTTTTCCCATTAACACCAATGTAACCAAACCGAGGCTGAAAGAACAAAATAGTCTGGTTCCTATAATTGCAACATGATTATTAATACATGTATTAGCCTTAATTATTGTTGTTCGATGGAAGTAATAACACGACCAAGATGGAGACAGCGTGATAAATGTCTATAATAGTGCCTGCTCAACATTTCGTCTAGTTTTGGTCCCGTTATGTTCATGACGTACACTCTAACCGTCCGTTTTTCTGCAGGTTTAACATTCCAAAAGGAACAATTGTCATATCCAACCTATGGCATCAACATCACGACCCTCTGGTATGGGAACAGCCTGATAAGTTTCTACCGGAGCGATTTCTGGACAAGGACGGCAACTTTTCTTGTCCCCGGGAGTTCACTCCGTTCGGCATTGGTAAAATACAAATTAATGTAAACACAATTTAAGTTTTGATTTGAAAGTTTGCGTGGTGGAATTATGACTTTGTAAGGTTTTCGGTTACTTCATGTAGTGATAATTTCTAATTGAGATGGGGTGGGTTCTGAAAAGAACCGGTTTTTCTGTCAACTCTCAAAACACACTTTGGGCATCAAACACAACAGGTCCGGCAGTGGCTGTGGGCTAACAAACAATAGCTCCACCCATATACCAGTAAGAACTACATGAATATTGAACATGTTTTGCCTTATGCGCAGTAAGTCTATACGTATTGAATTTAAATCTGCACTTCTTCTAAAGCAGAAAGTTTTTTTATGAGACCAACATTTTAGCTAATCTCCACCTTTTGGCCCGTTAATGTCGTCTGAAAAAACCACTGCAATATAACCCAAAGTTATAAAACTTGAGCTCAATTGGTCGTCGAAGTTGCGGGATAAAAATGAAAGAAAAAACACACTGGTCACACGAAGTGGTGTGCTTTAGAGGCTTGATTTCGTGATCTCAAATTCTATGAGGTCTCGAAATCAAATTCGTGGCTCGAAAACTACGTTATTTCAGAGGGAGCCGTTTCACACAGTGTTTTATACTACCAACCTCTCCCCATTACTCATTACCAAGTAAGGTTTTATGCTAATAATTGTTTTCAGTAATAATCAAGTGTCAACTGCCTTTAACATCGGTGCGTCACGAATTCTTACACACGAATTAATTACGCAGTCAATCAAGCTGTAACACTATGCATTTCCTTCTCTCTCTCCAGGTCGCCGCATCTGTCTCGGTGAACATCTTGCTAAGATGGAACTCTTCATCTTCTTCACCTTCCTGTTGCATCAATTCACTCTCAAGAATCCGCCGGGTGCTCCTCCCGTCTCATTCAAGGGAATAGCCGGCGGCACGTGGGCGCCGTTGGATTTCAAATTGTGCGCAGTTCAACGAAATTTACCGACTTGAAAATATTCATGTTCACAGTTTTTACATCACAGCGCACGATATTAAAGACAGGTTTTAGTTTTGCAAAAACCAGTGATTTCTTCGTATACACAGTACCATGATTTCATTGGATAAACGTGCTTTCCATATCTGTTTTGATTGTATAAATCATATCACAGAAAAGGTACCTCAATGCAATTCCTATTATGGGCTTCTGGAAATCAGTGGGCGTGGTTTACAGTGGAATTAACTTTAAAATAAATCAAAATTTGGGAACTTTGTTTGATTTGAAGATAATTTATTCGATATCGCACAGTCTCTCTTTAGATTCATGGAAGAAAATGTTGTTCATTTAACTCATCAGAGAACAGAACAGCTGTATTAACTATTTATAGGCTAGATATTAGAAAACTATTTGTTCAATGACATGTGTTAAAGACAGTGGACACTATTGGTAATTGTCAAAGACCAGTCTTCCCACTTGGTGTGTATCAACATATATGCATAAAATAACAAACATGTGAATATTTGAGTCGGAGTTGCGAGATAACTATGAAAGAAACCTCACTTGTCACACGAAGTTGTGTGCTTTTAGATAGTTGATTTCGAGACCTCAAGTTCTAAACTTGAGGTCTTGAAATCAAATTAGTAGAAAATTACTTCTTTCTCAAAAACAATTACTCGTCACCAAGAAAGGTTTTATGCTAATAATTATTTTGAGTAATTACCAATAGTGTCCACTGCCTTTAACTATTAATAGGCTAGATATTAGAAAACTATTTGTTCAATGACGACATGTGTTAAATAACTGTATTTTTGTTTGGAATCACAGTGACACAAGAAAATCTTGTAACTTCGACTTAGCATTAGCTTTCTCCTGTTTAGCGCCTGCGAGCATCATCTGAAGTTGAAGTTGATTGTGTTTTCCCTTTTTCTGTAAGCTTCGCGCCTTTCTGGCCGACGCCGGAGTTCCGCTGGGTGTGACGCTGACATTGAACCGCGGTGTGGAGTGTTGAGGTGTGGAGAGTTGAGGTGTGGGGTGTTGTGGTGTCGGGCGTTGTGGTGTTCGACTGAAACTTTGTGTAGACATTTTGCTGTAGATGTTCAAATAAAGAGACACAATATACACGGCATCACATGTTTATTCTGTATTTCGCAATTAAGTTGTTCATACCCGTTATGATATTAATGGAAAAGGTATATACATGTATTCTGCAATTCACACAATGAGCCTTTTTTGTTTTTTACTTCGTCAACATGCATTCGTATATTTTTTGTAATGCGCGTCTGAACATAATGTTTTGAAACTTGCACACAGTAAATGAAAAAACTATAAATTATAAAGAAAACCTAAAAACTTGAAACGATTTTGACCATGTAGCAGATGCAGTGATTTTATGAGACCGTAAGAAACATCGCTATGTACATTGTCACTGTCTGAAAAGGCTCAGTGTGTCAATAACCAATGGGCTTTGTGACAAACGGGCATGATATTTTGGTCCCTGGAAAAAAAGGTAGGAGTAAATGGTTGACCTACTGACAAGTTATAGCTTTTAGTCACAATTTGTCTGATTCTTCCAATGGCAACAAAATATCGATAAGGGACTATAGTATGAAGAATAATCATGCCTGGAATAAATGTACTTAAAGGCAGTGGACACTATTGGTAATTACTCAAAATAATTATCAGCATAAAACCTTTCTTGATTACGAGTAATGGGGAGAGGTTGATGGTGTAAAACATTGTGAGTAACAGCTCCCTCTGAAGTGAAGTAGTTTTCGAGAAAGAAGTAATTTTCCACGAATTTGATTTCGAGACCTCAAGTTTAGAACTTGAGGTCTCGAAATCAACCATCTAAACGCACACAACTTCGTGTGACAAGGGTGTTTTTTCTTTCATTATTATCTCGCAAGTTCGATGACCGATAGAGTTCAAATTTCCACAGGTTAGTTATTTTATGCATATGATGAGATACACCAACTGTGAAGGCTAGTCTTGGACATTTACCAATAGTGTCCACTGCCTTTAATGACCAGCATAAAGATTGGACCAACCTTCCAGAGCGATACCCAGTCCCATGTGTCACTGTAGCTGCCGCGGTGGCTGTCGTCTTGGACTTTTCCTGCTCCACCTCAAGCCTCGCTCGGTGTCGTGCAAGATTCTTAAAACCTAATGGCTGATGTTGTACGGTGCGCCGCTTGCTGCATGGTATCTTTGCGAGTTCCTGGCAATCGTTGCAATGAACCAACTGGAATGGGAAGAGAAGTTTACAGTGAACTCTTTAAAGACACTGGACACTATTGGTAATTGTCTAAGACCAGTCTTCTCACTTAGTGTATCTCAACATATGCATAAAAAAACAAACCTGTGAAAATTTGATCTCAATATGGTCGTCGGAGTTGCGAGATAACTATGAAGGAAAAACACACCATTGTCACACGAAGTTGTGTGCTTTTAGATGCTTGATTTCGAGACCTCAAATTCTAAACTTGAGGTCTCAAAATCAAATTCGTGGAAAATTTATTCTTTCTCGAAAACTACGTTACTTCAGAGGGAGCTGTTTCTCACATTGTTGTATATTATCAACCTCTCCCCATTACTCGTTACCAAGTGAGGTTTTATGCTGATAATTATTTTGAGTAATTACCAATAGTGTCCACTGCCTTTAAGGCATTGAAGTCATAAGCCTCCTTAAAGCCATTGGACCCTTTCGGTAAACAGTGTTGTCCAAGGCCCACACTTTGTGTACCACAACTTCTATATCAAATAACAAACCTGTGAAAATTAAGGCTCAATCGGTCATCGGAGTCGGGAGAACACAACGGAAAAACCCACCCTTGTTTCCGCGCGTTTCGCCCTGTCATGACATGTGTTTAAAATAAATCCGTAATTCTCGTTAACGGGAATTTATATTGCTTTGCTGTTTTCTCAAAAGGTAAAGCATTTCATGGAATAATATTTCAAGAGAAGTCTTTCACCATTGCCTTCTGTAAACCCTGTAAGTTATTTGTAAATCTGTGAACTTTTTTTTTTTTTTTCTGAACCGAAAGGGTCCAATGGCTTTAAAGCTTGATTATAGTCCAAGGTTTTTGAAGTGGCAAATTCATTCAATTATGGTAATGCCCAACCACCGATGACACCTTTTTTCCAGATACACTTCATCATCCAAAGGTTTTTATGCAATAGCACCAAACCTTTGGAACACTCTTCCTTATCAAATACGTCATGCTAATTCACTATATTGTAATTTTTTTGATTGCTTGTTATTTTGTTGTAAAGCGTTGTGGTACCTTTCTTTTTGTGTGTGTGTAAGAACGCTATATAAATGCCTAGATTGTTATTATTTTCTGAATTTAGGGTTGAGGGCCATTGCTCATGAAAAAGTCTGATATCAACATCTTAGAAGGAAAAAGAAATGATGAATATTAGACCTTTGGTCACCTATGGAATTATAGAGCTTTTGGATTAGCGTTCTAGAGAAATAGATCAAAGAGCCTGTCTCGTTTAATTTGAAGAAAAATACAACATTCTTTGTTTACCGGGTATACTTTAAAAAACATTAAATAAGATAACAAGTCTGAAATTTCACATCCCTTTGAATGACACATACCAATTTCGTCCTACTGTTTTGCCATCGTTGAAGTTGAATTCTTCTTCGGGTGTTCACACGCCTAAACCCATCCTTACGAATTTGCCGTTCGAGTTTAGCAACGTTGGTGATGTGGTACTTGGGTGACACTCGGGCGTAGTGGTTACCGGGTCTCAGTAGGTTGAAACAATGTAGACAGTATAGACTGGAAGCAGGCTGGTCATCTTTTAAGAATAAATATTAGTTAACGTTAATTTGTAACTTGTCGTGATCGTAAAATGTAGCCTTAAAACTAAACGAAAGAAGTTGAGTTACAGGGACGCCGAAAAAATTTGCGTGTACAGGTATGCAATGATAAAAGTTCACAATCTTATTGGCTTTGTTACTGTTCAGGCAACTACCCTCAATACATAAAAAGAGGTTCTGCTTCGGTTCGGCTCACAAAACGTGCATTCAGAAACCACAAAATAATCTCATTTCTGCTTGTGTTGCTTTTCTCCTCCAAAACAACTTAAAGGAACACGTTGCCTTGGATCGGTTGAGTTGGTCTTTGACAAGCGTTTGTAACCGTTTGTTATAAAATGCATAGTATGGTTGGAATGTTTAAAAAGTAGAATACAATGATCCACACGCATTTGCCTCGAAATTGCGTGGTTTTCCTTTTACTTTTCGAACTAACACGGTCGGCCATTAATGAGAGTCAAAAATTTGACTCCCATAATGGCCGACCGTGTTTTTCGACGAAGTAAAAGGAAAACCACGCAATTTCGAGTGATACTTGTGTATATCATTATATTCTACTTTAAAAATATATTTCTAAGCATATGCATTCTATAACAAATAGTTACATAAGCCTTTCAAAGACCAACTCGATCCTGCTATTAACGAGGATCGACTGTGTATCAATGATTTCATTGGTTTCAAAAAAAGGGGAAAGGTGTTCATTTATACTTATTATGAATAGCCTCTTCAACTTACCAATACGTGTGCCAATGGACGACAACCCGTGAAATTTAGATCTACAAGATAATGAAAAATGATACGTTGTCATGCCAGGACTTCACATTTGAAAAAAACGGCGTCCCCCAATACCATATTCTCCAAACATCATAAAATAACGTAAAACCATTCCATATACAATGTAACACGTTGCCTTGGATCGGGCGAGTTGGTCTAATGAAAAGCGTTTGAAAACGTTCGTTTTAAAAACGCAAATGGTTGGAAAGATGTATCAAAAGGAGAATATATGTATAAGAATCAACACCAGAATGCCTCGAAATTGCACGGTTTTCCCTTTTAGTCATGAACTAACACGGCACACTATGTTGTGTTGTGGAGTCAAACAAAATGACCGACCGTGTTAGTTCGCAAAATGAAAGGAAAACGGTTAAACACGCAATATCGAAGCATGTTTGTGTGGATCGATTTATGGTCCTTTTAAAACATCTTTCTGAACATCGTTTTATAACAAACGGTTCCATAGACTAACTCATCAGTACCCAATTTCATGACTCTGCTTACCGTAAGCACAGAATCGGCGCATACGGAAGCAGGGAATTCTGTGCCTATTTCACGGGTTAGCGGCATATTTTGGCTTCTGCGCGTGCGTACTCCACGTTACTAGGCATTCTACGCTTACAAGGCTAGCGCATAAATTCGGCGCTTGCACGTATAAGCGGGGAATCGTGATCGTAAGCGCATAATTCGGCGGTAAGCAGAGCCATGAAATTGGGCCCAGATCCAAGGCAAGTGTCTCTTTTAAAGGTACCGCAGAGTTCCGCAGTATACCTTGGTATACTACCGGAGTCTTTTATTAGACACAACTTTCAAGCAAGAAAATGATGACAATCGACATGTCATGCAATTCCAACCCGCCCCGCATGATCGATGGTGTTCTGAAGTGAAGCGAGTAAAAAGTAAATACACGGACATGTAGAAACATCACCTAAACAATCATTCGGACACAGGTTAACGATCTACTTCATACGTTGGTAATTTATTATATATTTTCCCACAAAACTTCAGTGCCTATATACATGTACAAACATTGGGGTCTTTGGTAAAACAATTTGATACTTTTAACTTCAACTTCACATTAGGCTTTGTTATACATGTAGTAGCTTTTATCATACCAAAATGTTGGCATTATGAACAGGCTGCTGTACCGCGGGTTATCCCATAGAAAATCAGTTTGAAATGGATACGACATCAAGATGCTCTATTGTTGTTTCACATTATTGAAGCTCAATTTCGAGACGATGGGTTCGGCGGGTGGACCCGTAACATTTCCTCCACAATAGAACGAACAGGGCACGCCTAGCAACAATCAATCGATAATCTTCCTGAAACTGTTTCACTAAACCCCATAATGAGACTTTACATTTTACCCTCTAAATAAAAAAGCTATCAATGGTCAGAATTGAGCCGGTTCTGGTGTCCCAGGAAGACGGTTCAAAAGAGGGCGCTCCCAGAAGAAGTTTGTGTACAGTTCGCCACATCGGGAGACAACATTTTCAGGATAAGCAAACAACAGCTGAATAACAGTAACAAGCTTATGTAATTTTGGTAATCTTGTGTTATCAAAGAAGAAATGTCATGCTAAGCAAATTGTTGTGCTTAGCAGCTCTTTGAAATTTGGCCCTGGTCTATTTTTGGGAAGTACAACTAGGAGTCTATGCTGACGCAGGACCCAACGAAAACAATCAATATTCTTAAATAAATTACGTATAGAGAAGTTTCCATTTACTATTTACAAACTTATTTACCATTTCAACTATACAGTTACTATCTCAAGTTCTCAGTAAAATAAATACTAAATTCTTCAAAGGTGGATACATATACTTTTTTTTATCAAACGGTGTTATTAACAATAATATAAACGATTGCAAGAAGTTGTACGAATCTATATACATGTAGATATGTGTTGACAGATATTGTGACTTCATTCAAAATTTTCTGCAAAATTACCGATTTAGTGCACTGTTCAACGAATTCAATTTTAGAATAGTTGTGTGGCATTACTAAATACTTCGCCGGAATCTGTTTTTGTTTTGCATTTATGGCTCTCCATAGTTTTCCAACTGGCAAAATCTCGGGCTGTGCCGTTACGACATGCAAGTGTTTTCGATGGGCAGACTGAAGGTTCTTTACATGGGCGTCAAACACTGCGTCCCAAGGGTAGGGAAGAGTAGACGCCGATAAGAAGGGTGCCTGAAGAACCTCCTGATACTCCGCCGAGTGGGTCTCTTCGGTACACGGACCGACGGGAGCAAGTGAACTCCGGAGAAGGTGAAAGGAGCTGGTAGGTGGACCTCTTCTTCGTGGAAGACGCACTTATCCGCCTTCTTAGGGTTCCTGGTTGCTGAAACATGTCTGGGGCAGTGGGTTGGCTCGAGGTCCCACAGTAGATGCATCCATTTGCGAACTGTAGTAATAGCTTCAACAAGATGATATATAAAAAATGTGATGAGCATGAGCAAATTATTAGCGAATCTATACAAAAAAAAGTACTGAAAGGAACATTACAGAATTGTTTTCTTCTATCAAAACAGTTGCTGGCAGTGTATGCTTGTTATGTTATCCACATAGAATGAATGAAGAACATGACAGAAAATAATGAAGGCCGGCCACTTCTGCCAGAGTCAGACAATTGGGGTACGTACGAAGTGACTCGGGTACGAAATGACTTGGGTACGAAGTGACTTGGGTACGACAATTTGGGTAGGAGGTGACTTGGGTACGAAGTGACCGACATCGTTATACATGTAGACTCCAAATAATTTGACATTTCAGACAGAATCCACGTTTACTGTTCAACTGCAGCATGTTTATTAATTTCGTATTATTAGGGCCTATTACATTTCATAATTCAGTCCTTTTATCATAACAACACAAACTAAAACTAATGATGATATTTACCTAGTTTAGGCGCAACCTCTCGCAGGCCTTCGACGGACTCGATCAGATGCTGTCGAACCTTCCCAACAGTAGCACCGCAGATGTCGACCAGCCAGTTCATATGACTATCGCGCCTTCTCTCAATGCAATACCTCACATATTTCTGGATTTCCGGCAGAATCTCTGGAAATCTTGATAAGAGTAACCCTCGCCTGTAGGACGCTTTCGAGTTAGCATCGACGGTATCCCACGTGGTGATGGACCACTGCTTAGCACACCACTTGTGTCTGCAGTCGCAAGGATATTGTTTCGCTGGTCTGTTAACCCATGGAGGTAATCTACCTCCATGGTTAACCGTAAGAGTCGGGATGCTGTCATCGTCGCTTTGGAAGAGCCAGTCAAGGTCGGATGAAGGGCTCGGGCTGCTGGTATCGTCGCTTTCGAAGAGCCAGTCCAAGTCAATTTCTTCGTTTAAAGGACTCATGGTAAAACCTTCTTTGATCGGTGAAAACAGGGCTCTGACAGGGCCATCTTTTAACGGGCTCATGGTAAAACCTTCTTTGACAGGAGAAAACAGAGCCATGACGTACCGTACACAAGAGAGTTAGAAATTGGTGTCTTTTCCTGGATGATTTCCTGAGGCAAGTGATACCGATTGAGATGGTACAAACTGATTTGGTGGGCATACCCATACATCCACGCACAGCGCAACGCAGTTCTTTTCAGCCATAGAAAGCCGTAACTTCAAAGACAAGCTGGTAGCGGGCGTTAGTGGCTTTGAACTGCCGACGAATTAACGCCTTTCTTATGCAGTGCGAAACACAGGCGCTATCTGAGATGCTTGGTAATTAGATACACAAAGGTTTCTGAGAAACAGGGACCGGCCCGATGAATGAGCAGGTCCGCGGGATTGCATCTTGCATGGGGAATAGAAGGGGAAAAGTAGATATTTTGTGCATTACAGAGAAAGGACCAACTGTATGGCTTGTGGTCCACAAAAAAACATGATAATTCTATCATCATTCTAAACACAAGAAAGAATCAACGTATATTCTTAGAAGAGAAGAGATTAAGTTATAGTTGCCAGCCGTAAACTACTCTATTTCCGTAGAGTTTACGATTTTCTATGTTTCACATGTTCATATTGCCTGTTGAACACATTTGGTGGAAACGTCATAACCAGACAAACTTATAGGCATTGAACACCTTTGGTAATTGTCAAAGACCAGTCTTCTCACTCTAACATCATGCATACAAATAACAAACCTGTGCAAATTTGCACTAAATTTGTCGTCGACGTTGAGAGAAAATAACGAGAGATTAACGAAAGAAAAAACACCCTTGTCGCACAAAGTGTGTGCTTTCTTTCAGATGCTTGAATTCGAGACCTCAGCTGGGGTCTCACATTCAAATCAAATGTAGTGAGAAAAATACTTCTATCTCAAAAACTACGTTTCTTCAGACGAGCAACGGAACAACTCTCCGTTGCTCGTTACCAAGTACGTTTTTATGCTAACAATAATTTTGAGTAATTACCAATAGTGTCCAGTGTCTTTACATTCAATTGTCAAACTTAGGAAAATATCCTATAATTTCATCAAATTTCTTTTGCTAAAAACAACATGTGTTTTGCTGCGCTCAATTGGAATTTGTATGTGAAGATAATAAGTTGTATCTATTGTTTGTGGGTGGCAACAATGCACGTGAAAGAAGATACTTTCCTATGGAAGTAGATAATTACGAAGTGGAAGGGGGAGTTCTAAAGCCTCGCTTCGACTCACGATTTTCTTGCGCCGGCAACCGTCGGCAACGCGCAGACCGAAACAGGTCAACTCGTACCCAAGTCAACTCGTACCCAAGTCAACTCGTACCCAAAATATTGTACTCAAGTCAACTCGTACCAAAGTTAACTCGTACCTAGGTCAACTCGTACCCAGGTCAACTCGTACCCAAGTCAACTCGTACCGTACAACGTACGTTGTATGCCGAAACGGAGAATTTCCGTGCGGCGTGATTTTGTAAGCGATAGGAAATAAAAATGATGTTCTACCATCATATGGAGCTTTTTTATTAATAATAATCTCACGAATTTCGTTTTTAATAATGTTTGTTCATCTCATTTCTGCCTTTTTTCCGCTAGGATATTCATTAAGATCCATTGTGGTTTCTTTTAAATTCCCGTGTTGAAGGGTCGCCGTGAAAGGCGTTGAGCTGATCAGATGCACCCTACTTCTTCGTATATTTCGACCTCCATGTTCATGAGACCAATTATTTTCAATGAAAAAATATACTATGTATAAAACGTAACCCTTCATGTTTACCTTACCTTGGTGTTTTTCCTGTTAAAGTGTTCCCAAAAGAAAATTTCATGGTAAGAATTCATTCAATTCATTCATTTGCGTTATGTTCTGATTATCGTTTTCCGATAACAAGTACATTTTAACAAATATACTGTTCCACTTTTTCCAACCTAAACACTTTGCGTAAGTTCTTATTATCTTTTTCCGAATAAAAAAACCCAAACAATTCATTCTAACAAGCCTATATTAAAAAAAAAGTTCTCTGATTAATTTTCCCCACCGTAGGGCCTAAGTAAAAAAAAAACTGCAACATGAAAACAAACCAAGAAAACAAAATCATTGTAACAATGAATAGCTAAAAAAAAATTGTAAACATTTATTTTGGTGCGAGTTGACTTGGGTACGAGTTGACTCAGGTACGAGTTGACTCGGGTACAAGTTGACTTAGGTACGAGTTGACTTGGGTACGAGTTGACTTGGGTACGAGTTGACTTGGGTACGAGATGACCCGAATTCGCGCAGACTATGCTCAGGTCACAACAACTGAGAAATCGTGCGATTGGTTCCCGACCGTCGGGGTCACGTCGTACAAGTTGAAATTGTCTACTCTTGCGACTCTTGATTTTTTTCGAGCGGCGACTGTTTCAGATTATTCCCGATGGTCTTAGCTCAGGCGCATTGTGATCCTAAAAAGCCAATCGCCGATTGTTTTTGTTGACTCAAGGTCGACCTGAGGCCGACCCAAATTTGTACTGTTTTAAACAGGTCGGGGTAAGCGTACATACACAGCTACCTCCATTTTGATGTACACAGCAATAGTTTTCTTCATGGAACAAAGGGATTTCTCATTTCACATGGGGTTTCTGATCAAAATCTTCCATAACAGATGTTCGCTTCTGGGGAAATTGGCGACCCAATAGGAACATAAGCAAGACAGTTCTTTTCAGAACTAAGCTAAGTAGTCTCCTGAATTCCGTGGTAGTAGAATAACAAACATGACCTAGTTCCCACTTCCCAAAGATAAACATCTATTGTACACGGCAATCAAGTTGTTCACACGATCTTGTTACCGCAAACTGAATATCGATGTTCTGCCCCCCCCCCCCAACTTGATAATCGTCCACTAGTTGGGACGCCCCAACTTTAACACTCAAGTTGGACGATTAGGAAGTTGGGACGGAACATCTCAACATAAGCAACCTCAAAGCATACATTAAATGAACAACACTGAACTGAAGTAGACACAAGCAGGTTTAAGGATAAGAAAAGCAGATCTGTCGTTGAAGGAAAAAAACGAACAATAAATAGCGTTTTCATCTGCTCTATCTGAATAATTTTAGCAGAGAACCTAAATAAAAGAAAGGACAACCACATTTCCATGATGAGGACAAGGGACAAGTTTGTTAGGCTGTACACACACATTTAAAGTATTAATTATTGGATGGCAAGGTAACTGCAACTTATCATACTACCTTTGTATGCCACACAAACGGAAGTCACGTTTAAAAAACATCACTTAACCAATATCCAACTAGAACTCATAACAAGTTTACATTTTTTTACAACCAATTCATGAATTGAAAACTACAACCAATTTGTTTAAACAAAACAACTCTACACTATCCAACTTACATGAAGTGCTTTGAAAGTTGGGGATTTGTCTCTGCATACAAAATCCCAGCTGCCCAAAGAAATCTTAAATTGCTAACTCTTTGATCTTTCTCGACATCAACCGACATGCTTCAGTTTCGGCTCCTCCGTTTTTTTAAAAACACCGGACCGGTTTCACGCAAAACACGTGTTGATGTTTTGTTTTTGGAAGGATTGGTGAAGTCTAGGCATGGTTCTTTAAAATGCACCAGACTATACAATATCCTCTGTCAAAGTAAATCTTTATAATAATCCTTTGTTCTTTGTTTTAATGTACATATTTTAATACATTACATTAAAAAGTATTATGATCAGTTTCAAAACATTTATTTCAAATTTGTTTATGCAAAATACTTAATTTTGTATTCTTTTTATTTCAACGGTGTACACAAATGCTGGTCGGCTTTCAAAATGGCGGCGCCCATGCTGTTTACTATTTTTCTCGGCGTTATTGTAAGATTTTTCCTTTTTAACTCTTCGATATCGACTTGGTTGAAAGACAGAGTAGAAATCTCAACACCTCTTACATCATGGAAGTCAGGTATGCTGTTTATTTAACTATTTTTTTTTCAAAAACTACATTTAAACGATGTCTCGATTGTATCGTAGCGTCGACACCAACCAACCAAACCAATTACCAAGGCAAAGCGCACAACAAACGGAGGGGGCGGGGAAAAGGGGAGGGTGTATAACCAAAGCCAAACCAAGTGCCGTTTTTTATTATTTCCCTATTATTAATCGAGGAATACAGCTCGCCCCAGTTGAGTTAACTGGGTCTAGATCACAATGACAATGATTGATTTTGAAGAAATTAATGTATTACTATTATTTATTTATTTATTATTTTTTTTTTTTTTTTGGGGGGGTTGATTTTGTTTCCCATTCCCTATCCACACCACATCACAATTGGCATTCCCTGTTCTATCTATTTGTAAAAACGAGGTGAGTAAAAAAGTGTCGTCGATGAATCACAAAGTTGTTCGTAGATTTTTGGTTAATCTGTGCAATTGCATGTATGTGGTGTGTCATATGGCAGGGGGGCAGGAGATCTCCTTAACCCTTACTACCCTTGTGAAAGAATGTGATCAAGAGAAATAAGCAAATGAGTGGTTCAATCTATTTGTACCTTCACGGTTCAATCAGAGGATTTTTTTTCTTGACCCCCGACTTGATCTTGTGGTCAGTGGTTACCACCGCCACCCCTTCCCACAAAAGTACAAGATGTTCCAATAAAGAAGTTAAACTTACTGATCTTTCCTTGAAACACAAACTTATGCTTAATTAAAAATATTTATGGGTTTTTGTACTTTGTTTACCTTTAATTTAAAAGTGATCGAAGGAATAACACTGCTGCAAAATGGAGTTTCTCCTTATTCTGGTGATGTCTTTCATGAGGTAAGTTAGTAGCAAAATTAAGGAAGAAGTTTTTTTACTTTACAATTTATTTTATTTTATTCAACATAATAAAACATAAAAAGAATTCCTACCTCCTGAGCGTGAACTTGAGAAAACTTCCACAGATTGTGATTATATAGTTGAGATAACGTAAACCCTCCTCCCGATGGCGGAGGAGGGTTACGTTATCGCAACTAGTTATAATAGTTCCTATGTTTTTTTTATATTATTATTTGATGAAGGGAATTGATCTACTCTTCTGAAAGACAATTACATACTTATAGAATCAAAGTGTAGTCATTCATGAAAAAAATGGAAAATAGTATCGTTTTTTTTTTTTTTTTACAAAATCTCTCGCAAAGTTTGTCTAAAACTTGTTGTATATGTTTCAGACGCCACTTGTGCTGTACTTCTTCCACCAAGTGCTGTCTGCAGCTTCCTGGCTTGTTCCTGTGGTGTTTGTGTCATTGGATCTTGTTACAGCATGGATACTGTACAAGAGTGCAGGAAACTGCCTCAAGTATCTTGTAAGTTTCTTTTATTCTACCTCCATGAATTTTTCTTCCTCATAAGATTTGATGTTTGCACAGTCACCAATTAAGTCCAGGTATCGAGTGAGGTTTGCAGAGGCGCTATGTTATAAATCTCTTTTATGAGCTGTGGTGGTTCTGAGAAGAACTAGTGGTTAACGACTCAACATTTCTCCTCAAGATGATTAGAGCTGATCGAAACGTTGAGTTGTTAACCACCGTTTTATTTTTTTCAGAACTAACACTACTCAAAAGAGATATTCACTTCGTGTTTCTTCAAATCTCTCTTAGTTAGATACTTTCACCATGCAAAGTTTAAAATTCTACAAACTGTTACTAGTTGCCAACTTGATTCATTATTCCACAGCTGGTGAATCAGTCAAAGGAAAGCAAGAAATATGCAAAAGATGTTGACAAACTACTCATCAAAAGATCAGATGTGTTTGACTTGCCGAGGCTGGTTGTTTCTATGTAAGTATTCTAAGCCGTATTCATTTTGTATATAGCAATATCTAACCATTAGTCGAGGTCTGTGGTAGCAACATGTGTACATATCTTGTGAGTAGTGTTGGCTCTGAAAAGGTTTCCAATTCTGCAATTCTGCACTCTGTTGCTAGTCTAACCACTTATTAAGTTGGATTGACACACCTTGCATTGACTGAAGTCTGTATCACGTTTTTTAAACTATTAGTTTCATAGGTAACATTTACAGTGCAATGTTATAGAAACGTTTACATAGAAAGATGTAGCATCCTAATGGGTGTCAAAAAAGTGAGCTTGTTCAGGTTGACAGACAAATGAACAGGTGCATACTCCATAATGCCTCACAATCTCACATTGCCTGCAACGGCGAAGTATAAACCTATGCAATACGTTCCTGTCATTGTATTTGTTTGTTTGGTTGATCAGTGCCACACATTGCCACAGCAGAAATTGACAGAGGTCGTAAACCTAATATCTCTTCCAACAGTGGCTCAAATTCAGTTGCATTTAGCAGCTGAGCGGGGTACAATTCCATAATGCGGTAAGCAGAAAATACTTCTTGGCTAAGCAAAGATTGAGTGGGGCACCAGTCACCGAGAAACTTGGATAGTAGGAGGGTTTAAAATGTTATGTATTATAGTTGATTTCAAAGAACTATTGTTGTACTCTGTTTCTTTGTAGTTACCTGTTGAATCCATACACTATAGTCACCTGTGTGGGACAGTCAACGCTGGTAGTCACACATCTGGCAGTAGCTGCAGTCTTTTTTTTCACTTCAAATGGTAAAGTTGACGTGAATTTCGATCTGATGTAGTGAACGATCGTAATCGTGATTACTACCAAGAACATGGAGGATGGTGCCCCCCTCTTAAGCATCTCCCTTCAAAATAAAAGCATGACCACCAACCACTTACAAACCCATTCCCCCCCCCCCCCTGCTTAAAATGCAGCACAACCAACTGGGCAGACTAGTCTGGCACCCAGTATTCGCGTTTAGTTGTACACAAAATGGCTTCTTTTCGCAAGTTGTTGCAACTGGCTCAATTAACCCTGGAATAGCTCTGGAGTAACTTTCTTATTTCCCACTGTTGTACAGGGTACAGGGTTGCTGCCACGCTGGCCTTAGCAGCAGCAACATATCAATCTCTCTACCCAGCTATGATGATTGTGCCTTGTTGTATGCATTTGTTCATCGTAAAGGTGAGATCTTTTCTAAGTCGCTTTCTAGGGCTTGGGTCCAATGGGGAAGCACCTCATAAATGCTTCTACCCTCTTAAAACACAAATGAATGACTTGCTGACCAAAATCTTCAGGGAGTTGTCTGAATCTGGAGGAATGAGGACTGTAGGTCCTAACAAGAATTGCTTCGTAGTAAGCCGATACGCAAACACAAATTTTTAAATGACAAAAAAAAAAAAAAACATCACGAGAAAAGCATATGGAATGCTCCGGATTGAACAGTAGGGCTTTTAAAACTGAGATAAACACCAAGTGAAAACAGTCCGAAGACCTTGATTCAAATTCAACATGCTCGGCCATGTATGACAAATTTTGGTCCAGAATGCCCCCACAGTTTTCAAAATAAAAAAAGGAAAATTCTTAAAAGTACCGGTACTGTCAATACCAGTGCCTTTCTGTTTGTTTTTTAACAAACTTGTTGACTTTTAGTACTTTCCTTTCTAAACCTTATCTTGTTTGGTTTTCTTGTTGTTCTCTGTTGAAAACATGCGCTATCCCTTGTTCAGAGCATTCTTTTACTAAATATCTTATTTTGTTGTTATTATTATTGTTTATGTTTTATTTGCAGGAAGGAATAGCAGCTTCCAATATATCTTACTATAGTTCATCTGCTCTGCGCTCCCATGCTACCATAGCTGCTATGTTTGTTGGTTGGCTGGTTGCTTGCATGGAATATCTTTCCTCATGCTGGATTCATGGGACTACCTCATTTCAACGTTACTCCACGTTACTAGGCATTCTACGCTTACAAGGCTAGCGCATAAATTCGGCGCTTGCACGTATAAGCGGGGAATCGTGATCGTAAGCGCAGAATTCGGCGGTAAGCAGAGCCATGAAATTGGGCCCAGATCCAAGGCAAGTGTCTCTTTTAAAGGTACCGCAGAGTTCCGCAGTACCTTGGTATACTACCGGAGTCTTTTATTAGACACAACTTTCAAGCAAGAAAATGATGACAATCGACATGTCATGCAATTCCAACCCGCCCCGCATGATCGATGGTGTTCTGAAGTGAAGCGAGTAAAAAGTAAATACACGGACATGTAGAAACATCACCTAAACAATCATTCGGACACAGGTTAACGATCTACTTCATACGTTGGTAATTTATTATATATTTCCCACAAAACTTCAGTGCCTATATACATGTACAAACATTGGGGTCTTGGTAAAACAATTTGATACTTTTAACTTCAACTTCACATTAGGCTTTGTTATACATGTAGTAGCTTTTATCATACCAAAATGTTGGCATTATGAACAGGCTGCTGTACCGCGGGTTATCCCATAGAACAGTTTGAAATGGATACGACATCAAGATGCTCTATTGTGTTTCACATTATTGAAGCTCAATTTCGAGACAATGGGGTTCGGCGGGTGGACCCGTAACATTTCCTCCACAATAGAACGAACAGGGCACGCCTAGCAACAATCAATCGATAATCTTCCTGAAACTGTTCACTAAACCCCATAATGAGACTTTACATTTTACCCTCTAAATAAAAAAGCTATCAATGGTCAGAATTGAGCCGGTTCTGGTGTCCCAGGAAGACGGTTCAAAAGAGGGCGCTCCCAGAAGAAGTTTGTGTACAGTTCGCCACATCGGGAGACAACATTTTCAGGATAAGCAACAACAGCTGAATAACAGTAACAAGCTTATGTAATTTTGGTAATCTTGTGTTATCCAAGAAGAAATGTCATGCTAAGCAAATTGTTGTGCTTAGCAGCTCTTTGAAATTTGGCCCTGGTCTATTTTTGGGAAGTACAACTAGGAGTCTATGCTGACGCAGGACCCAACGAAAACAATCAATATTCTTAAATAAATTACGTATAGAGAAGTTTCCATTTACTATTTACAAACTTATTTACCATTTCAACTATACAGTTACTATCTCAAGTTCTCAGTAAAATAAATACTAAATTCTTCAAAGGTGGATACATATACTTTTTTTTATCAAACGGTGTTATTAACAATAATATAAACGATTGCAAGAAGTTGTACGAATCTATATACATGTAGATATGTGTTGACAGATATTGTGACTTCATTCAAAATTTTCTGCAAAATTACCGATTTAGTGCACTGTTCAACGAATTCAATTTTAGAATAGTTGTGTGGCATTACTAAATACTTCGCCGGAATCTGTTTTTGTTTGCATTTATGGCTCTCCATAGTTTTCCAACTGGCAAAATCTCGGGCTGTGCCGTTACGACATGCAAGTGTTTTCGATGGGCAGACTGAAGGTTCTTTACATGGGCGTCAAACACTGCGTCCCAAGGGTAGGGAGAGTAGACGCCGATAAGAAGGGTGCCTGAAGAACCTCCTGATACTCCGCCGAGTGGGTCTCTTCGGTACACGGACCGACGGGAGCAAGTGAACTCCGGAGAAGGTGAAAGGAGCTGGTAGGTGGACCTCTTCTTCGTGGAAGACGCACTTATCCGCCTTCTTAGGGTTCCTGGTTGCTGAAACATGTCTGGGGCAGTGGGTTGGCTCGAGGTCCCCACAGTAGATGCATCCATTTGCGAACTGTAGTAATAGCTTCAACAAGATGATATATAAAAAATGTGATGAGCATGAGCAAATTATTAGCGAATCTATACAAAAAAAAGTACTGAAAGGAACATTACAGAATTGTTTTCTTCTATCAAAACAGTTGCTGGCAGTGTATGCTTGTTATGTTATCCACATAGAATGAATGAAGAACATGACAGAAAATAATGAAGGCCGGCCACTTCTGCCAGAGTCAGACAATTGGGGTACGTACGAAGTGACTCGGGTACGAAATGACTTGGGTACGAAGTGACTTGGGTACGACAATTTGGGTAGGAGGTGACTTGGGTACGAAGTGACCGACATCGTTATACATGTAGACTCCAAATAATTTGACATTTCAGACAGAATCCACGTTTACTGTTCAACTGCAGCATGTTTATTAATTTCGTATTATTAGGGCCTATTACATTTCATAATTCAGTCCTTTTATCATAACAACACAAACTAAAACTAATGATGATATTTACCTAGTTTAGGCGCAACCTCTCGCAGGCCTTCGACGGACTCGATCAGATGCTGTCGAACCTTCCCAACAGTAGCACCGCAGATGTCGACCAGCCAGTTCATATGACTATCGCGCCTTCTCTCAATGCAATACCTCACATATTTCTGGATTTCCGGCAGAATCTCTGGAAATCTGATAAGAGTAACCCTCGCCTGTAGGACGCTTTCGAGTTAGCATCGACTGTATCCCACGTGGTGATGGACCACTGCTTAGCACACCACTTGTGTCTGCAGTCGCAAGGATATTGTTTCGCTGGTCTGTTAACCCATGGAGGTAATCTTACCTCCATGGTTAACCGTAAGAGTCGGGATGCTGTCATCGTCGCTTTGGAAGAGCCAGTCAAGGTCGGATGAAGGGCTCGGGCTGCTGGTATCGTCGCTTTCGAAGAGCCAGTCCAAGTCAATTTCTTCGTTTAAAGGACTCATGGTAAAACCTTCTTTGATCGGTGGAAAACAGGGCTCTGACAGGGCCATCTTTTAACGGGCTCATGTAAAACCTTCTTTGACAGGAGAAAACAGAGCCCATGACGTACCGTACACAAGAGAGTTAGAAATTGGTGTCTTTTCCTGGATGATTTCCTGAGGCAAGTGATACCGATTGAGATGGTACAAACTGATTTGGTGGGCATACCCATACATCCACGCACAGCGCAACGCAGTTCTTTTCAGCCATAGAAGCCGTAACTTCAAAGACAAGCTGGTAGCGGGCGTTAGTGGCTTTGAACTGCCGACGAATTAACGCCTTTCTTATGCAGTGCGAAACACAGGCGCTATCTGAGATGCTTGGTAATTAGATACACAAAGGTTTCTGAGAAACAGGGACCGGCCCGATGAATGAGCAGGTCCGCGGGATTGCATCTTGCATGGGGAATAGAAGGGGAAAAGTAGATATTTTGTGCATTACAGAGAAAGGACCAACTGTATGGCTTGTGGTCCACAAAAAAACATGATAATTCTATCATCATTCTAAACACAAGAAAGAATCAACGTATATTCTTAGAAGAGAAGAGATAAGTTATAGTTGCCAGCCGTAAACTACTCTATTTCCGTAGAGTTTACGATTTTCTATGTTTCACATGTTCATATTGCCTGTTGAACACATTGGTGGAAACGTCATAACCAGACAAACTTATAGGCATTGAACACCTTTGGTAATTGTCAAGACCCAGTCTTCCTCACTCTAACATCATGCATACAAATAACAAACCTGTGCAAATTTGCACTAAATTTGTCGTCGACGTTGAGAGAAAATAACGAGAGATTAACGAAAGAAAAAACACCCTTGTCGCACAAAGTGTGTGCTTTCTTTCAGATGCTTGAATTCGAGACCTCAGCTGGGGTCTCACATTCAAATCAAATGTAGTGGAGAAAAATACTTCTATCTCAAAAACTACGTTTCTTCAGACGAGCAACGGAACAACTCTCCGTTGCTCGTTACCAAGTACGTTTTTATGCTAACAATAATTTTGAGTAATTACCAATAGTGTCCAGTGTCTTTACATTCAATTGTCAAACTTAGGAAAATATCCTATAATTTCATCAAATTTCTTTTGCTAAAAACAACATGTGTTTTGCTGCGCTCAATTGGAATTTGTATGTGAAGATAATAAGTTGTATCTATTGTTTGTGGGTGGCAACAATGCACGTGAAAGAAGATACTTTCCTATGGAAGTAGATAATTACGAAGTGGAAGGGGGAGTTCTAAAGCCTCGCTTCGACTCACGATTTTCTTGCGCCGGCAACCGTCGGCAACGCGCAGACCGAAACAGGTCAACTAGTACCCAAGTCAACTCGTACCCAAGTCAACTCGTACCCAAAATATTGTACCCAAGTCAACTCGTACCTAGGTCAACTCGTACCCAGGTCAACTCGTACCCAAGTCAACTCGTACCCAAGTCAACTCGTACCGTACAACGTACGTTGTATGCCGAAACGGAGAATTTCCGTGCGGCGTGATTTTGTAAGCGATAGGAAATAAAAATGATGTTCTACCATCATACGGAGCTCACTTTTATTAATAATAATCTCACGAATTTCATTTTTAATAATGTTTGTTCATCTCAATTCTGCCTTTTTTTCCGCTAGGATATTCATTCAGCTCCATTGTGGTTTCTTTTAAATTCCCGTGTTAAAGGGTCGCCGTGAAAGGAGTTGAGCAGATCAGATGCACACTAGTTCTTCGTATATTTCGACCTCCATGTTCATGAGACCAATTATTTTCAATGAAACAATATACTATGTATAAAACGTAACCCTCATGTTTACCTTACCTTGGTGTTTTTCCTGTTAAAGTGTTCCCAAAAGAAAATTTCATGGTAAGAATTCATTCAATTCATTCATTTGCGTTATGTTCTGATTATCGTTTTCCGATAACAAGTACATTTTAACAAATATACTGTTCCACTTTTTCCAACCAAAACACTTTGCGTAAGTTCTTATTATCTTTTTCCGAATAAAAAACCCCCAAAAAATCATTCTAACAAGCCTATATTAAAAAAAAGTTCTCTGATTAATTTTCCCCACCGTAGGGCCTAAGTAAAAAAAAAACTGCAACATGAAAAAAAACCAAGAAAACAAAATCATTGCAACAATGAATAGCTAAAAAAAAATTGTAAACATTTATTTGGGTGCGAGTTGACTTGGGTACGAGTTGACTCAGGTACGAGTTGACTCGGGTACAAGTTGACTTAGGTACGAGTTGACTTGGGTACGAGTTGACTTGGGTACGAGTTGACTTGGGTACGAGATGACACGAATTCGCGCAGACTATGCTCAGGTCACAACAACTGAGAAATCGTGCGATTGGTTCCCGACCGTCGGGGTCACGTCGTACAAGTTGAAATTGTCTACTCTTGCGACTCTTGATTTTTTTCGAGCGGCGACTGTTTCAGATTATTCCCGATGGTCTTAGCTCAGGCGCATTGTGATCCTAAAAAGCCAATCGCCGATTGTTTTTGTTGACTCAAGGTCGACCTGAGGCCGACCCAAATTTGTACTGTTTTAAACAGGTCGGGGTAAGCGTACATACACAGCTACCTCCATTTTGATGTACACAGCAATAGTTTTCTTCATGGAACAAAGGGATTTCTCATTTCACATGGGGTTTCTGATCAAAATCTTCCATAACAGATGTTCGCTTCTGGGGAAATTGGCGACCCAATAGGAACATAAGCAAGACAGTTCTTTTCAGAACTAAGCTAAGTAGTCTCCTGAATTCCGTGGTAGTAGAATAACAAACATGACCTAGTTCCCACTTCCCAAAGATAAACATCTATTGTACACGGCAATCAAGTTGTTCACACGATCTTGTTACCGCAAACTGAATATCGATGTTCTGCCCCTCCCCCCCCCCCCAACTTGATAATCGTCCACTAGTTGGGACGCCCCAACTTTAACACTCAAGTTGGACGATTAGGAAGTTGGGACGGAACATCTCAACATAAGCAACCTCAAAGCATACATTAAATGAACAACACTGAACTGAAGTAGACACAAGCAGGTTTAAGGATAAGAAAAGCAGATCTGTCGTTGAAGGAAAAAAACGAACAATAAATAGCGTTTTCATCTGCTCTATCTGAATAATTTTAGCAGAGAACCTAAATAAAAGAAAGGACAACCACATTTCCATGATGAGGACAAGGGACAAGTTTGTTAGGCTGTACACACACATTTAAAGTATTAATTATTGGATGGCAAGGTAACTGCAACTTATCATACTACCTTTGTATGCCACACAAACGGAAGTCACGTTTAAAAAACATCACTTAACCAATATCCAACTAGAACTCATAACAAGTTTACATTTTTTTACAACCAATTCATGAATTGAAAACTACAACCAATTTGTTTAAACAAAACAACTCTACACTATCCAACTTACATGAAGTGCTTTGAAAGTTGGGATTTGTCTCTGCATACAAAATCCCAGCTGCCCAAAGAAATCTTAAATTGCTAACTCTTTGATCTTTCTCGACATCAACCGACATGCTTCAGTTTCGGCTCCTCCGTTTTTTAAAAACACCGGACCGGTTTCACGCAAAACACGTGTTGATGTTTTGTTTTGGAAGGATTGGTGAAGTCTAGGCATGGTTCTTTAAAATGCACCAGACTATACAATATCCTCTGTCAAAGTAAATCTTTATAATAATCCTTTGTTCTTGTTTTAATGTACATATTTTAATACATTACATTAAAAAGTATTATGATCAGTTTCAAAACATTTATTTCAAATTTGTTTATGCAAAATACTTAATTTTGTATTCTTTTTATTTCAACGGTGTACACAAATGCTGGTCGGCTTTCAAAATGGCGGCGCCCATGCTGTTTACTATTTTTCTCGGCGTTATTGTAAAGATTTTTCCTTTTTAACTCTTCGATATCGACTTGGTTGAAAGACAGAGTAGAAATCTCAACACCTCTTACATCATGGAAGTCAGGTATGCTGTTTATTAACTATTTTTTTTCAAAAACTACATTTAAACGATGTCTCGATTGTATCGTAGCGTCGACACCAACCAACCAAACCAATTACCAAGGCAAAGCGCACAACAAACGGAGGGGGCGGGGAAAAGGGGAGGGTGTATAACCAAAGCCAAACCAAGTGCCGTTTTTTATTATTTCCCTATTATTAATCGAGGAATACAGCTCGCCCCAGTTGAGTTAACTGGGTCTAGATCACAATGACAATGATTGATTTTGAAGAAATTAATGTATTACTATTTATTTATTTATTTATTATTTTTTTTTTTTTTTTGGGGGGGGTTGATTTTGTTTCCCATTCCCTATCCACACCACATCACAATTGGCATTCCCTGTTCTATCTATTTGTAAAAACGAGGTGAGTAAAAAAGTGTCGTCGATGAATCACAAAGTTGTTCGTAGATTTTTGGTTAATCTGTGCAATTGCATGTATGTGGTGTGTCATATGGCAGGGGGGCAGGAGATCTCCTTAACCCTTACTACCCTTGTGAAAGAATGTGATCAAGAGAAATAAGCAAATGAGTGGTTCAATCTATTTGTACCTTCACGGTTCAATCAGAGGATTTTTTTTCTTGACCCCCGACTTGATCTTGTGGTCAGTGGTTTACCACCGCCACCCCTTCCCACAAAAGTACAAGATGTTCCAATAAAGAAGTTAAACTTACTGATCTTTCCTTGAAACACAAACTTATGCTTAATTAAAAATATTATGGGTTTTTGTACTTTGTTTACCTTTAATTTAAAAGTGATCGAAGGAATAACACTGCTGCAAAATGGAGTTTCTCCTTATTCTGGTGATGTCTTTCATGAGGTAAGTTAGTAGCAAAATTAAGGAAGAAGTTTTTTTACTTACAATTTATTTTATTTTATTCAACATAATAAAACATAAAAAGAATTCCTACCTCCTGAGCGTGAACTTGAGAAAACTTCACAGATTGTGATTATATAGTTGAGATAACGTAAACCCTCCTCCCGATGGCGGGAGGAGGGTTACGTTATCGCAACTAGTTATAATAGTTCCTATGTTTTTTTTTATATTATTATTTGATGAAGGGAATTGATCTACTCTTCTGAAAGACAATTACATACTTATAGAATCAAAGTGTAGTCATTCATGAAAAAAATGGAAAATAGTATCGTTTTTTTTTTTTTTTCTACAAAATCTCTCGCAAAGTTTTTCTAAAACTTGTTGTATATGTTTCAGACGCCACTTGTGCTGTACTTCTTCCACCAAGTGCTGTCTGCAGCTTCCTGGCTTGTTCCTGTGGTGTTGTGTCATTGGATCTTGTTACAGCATGGATACTGTACAAGAGTGCAGGAAACTGCCTCAAGTATCTTGTAAGTTTCTTTTATTTCTACCTCCATGAATTTTTCTTCCTCATAAGATTTGATGTTTGCACAGTCACCAATTAAGTCCAGGTATCGAGTGAGGTTTGCAGAGGCGCTATGTTATAAATCTCTTTTATGAGCTGTGGTGGTTCTGAGAAGAACTAGTGGTTAACGACTCAACATTTCTCCTCAAGATGATTAGAGCTGATCGAAACGTTGAGTTGTTAACCACCGTTTTATTTTTTTCAGAACTAACACTACTCAAAAGAGATATTCACTTCGTGTTTCTTCAAATCTCTCTTAGTTAGATACTTTCACCATGCAAAGTTTAAAATTCTACAAACTGTTACTAGTTGCCAACTTTGATTCATTATTCCACAGCTGGTGAATCAGTCAAAGGAAAGCAAGAAATATGCAAAAGATGTTGACAAACTACTCATCAAAAGATCAGATGTGTTTGACTTGCCGAGGCTGGTTGTTTCTATGTAAGTATTCTAAGCCGTATTCATTTTGTATATAGCAATATCTAACCATTAGTCGAGGTCTGTGGTAGCAACATGTGTACATATCTTGTGAGTAGTGTTGGCTCTGAAAAGGTTTCCAATTCTGCAATTCTGCACTCTGTTGCTAGTCTAACCACTTATTAAGTTGGATTGACACACCTTGCATTGACTGAAGTCTGTATCACGTTTTTTAAACTATTAGTTTCATAGGTAACATTTACAGTGCAATGTTATAGAAACGTTTACATAGAAAGATGTAGCATCCTAATGGGTGTCAAAAAAGTGAGCTTGTTCAGGTTGACAGACAAATGAACAGGTGCATACTCCATAATGCCTCACAATCTCACATTGCCTGCAACGGCGAAGTATAAACCTATGCAATACGTTCCTGTCATTGTATTTGTTTGTTTGGTTGATCAGTGCCACACATTGCCACAGCAGAAATTGACAGAGGTCGTAAACCTAATATCTCTTCCAACAGTGGCTCAAATTCAGTTGCATTTAGCAGCTGAGCGGGGTACAATTCCATAATGCGGTAAGCAGAAAATACTTCTTGGCTAAGCAAAGATTGAGTGGGGCACCAGTCACCGAGAAACTTGGATAGTAGGAGGGTTTAAAATGTTATGTATTATAGTTGATTTTCAAAGAACTATTGTTGTACTCTGTTTCTTTGTAGTTACCTGTTGAATCCATACACTATAGTCACCTGTGTGGGACAGTCAACGCTGGTAGTCACACATCTGGCAGTAGCTGCAGTCTTTTTTTTCACTTCAAATGGTAAAGTTGACGTGAATTTCGATCTGATGTAGTGAACGATCGTAATCGTGATTACTACCAAGAACATGGAGGATGGTGCCCCCCTCTTAAGCATCTCCCTTCAAAAATAAAAGCATGACCACCAACCACTTACAAACCCATTCCCCCCCCCCCCCCCCTGCTTAAAATGCAGCACAACCAACTGGGCAGACTAGTCTGGCACCCAGTATTCGCGTTTAGTTGTACACAAAATGGCTTCTTTTCGCAAGTTGTTGCAACTGGCTCAATTAACCCTGGAATAGCTCTGGAGTAACTTTCTTATTTCCCACTGTTGTACAGGGTACAGGGTTGCTGCCACGCTGGCCTTAGCAGCAGCAACATATCAATCTCTCTACCCAGCTATGATGATTGTGCCTTGTTGTATGCATTTGTTCATCGTAAAGGTGAGATCTTTTCTAAGTCGCTTTCTAGGGCTTGGGTCCAATGGGGAAGCACCTCATAAATGCTTCTACCTCTTAAAACACAAATGAATGACTTGCTGACCAAAATCTTCAGGGAGTTGTCTGAATCTGGAGGAATGAGGACTGTAGGTCCTAACAAGAATTGCTTCGTAGTAAGCCGATACGCAAACACAAATTTTTAAATGACAAAAAAAAAAAAAAAACATCACGAGAAAAGCATATGGAATGCTCCGGATTGAACAGTAGGGCTTTTAAAACTGAGATAAACACCAAGTGAAAACAGTCCGAAGACCTTGATTCAAATTCAACATGCTCGGCCATGTATGACAAATTTTGGTCCAGAATGCCCCACAGTTTTCAAAAATAAAAAAAGGAAAATTCTTAAAAGTACCGGTACTGTCAATACCAGTGCCTTTCTGTTTGTTTTTTAACAAACTTGTTGACTTTTAGTACTTTCCTTTCTAAACCTTATCTTGTTTGGTTTTCTTGTTGTTCTCTGTTGAAAACATGCGCTATCCATTGTTCAGAGCATTCTTTTACTAAATATCTTATTTTGTTGTTATTATTATTGTTTATGTTTTATTTTGCAGGAAGGAATAGCAGCTTCCAATATATCTTACTATAGTTCATCTGCTCTGCGCTCCCATGCTACCATAGCTGCTATGTTTGTTGGTTGGCTGGGTTGCTTGCATGGAATATCTTTCCTCATGCTGGATTCATGGGACTACCTCATTTCAACGTTACTCCACGTTACTAGGCATTCTACGCTTACAAGGCTAGCGCATAAATTCGGCGCTTGCACGTATAAGCGGGGAATCGTGATCGTAAGCGCAGAATTCGGCGGTAAGCAGAGCCATGAAATTGGGCCCAGATCCAAGGCAAGTGTCTCTTTTAAAGGTACCGCAGAGTTCCGCAGTATACCTTGGTATACTACCGGAGTCTTTTATTAGACACAACTTTCAAGCAAGAAAATGATGACAATCGACATGTCATGCAATTCCAACCCGCCCCGCATGATCGATGGTGTTCTGAAGTGAAGCGAGTAAAAAGTAAATACACGGACATGTAGAAACATCACCTAAACAATCATTCGGACACAGGTTAACGATCTACTTCATACGTTGGTAATTTATTATATATTTTCCCACAAAACTTCAGTGCCTATATACATGTACAAACATTGGGGTCTTTGGTAAAACAATTTGATACTTTTAACTTCAACTTCACATTAGGCTTTGTTATACATGTAGTAGCTTTTATCATACCAAAATGTTGGCATTATGAACAGGCTGCTGTACCGCGGGTTATCCCATAGAAAATCAGTTTGAAATGGATACGACATCAAGATGCTCTATTGTTGTTTCACATTATTGAAGCTCAATTTCGAGACAATGGGTTCGGCGGGTGGACCCGTAACATTTCCTCCACAATAGAACGAACAGGGCACGCCTAGCAACAATCAATCGATAATCTTCCTGAAACTGTTTCACTAAACCCCATAATGAGACTTTACATTTTACCCTCTAAATAAAAAAGCTATCAATGGTCAGAATTGAGCCGGTTCTGGTGTCCCAGGAAGACGGTTCAAAAGAGGGCGCTCCCAGAAGAAGTTTGTGTACAGTTCGCCACATCGGGAGACAACATTTTCAGGATAAGCAAACAACAGCTGAATAACAGTAACAAGCTTATGTAATTTTGGTAATCTTGTGTTATCAAAGAAGAAATGTCATGCTAAGCAAATTGTTGTGCTTAGCAGCTCTTTGAAATTTGGCCCTGGTCTATTTTTGGGAAGTACAACTAGGAGTCTATGCTGACGCAGGACCCAACGAAAACAATCAATATTCTTAAATAAATTACGTATAGAGAAGTTTCCATTTACTATTTACAAACTTATTTACCATTTCAACTATACAGTTACTATCTCAAGTTCTCAGTAAAATAAATACTAAATTCTTCAAGGTGGATACATATACTTTTTTTTATCAAACGGTGTTATTAACAATAATATAAACGATTGCAAGAAGTTGTACGAATCTATATACATGTAGATATGTGTTGACAGATATTGTGACTTCATTCAAAATTTTCTGCAAAATTACCGATTTAGTGCACTGTTCAACGAATTCAATTTTAGAATAGTTGTGTGGCATTACTAAATACTTCGCCGGAATCTGTTTTTGTTTTGCATTTATGGCTCTCCATAGTTTTCCAACTGGCAAAATCTCGGGCTGTGCCGTTACGACATGCAAGTGTTTTCGATGGGCAGACTGAAGGTTCTTTACATGGGCGTCAAACACTGCGTCCCAAGGGTAGGGAAGAGTAGACGCCGATAAGAAGGGTGCCTGAAGAACCTCCTGATACTCCGCCGAGTGGGTCTCTTCGGTACACGGACCGACGGGAGCAAGTGAACTCCGGAGAAGGTGAAAGGAGCTGGTAGGTGGACCTCTTCTTCGTGGAAGACGCACTTATCCGCCTTCTTAGGGTTCCTGGTTGCTGAAACATGTCTGGGGCAGTGGGTTGGCTCGAGGTCCCACAGTAGATGCATCCATTTGCGAACTGTAGTAATAGCTTCAACAAGATGATATATAAAAAATGTGATGAGCATGAGCAAATTATTAGCGAATCTATACAAAAAAAAGTACTGAAAGGAACATTACAGAATTGTTTTCTTCTATCAAAACAGTTGCTGGCAGTGTATGCTTGTTATGTTATCCACATAGAATGAATGAAGAACATGACAGAAAATAATGAAGGCCGGCCACTTCTGCCAGAGTCAGACAATTGGGGTACGTACGAAGTGACTCGGGTACGAAATGACTTGGGTACGAAGTGACTTGGGTACGACAATTTGGGTAGGAGGTGACTTGGGTACGAAGTGACCGACATCGTTATACATGTAGACTCCAAATAATTTGACATTTCAGACAGAATCCACGTTTACTGTTCAACTGCAGCATGTTTATTAATTTCGTATTATTAGGGCCTATTACATTTCATAATTCAGTCCTTTTATCATAACAACACAAACTAAAACTAATGATGATATTACCTAGTTTAGGCGCAACCTCTCGCAGGCCTTCGACGGACTCGATCAGATGCTGTCGAACCTTCCCAACAGTAGCACCGCAGATGTCGACCAGCCAGTTCATATGACTATCGCGCCTTCTCTCAATGCAATACCTCACATATTTCTGGATTTCCGGCAGAATCTCTGGAAATCTTGATAAGAGTAACCCTCGCCTGTAGGACGCTTTCGAGTTAGCATCGACGGTATCCCACGTGGTGATGGACCACTGCTTAGCACACCACTTGTGTCTGCAGTCGCAAGGATATTGTTTCGCTGGTCTGTTAACCCATGGAGGTAATCTACCTCCATGGTTAACCGTAAGAGTCGGGATGCTGTCATCGTCGCTTTGGAAGAGCCAGTCAAGGTCGGATGAAGGGCTCGGGCTGCTGGTATCGTCGCTTTCGAAGAGCCAGTCCAAGTCAATTTCTTCGTTAAAGGACTCATGGTAAAACCTTCTTTGATCGGTGAAAACAGGGCTCTGACAGGGCCATCTTTTAACGGGCTCATGGTAAAACCTTCTTTGACAGGAGAAAACAGAGCCATGACGTACCGTACACAAGAGAGTTAGAAATTGGTGTCTTTTCCTGGATGATTTCCTGAGGCAAGTGATACCGATTGAGATGGTACAAACTGATTTGGTGGGCATACCCATACATCCACGCACAGCGCAACGCAGTTCTTTTCAGCCATAGAAAGCCGTAACTTCAAAGACAAGCTGGTAGCGGGCGTTAGTGGCTTTGAACTGCCGACGAATTAACGCCTTTCTTATGCAGTGCGAAACACAGGCGCTATCTGAGATGCTTGGTAATTAGATACACAAAGGTTTCTGAGAAACAGGGACCGGCCCGATGAATGAGCAGGTCCGCGGGATTGCATCTTGCATGGGGAATAGAAGGGGAAAAGTAGATATTTTGTGCATTACAGAGAAAGGACCAACTGTATGGCTTGTGGTCCACAAAAAAACATGATAATTCTATCATCATTCTAAACACAAGAAAGAATCAACGTATATTCTTAGAAGAGAAGAGATTAAGTTATAGTTGCCAGCCGTAAACTACTCTATTTCCGTAGAGTTTACGATTTTCTATGTTTCACATGTTCATATTGCCTGTTGAACACATTTGGTGGAAACGTCATAACCAGACAAACTTATAGGCATTGAACACCTTTGGTAATTGTCAAAGACCAGTCTTCTCACTCTAACATCATGCATACAAATAACAAACCTGTGCAAATTTGCACTAAATTTGTCGTCGACGTTGAGAGAAAATAACGAGAGATTAACGAAAGAAAAAACACCCTTGTCGCACAAAGTGTGTGCTTTCTTTCAGATGCTTGAATTCGAGACCTCAGCTGGGGTCTCACATTCAAATCAAATGTAGTGAGAAAAATACTTCTATCTCAAAAACTACGTTTCTTCAGACGAGCAACGGAACAACTCTCCGTTGCTCGTTACCAAGTACGTTTTATGCTAACAATAATTTTGAGTAATTACCAATAGTGTCCAGTGTCTTTACATTCAATTGTCAAACTTAGGAAAATATCCTATAATTTCATCAAATTTCTTTTGCTAAAAACAACATGTGTTTTGCTGCGCTCAATTGGAATTTGTATGTGAAGATAATAAGTTGTATCTATTGTTTGTGGGTGGCAACAATGCACGTGAAAGAAGATACTTTCCTATGGAAGTAGATAATTACGAAGTGGAAGGGGGAGTTCTAAAGCCTCGCTTCGACTCACGATTTTCTTGCGCCGGCAACCGTCGGCAACGCGCAGACCGAAACAGGTCAACTCGTACCCAAGTCAACTCGTACCCAAGTCAACTCGTACCCAAAATATTGTACTCAAGTCAACTCGTACCAAAGTTAACTCGTACCTAGGTCAACTCGTACCCAGGTCAACTCGTACCCAAGTCAACTCGTACCGTACAACGTACGTTGTATGCCGAAACGGAGAATTTCCGTGCGGCGTGATTTTGTAAGCGATAGGAAATAAAATGATGTTCTACCATCATATGGAGCTTTTTTATTAATAATAATCTCACGAATTTCGTTTTTAATAATGTTTGTTCATCTCATTTCTGCCTTTTTTCCGCTAGGATATTCATTAAGATCCATTGTGGTTTCTTTTAAATTCCCGTGTTGAAGGGTCGCCGTGAAAGGCGTTGAGCAGATCAGATGCATACTAGTTCTTCGTATATTTCGACCTCCATGTTCATGAGACCAATTATTTTCAATGAAAAAATATACTATGTATAAAACGTAACCCTTCATGTTTACCTTACCTTGGTGTTTTTCCTGTTAAAGTGTTCCCAAAAGAAAATTTCATGGTAAGAATTCATTCAATTCATTCATTTGCGTTATGTTCTGATTATCGTTTTCCGATAACAAGTACATTTTAACAAATATACTGTTCCACTTTTTCCAACCTAAACACTTTGCGTAAATTCTTATAATCTTTTTCCGAATAAAAAACCCCCAAAAAATCATTCTAACAAGCCTATATTAAAAAAAAGTTCTCTGATTAATTTTCCCCACCGTAGGGCCTAAGTAAAAAAAAACTGCAACATGAAAACAAACCAAGAAAACAAAATCATTGTAACAATGAATAGCTAAAAAAAATTGTAAACATTTATTTTGGTGCGAGTTGACTTGGGTACGAGTTGACTCAGGTACGAGTTGACTCGGGTACAAGTTGACTTAGGTACGAGTTGACTTGGGTACGAGTTGACTTGGGTACGAGTTGACTTGGGTACGAGATGACCCGAATTCGCGCAGACTATGCTCAGGTCACAACAACTGAGAAATCGTGCGATTGGTTCCCGACCGTCGGGGTCACGTCGTACAAGTTGAAATTGTCTACTCTTGCGACTCTTGATTTTTTTCGAGCGGCGACTGTTTCAGATTATTCCCGATGGTCTTAGCTCAGGCGCATTGTGATCCTAAAAAGCCAATCGCCGATTGTTTTTGTTGACTCAAGGTCGACCTGAGGCCGACCCAAATTTGTACTGTTTTAAACAGGTCGGGGTAAGCGTACATACACAGCTACCTCCATTTTGATGTACACAGCAATAGTTTTCTTCATGGAACAAAGGGATTTCTCATTTCACATGGGGTTTCTGATCAAAATCTTCCATAACAGATGTTCGCTTCTGGGGAAATTGGCGACCCAATAGGAACATAAGCAAGACAGTTCTTTTCAGAACTAAGCTAAGTAGTCTCCTGAATTCCGTGGTAGTAGAATAACAAACATGACCTAGTTCCCACTTCCCAAAGATAAACATCTATTGTACACGGCAATCAAGTTGTTCACACGATCTTGTTACCGCAAACTGAATATCGATGTTCTGCCCCTCCCCCCCCCCAACTTGATAATCGTCCACTAGTTGGGACGCCCCAACTTTAACACTCAAGTTGGACGATTAGGAAGTTGGGACGGAACATCTCAACATAAGCAACCTCAAAGCATACATTAAATGAACAACACTGAACTGAAGTAGACACAAGCAGGTTTAAGGATAAGAAAAGCAGATCTGTCGTTGAAGGAAAAAAACGAACAATAAATAGCGTTTTCATCTGCTCTATCTGAATAATTTTAGCAGAGAACCTAAATAAAAGAAAGGACAACCACATTTCCATGATGAGGACAAGGGACAAGTTTGTTAGGCTGTACACACACATTTAAAGTATTAATTATTGGATGGCAAGGTAACTGCAACTTATCATACTACCTTTGTATGCCACACAAACGGAAGTCACGTTTAAAAAACATCACTTAACCAATATCCAACTAGAACTCATAACAAGTTTACATTTTTTTACAACCAATTCATGAATTGAAAACTACAACCAATTTGTTTAAACAAAACAACTCTACACTATCCAACTTACATGAAGTGCTTTGAAAGTTGGGGATTTGTCTCTGCATACAAAATCCCAGCTGCCCAAAGAAATCTTAAATTGCTAACTCTTTGATCTTTCTCGACATCAACCGACATGCTTCAGTTTCGGCTCCTCCGTTTTTTAAAAACACCGGACCGGTTTCACGCAAAACACGTGTTGATGTTTTGTTTTTGGAAGGATTGGTGAAGTCTAGGCATGGTTCTTTAAAATGCACCAGACTATACAATATCCTCTGTCAAAGTAAATCTTTATAATAATCCTTTGTTCTTTGTTTTAATGTACATATTTTAATACATTACATTAAAAAGTATTATGATCAGTTTCAAAACATTTATTTCAAATTTGTTTATGCAAAATACTTAATTTTGTATTCTTTTTATTTCAACGGTGTACACAAATGCTGGTCGGCTTTCAAAATGGCGGCGCCCATGCTGTTTACTATTTTTCTCGGCGTTATTGTAAGATTTTTCCTTTTTAACTCTTCGATATCGACTTGGTTGAAAGACAGAGTAGAAATCTCAACACCTCTTACATCATGGAAGTCAGGTATGCTGTTTATTTAACTATTTTTTTTTCAAAAACTACATTTAAACGATGTCTCGATTGTATCGTAGCGTCGACACCAACCAACCAAACCAATTACCAAGGCAAAGCGCACAACAAACGGAGGGGGCGGGGAAAAGGGGAGGGTGTATAACCAAAGCCAAACCAAGTGCCGTTTTTTATTATTTCCCTATTATTAATCGAGGAATACAGCTCGCCCCAGTTGAGTTAACTGGGTCTAGATCACAATGACAATGATTGATTTTGAAGAAATTAATGTATTACTATTTATTTATTTATTTATTATTTTTTTTTTTTTTTTGGGGGGGTTGATTTTGTTTCCCATTCCCTATCCACACCACATCACAATTGGCATTCCCTGTTCTATCTATTTGTAAAAACGAGGTGAGTAAAAAAGTGTCGTCGATGAATCACAAAGTTGTTCGTAGATTTTTGGTTAATCTGTGCAATTGCATGTATGTGGTGTGTCATATGGCAGGGGGGCAGGAGATCTCCTTAACCCTTACTACCCTTGTGAAAGAATGTGATCAAGAGAAATAAGCAAATGAGTGGTTCAATCTATTTGTACCTTCACGGTTCAATCAGAGGATTTTTTTTCTTGACCCCCGACTTGATCTTGTGGTCAGTGGTTACCACCGCCACCCCTTCCCACAAAAGTACAAGATGTTCCAATAAAGAAGTTAAACTTACTGATCTTTCCTTGAAACACAAACTTATGCTTAATTAAAAATATTTATGGGTTTTTGTACTTTGTTTACCTTTAATTTTAAAAGTGATCGAAGGAATAACACTGCTGCAAAATGGAGTTTCTCCTTATTCTGGTGATGTCTTTCATGAGGTAAGTTAGTAGCAAAATTAAGGAAGAAGTTTTTTTACTTTACAATTTATTTTATTTTATTCAACATAATAAAACATAAAAAGAATTCCTACCTCCTGAGCGTGAACTTGAGAAAACTTCCACAGATTGTGATTATATAGTTGAGATAACGTAAACCCTCCTCCCGATGGCGGGAGGAGGGTTACGTTATCGCAACTAGTTATAATAGTTCCTATGTTTTTTTTATATTATTATTTGATGAAGGGAATTGATCTACTCTTCTGAAAGACAATTACATACTTATAGAATCAAAGTGTAGTCATTCATGAAAAAAATGGAAAATAGTATCGTTTTTTTTTTTTTTTACAAAATCTCTCGCAAAGTTTGTCTAAAACTTGTTGTATATGTTTCAGACGCCACTTGTGCTGTACTTCTTCCACCAAGTGCTGTCTGCAGCTTCCTGGCTTGTTCCTGTGGTGTTTGTGTCATTGGATCTTGTTACAGCATGGATACTGTACAAGAGTGCAGGAAACTGCCTCAAGTATCTTGTAAGTTTCTTTTATTTCTACCTCCATGAATTTTTCTTCCTCATAAGATTTGATGTTTGCACAGTCACCAATTAAGTCCAGGTATCGAGTGAGGTTTGCAGAGGCGCTATGTTATAAATCTCTTTTATGAGCTGTGGTGGTTCTGAGAAGAACTAGTGGTTAACGACTCAACATTTCTCCTCAAGATGATTAGAGCTGATCGAAACGTTGAGTTGTTAACCACCGTTTTATTTTTTTCAGAACTAACACTACTCAAAAGAGATATTCACTTCGTGTTTCTTCAAATCTCTCTTAGTTAGATACTTTCACCATGCAAAGTTTAAAATTCTACAAACTGTTACTAGTTGCCAACTTTGATTCATTATTCCACAGCTGGTGAATCAGTCAAAGGAAAGCAAGAAATATGCAAAAGATGTTGACAAACTACTCATCAAAAGATCAGATGTGTTTGACTTGCCGAGGCTGGTTGTTTCTATGTAAGTATTCTAAGCCGTATTCATTTTGTATATAGCAATATCTAACCATTAGTCGAGGTCTGTGGTAGCAACATGTGTACATATCTTGTGAGTAGTGTTGGCTCTGAAAAGGTTTCCAATTCTGCAATTCTGCACTCTGTTGCTAGTCTAACCACTTATTAAGTTGGATTGACACACCTTGCATTGACTGAAGTCTGTATCACGTTTTTTAAACTATTAGTTTCATAGGTAACATTTACAGTGCAATGTTATAGAAACGTTTACATAGAAAGATGTAGCATCCTAATGGGTGTCAAAAAAGTGAGCTTGTTCAGGTTGACAGACAAATGAACAGGTGCATACTCCATAATGCCTCACAATCTCACATTGCCTGCAACGGCGAAGTATAAACCTATGCAATACGTTCCTGTCATTGTATTTGTTTGTTTGGTTGATCAGTGCCACACATTGCCACAGCAGAAATTGACAGAGGTCGTAAACCTAATATCTCTTCCAACAGTGGCTCAAATTCAGTTGCATTTAGCAGCTGAGCGGGGTACAATTCCATAATGCGGTAAGCAGAAAATACTTCTTGGCTAAGCAAAGATTGAGTGGGGCACCAGTCACCGAGAAACTTGGATAGTAGGAGGGTTTAAAATGTTATGTATTATAGTTGATTTTCAAAGAACTATTGTTGTACTCTGTTTCTTTGTAGTTACCTGTTGAATCCATACACTATAGTCACCTGTGTGGGACAGTCAACGCTGGTAGTCACACATCTGGCAGTAGCTGCAGTCTTTTTTTTCACTTCAAATGGTAAAGTTGACGTGAATTTCGATCTGATGTAGTGAACGATCGTAATCGTGATTACTACCAAGAACATGGAGGATGGTGCCCCCCTCTTAAGCATCTCCCTTCAAAAATAAAAGCATGACCACCAACCACTTACAAACCCATTCCCCCCCCCCCTGCTTAAAATGCAGCACAACCAACTGGGCAGACTAGTCTGGCACCCAGTATTCGCGTTTAGTTGTACACAAAATGGCTTCTTTTCGCAAGTTGTTGCAACTGGCTCAATTAACCCTGGAATAGCTCTGGAGTAACTTTCTTATTTCCCACTGTTGTACAGGGTACAGGGTTGCTGCCACGCTGGCCTTAGCAGCAGCAACATATCAATCTCTCTACCCAGCTATGATGATTGTGCCTTGTTGTATGCATTTGTTCATCGTAAAGGTGAGATCTTTTCTAAGTCGCTTTCTAGGGCTTGGGTCCAATGGGGAAGCACCTCATAAATGCTTCTACCTCTTAAAACACAAATGAATGACTTGCTGACCAAAATCTTCAGGGAGTTGTCTGAATCTGGAGGAATGAGGACTGTAGGTCCTAACAAGAATTGCTTCGTAGTAAGCCGATACGCAAACACAAATTTTTAAATGACAAAAAAAAAAAAAAAACATCACGAGAAAAGCATATGGAATGCTCCGGATTGAACAGTAGGGCTTTTAAAACTGAGATAAACACCAAGTGAAAACAGTCCGAAGACCTTGATTCAAATTCAACATGCTCGGCCATGTATGACAAATTTTGGTCCAGAATGCCCCACAGTTTTCAAAAATAAAAAAAGGAAAATTCTTAAAAGTACCGGTACTGTCAATACCAGTGCCTTTCTGTTTGTTTTTTAACAAACTTGTTGACTTTTAGTACTTTCCTTTCTAAACCTTATCTTGTTTGGTTTTCTTGTTGTTCTCTGTTGAAAACATGCGCTATCCATTGTTCAGAGCATTCTTTTACTAAATATCTTATTTTGTTGTTATTATTATTGTTTATGTTTTATTTTGCAGGAAGGAATAGCAGCTTCCAATATATCTTACTATAGTTCATCTGCTCTGCGCTCCCATGCTACCATAGCTGCTATGTTTGTTGGTTGGCTGGGTTGCTTGCATGGAATATCTTTCCTCATGCTGGATTCATGGGACTACCTCATTTCAACTTATGGCTGTATGTAAGTATCTGAAAATTATTATTATTATTATTATTATTATTATTTATCTAGCCATTTCAACAATACATGACCATACAAAAAAATACTTCCAGATGGGCTAGGAGAAACAAAAGCCAAATAATTACTGTGGTCCATAGACCTGCCTCCCCACATCTGGTGAAAATCTCTTCTTTGTAATAACGCTTTTTGTTGAGTAGGGCACTTACATGAGTTCAAATAGCGCCCTCTAGGGACCAGTTTTGATCCTGAGTATGTGATTCTCCAGCCTGAACATCTGACACACACTTCGCGGCTTGTGAATTACTCCAGAAATCGTCCATAATCACCTTTTGACCTCGCATCATTTCACATGGCCTTGGTGGTTCTGGAGTTTCGCAGTTAAAACCGACGTACATTTGTATAAACCAATACCTGTCAATAGAGAACCAGTCTAGTGATTTTCTCAACATTTTCTTTATAATGCTGAGAAATTTAATCTGATCCAACTGTTTGAGCCAATCATTGTCAAAAAAAATAATATAAAAAAAAATCTGAAATAGAGTTTGTACGAAGATTAAAGCCATTGGACACTTTGGGTAAACAGTATTGTCCAAGGCCCACACTTCGTGTATCACAACTTCTATATAAAATAACAAACCTGTGAAAATTTAGGCTCAATCGGTCATCGGAGTCGGGAGAAAATAACGGGAAAACCCACCCTTGTTTCCGCACGTTTCGCCGTGTCATGACATGTGTTTAAAATAAATCTGTAATTTTCTATATCTAGAATTGATATTGTTTTGATGTTTTTCTCAAAAAGTAAAGCATTTCATGGAATAATATTTCAAGAGAAGTCTTTCACCATTACCTTCTGTAAACCCTGTAAGTAATTTGTAAATCTGTGAACTTTTTTTTTTTTTTTTTTCTGAACCGAAAGTGTCCAATGGCTTTAAATGTTTTAGAATGTGGCAGGACTAGAATTTCATCTAAGTGAGGGCAAGGCCATTTGCATTTTGCAAATCTTATTTGAAACTTTTATAGGGTTACCAAGGCCAGTGGTAATACTTCTGGTACAGTGCGCATATCCAACACTCAGTGACGCTCAAGGCGCTCTAGCATACAGTACTTTCCTAATGTGGAGGTTTTTATTTGTTCATAGATTGACCGTACCGAATCTGACGCCAAACATGGGACTCTTCTGGTATTTCTTCACGGAGATGTTTGAACACTTTCGTCATTTCTTCTTGTGGGTTTATCAAATCAATGTCTTCATCTACACTGCACCGCTAGTAATCAAGCTATGGTAACGACGTCCTTTCCAATATCTATAGTTGCATACTCCAACTTGCCTCCAAAACTTCCATATTATGAGTTTCTCATTCTTTGCATTACCAGGGCTCAACATTTACACTGGACACCAGGCCCATGGTCAGTGATTTTAGCAATGGGCTGGAAAACTCATGACTGCACAAGTACAGGTCTTGTGTTTTAATTCAAATGTCTGAAAAATCTCCTTCAATCCTCTTGAATATTGAAGAATTCTTACCCATAAATACAAATGAGATTTAAATTCGGGCCCAATTTCATGGCTCTGCTTACAGTAAGCACAGAATAGGCGCTTACGGAAGCAGGGAATTCTGTGCTTACGGCAAGCGTATTTCACGGGTTAGCGTGCGTACTCGGTGTTACTAGGCATTCTCTGCTTACAAGGCTAGTGCAGCGAAAATCGGCACTTGCATGTAAGCAAGGAATCGTGATCGTAAGCGCAGAATTCGGCGGTAAGTAGAGCCATGAAATTGGGCCCTACTCTTTGTGCTTGTCCAAATTAAAACAATTGAAATGTTTAACTGTGTTGGTATTAATTGTTGTTCTCTTTTTACACGTAGGAAGCATCCGTTGTTTGTGATGTACATTCAGTGTGCTATTATAGCTATCTTCAAGTCCTATCCAGCCTATGGAGATACGTCCGTCTACCTTGCCCTCCTACCTGTTTGGTATCACTCATTCAGCTGTGAGTTCTGCACTACTCTAATAAACGATTACTTACAAGTCCTCTGTTGATTTCACCAAACTTTTCCTAACTATCTGAGGACTTAGAACAAGTACAGTTTTGTATCCTTGGACGTTGGGATACATTGAACCCGTCCTAAGTTAGGAGGAGTTACTCATCCTAACTCAAGATAGGATTAACCCTAGTGTTTTGTGAAATCGGCTGTTGGACACAGAAATTAAATTTTAGTTAAGCATACACAGTTTGAAGTGATTTCCCGAACATGATTTCATCCATAACTTGAACTTTCACAAAGGTAATTTTAAGGCAACATGTTGGGTTGTTACTGATACAAATGCATTGTGGGTGCTGCCAATATACATGCAAAATAGCTGACTGATTACCAGGTAATGCTAGGTTTTAGCCCCTTAAATTCTTGGTTTCAAACATTATTACGCTATTATCGCAAACTTACCAATGTTACCATAGGGAGAAACCCACCCTTAGAGGCAGTAAACACACCCTTAGAGGCACTGGACACCTTTGTTGTCAAAGACCAGTATTCTCACTTGGTGTATCCCAACATATGCACAACTAAACAAATTTTTACTAAATTATTCATCCGAATTGCAAACAAAATAATGGGGGAAAAAAAACCCTTATTGCACCAAATTGTGTGCTTTCAGATGCCTAATTAAAGCCTTCATGCCTGAAGTCTTTTAATATTTGAATGAGTAAATACCTCTTTCTCATAAACAATGTAACTTCAGAGGGAGGCCGTTTCTCACAATGTTTTATACTATCAACAGCTCTCCATTGCTCGTTACCAAGTAATTTTTTATGTTAACAATCATTTGAGTAATTACCAATAGTGTCCAGTGCCTTTAAATATATAATTGTCTTTCAGATCTTCGTAATAGCTTGGTCGTCGGTGTGATGTTCATCTTGTCATCCATCTTGGCACCTATTCTATGGCAGCTTTGGATCTACTCAGGGAGCGCCAATGCCAATTTCTTCTTTGCCTTCACCCTGGTGTACAACACTGCTCAGGTGATAACAATAATAATACCGTACTACTCGGTTCTTATAGTGCTTTATCACACTCTTAAGGGGTGTATCAAAAGGCACTGTATTTTTCATGCAAGGTGTGTGGAACTAAAAAAAAAAATTTAGAGCTTGACTTGACATCAAATTATACTGCCTCAGAATTTGGGAGACTGTTCAAATCTGACAAGTTCTTTAAAGGTTCTTTAAAGGTTCTCCCAGCCCAACGTACTATTGCCGTACCGTATTGTACCCAACCTTTCCACTTGATCTGTAAACTGTGCCATTTCTTATTGTCTATGTTTCTATTTGTTCCTCATATCACACAGATATTTCTGCTGACTGATGTGCTATTTGCATTCCTCAAGAGGGAGTTTGCTCTGGTTCATGGCATGAAACCAGTAGACAACAATGGTAAACTAAAAGAAGTAGCCCTAAAGTGAACTGTGTTGCCTACAGCTTTTGATATGGTCTCAGGTAGCTGATGGTTTGATGTTGCACCTTGTAGACTTGATGTGGATAAGGAGCTAGTGCTCAACGAGGCATGTAAAACAAATAAATTGGCTATGCCTGTAAATGTTTCCTGCAATGTAGCCCTATATAGGACTCTTCCTCTGTGCACAGATACAGAGTCCTAACTATTAGGGCCTTTTTCTGGGGCGGACAATTTTCAAAGCTTCATAACTCAAATCTTACTTGCAAGAAGCCACTTATTTCAACAGATTCACATTCCATGGTAGCATACATTATTTCTGCGGTGGGTTTGGGTCGTCATACAATCCTCACAAATCCACAATTTTTTGTGATATAATGCAGCTCCCAACATAAAAAAATTCCTGTTTTGATCGTACTCTCACAGTGTTGTATGCTGCTGTGCGTATGCGTATACATTCGTGTCCAAGACGCAAGATGAAAGACTCATTTAATTCTCGGTCACTATCTCTAACTGACTGCACAGTGTTAACAGGCAAACGCAACGCAAGTCTGCGCCCTGTGCGTACGCACGGCAGACTGTGAGAATACGATCATAAACGGGAATTGTTTACACTGGGAGCTGCATTATTTCACGAAAATGACGAAATTTGTGAAGAAAATATAAAACCAAAACCCACCGCAGATGGAATGTGAATCTCTTGAAATTAGTGTCTTCTTGCAGGTAAGATTTGAAAATTGTCCGCCCCAGAAATGTACCCTGATATCCAGGGCGTCACTGTATACGAAAGTGTAAGGCTGCCAGGGCCACCTGCAATGGTACTCTCAACTTAGTGTACACGTTTTTTTTGTATAAAGTTACGGATTTTCTTGTAAAGAGTTTGTAGTATTTCTGACACAGTTTGTATGATATTTGAAGAAAAAAAATTGTGCAGTAGCAACTAACAGGGAATGTGCTTTACCAATATTAGTTATGGAAGTATGATATGATTATTATAGAAAGACTTGATGACGTTTTTCATCTAAAAATTGTTTAAAGGTTTTGTCACATGGGGCAATTGTTTCGGAAAAGTTTCCGTATGGCGCCACCACTTTTTCATTCGATATGAAATAATAAAGTATCTAATTTACCTCAATGAGATATCCCCCTTTTGTAAAAATGAGTGAAAAAGTGGTGGCGCAATACGGAAAGTTATCCATTGTTTTCATTTTCCTGGCAACTAGGAGGCAAACACATTTCAGTTTTCTCAAATTTGTGGGATACTAGTAGTTTACAGCTAGAGATTCTCTCTTGTACTGCCATAGTGTTTCTTTTGCACACAGTGCTGTGGTCTAGGCCCCAGGCGTCAGAGATTGATAGTGGATAGTGTACTGCACTCGTTGTAAACCGCTTTAGAGCACCCTCTTAGACTACTGCACTGTGTGCACAAGAGACAATCTTATAATAATAATTCGGGGGGCTAATCATCCTCACTCGCAGCTAAGAGCTGAATTGCGAAGGACGCGTCTACAGCGTGTTCGAGAAGCAAGCATGCAAGGGCGCCTTTGGCTGCCAGCCACATCAACCCATTACGACCATGCAGCACAGCCAAGATAGAAAGTGTTTGATTTTTCCAGAGGGCGAAAAACCGGATAGTCTGGAAAACCCTTGTGGCACAGCAGAGACCCATTGCACAACTCAACTCACATATGGCCATGGCGAAAATCGAGCCCTTTACTTACAAGCCAACCGTGTCACCAAATGAACAAAATGTTCTAGCTGTTAATTACTACATGTATCCACAAGAAAATGGAGAAAACTTAAGTGTGCATGGATTTTCTCTTATTGGAGATTGCCTGTTAGTATTGCTTGAAACGAAAGACCATAAACCACTTGTAAAGAAGTAATGTCACACTAAATTCATATGCAAGATTGAGCGTATTTTGTTCATTACCCATGTGTTAGGACTAGGCTGGACTTCCTAGAAGGAAAGGCCAACAATCAAGAACCTTTTGTTTGATATTTAATACTTTTCATACAAGAATTCGTTGGTATAAGTTGAATTGTGCAAAACGACCCTGTGGGGATTTTTATCAAATATTTGAGAAAACTTTCTTTTGAATAAAAAATTATATACAATATTATTCGCCTACAAATGATTGTTTAACTCAAAAACCCTAAAATTTACAAGATGTACAGCTAGTCAAACAAATAAAAACAAAAAATGTCAACAATGTTTGCAGTGTTTGAAAAAGTAATTTTCCAAGAATTTGATATCGAGACCTCAAATTTAGAATTCAAATATATGAAAGCGCACAACTTCCTGTGACAATGGTGTTTTTCTTTCATAGTTATCTCGCAACTTCGACAACCAATTGAATTCAAATTTTCACAGGTTTGTTATTTTATGCATAATGTTGAAAACACAGCAAGTGAGAAGACTGGTCTTTGACAATTACCAATAGTGTCCACAGTCTTTATTCTGCAGGTGGCAGTGGGCTACTTGGTGGCGTTTCAGTACCAATGTAGCCAGGTAGATCTGCTGGATCTGTATAATTAGGATAGTCACTCTGCCGACTCGTACTTATTATTAAATTGTTCGTTCGGGAAACATCGGTATACTCCGGAGGCCGAGGCGATGACACCCCTTCAGTTCTAGCGTCGGGGTAGTGGGCGACTGTCACCTCATAGGACGGGGGCGGCTCGTGGGGTACCCCGGCAGGCTTCCACTGCCCGCTGCTGTAGTCCGGAGGCTCCAGATCACGGGGCGGGAGGTTGGGGTCGATGGGGATCCCGTTGACTATAAAGAGACCGGAGTTGGCCCGGGGGTAGAGTGGCGGGCTCGGGGTGGTCTCGGAGTCGGCGTTGGCGATTCGGTTTGTTTGTCGGGCAGCGTGGGATGCTTTTTGGCGTTGGTGGAGGTAGCGGATGCATAGTGAAACGAATAGGATGACCACGAGGCATGTTATGATGGCTCCTATGGTTGTACTCATCGAAGGGGAGATGTTTCCTGATTCAGAAAGTTGACGAAACACAGGGAATCAATTTAACTTACTATGGCTTGTTGTTGCAAAATCGAAAATATACACATCAAAGAACTAATTCTAAAGAATTTAAACTAGCGGATACATAGTGAGACGGTAAGAATGACCACAGTACTCACATCGAAGGGGAGATGTTTTCTGTTCAGAAAATTAACAAAAACTGGCAATTTAAATAAATGTGGTTTGTCATTGCAAAATAAAAAAGTATCTAGATCAAATGAACTAATTTTAAAGAAATTAAACTAGCGGATGCATAGTGAGACGATTATAGGGAGGACCACGTGACAGGGGAGATATTTCCCGAGTGTTCAGAAAGTTAACAAAAACTATATTTTGTTGCAAGGTAAACTGCAAGCAAAATATATTTGAGATAAATATTTAAAAAGGCAATTGGATATGTATATATAAATGCAATGAAAATTTAAATAAATTAATTTGAAAATATAAATAAATGCATTGAAATCATAAACATACTTATGCTATTAAAATTTTCATAAATGCATTGGAAATACAAATAAATACAATGAGAGAATAAATAAATGCATTGGAAATGTAAATAAATGCATTGGTAAAATAAATAAAAGCAATGAAAAATTAAATAAGTGAATTTAAATATTATAGTTAAATTCACTGGAAATATAAATAAATGCCTTGTACATGCCGTGGAAAATTTAAATAAATGCATTGGAAACAGAAATAAATGCATTGAAAACAAAATAAAATGCATTATAAACATAATTGAATGCACTCGCCAAATAAGTAAATGCAGAGCCAAAAGTTACTTAAAATAGTTTGCACATCCTACGGCCTTTGTGAAACGGGGTCACTTTTAGGTCTGTATTTGATTGTACTAATAAGGACCGCGACCCAAACTTGTTTCCATAATTTCCTGAAAGTTAATTTAACTGCTCTTGAAAATATATCTAGCTGCATTGAAAATAAAAACAAATACCCGATTTGGAAATATAAATAAATGAATCGAAAATATAAATTATTACATTCAAAAACAAAATATGGCACTAACGGGCTTTCCTAAGAAGGTTAACTCTACAATGTGTAAGTGGATCCTTTTTGTATAACCCAGATTATTCAGTACATTTAGCATTATCATGGCAAACTAAAAAAATCAAGTGTACAAGTATTTGATGACGTAAGTGACGACGTAATTCTTACCATTCTGATCCTCATCATTAGATGTCTTGCATGCGATGGCAACATCTTCTAAATGGTTGCAGTTGTGCTCTCCCCAGCCGTTGTGTGGACACTGGGATAGTCTTGCTTCCCGCCCAGTACAAAACAGGTTGTCAAGAAGAATGCTGGACGTGCTCCGTCCGTAATCTGATGTGGATGAAACAAACACAGAAAGATGTGTGTAAATGGACATGGTTAAAGGCAGTGGACACTGTTGGTAGTTACTCAAAATAATTATTAGCATAAAACCTTACTTGGTACAGCAAGCAATGGGAAGAGGTTGATAGTATAAAACATCGCGAGAAACGGCTCCCTCTGAAGTAACGTAGTTTCGAGAAAGGAGTATTTTTCCACGAGTTTGATCGATACATCAGAATTAGATTTGGAGGTCTCGAAATCAACCATCTAAACGCACACAACCTTGGGTGACAACTTGACAAGAGAAGGGTGTTTTTTTTTTCATATATTATCTCGCAACTTGGACGACCAATTGAGCTCAAATTTTCACAGGTTTGTTATTTGATACATACTTTGAGGCACACCACGTGAGAAGACTAGTCAGTGACAATTACCAAGTGTCCAGTGACTGTCTTAAACAATTTGGTATCTGAAATAAAGAGTCGCATCCCTTTAACGGTGATCCCCTGGCTGCCGCTTCCAAGTTCGTATCGTAATTTGGCTGTGATCCCTATAATGGCTGCACGGCAGTTAACAGTGAGTTTGCATTGCTTCTGGTAGAGCGCTTCCCCGATTCCCCGCTTACGTGCAAGCGCCGAATTTCTGCGCTAGCCTTGTAAGCGTAGAATGCCTAGTAACGTGTGAAGTACGCACGCGCAGAAGCCCAAATTCGCCGCTAACCAGTGAAATACGCTTGCCGTAAGCACAGAATTCCCTGCTTCCGTAAGCGCCGATTCTGTGCTTACGGTAAGCAGAGCCATGAAATTGGCCCCTTTTCATTTCGTTCCGCCTAGGTATAGTTAAAAAGCAGTACACATTGTGTACATGTAGTTTATTTCAGAACTAACTAGTCTCCCGAATTCCGAAAAGTCTACTCGACCGCTGTAGTGAAATATTAAAGCAAGACGTAAAGTTTCTCAAAGGAACAAAGATTTATATTTATACGTCAACATACATACTGCTTGCCAATTTTCCAACGATAGTTAGAAGTTTCTGTATTGTTTTGCATATGGTTCTGCTATCTGATATCAATAAAATAAACAGGCGTGTAATTCGCCACTCACCCGTATAATCAAATGTGGAAGTGACACCATCATATCCTAGCTGCCTGCAAGCCACCCTGGCTTCATTGTCCGTCCAGTTGTCGTCACAGATTGTCCCCCAGATTCCGTGATGGTAGACCTCCAAACGGCCGGCTCCCGAGGTCGAACTCCCGGCTAGCCTTAGGTCACCCTCCGCTGAAATGTCATCGAAAGATGTTTTTTGTTTCGTTTTTTGTTTTGTTGTTTTGTTTTTAATGAGTCAAACATATCTTTGTCATGATAATGATTCATTGAAAAAACAAGACAATGGGAGACTTTCTGGGACGATAGAGGGCAGCAGACTTACCGGGTAAATCCACTGTTCTCAGAATTATGCGCATGTTCAGAACTACGTAAACAATGGAAATTTACCCGGTATGTCTGCTGCCACCTAGCGTTGGAAAGTCTCCTATTTGATTGAGTTCAAGGCCTGACCTACATGTACAAGAGTGTAGGCTCTATTAAGACTTTCCAGGCTGTTTCATCACAATTTTACAAACTTTTCCCAAGGGCAAACAAATCGGAAATCTACTAAAAAGTAGGAAGAATACCATACCTGCTTTGTTCATGACAGTAAAGCTATTTCCCTGTACTATTAAAGGCACTGGACACTATTGGTAAATACTCAACATAATTGTTAGCATAAAAACTTACTTGGTATTAACGAGCAATGGAGAGATGGCGATGACCAATTGAGTCAACATTTTCACAGACTTGTTATGTTGGGATACACCAAGGAGAATACATGTATCTGGTTTTTGACAATTACCAAACGTGACCAGTGTCTTTAAAGTACTACCGGTACTGTTTATTGCTTGCGCAGCTCTGTGAAATTAAACCCTCAAAGAAATTCTGTCCACTTTAAAGGCAGTGGACACTATTGGTAATTACTCAAAATAATTGTTAGCATAACACCTTACTTGGTAACGAGTAATGGGGAGAGGTTGATAGTATCAAACATTGTGAGAAACGGCTCCCGTTGTGAGATACACCAACTGTGAAGGCTAGTCTTTGACAATTACCAATAGTGTCCAATGTCTTTAACGTTTGGTAAATAAAAGTTTGTTATTTTTGTCTCCTTCAGGTGATTTGTTTTATCAAGGTTGATGGATGAAGTGATTTTTTTTTATAAAAACACCGCTAAATGTATAATATTAAACTGTTCCATATGGTGATAGAACCACTGTTTAAGGAAATGCTGATGTTCACTACATCCATACCAGGATTCGAACCTACACATACCGGGATTCGAATACCTACCAGGAGTATTCTCTGATTCGCAGATCACTCCAGCATCACCATGGTAACCGCTACATCTATCATCCGTCCAGTCGTCACGTGCACACTGTGCTAGATTTGTTTCAGTCCCTTGGCAGTGCAAACCCGCCAGATAGACGGGATTATTGTGGGACCCGCTTGACCAGATCTTAGCATCGACGGCCAACTGCAAAATACACCCATAAGACGAATTTAGAGAAATCCACATTGGATACGATGAACCGACTGTTTTTATGTTTAGTGTTTCTTAAACGACAGTGAGGAAAATGTCATTTAAAATTGGACCCAATCCGAGCCTATTTTATCCCGCCAATCTCAAATTTTATGAGTCAAGGCGGACGCTGCTCACGAGGTTCAGCGACGGTAGGTTTTACGGATAGATATATGTTGGCATTGGTTTATTTACAGGCCCAGTCGTGGCCACTGGCTAAATTACTAGAGTGTTATAAACAACAATGTTAATAGCATTAAATATTAAAACTTGTAACAAATTATACATGCAAAAAAACTTAACAATGCAAACAATTTCCGAAACAAAGAAGGAAATCGTGTTCCAGCCATAACGAAATGACATCGAGTAAAAATTAGAACATGAAAAAGGCTGACACCAAGAGGTTGTTAGCAAATACATCCTCTATGATTCCCCGCTTGTTTTTATGGATACCCTCTTGAAGGCAGTGGACACTATTGGTAATTGTCAAAAACTAGCATTCACAGTTGGTGTATCTCAACATATGCATAAAATAACAAACCTGTTAAAATTTAAGCTCAATCGGTCATCGAACTTGCGAGATAATAATGAAAGAAGAAAAAAAACCTTGTCACACGAAGTTGTGTGCGTTTAGATGGTTGATTTCGAGTTCTAAATCTGAGGTCTCAAAATCAAATTTGTGGAAAATTACTTCTTTCTCGAAAACTGTGGCACTTCAGAGGGTGCTGTTTCTCACAATGTGTTTTACCATCAACCTCGCCCCATTACTCGTCACCAAGAAAGGTTTTATGCTAATAATTATTTTGAGTAATTGCCAATAGTGTCCACTGCCTTTAATCCTTTGCTCCTCCTTTTGATAATGTAAATGGATAGGTTTATGTGTGTGCTTGTTTATGCCTCTGAAAAAGGTCCGGTTTAGACACAAAAGCTACGACATCTCAACTTCTATAGTTTATGTGATGAAAATTGACATGGATGTAACATATTTTTACCAAAAAAGGTGGTATTTTACCCTAAAAATGTCAGATTTGAGTGGTTTCTGCCCCGACAACATGGTAAGTCGGATCGGGCTAAAAATTGGTGTGCATTCATTGCTCATTAGGACCACAAGCACAGCAATTTTTATCAAAATCAGAAGACATGAGGTAAAAAAGTGTGTTGGTCTGACATGGAATGACCCACATACAAAAGAAATGGAAAGCCAACTTTAAAATAATATAACAAACAAATAGGTATAGATACATGTACATTATTGCATCACTACCTGAGCTCCTTCAAATCCAAGCTGTAAGCATGCCACCTGTGCCTCTTCCAGATCCCAGTTGTCTTTGCATATTGTACCCCACGCCCCACTTTTAAAGAGCGAGACACGCCCCTCAAATGAATAGGAACTTCCAGAAAGGCGTATTGTAACCGCATCTGTAATTTTTAGTTTCAAAATGTTAAAAAAGATCCGTCACTATTTTCTCAAAGAAAAATTAGCAGACTTTAAAATTGTAGCAATCGCCATGATAGGCCCACATTATGAACTACATGTTTTGTACATCCATTTCACAACATACCTGTCGGTTCGTAGGCCTGGCATATCACCCCAGCAGCAGAGTTCCCATCTCCGCATCCGCTGATCACTCCCCACCCGTCAAAGGCGCAGTCTGACAGCCTCGACTCCCATCCTCCACACCACACATTGTCCAACCAGTACTCCCCCGACCCAGGGGGAAAGTGAACCCCGACCGTGGCGTTCTTTGCCGTGCCGTAGCCGAGCAGACGACAGACGACGTAGGCATCGTTGATGTCCCACAGTGAATCGCAGACTCGTCCCCAGACGCCGTTTCTGTTGATTTCTACTCGCCCTTCGTAGATTGTGGAACCGTCTACTAACCTGACGGCATAGAGGTCTGAAAATGATAAAGGAAATCGTATTACGTAAAAATAAAGAAAATCGTATCACGTACTTGAACGATTTTTGTTGAATCTCTTCAAAGGAAAGAGTAGGCATATACTATAATTATACAACATACTTTGAAACACCTTGTGAAGGTCTGAAAATGAAGGAAAGCGATAAATATACGTACTTAAACCTTTCGAAGGTCTGAATAACGAAGGAAAAAACAAAAAATGTTAAAGCTCTGCACGGAGGGGACCCTATACCTACGTGAACCTACGAGTGACAGACATTCTCCCGACAGTTCGAAACGTTGAAACCCATCTCATCACTGATTCTTCTGAAAACCACCATTTCTTGCGCTTGGTTGACACAGATGACATTATTATGATCATTATAGAAACACAGTTTATCTGAACTTGTTACATGATATCAACATATAGATCTCTTGGTGGTATTAATGCATCACCAAAACAGCGGAGATACCAATGTCATAGCCGAATTTCGATGGCATGATTATTACGATTTTATATATGGTATAATTATTTGTTGTGAGAAGTGTCAACTTTCTGATCTAATAGACGGGAGAACCGATACGGAAAAAACGGAGCTCTAGTTATCTTAATTGTGAAGTCTTTATAGACCAGGCAAGACAAACTACAAAACTCAAGACTCTTCAAATTCACTGCAAAGTATAAATTAGCCACCGAGCATACAACTGCACTAAGTCAAATACCTGGGCAAGGTTATTCACTTTGACCAATAATTATAAGCACGAATGACGAATTAATTTTATAGTGCGATTGATTAAAAATGTTACCTGATAATGTGGTCAGTATAATGAATACAAATAGTATCGAGAAGCAGTTAATCAAAAACGGTTGATTAAACCTTCCTAATAGATTCAGTGTTTCAGATGAATTGTGTGTTTTTTTTCATAACTGTGACAATTTTTTAGAGAAGATTCAAAGCTTTGACGTGGTGCTCTTTGTGGTGAGTTAATCGGAAAGGGGTTCAACTCTGTGCCGGTTTAACTTCACGCAATTTGTTATTGTTTTTTTGTTTTAACTCTAATACACTGAGCTTTCACTGAGCAATGGGGCATATACGTCACACTCCATCACGCCCAGCCCGCCCTACAAAACAGACAACCCCTCCCGTCCCCAAAGTCCCCCCCCCCCGAGGTCACTAAATACAATCCTCTTTGTTATATCATGGAGGTATTTTGAGCATACATTACACACTCGGTGGGATTCGAGTAAATTATATCTGTGAGTTTTTTTCCCCGCAGAACTTGGAGAAAGTTATACTGACAGTGCTTTGTACACATCGCGATACATCGGTTTTGAGGATCATATCCCCGATGCAAATTTAACACACATTTTAGCGCAAACCAATAAGTATATGCAGTATATTGTGTTATCGGATACCAGAGGCAAGACTACTTTAAGTTGACATTGTTGTGACTGGTGCCCAACTATTATATTTTGCTCAGCAACGAAATTTGTCAATCAGTATTTTCAGCTTTAAGAAATTAAATTTGGCCCTTGGTCCTTACCGTCTCCATTGACGACACTCGATGAATAATCAGATGAATACATGTCAACATTTTTGAAGAATATGGCAAGAAGAACCGTCACATATCCATGTCTAAATTTTAATCGAGGTGGGAACGTCCAACCATGAAGGAATCCCGCCAGAATCATGATGATACAAATAGTACTATTATTTGGAGGAACTGTTCAAATTCCGTCACTGCGCTAGCCCATCTCAGACTGTTGCTTTCGTCTGTGTGTCATTTTCAATGCCGTTGCACTATAAAACGTCTTGTCATTGTCTTCCAAAGATTCGTCAAATTAGACACGTTGAACATGGAGAAAATATGGGTCAATGGCTAAAAATAGTACTATTATTTGGAGGAATGTTCAAATTCCTTCACTGCGCTAGCTCATCTCAGGGTGTTGCGTGTGTCATTTTCAATGTCATTGCACGAAACGTCTTTTCATTGTCTTTCAAAGATTCGTAAAATTAGAAATGTTGAACATGGAGCAAAAATATGGGTCAATTGCTAAAAATAGCAGTATTTAATATTTGAATGTTCAAATTCCTTCACTGCGCTAGCTCATCTCAGAGTGTTGCTTTCGTCTGTGTGTCATCTCCAATGCCTATGCACATCCTGTCATTTATGTTCCCAAGACTCGTCAAATTACAAATGTTGAACATGGAGCTAAATATCGGCCAATGTAGAAAGTTGCAACTCCATTATTCAGGTGAATTTCCTCCGTGTATGGTTAAGCTCTCGTACTTGGTGTTATTAACTGTGGCTGTGTCGAACCCATTGCAGTCACTCAAGCACGTTGGTAATAAACATTTGCTTCACACAGACGGAACACCTCATTCGTGTTACCTACTTATAAGTCGGTCACATTTTAGAGCACAAACAAAAACGTTTACTGATACAAAATTCAATTTTTAGTTTGTTCCGTCATAGCTCCATTATTCCATTAAATATCCATGAAATGTATCTTCAGTTGTTCAAACGAACGTTCAAACAAATCATCCGTAGTAAACAAATTCGGCTAATGCATTTTGCTTTATTGATGTTTTCCATCTAGACCAACCGTACGTTGTGTTTTAACAATCATGGCCGACGAGTTGTATACCGTTTCCAAGTTGTTTAGCGTCATGCTTGAATGGGTCTTTTGTCGTGGGGAATCCTTTCAGGTATCTACTTTTTGTAATGTGGATACCCGCCATAAGCTGGGTGTAGCCTTTTGTCAAGGGGTTAATAGAGCCTCTTTCCCAAGTGACTGGGTTCGCCACTCGACTCGCGCGCGTGTGGTCCAGTTGCGGCTTATTATGAAGGCCTTGACGAAAAGGCTATAAGCTAGGTCGATATCAGTCCGGCCCTTTGTAAACCCGTTGCGTCACCAAGCTGTACAAAGCTTTATATTGACTTTTGGTAAGGGATAAAATGGTGGCAACATACAGTGGCGGGACCACTGAATGAGCACAGCAGCCGGTTTCACGAAACGCTAGGATTAATACTAACATACCGAAGACCAGTATTCTCACTCAATGGTGTATCCCGACATATGCATAAAATAACAAACCTGTGAAAATTTTGACTCAATTGGTCATCTAAGTTGAAAGAGAATAATGAAAGAAAAAAACACCCTTTTTTTAGTAATGTGTTTTGAGTAAGTACTAATAGTGTCCAGTTCCTTTAACCTCAAACAATTTAAGAGATGCAAGTTGCTACGGAAATGTTTATTATTTATATATTTGCTGTCTACAATTAGTAATGCACAAATTTGCATAATAATAATAATGTAGGCCTACACCATTTTATAAAGCTCTTAAAATAAAGGGTGAAGAGACCACCAGAATTACGAGGGAGGGGAGGGGTTGGGGCTATAAAACACGGGGGGGGGGGCTTTTGAAGCAACATGAGTAGCATCATCAATTTTCTTTAGTTGCCATACATTTTACCAATAAGTTCTTTCTTATTCTTAAAAAAAAAAGATACAAATTCAGAGTGAATAACGATATCCAGTAATATATAGCCTGTATTGTAGAACTCAATGGGACATGTCTAAACTACAGTTGTGACAAGGTTGGGACGCGTCCGGACGGTGTCCCCCCCCCCCCCCTTCCCCCGGGATTTTGTGTGCCCCCCCCCCCCCCTCGCCACCCCCATATCACAAACTGTGTACAACCTTCTTCTGATAGCGCCCTCTTTTGAATCATCCTCCTCCAGCCCATATTTGTTTCCCATAAAAATTAATAGGGGACGAATCTACGGCGAACAGAATTCCCTGGGACAACGGAACACTCTGATCGTTTTCTTCGATCAGCATGCTTGCCTGATAATACAATAACGTATACAATACACCTACTGGTCTAAAAAGGCCCCGGGAGGTCCCTTCATCAGTTCCCGACTTCGATGTCGCTTCTGTGTTATTGGCAAATGTTTGATCAAGCACTCTGCAAGTCTAATGAACATGTTGAACAAAGTGTTATGCATAATTGCGTTAAAAAAAATCAACAAGACAGAAAATGGCGCACTCACGCGCTCCGTTTAAAACATCATCACCCATGTCAACCGTCGACAAGGGAATCATGATTTCTGACGTCACTGACTCCGATGTCGCTCCTGTGTATATGTATTCGTAAATGTTTGTTCAATCACTCTCTGTAAATCTAATATACATGTTGAACTAGTTTTATGCACAATATTTGCATTGCAAAAATCAACGAGACAGAAAATAATTGTAACGGCGCTCCGTTTATAACGTCATCATCCACATCAACCGTTGACAAGAAGGGACTCGTGATTTCTGACGTCACTGGCTCCCCCTGTTCATCGGTAAGTGTAGCCTCACTACCAGTCGTAGTTGTCCCTCTCCGTGTGTGGCATTGGGTTGTGTAGTCTCCGATACAAGCCGCATATTGCATGACGTGCATGATGTAGTTCTGCTCGTGCACTGAGTGAAAGAGATGCGACATGGGGCCCTTGGCGAAGATGGCAACGTCGTCCCCGGCGTGCGTTTCGCTCAGCATGGGGACGAGGGACTGCCGGGTGTACTGTGGATCTTCTGTAGAAGTGGAACATGGAAACATGGCTCTTGAAAAATAAAGCAAGCTCAAATAATTGAAGCTGTGGGCCAAATTTCATAGGGTTGCAATAAGCAAAGAATAGTGCTTTAAGCATTTTTCTGCTGGACAAAAATGAGCAGGATACCAGTCACAATTGTGCATGTGAAATTTTTGTTTGACTCACTGGTAAGATTATTGTGCTAAGCATAATTTGTTTGTGCTTATCTACTTGTGTGTGCTTAAGCAGCTCTATGAAATTTGGCCCTGGTGTTGCCAGCAGTAGAGTATGGGTTCGAATCCTGATCATGACACTTTGTGCCCTTGAGCAAGGCGCTTAATAACCATAATTGCTTCGTATATAAACTAAAGGTGGGAAGGTGGTGCATTCTGCTCTACCAGCAGCCAGGCTCCTGTAGTATAGTGGATGATACATCACAAACTTGCCTAAAATGGGGGTACTCGTCCTGTAATAAAGGGGGAAAACCTGTCCCTGGTGGTAGTTGGATTTTGTCAACAGCCCAAATCAGTTAAAGGCAGTGGACACTATTGGTAATTACTCAAAATAATTATTAGCGTAAAACCTTTCTTTGTGACGAGTAATGGGGAGAGGTTGATGGTATAAAACATTGTGAGAAATGGCTCCCTCTGAAGTGCCATAGTTTTCAAGAATGAAGTAATTTTCCACGAAGTGGGTTTCGAGACCTCAAGTTTAGAACTTGAGGTCTCGAAATCAACTATCTAAACGCACACAACTTCGTGTGACAAGGGTATTTTTTTTCTCATTATTATCTCGCAAGTTCGATGACCGATTGAGCTCAAATTTTCACAGGTTTGTTATTTTATGCATATGTTGAGATACACCAACTGTGAAGACTAGTCTTTGACAATTACCATTAGTGTCCACTGCCTTTAAGTGTAGCCATCACATTGAAGAACACGTCTGGCCTTGTGATCTTAGGAGATATCTCATTTAAAAAAAAAAAAAATCAAGCACATAGTGAAATGTTTATTAAAAAACATACTATATATCCTTCAAGTTTCTAACGCTTAATTCGAAAGTAAATGTAAAACGTATATAACCATTATTTGCAAACACGTCAATCAATTTGCGCGTCATGGCAACTCGTGTTATACAATCCGACTCGGCGGCTATGGCTCACGGCTACGACTACTGCTGGACGTCTAATAAACCTACCAGTGTCATCAGATGTGATGTCAGGTCGTTTGCCCGTTTCAGAGAATGACGACGCCAAGAGGGCAGCAGTCGGGCCATTTGCGTAGCCAAGGGTTGTGTATGGGAGCTGGTCTAGTCCCAAGTCTTTGTCATTTATTCCTGAAAACAATTAATTTAAAAAAAGTCAATTTATAGGTAAGTATTGCCTACAGGATTTGAAACTTTGCATGGTGGGAGTATAAACTATGCGGTAACACCATCTGAATTATATATTTCTGAGTAGTGTCGGTTCTAGATAGATAGATAGATAGATAAAAGGTTTATTGACAATAGCCATCACAGCATAAAAACTGAATTTCAACTATGATACAATATTTTAAAAAGATTAAAAGGACATCATTAAGAGAACAACAATTAATATACAAAAAATGTTTTATATAAAATACACAAGCAAAAAGGGGAATAAAATTAAACAGCAACCACACACCTTTGGCAAAACACACACCACACCAGCACACACAAAAAGGAACACAAACGCATGTACACACTTGGACTAAACAAAAACAGCATTTAACAAGAACTCTGCAACACAAACAAGACCAAAAGAGCTTTATAAAACGGAGAAGAACCGGTAGTTATAAAGACTCAACGATCAGTATGCTCTTTCTCCTCCTGAAGACAATCAGAGCACACTGATCAGACGTCTATCTATTGGTTTAATGGTTAATATAGTGAGTAGGGTAGATGGCTTTAGCTTTCGATCCAAACCGGACCTTCTTCAGAGGCAGGAAGATATTATTGGTAAATATATATATAGATACTTTAATAAAGGGCCTATATAGCATGACAAGTTCTCAAAAGAACAAGAACATAAAACTTGCTGAGCACAGAAAAGTATTGCTATTCAAACAGAAACAATTTACCAGGACTGTTTTTGCATATTATAGCAAAGACATTTGTCAAGCTGCGTTTTCTGCTAAACAGCTTTATGAAATTAAGCTCTGGTGGAGGCATCAGGTTTCTCACCTAGGATCGGATTTCCTCTGCTTGGGTAGCCGGCCATGTACATCGTGTGACTGTGATCAGATGTGACAATAATCAGTGTGTCCTGGTCGTCTGTCATCTCAATGGCCTTAGCGACAGCTTGTTCCAGGGCTAGGGATTCTGACAGGGCGAGACCTGCGCGGGTTGTGTGATGCGCCATGTCAATTCTGCCACCTGCATGGCAACAAAATAAGTCACTTTTAAAACAAATGCGGGAAATTTTGCAGTGGTTTGCATGGTGTTCTTAATTACGGGTGGGCATAAAACCCCGCTGTATTTTCAGCAATATATTTCAAAAACGGCAGTCCAACTTTGGAAACTTTATGTTTGTATGTAATTGTTTTCAATCTAATGTAAAAGGTCTAAATGAATCCCATGATCGGGGATAATAATGTAAATTTATACGAATTGAACACGGGTTAATGTTATTGTATAATACAAAATAAAGGGTTTGGGTACCTTTGGTAAGAAAATTTAAAAAACGAGAAAAAAAAAACGACCACAGATCTAACCTAAACAATGGTAGAAAGCTTCCCTTCAGAAATTACTTGACAAAGAGTTAAACAATAGAAACTGCACACAAATTATTTCAGCATGTGCAATGGATTTACGGTGCGTCTGTCCTAAAAACATTGCTCTGTGAGTTTCACCTTTTTTTATCAAAAACTTGACGACTAATGCAGCTGTGGGTAAGTTTGTTTTACAGACATCTTCACTTAAAGTGTTGGGATTCATGTCCTGGACTAAACTTTGATCTACAAAAGGTACTAAAACCTCTTTAATGGGAAGGTACACGTTTGGTAATTGTCAAAGACCAATCTTCTCACTCGGTGTATCCCAACATAAGCATAAAATAACAAACCTAGTGAAAAGTTTAGCTAAATTGGTCATCGAAGTTGCGAGAAAATGATGAGAGAAAAAACACCCTTGTTTGACGAGCTTGTGTGCTTTCAGATAAGAATAAAAGACTTCTGGCTCAAAGTCTTTTAATATTTTAGTGAGGAATAACCTCTTTCTCAAAATCTATGCTACTTCAGAGGGAGCCGTTTCTCACAATGTTTATACCATCAACCTCTCCCCATTACTCGTTACCAAGTCATGTTTGTTTTAAGTAATTACCAAACGTGTATCTTCCCTTTCATTAAGCCCACTTATTTACCCTCTACAAGAAGGAAGAATCTGTCTTTCTTCCTCCGCAGTAAATTGATTGCCTTCTCAGTCATCTCAATAATGCTCGGTTCACCTTCAGGACCAGCATCTCTTAGCGCCTCGTAGTTCATGTGTTCGTAGTTAAAGAGCCCTGTAATCATAAAGTGGGATGACATTTCAAGTTTATAACCTTTGAAAACAAAATCTACCTTACGATCATCAACATTGTCATCACACAACTGTCTCGCCAATGTTGGGCAACTTGGAGTCAATTGTCATTTTGTTCTCTGCAAGGTCCTCCATGGTGCAGGTGTTATATGCAGCAAGCCACACTGGACTTTTGACGTCACACTTCGAGGCCCGTGATCTTGCTGATATAAACGGCGACCAGGATAGCCACAGTCTGGGGTCCCTTGTCCGCACTCACAGTCTGCAACAGCTTCGGAGTACCCCCACTTCTGCATGTTCCTTTTCCTTTTTTCCACGTCTGGGCGCAGTTTGTTAACTTAAGACTGCGCCATGTGAATAACTTAAAATGTACACACATAAATAAGTTCGTCGTGTGCCACCAGTAGGGCGGATGGCTCGGGCTACGCTATTCTTTAAGGCACAAAGTTGTCTTCCTTTGTCAGTAGCAGAATATTACCGGCTGCTTATCGTGTTGTGGGAGGTCCACCAACACCTCGGAAGTGCGGCTATGGTAGACTGGTCCCCTGTCTTTATCCGCAATTCAACTGAAGCGAAGTATTCGTTGCGAATTTGTGACGTCGAAGTTCGAATCGCATTCACAGGAAGTATGAACCGGGCTTTGAATACTCACCGAGTATGTAGTCCGTACTGTTGGGATCGATGTTGTCGAACTGTTCCTTGTTCCAGACAAAGTCAGCCCTTCCAAGCTTAGCCCTGGCTAGCCGCCACTCGTCTATAAGATTACGACCGTCTTGTCTGATGCCTCTAAGAAGTGGATTTCCTCCGTAGTCTGTTTTGGACGTCGGCATGAAGCTTGATCGTCCTCCTCCCATAGCAACCTTTTCTCAAAAAGAAAGAGATAGAGGTGAGTAATACATTTTGTTCTTTAGAGGACTGTCAATGTCTTGCCTTACCGCGGAGTAGATTTTCGTAATTCGGGGTGACTTCCTGTCCTGCTTTTTAACCATTACCTGGGCACAAAATATAGCAAAGGAAGTCCACTGAGTCTACAACACAGAGCCATGTTGGTGTGGATGAGCTTTCGGGGTGTCCTTGTGGGGTATTTTACACAATGGAATACTGGACCCCGTTAATATTTTAACAACATTAGCAGGACCCAATGGATCCGATTGGCTGAGTTTGTGAGGGCACACCAATTTCCAGAGTACTGTAAAGAGGACTGAAAGGGTAAAAACATTTTATAAAACAATTAATGGATGTGTAGGTCTACCACGTAACGGCCATAAGAATGTCCAGGGCCAAATTTTATAAAGCTGTTCAGCAGAAAATACTGCTTGACAAATCTCTTTGCTAAGCAAAATTTGAAACGGGCACCAGCCACAGCATGGAGCAACAGCAATGCAAACTTCAGGTAATTTGGGGTGGTATCCTGATTTTGATAAGCATACTTTTCTGTGTTTAGCGAGTTTTTGAGCTCAGGAGGGGATATCAACAACGAAGCAAACATAATACTCTTCTTACATCGATTTCGAAGTTTTCAAGAAACTGCAGTGCGATGTCTTTGCATCCAAAGGGCTTCTGTGCTTCGGGTATATCTAGATCTGATTGCCAATCTCTGCTTGGTGAGTTCGCATAGGCTGCAGCGGGTGTGGCGTGGGTAAGTCTTGTATTAGTGACTACACCAACGGCGAATCCTATAGCGAAAATCATGAGAGACCTATATTAAAGGCACTGGATGGACACTATTGGTAATTACAAAGAATAATTGTTAACATTATCAACTTACTTGGTAACAAGCAGTGGGAAGCTGTTGATATGATAAAACATTGCGAGAAACGGCTCCTTCTGAAGTAACATACAGGTTTTTTTTTTTTCGAAAAGGGTAATTTCACACTCAAATATTCATTAGAGAGGACCCCGATAGAAAAACTGATATATTTGCGTTTTGGGGGTTACTCTTTTAATTTTCTGCAGTATTTCTATTTTGTGTTCTATTTTGGTCTATCTTGTTTCACTGTATTTTCTCATGTTGTTGTGTATGTATTTTTGGCATGTTCTTGCTGTACCTTTATCTAAATAAATTGAACAAATCAGTCAATATTATAACAGACTTCAGAAAGCACACCAAGCTACATCTGGGGGGGGGGGGGGCACACATAATTATAGTATATCATTTGAATGATAAATATATACTTGTTACATTTGACTACTTTTTTCTTTTACAGATTGAAAAAAAGTATTTTGACATTACCCGCTTCTTTAGCCATCTTCACAATTGAGGGCACTTCGTGGCCCTGGGCAGAGGCGCAATCGCCCCGTATGGCTCGATCATCGAGACCAACAAGGCCTCGTTTCGTCTTGACACCAGCGAGGAAGGCTGTAGCAGTGCCTGCTGAGTCGGGAACCTGGTAATCTGTGTTGTATGTCTATTACAAGTGCATACGATAAAATGAGAGTCAGATGTACATTATGCATCTTATGTCGATATATAGGCATCCACTGCAAACAAAAATCACATACCGAGAGAGAATGAAAATTAACATCAAAGGGTGTCAAAAAACACCATTGTATTTGTGTTGGCAGTGTTATTTTAACACCGGCACGGTGTAAATTTTGGTAAGACGACACATAACGTAGAAGTGTCGCGGCCGAGCGGTTAAAGGCACCGAATTCAAACTCTGGTGTTTCTGATAAACAGAGTGTGGGTTCGAATCCCCAGCCGTGACACTTGTGCATGCTTTGTCCATCGGTTGGGGATGGGACGTTAAGCCGTTGGTCCAATGTGTTGTGTAACGCATGTAAAAAATAACAGTACACTTATCGAAAATAGAAGGGGTTCGCCCCGCTAATCCTGGCTGTGGCTGCTGTATGCACCGTAGCACCTTGTAAACCCTTATGAGGTGCTAAATGATATGGTCTCAGCATTCATCACTGCAATAACCTATATTTCTGAAAGTTTGTATATACTCAGCGCCTTGAGTACCTTGTTTTGTAGATACGTGCGCTTATATTATAAGACTTTATTATTATTATTATTATTATTATTATTATTATTATAATACCTGGGTTTTGCAGGTTTTTATTATGTAGTTTATTGCATTTGGCGTTCTAACGATTCATTACCCTCGTATTGGATATACAAATGCAATTCCATCATCCAAAAGGATTTGAAAACAAAGTCCATTCGCACCCTTAACTACCGTATGTAGACAGCATTTTAACAAAAGCGTAGGCCTATGATATAATAATAACACTTTTCATTCTACCTTTGAAAGAGCCACATGTGGGAATTCCTCATAGACTAGCGTTGACTCTTCCCCAGTCTTCCCCTCTCTCTGACCCTTGTATATCCTGGTACTCGTCACCGTTGGTATGCTCATCCCGTCCCCTAAGAACAGAATGACATTCTGTGCGATGTTCTCATTGTGTTGTGATGCGGCATTCAGTGCTTTCTGTAACGTCTCCCTCGCCTGTTGGTTCCAATAGTCTGGCTCTGCATTTCAAATGACAATCACGGTACGTTTTGTCAGAGTGACGTCAGGACGTCAGGACGTCCATTAGGTAAATTTGCACTAACACCTGGTGAAAGTTATTTAACAACTGACACCTGTGGCTTGAATGGATATAACTATATGATTGCTATTTTCCAGAAACAAATTGCATTTATGGAAGCGTCGTGTGGTCGAGCGGTTAAGAGCACGACTCGCGCACTGATGTACTCTGATCAGCAAAGTATGGGTTCGAGTCCCGGTCGTGACACTATTGTCCTTTAGCAATCGTCCTTCGGATGGGACGTAAAGCTGTGGGTCCCGTGTGTTGTTATAAAAACTGTTGGTCATCAACGCTCGTAGAATACTTCAGTATACACCCCCACCCTATCTCAAAGAGAATGGGTTCCCCCCGGTGTGTCTGGCAGTGCGACTATCTTCAATTATGAAAGGTAGAAAGGAAGGAAAGCAAGCTAACTCCTTCCCCCTTCTTTATGTGGAGAGCCATACGCAACTTCATAGCCACACCCCCAACCGCCAACCATACAAAATAGTATATGCTTTCGAGATAACTTGGTCGTCGACGGGCGTAATAAAATGAATTCAGACCGTCAAAACAACAGTTGAATACTGTTAAGTCACCTATTCATTTCGCAAAATGAATCTCAATGTATGGGAACCTATGCCTTAAACATGTATGTCCCGTCGCCCCTATATCATCCCTTCCCCTTGACTGAGGCGACCAGACTACAGACATCGGTGCACCTTGGTGTGCACAGTCAGTGTCACACCCAAATGATCTGTTGCACCCACCAGTCACACTACACTTTTACGATTACATATCGAGGTATGGTACAGGATTTGTATTTGAAACACAACAGTGAAATAAATGAAGCACAATTATTTATTGCACTACCAAACAGAGACGCTGGTAACAGGTTGCTATCACGATCATAACACATGAAATCAACTTAGTACTGAGAATACGGTGCTTTTAAACACATCGGTGTAATGCTAAAAAAAAAACCTTAATGTTATTCGTGATCCCTTGATGCAAAACTATTAAAGGAAAACAACATGTTACACCAATACCTTGTCCTGCACTCAGCATAGCTACCATCAACAACACAGAAACTATAATGCACACTGCAGTCGCCATTTTGAATGACCGAGCTTTTTGTTTTATGAGTAAACAAAATTATCTTTACATTTTCTTTCATTATCTTAATCCGGATAAACGGGGAGGTCGGGAGCGAACCATTTTGAAGATTGGATGTCCCTTGCACACTGACGTCACATCCATGCGGCCTGTGTATGTCAGAAATGTTCACTGTCCATTACGATACAAACAGGGGTACCGGCCTGACAAACTAGGTGGTTTTATTGGATGAGACCGAAGTGACGTATTTCCAACATCTATGCTATGAATGGTTAGAAGTCTTCATTGAAGCTCTCGTGCATAGTTTGCGATGTGTATGTTGGCGGAAACTGGCCAACTCATTTGGCTAATTTCTTAATACAGTTATTGCCGTGCAAGCCCAAGGGGTTCGTTTTGGCAGTCGTAGCCAAGACATGTTTTTATTTCATCTAAGCAGTGTCCAATCCAAAACATATTGGTTACGATCGCCACTAACGCACCCAGCGGTTCAACCACTTGATGAAGGCCGGTCTCTGGCGTTACTCACGAGCCCCAAAGAGTTACGTCAGACTGCGGTGTTCTATCATCCTGGCCCCAGTTTCTCTAACAGAAAATACTTTTGCCAAGCCAAGCAAAAGGTGGTTGGGGCATCTGGGGCATCTGTCGTAATAAATCGCACGCATATCGCCATTAAGCGCAAAAGTGCCCACACCAGTGACATAACGAAAATCTAATTTTTGAAAACGGAAAAACCAAGATCGTACTTTCAGTGATGACGTCATGAGAATCTGTCTCTTAAATATTATTATAGGATGGATACAATAATGATAGAATACATAAAAAGTTCTTGTTAGAAGGATTTCCTGCAACAAAAGGATATGAACCCAATTTCAAGCCACTATAGCATAGTACGCAAGCAATAACTCCACAATCTCATATTATGACACCAAAATGGCGGAAAGATAGACAAAACTGGTCAAAGCTTTTTGTGGCATGAAATATCTTGTGTTCAGCTTATTTTCGGGTCATAAACATACATGAAAATGTTCCCAGTAAAAAAAAAGTAAATAGTGAACTGAGCTAACGAACTAGAAAGAACTGATGTTCAAAGGGGCCGAACGGTGGTAGCTGTCTAAAAATAGAATAAAGACAGATGAAGATACTATTGTCCGCGTCCGGATGTTGAAGTTGTCGTATTTTCCCACTCTTCCTCCCTCCCATCACTGTCCCACCCTTGGGGGCATCTACCACAAAGAAACAATGGAGCACAATGGTTTAAGTCCAAATTATTTACGATGTACAACATAAGTATCGAACAATCGAAATTACCCCTAGTTTGTGAGGGATGGGATCGATCACCCACATCACAATGGCTGATAATCGACTACCTTATATCGAAATACAATACCGTGTGTGATGCTTCACCCAAATTAGTGGATGAGCTATGTTGGTCAATATTCAGCAGTGAAGAGAGTTTGTTTCTAAACATGGCAGATCAAGGCTACCAGCGGATGCTTCGGGGAAAGACCAAGATATGGAGATGAACTTGGAGATACCACTAGGGTGAGTTGACTTCGACGAGAGATGTTTGGTAACTGTAAAATAAAACAGTATTCTCACTAGGTGTATTCCAACATATGCATAGCAAAATGTGGAAATTTGGGCTCAATCGGTCATCATCGAATTTGCAAGAGTATCACAATGAAGGCAAAACACGCTTGTTGCATTACTTTGGTTGCTGTCATCGGATGCATAATAAAACGGCTGCAGAAGTATTTTATTATTTAAAATGAGAAATTACCTCTTTCTCCAAAACTACGTCACTTAAGAGGGAACCGATTTTCACAACGTCTCAAACTATCAACAGCTCTTCATCGCTCGTAATACCCCGCAAGTAAGTTTTTGAGCTAACAGTTAATTGACGTAATAACCAATAGTGTCTTAAAAGTTGTGTTTAGTAACTTGTAGTTAGGTTTGCCCCGGCGTAAACTGCTCACACTTAAAATAAGTTCCCGTGTGTTCTTTTTCCAGATCCAGCAAAATGTATACCACTTCGAAAGTCAATGACTGCACAAGTTTGCACAGACGTAAAATGGGTAGCCTGCACCCGAGTTCGGGCCCATCATTTTTAACACCTACGCTCAAAGTTAACACCAGTTTTCAAATACCATTATGACTCGTCGTTGAAGTTCATTTCTTGGACCAAATGTTTTTTCTTAAAATCCACGAATGCAACAGCAGTTAAAAAAAACTGGTAATGGTAATATCAAGGCGTAGACGTGGCGTCACTCTGATGGTACTGACGTTCACTGTGACCGTCCAACTGTATTTTGTGGTCTCCAGCCTCAATAAAACATCACCAAGTTCACACTCTCTGGGGATTCCTGCTAAGGTCAAGGGTCATTCGTACTATACTACCAAATCAAAGGGTCTATTTGACAACCATACGCAATACAGCGAGGGAATTCTGCTCTCTTCACATAAAACCAAACCAGATGACGATCAAATTTTCAAAAAGGCGGACAGAAAAACTCGTCACGCCACCAAATCTCCTCAGGAGTACATACTCGCACTGAAGGAGAAATACAAGCATGTGCAATATAGATTATCTTGCAGATACAACAAGACACAAAATGGACTCTCCAAAGTTTGTTTCGATAGGTTTAAAAACGGGTCAATGGGCATGCTGACTGCGCAAGCTGTGTTTATGAGGAGGGAGAACTTCACATCAGACGCGTCCGGGCAAGATAGGGCTGGAGTCAAAAGGGAACATGGTGTTGATAGACAGAGTGTGTTTAACGAGGAAGACCCTAAGATACCCGAAGCACCACCCGAACTGAGCAAACCGATATACAACAGAAAACACCGTGTGGAGTCAATTGCCAAGAAACCAGTCTTGAAAGCACGGCATTCTCCGAAACCTGGCATCATGAACAACACACGCTGGGTAGCCTTCAGAGATGTCCACAACTACAGATACTTGGTCAACCCTAGCTTCAACATTTGCACGACCGGCGGGCGACGCGATAAACGGGTTGATCTGTTGGTGCTCGTCACGTCTCACCCGGACCACTCCGAGAGGCGTGATGTCATCCGGGAGACGTGGGGGGCTCGCGGGAGCGTCAAACCCACCCTACCGATGCCGGTCGTACGCGTTCTGTTCCTACTCGGCGTGACATCATTGGAGAGCAATGGTGGGCAACAACTCAGCGAGAGCTTACAGAAGGAGGTTAACGACCACAATGACATCATAGTAGAGGAGTTTCTGGACACCTATCTGAACCTGACCCTCAAGACCGTGATGGGACTCAAGTGGGCTAGTCGGCACTGCCAAACCGCCCGTTTCGTCATGAAGACCGACGATGACATGATCATAAACATGCCCAGGCTACTGGCGTTCCTGCACAAAGAGCCCCAGCACGCTTACATCGCCGGCCGCTTGGCAAAGGCCTTCCCGGTCGTGCGAGATCCCTCCGAGAAATTCTACGTCCCGGGCGACATCTACGCGCCGTCGACCTACCCGGATTATTGCATAGGTCTCGGGTACATCATGTCCTCCGACGTGGTGAATAGACTTTATCTCCAATCTCTCCTGACCAAACTCTTCCCATGGGAAGACGTCTTCGTTGGCATCTTACTCAAGCAAATAGGAATTATCCCGCGTGATATTCGCAACTTTTATTATTTTAAAGGAGACGGGATATTTGAAGGTGATGTTATTGTGAACCAATCTAAGGTGTTTTTCCACCTTCGCTCGTACTACGTGTTGGATGGACTAACACCGAAACAAAGTCGAATATTGTGGAAGCAGTGGCAGCAATCATAAAACAATAAACATTTTATGAGGTTCTTTATTTTTTATCCAACAAAAAAAAACATGTAGAATACTGTTAGTAGCGTATTGCTGCCACATAAATAACAAAATCTCTTATCGTGTACGTACACGGCTAGTTTGGAATTATTATGTTCGTACATAATAAGTTATTATGTACATACACAATACGATAGAGATTTGTATTCATGTGGCGGCAATACGCGTCCGTAAGAATGGACACGTTCTAAAAGCCAACGGGAACACATTTCGGGGAGGCTGGTCAATTTCTGGGTCAGGTTGTCCCGGAAACTTGTTTTAAATAAAATGTTGAGGATTTTTCTAGGGTGTAATTGTGTAAAACAAAAGTCACAATATTAAAGTCTGAAATTCGCGAGAATGTTGTCCGAATGTTTTTAATGAAATCAATAGGAGACTTTCCAACGCTAGGTGGCAGCAGACATACCGGGTAAATTTCCATTGTTTACGTAGTTCTGAACATGCGCATAATTCTGAGAACAATGGATTTACCCGGTAAGTCTGCTGCCCTCTATCGTCCCTGAAAGGATCCCATTGACAAATCGAAATGAACACATACTATTAAGTTTCAACAAACTCTGAGCATGTGTGTCTTTTTGTATAATACATTTATTAATTCTCTCACAAATAATCTACACTTCACAAAACTGAATGAAACTATAATTGACACCATACAGATAACATTTTAAGAATAACCAAATAAATGGACAATCTTGAATGTCGTTTCATTACCATTTAAGGGGAACTACTCAAAATAAGTTATGACATTTTAGCTTAGCAAAAACTAAATTTGTGACTCTCAACTATGAAGTGGGATTTAACACAACAGCAAACAAGCTACGGAGCTCTGTCAGTGCCATTCATCTTTTGAGATTCTGAGATAATTTATTACAGGCAGGGCCCAATTTCAAAGAGCTGCGGAAGCACAAAAATTTGCTTAGCATGATTTTTCTGCCTCGATAAAAACAGGATTACCAACTAAATTTCCACATGATTTTCAGGATGAGCAAACAGCAGCTGAATTCCAACAAGCAATATGCATCAATTGGAAATTTGGTTGGTGATCCTGTTTTAACCAAGGAAGAAATTTCATGATAAGCAATTTTTGTGCTTAGCAGCTCTATGAAATTGGGCCCTGATGCCATCATATGTTAAGATGATGCCATCATGAGGTGATTAAATCTCGGGATGACGACTTCTTGAAAGAAGGTCGTCTTTCAGATACAGTTTATCTCCGGATGACAACATCCTGATGATGGGATGATGTCTTCCCAAGATAATTTATCTCGGGTTCTCGAGAAAAACAAATAAGGATGTTAGTATCACAAGATGAATCATCTCGGGAAGTCGGCATCCTCGTTCAGGAGGTCATCATTCTGAATAAATTTTTCTCTGAAATTAAGTCCACATGTAACTAAACTTTCATGATGTCGACATCTAAAGATGATAAATATTGGGAAGACATCTTACTCCGAGATTAGTTATTTTAGAATGTTGACAACTTCTATTAATGTCACCACCCAGCAGTTAATTACATCATGATCTCAGCATGTCGGATAATACGTCCAGAGGTACATACAACATAGCTTAACTACACTTGTATTTATGTTCTCTTAAAGGGACACGTTGCCTTGGATCGGTTGAGTTGGTCCATAAGAAGCGTTTGAAACCGTTTGACATAAAATCAATATGGTTAGGAAGGTGTTTTAAAAGTAGAATATAATGATCCACACAAACATGCCCTGAAACTGCTTGGTTTTCCTTTTTCTGTGCGCACTAACACGGTGGAAAATTTTATGGAGTCAAAAACGTGTCCTTTTAAAGTTTTGCTGTTGCTATAGCTTGGCGTTTACATCCCCTTGTGTGAGTTTGCCAAGTTCCCTTGCCAGGAAGATCATCTGTGTAAGTGGCCGACAATGGAGAATGGTTACATATGTACTTCGGCACTCACCAAAACAAACTTCCAAACCAATGTTTAAATGTTAAAACTCTTGCATAGATTCAATATTTACATTAACTATATGACACAAAGGTAAAGTAACGGAAAAAAAGATATGTTTTAAAAGAGACAATATTTCAACAAGATTTAAAGCGATCATCAATGCAGTAAAAGAGTTTAAAACAAAGGCGTTTGAATAAATAAGCCTACATGTAGCACACTCTAAAGAAACAAATCGTCGTGAAATATATTGATTTGTATCATGATTTTCATAAATTTCAAGTGTTTCAGAACCTTTAATATATGGAATATGTTGAGAAATTGTAAGGTCAGTGCAGTTGTGTAGTTATTATGTTTGTTTTGTTGTAATTATAGATATGGCCCCGATGCCCCAAAATGGGCTTTTCATGGGTTTTTCATAATGGCCTTTACCAATGGCTTTGATTCTCTCACAATAAGCCTTTTTGAGATATGGCGGACACAATGCTACAACACTATAAGGTTTTGGGTAAATTTGTGTGTACATTGTATACACCCAAACCAAACAGTACACTCCTATCATGTCCGCCATACCTCATGGCGGACACAATGCTACAACACTATAAGGTTTTGGGTAAATTTGTGTGTATACACCCAAACCAAACAGTACACTCCTATCACGTCCGCCATACCTCATGGCGGACACAATGCTACAACACTATAAGGTTTTGGGTAAATTTGTGTGTATACACCCAAACCAAACGGTACACTCCTATCACGTCCGCCATACCTCAAGGAGGCTTACGCAGTTCTGTAAAGTCTGCAAAAGAGAGCACCACTGACCCAGTGAGAGTTTTTATGAAAAGATAACTTCACTTGTGTTCCCTAACCATAGTGCCCTCTAAGACGCCCCATATCTTCTTTATCAAACAATTTATACAAGAAACAAATTTCCCCTGATTTCTCAAACCAAAAGTACAGAATAAAAGGCTCTTACTAGCTGATAATATCAACTAATAAATATGTCTTTATCTGTAGTTTCATAAATGCACTGCACTCAAAAAACATTTCCTAGTGTAACCCTAAATAAAATTCTACAAATAACTTATCTTCTGCAAAATAGAAAAAATAACACTAAACTGTATCATGGAAATATCTCAGAGAAATAAACAAAAAATTAAACCAATTTTACAATAAATTAATTCAATGAAGCTTTATCGGTTTTTCAGAGCAGCAATTTAAAAGTGTTTAATTACATGTATACTTGATATTTTTGAAAGAAATCCAATATTCTTATTACAGGATAAATTCCAATAACACATGTTTTTAAAGTCAAAAACAATGTCTCCATTCCTCAATTATATGAGATTGGTATGAAATGAACTATGGGTGTTGCCCACACGTTGTTACTAGTTACTTACATGTGCAATGGACAGGACTGAAATGCAGTGACTGTGGACATGGGGTGCAGAGTAAAAAAGTAGCTACAAATTTGGACAAGTCTTGAATTCATTATTTTTCTGCCATCAATTCCTTCATACATTCTGCTTGCCAGTACACTGAGTATGTTTCTTTGTGCCTGTGGGAGAAAGGAAAAAAAGAATTGTCAATAAACGAAGGCTGAAAATTTCCCCATAATCAATTATAAAATCACTAGAGAATTAAACATCTGAATTAGATGTAAAATCCTCTAAATGTATGCAAGAATGGGTTCACCTAATGACGGTAATGCAAAAGGACAAAGGATGGAAAGCAGTGGAAAGTTTAAGATAGATCTATGCATAGGACGGGTAAGAATAGAAATCAGTACGAGTACTGAGCACAAATACTACAACACTTCTTCTAAAGGCACTGAACACGGTCACGTTTGGTAATTGTCAAAGACCAGTATTTCCACTTGATGTATCCCAAAATACCTAAAAAATAAATCTGTGAAAATTTGGACTTGATTGGTCATCAAGGTTGCAAGAGAACATAAGTCACCCTTGTGGCAGCCACTTGTGTGCTTTCAGATGCATAATTAAAGGCTTCAGGCCTGAAGTCTTTAATATTTCTGTGAGAAATAACCTCTTTCTCAAAGACTACGTTACTTTCAAAGGAAGCCCTTTCTCACAATGTTTATACTATCGACAGCTCCCCATGGCATTGTTCGATACCAAGTAAGTTTTTATGCTAACAATTATTTTGAGTGATTACCAATAGTGTCTAGTACCTTTAAAGCCATTGGACACTTTCTGAACAGAACAAAAATTAAATGTTCAAAGATTTACAAATAACTTACAGGGTTTACAGAAGGTAATGGTGAAAGACTTCCCTTGAAATATATTCCATGATATGCTTTACTTTTTCATTAAAACAGTTATCAATTCTCGATATCGAGAATAGCGGATTTATCTTAAACACATGTCATGACACGGCATCACGTGCGGAAACAAGGGTGGGTTTTCCCGTTATTTTCTCCCGTCTAAGATGACCGATTGAGCCTAAATTTCACATGTTTGTTATTTTATATATAAGTTGTGATACAAGAAGTGTGGGCCTTTGGACAATACTATTTATCGATGTTGTGCGATTGCTTTAACATGAGAGCACTCGTATAACATCAAATTGTTTTGAAGAATACAAACCTTACTGAGTTGAAAGAGGGTGGGGATGAATTTATTTTTCTAGCTGACTACTATCTTGGGCTTCATCTACTCCTGCTTGCATCATCAGTTCAGCGATGTTCTTCTCCAGATCGTCAATACGCGTACCCATATCATCAAGTAATGCTTGGGTTAAGGAAATAATCAACCCAAAGCATGGAGTGCGTTTTTGGCGACCCCAACCAGTCGCGTGTTCAGCTAAGCGCGGTGACGATGCTGTTCAGACCAACCGGTAACCGACTTGTTGAGTCGGTTGGGCTTTGGTTGGGGTTGCCAAAACGCACTCCTGTAAAGCACATAAACCTGCTTAGCCATTGAAATCTTGATTAGCAAAAGTGGGTTACCAGCCAACATTACATTGCTACAACTGGTGCCCCATTCATTTGTTTGCTTAGCAAAGAAATTTGTGCAGGAACGGAACAAGCACTGGAGTCTTGTGGATTTCCCCCTCAAATTCGAATCCTGGGAGTCAAGGAGGCAATTGCCTATGTTGCCCTAGTCTTGGCATTGGTGCTCATCACAATTTTCCAATCAAAAGACTTAAGCAGTTTTTCTGCTTCACAGAGCAAGCACTCTTTTTTTATAGGTTTCCCCAGACAGCCTTGTAAACTACAGTGATTAAAGGAACACGTTCGAGTTGGTCTTTGAAAAGCCATCAGTAACCATTTGTTATAAAATGCATGTAGAAAGATGTTTTAAAAATAGAATACAATGATCTACACAAGTATGCCTTGAAATTGCATGGTTTTCTTTTTACCTCGTGGACTAACACAGTCGGCCAATTCATTTTTTTTACTCCCATAAATGACCGACCGTGTTAGTTCGCAACATAAAAGGAAAACTGTGCAATTTTGAGTGATACTTTTGTGGATCATTATTTTCTACTTTTAAAACATCTTTCTAACCATATGCCATATGCATTTCATAAAAAACGGTTGCAAACGCTCTTTACAGACCAACTCGTCCGATCCAAGGCAACGTGTTCCTTTAAGTTTACTTATGTTTTGGGGCATCCTTGGTTTCATTACCGAGATTAAAAAAATAATAATTTATAAAGAAATGCTGTTCCATAATTGGTTTGAAAGGATATTTCTGCCAATAATTCTATCTGACATGTTCTGGAAGTTGTCCTGCATCGTCTGTAGTAATTGTTGCACCTGTTGGAAAAAATATTCAATAACTTATTTAAACTGATACCTTGTTTTGAGTTCTGAGTAATGTATCATGCCTGGCACATAGCCCCATCTTTGTTTAATCCGCGTAAAGCATGGACCTCTCTTTATTCTCCCATCTTAGTTTGGACTTAGAGACACCATAGGTTTTGAAATTAAACTGGAAATTGAAGTTTAGCATTTTCCAAAATTCAGATCTATTGAACCACAGCTGTTATGATTTGAATCTTTCAATTGTCTGCGAAAGTTTGTTGTGTGAAAAGTTCTTCGTTATGGACTTGATTTGGCTTGGCTGCAAGCCCAAAATGGAAGATCAGTACATGTGTGGGCTCGTTTTACTGAACTGAAGAGTTTAGTCATGACAAACTTGACCTAGGGAGGGTTCTCCCCTATCTTAAGGTCGATACACGCAGATTGTGGGATGAATGCTGATATTGTGAATAAGGGCGGATACCGCAAAACAATAAACAATAAATCAACCAATCTCGTTTTTATATTTGTTTCAGCCCTGATACTTCACGACGGCAATTGCAGTCGTTGCCCCCTTCCCATTGCCGCAATGCCCTTCAAAAACCCAATTTTTCATGGCAATGATTGCGGTGCCCTTTTCTTATCATTGCCGCCGTGCCCTTCCTTCCGAAAACAAATTATATTCAACGTTGTCAAAGTTCGAAAATAAGCCAAAAAGTCCCGATGTCTGTGCAAATTCCACGCAACGAAATAGACCCCAATTTTACTTTACTTTTAGTTTATTTTAGTATTAGGCCTACTGTTTATTTTTGTTTTTTTTGGGGGGGGGGTTGTTTGATGAAACCAGGGACAGTGTCCACTGACTGTTTCATTTGTTATGAAATAAATTACAACAAATAATTATTATATTTTGATCTCCTTTTTTTTTATCAACACGAGTGAAAAACTAGGTGGCAGGCTCTGGAAATCTTTCCAAACCAAGTGAGCTAAGTTAAAGCAGAATTTTGTTTTTCATTTACTCAGCAGTCATTGAGCCATTCAACCACTCATCTCAGTCATTGTCATGCCATCATGGCCATTGTCAGTCAGTGCGTAACTTCGTCTTCACACTTTAGTAGTCACAAAGTGAGTTTCAAAGTCAGTTGATTAAGGATACCAAAAAGTCAAAATAAGCTAGCCAGCTGGACCAATTGAAAATTATTCTGGCTGACCCTCTGGTATTTTAACCAGCGTTTCCCTATTATTTATTAAAGTTAAACGCATAAACAAACAAAATTCACGAAATTGGTGCAGCGCAGTTCAGCATGCACAAAATTTGAAAACTTTGATAAAACGAAATTGCTAAAACTTACAAACTGTGTTAAATCTTGGACATTCTTGGGATCTTGCTGTCCGGTTCCCACTTCACCCTTCATGTCTGTCATTATTACGAGTCGCCGCTTTCTTCAACAAAACAAGACTTTTGGAATGCCAAATTTCCTGCACAACGAACCTAACGCCAAGTTAACATCAAATGATAACATTTTACGCATGCGCGAACACACATCGCCGTGCGTTGAGGGCGCTGCTCAACTGTAGCTTTTGTAAGCTCTTTTCGAAACCATGGTTTGGGCTTGGGGCTTGGCTACATTATTAGTGCACTTTTCTAACTAACGGAGCCAATGCTAAAACCCTTAGTTTCGAGAAGGGCTTACACAGTTGGCGTGTGTTTAGCGTTGTCTCCTCAGCAGTTTGTGACCGAGAGCTCAGTGCTGCCATAAGCAAAAACTCCTGGTCGTAGCCAGACAAAACATGTCGTAACATGTTCAGGGGTGCCAAATAATGATAATACCGTACAATAAAATAAACATTTGTTTGATAAGATTAGTTACGTAGGATTTGAAACTTTGCAAGGTGGAAATACGATATAGAAAGGTTTGCGGTAACACCATGTAAATGACTATCTTTAATGAGTTGGGGTGGTTTGAAAAGAACCGTTGGTTTCAACTCGACGTTTCGATCAGTATGCTCTGATCGTCTTCTGCAGAAAGCAGAATTAGTTACATTTTCACAGCTTGGTTTTTCGCGTGCATTACTGACAATTGTAAAACAACAAAAAACTTCATAACCGATCGAAATAAATCAATAAATAAACGATTAAATAAAAAAATGTTTATTTTTTACTGCAAAAGGCCCTATACAAAATAAAAGCAATTGTCCTTGAATTTTTAATAATTTTGTGTTTTTCGCCATGAGTACACACTATAGCTTGCCGAAGTGTGTCAAGCATGATTGTTCCGTGGTCAAGCCAACCTGTATTATACCCTTTTGAAAAATGCACTAAAATAAATTATGTATATTCAGAAGGCGTCGGGTGTTTAAACTGGATTAAATTGCTTCAAAGGGAATTCAAAACGACACAACGCTGACTTTGTTGCTATGGTAACACAGTGATTCTCGGTGCGGTTTTTTCTCTTGGAGTGCATTAATGCATGAAAGTGTTCATAGAGTAATATACTTATTCAAGGATGGTTAAAATAACACAGCTTCCTGAGTTAAATATCGCGCGCCTTTAATAATTAATAATATTGTAACGATTCCGGGGTGGGGTATGGTTCTTATGAATTTAACCAAGCCGCCACTCTGGAATCTTAAGAAGCCACAGGGGAAGGATGAAACATAATATTGGGGGATTGTCCTTAAACTCTTCGGATGGGGCACATTGAAATAAATCAACTGTTTTAAACAGAGGGTTGACATTAACCGCAAGGAACTACACAGTGTGTATTTTTATTTAATCATACAATCCATGTTCAATCACAAAATGTACATAGCGCCCTCTCTTGATTTAACCGGTATTAACTTAAGGTAATCTGCAATCAACCAGTTCGCTGGTTCATCATTCGCACGTAGTCGTATACATGGTAGCGTGGCTGCTCGTGTTGCAGTAATTATCTAATGAGATTCGCCAATAAAGTGAGTAGCATCGTTTGCGTTTGTGTGTGTGTTCTTGAATGGTCTTGAGGTCTTGAGTGGCGATCTCTAGTCTGGAAGCGACGGAGCTCCCTCTCGTTGTTTTCGTCCCCTTTTAAAGCCTAGCAGAAGTACGCGCTGCACGCAGCTTGCCTAAGCCAGAGAACTGATTGGTTAATTTATAAGCGTTAAGAAGACAATGTAAACACATTTTGGTAGCGTGCGCGCTAGCAGTTTGTAAGTGTGCGCGTAAAGCGCACGCGAACGCACAGTCCCATACGCACAACCAAATGTGTGAACACTTAATTTAGCTGAAGTTAAACTTACAATAATGGTGAATTAGCAAGACATTATAAATAAAGAGATAGCATTTAAGTTGTCTCAACAACTCTATAATTAATTCTAAAACGCAAGGCAGTTTTCGCCACAATATAAAATTGTTTTATTATTGCTATTAAAGGCAGTGGACACTATTGGTAACTACTCAAAATAATTATTAGCACAAAACCATACTTGGTGACGAGTTATGGGGAGAGGTTGATGGTATACAACATTGTGAAAAACAGCTCCCTCTGAAGTGACATAGTTTTCGAGAAAGAAGTAATTTTCCCCGAATTTGATTTCGCGACCTCAGATTTAAAATTATTTTGAGGTCTCGAAATCAACCATCTAAACTCACACAACTTCGTGTGTGGGTATTTTTTTCTTTCATTATTATCTCGCAACTTCGATGACCGATTGAGCTCAAATTTTCACAGGTTTGTTATTCTATGCATATGTTGAGATACACCAAGTGTTAAGACTGGTCTTTGACAGTTACCAATAGTGTCCAGTGTCTTTAAGACACTGTACACGTTTGGTCATTGTCAAAGACCAGTGTTCTCACTTGATGTATCCCATCATAAGCATACAATAACAAGCCTGTGACAATTTGGGCTCAATTGGTCATCAAAAGTTGCGACAAAATGATGAAAGAAAAACACCCTTATTGGTCGAATTTGTGTGCTTTCATATAGGAATAACAGACTTCTAGCTAGAAGTCTTTTATTATTTTAGTGAGAAATCACCTCTTTCTCAAAAACTACGTTACTTCAGAGGGAGTTGTTTCCCACAATGTTTTATACTATCAACAGCTCTCCCATGCTTGTTACCAAGTCAGCTTTTAAGTTAATAGTATTTGTTTTGAGTAATTACCAAGCGCGTACCTTCCCTTTAAGCCTAATATCCTTCCTTTTTATTTTAACAATGCGCTATATTTTTAAAATATTTTTTTAAAAACTATTCTCTCGCAATTTCGACGACCAATTAAGTTAAAATTTTCACATGATTGTTATTGTATGCATATTTTATGTTTAGATAAGTTTTATTGTACTGTATTGTGAAGTATTGTGTTGTTGAGATACAACTAGTGAGAAGACTGGTCTTTGAAAATTACTATTATTGTCCCGTGCCTATAATGCTTTTACTTTACACAATCATAACGTTTATTAAAGCACCGTATACTAAAAACTTTCCCGAGTTTGTGTGAACAGGAAAAACACAGACAGATCACTTGGTTGGAATTACGAACCCACGACCTTTGCATAGTACTGTTAGGACAGATGTCTAATATACAACAGAGCTCAAAAGATACGGATTAAACAATCAAAAATGTCAAAGACCAGTTGGTCTCACTCGGTGAATACTCAACATACATTAACAAACCTGTGGAAATTTGAACTCAATATTGGTCTTCGGAGTTGCGAATAAATAATTGGGAAAAAAAACACCTTTGAAGCACAAGTTAGTGTGGTTTTAGATGCTTGAATTCGGGACCTCAGCTGAGGTCTCGAGGGGAAAAAAACAAAATCATTGGCTATTTTGATGTACAAACAACAAATTGCCGCCCTTGTACGTTAAAGATGCATTTTGCGCGGGTTAGACTCTATGGTTGTATCCAGCTGTTTCTATAGCAACGTCACTCCCGAGTTTTATGACCACCAAGGTTGGAAAACCGTGGAAAGCCATAAATGCAATGTAAAACCAGATAGAAGTTTGTAACAATGTCACACAATATTCAAACATTATAAGATGAATTTGTTGGAAACAAAGAAAACAATCATGGGGGGGGGGTATTTTATTAAATTGACATTTTTCAGAACATACTGAAGTAAAGTGGGTACACCTTTTACCGGGATTGAGTGTTTCATAAACGGCGTTCGGCCGTCCATGCAAACCAGCGGATTCGTTTAACATAGGCCCTTAGCGAATCCACGGCTTCGGCTTTGGATGCGGCTTCAGGCTTCTTTCTCTGGTCTGAAACCCTGAGCGCGTATACGCAAAGCACGCGTAAATTGTCATAACAAACTGCGAGCCCCAAACTATACAATAGCCTGAGCCGATTCTGGAGCCGAAACCATGGTTGCGTCACAGGGCCATAGAAATGTCTATTATTATCAGCCCCATCTCAGTAGACACTGACGTACAACGGCTCTTTACTCTTAGTTGATAAGTTGAGGTGATGAACATGTCCTTGTAGTTTTGTCGAGGTTAGCTTTATATAGATCACTGCGTTTTCTCCGGTTGAAATTAGTACTCAGAAATGGCGTTGTTGCAGTCTTCAATCACCCTGCTGACTTTCTCATCATTTCTCGCGAGTAGTTTCTTCGTTTCCACCACCAAGGCCTGTTCAAACTGCCGCGAGCCGTGGGTGGAATTCAACGGTCACTGTTACTTAATGGTCACGGACAAACGCAACTTTCAGGATGCGGAAAATAACTGTCAATCCCGTTCGAAGTCTTGCAGACCGTCGCATCTCATCACAGTCGAGAGCGAGGAAGAAAACCTCTTTCTGAAGAACTACACCATCGCTGTGTTCGGACCAGGCCACTTTGCTCTGTGGATCGGGCTCAACAATAAGGCTGTCTCTGGGGACTTCGTCTGGGTCGACGGGAGCGAAGCGACTTACCGTAATTTTAAGACGGGGGAGCCGAGCAATAACTGGGGCGAGGACTGCGTGGTTCTGTGGTATGGGGAGGAATGGAATGACTTCCCCTGCTCGAATGATGTCGAGTTTGTGTGCAAGATGCCCGGTAGATTTTCACGTTATAACTAAATGCAAGTGAGTATAATAAGAGGAGGAATGGAAATAAGTTGAGAAATTAACTTGACTGTGTGGATACTAATCGCAATTGGTGTTGATTTTTGGCCACCCCCACTCCCCCCCCTCCCCCCCACCAATTGAAAAGGTATATATTATGATCTTTCAAAGGAGTACCAAGCTATCTATTTAAAGAACAAAAACTTAAAACATCCGTCTCCAAAAGCATAATTTGATCGGACCAACTTCCGGTAAATATTACTGTTTTGTGTTTCACGTTAGGTTTGCATGAAATTATATGAGAATTAGCCATTAACAATTAATATCACTCCTTAAGGCTGATATTGCTTTTATGATTTCTCAACGAGTAAAGCATTTCATGGAATAATATTTCAAGAGAAGTCTTTCACCATTAAATCTGTGAACTTGTTCTGTTCCGAAAGTGTCTAATGGCTTTAAAGACACGGACACTATTGGTAATATTGTCAAAGACCAGTCTTCTCCCGTGTATCTCAACATATGCATCACATAACAAACCTGTGAAAATTTGAGCTCAATTGGTCGTCGGAGTTGCGAGATAACTATGAAAGAAAAAAACACCCTTGTCACACGAAGTTGTGTGTTTTCAGATGCTTGATTTCGAGACCTCAAATTCCAAACTTGAGATATCGAAATCAAATTCGTGGAAAATTACTTCTTTCGCGAAAACTATAACGTCACTTCTGAGGGAGCCGTTTCTCACAATGTTTTATTCTTATCAACAGCTCCCCATTACTCGTTACCAAAATAAGGTTTCTAGGAATACATTATCTGAGAGGCAATACTGTTAGTATAAAGTGCTTATATTATTTATTTGTTTGTAAACAAAAATATTTTATTTGGGGGGGGGGACTTCAAACTTGTAATTTATCTGCAACCACATCATTACTTCCAAGTGAAATAATTCCCAAAACGCTTTCGAAGGCTGATGTTGTTCTAACCAAGTATTTGCCATTCATTTCAGAAGACTGATTACCAAACGTATACCTCCCCTTTAACTGTATACCTTTGAGCGAAAATTTCGATATGCTTAGCAAAAGTGTCAATGCTGTGTGTGGCTTAACAGCTGTATAAATAACCTGCTATATACCGCGTTTGTATTAGACTTTAACTCAAGTCCAAATCCAGTGCCATCGCCAGAAATGTTCTGCTTATCTTATCCCAAACACCTGTTCTGTATACGGCTTGTTTGCTAGTTGGCCCGATATATGCTTAGGGACCTCTCACACGAAAACGGGACTTGAATCAAGTCTACGTTTTTATAGATTTGCATCATCAATAATACAGGTCCCTTTATTGAGGACAGACGAGCATTTTTGTGCACTCTCTGTAATACACGAACATGAAGTTTATTGATTGTACTGCGCCTACCTATTTTAATAAAGGTACTCATTTTGCAAGCTGTCCACTGAACATGAAAGACCCTTTTTATACCCTTTGCTACTCATCAGATGTTCAGGTTCATTAAAACATGAGTGCTTTCAGTAAAACAGCCATAACTTCTCTTTAAGAAATGATACATTTGTTTCATTCTTTTGTTCTTTAGAAAAGCAGGAAAGAATGCTTGTTGTGCTTCACTGGGGTTTAGATTGTCAGTTTATTTCTGATTTTTCTGGACAGCTTGCAAAATGTGTACAAAATGGGCAATACTAAAAGGCAAGACTAGTTTGGTCTGCTTTTTTAAGGAGGAATTATTTCGACTATAATGGTAAAACAAACCAAATGGCCACGAAATAGCAAACCTACGCTGTGTTTCAAAATGGCGGACTCTACAAAAGGCGGAAAATGTCAATGGAATCGTCAACAACAAAAATGAAATACCTTGAAGCATAACAAATGAATAATGTTGATAAAATTACAAAGACCAAGTTCCTTTACTTTAAAATAAAATGAATTTTTTTTTTTTTTTTTGGAACCTGCATTTTTGATCGATGAAGGGCAAACCTGTACGTGTTTCTTGTTATCAACCCATTTTCGCGTAGCTCTCGGAAATTGTTTCGGTCAGATATTTTCGTCAGAAACTTGCCCGTCAATATTAGTCGCCAAAAACACGCCAAGTGTGACTTAATGTCCTGAATATATTGGATTTATTAATAATTAGTCCTGTGGTTAATCCGTGTTGTTATACAGACTACAAAACGCGCTTTAAAAACACTGGGCTGATTTCACAAAGCAATAAAATTAATCGTAAGACAAATTGTCAGTATCACCATAGTGATCTCTGTTGTGACATCACGCATTACTTAGCAACTACCATTGATATGTAGCTATTAGCATATAAAAACTTACTTGGAAACGAGCAAAGGAGAGATGTTGATAGTATAAAACATTGTGAGGAACGGCTCCCTCTGAACATAGTTTGCGAAAAAGAGGCAATTTTTCACTCAAACAATATTTTAAAACGTCAGCTGAAGCCTTCATTTCTTCTTGAAAGCACACAAACTTGTACTTTAGTATGTTTTTTTTTTTCGTTTATGACCCTTCTCTTGCAACTTCGATTACCAGTTGATTCCAAGTGAGAAAAACTGGTCTTTGACAATGACCAAACGTGTCCATCCCCATATCTTTAAGAAGCCTCTGTATTGTTTGATATTTCATTAAATGCAATATCTTGTAAACGAATAGGTTGCAGTGGGTTAGCCCTAGACACGCAAACGTTGCTTGTAATTAAATTGCGATCTATAAATTTGCCTTAATTCGACACGATGGGGTGTTTTATTAATGTGGTTGTCATAGGAACCGCACCCTCTTTTATGAACTGAGAGAAGGCGTATACCTGTTAAAGGCAGTGGACACTATTGGTAATTACTCAAAATAATTATTAGCATAAAACCTTTCTTGGTGACGAGTAATGGGGAGAGGTTAATGGTATAAAACATTGTGAGAAAAGGCTCCCTCTGAAGTGCCATAGTTTTCGAGAAAGAAGCAATTTCCCACGAATTTGATTTCGAGACCTCAGATTTAGAACTTGAGGTCTCGAAATCAACCATCTAAACGCACACAACTTCGTGTGACATGGGTGTTTTTTGTTCTTTCATTATTATCTCGCAATTACTTCAATGAGCTCAAATTTTCACAGGTTAGTTATTTTATGCATGTTGAGATACACCAACTGTGAAGGCTAGTCTTTGACAGTTACCAATAGTGTCTAATGGCTTTAAATTAAACCTGATCAATAACTTCTCATGATGGTTTTGCAGAAATCAATATCTCGGTCTTGCCGATTATGCTCGCTGGCGATACTGAAGGTTTGATAATTACTTCCGTAACTCGTGCACTTGGTTAGGGGCTCTGAATGGTCATAGTTAGCTTGGTTTATATCAAAGGCACTGCACACTTTTGGTAATTGTCATAGGCTAGTATTCTCACTTGGTGTATCCCCACCATACGCATAAAATGACAAAATCTAGGAATTTTGGTTCCAAAAACCAAACGTATGCTTTGCTTTTCAAAAAGGTATCACAAGTGGTCAGTTCGTGGTATGTCACATCATGCATTCTTTCAACATGACGTCTTATAAATTATTTATTTTTTATTCAATTCTAACTGCAGAAACAAGAACAGTTTTTTGAATCGACAACATTGCGCAAGACCTCAAGACATTGAACGGAGTACAATCAGTGATGTGGAAAAGGGCAGTCCGGGCAACAATTAGAACTTCAGAGACAATGAGGTTAGAGACACATCCACTTAGGATCATAATCGTCACCGTTTACACAAAGAGCCACTTAAAAGGGAAGGTACACGTACGTTTGGTTATTATTACTAAAAAAAAAATATTAACTTAAAAACTGACTTGGTAACGAGCATTGGAGCTGAACGGCTCCCTCTGAAGTAGCATAGATTTCACTAAAATAAAAGACTTCTAGCCAGAAGTCTTTTATTCATATCTTAAAGCACACAAATTCGTCCAACAAGGGTGTTTTTTTCTCTCATCATTTTCTCGCAACTTCGATGACCAATTTAGCTCAAATTTTGACAGGCTTATTATTTTATGCTTATGTTGGGATTACCAAGTGAGAAAACTTGTTTTTGACAATAACCAAACGTAAACCTTCCCTTTAAATTTTTAAAGGTTCTGACACGCCCGCAGTATCTTTTTGAACTCATCAACCCACCCCCCCCCCAAAAAAAACAAAAAAAAAACAAAAAACAAACAAAAAACAGTCTGCTGTATAAAAACATCAGGATCTCACTTGCTGGTACCTATAGAACAAGAACAATTCGTTACGAAGACCGTGCTTTTGCCAAAGCTGCTCCTGCCCTGGAGTAAGCTCCCTGTCACTTCGTACTCGACAACTTCAAGAGGGAACTGAAGTCATACTTGCTCACTTTAGACTTACTGGGTTTTATTTAATAACCACAAGGAGTAATATCTATCACTTTCATTTTGTATGTGTTTATTTTTGTGTGTAGGCGCCTTTATCGGCTTTCTGTAGAAGTGAGCTAAAGAATTATTGTTTTTATTAGTATTTATGGCCAAACGCTTGATTGAGATTTACATTACTGTGCTTGGCTTAAAACTGCAAGTCTGCAACAACTAGGCCATGCAGTTCTCTAAGAGTGTTTAAAAGTGTAACCTCTCCTCTGACTAACTAATTTCTGTAAATAATATGTATTGGCTGCTAATTGGCATATTAATTAAATAAGTACGTGATATTATATCTAGAACTTGTATATTATAAATCTAGTGCATTGGTTGACTGTGAAAGTTTGAGCCCAATCGGTCATTGGAGGCACGATTAAATAGTGAAGAATCTAATTATATTATTTCTTTCACTGTTTTCACAATATTATAGGACCTACATCAGATCAGGTTTAATTATCGATTTCTCAAAACTGATTCTAGCAAAATTTAATGTTTCAAGTTAAGTTTTCCACGTCAGTAGACCCGACATACGGTTAAATAATGATGTGGACAACTGCGCATAAAGCTACTCATAACGCCAGTCAAAGATACGTGAAATGGTCCTTGGCTGGTAACCATTGAGTTGTGATTAGCTACTTTTGGTGTGTGCTTAAGCAGCTCTTTGAAATCAAAGCCTTAATCTGGTAAGCATATTTTTGTTATGCTTAACTTGTTTTTGTGCTTTATAAGCAGCTCCATTTTTGGAGACTGATGGGCGATGCCATTGTATTGCTTCGACAACCGGCAATAACGAACTGTCATTGTCAAGTCAAGTGTCAACAGTCAAATTTGTGGTTAGATGAAGTATGAAAAAAACATAATCATTTGAACATTTCGGACAAAAGCACAAAACTTGTTCCATCATATGGCGGTCATTTTGGATTTTCAAGTTGCAGCCATAGTAAGTCTTCGTGGTCCCTATTAAAAAATGTTGTCTGACTAAAGAATGGTCACATTGACTTTAAAAACCGGAATCCATGTTCTGCGAGATTGCCCATTAAAGATGCTATGCCAGATTTTTGGCCGATTTAACCCCAAAATTTTGATTTAAAATTCAATAGGTATTTTGATGGGGGTCGAGAAACTTACAAAAATTCATTTGAGCCATTGCTCGAAAAGGTCCGCCAATTATTAGTAGCAGTGAAATAAAGTGTTCAAAACTAGTTTTTGTCGGGATCACGACCATATATCACGTGACCAACTCTTATGTGTTTTATAATAAACGTTTTAAATTTTTGTCAAGGTTCCTGACCATTAAAAGTAAAAGCTACACTTGTTTTCGTTAGAGCGGGTGATGCTCTTTGAAATACCATTCACTAAAAAAAATCTATTTTGTAATGTTTGGGGGCCAAAAATCTGGCACAGCATCTTTAAACATCAACTTGGGTTTTGTTAGTCTATTATTATTAATCAATATTAACGAAGTTGAACTGATAGGAAAGATAGACGTTTTTTGATGGACCATTCCGATGAAGCTATTATTAATTGCGTTGCTAAATATCTTTGTGTTTACAAAAAATCAAACTGCGTGATTAGGTTTATATTAGGCAATGTTTTTATGTTGTGTTCTAAGTCAACACAGTTATTAGTGTTTTCGTACGGCGTTTTCTGCACTAATTGTTATTTTGTACTCGGTCTAAATGGGAGGGATCTAACACTTAAAGGCAGTGGACACTATTGGTAATTACTCAAAATAATTATTGGCATAAAACCTTTCTTGGTGACGAGTATGGGGAGAGGTTGATAATATAAAACATTGTGAGAAACGGCTCCCTCTGAAGTGCCATAGTTTTCGAGAAAGAAGTAATTTTCCACGAATTTGATTTCGAGACCTCAGGTTTAGAATTTGAGGTCTCGAAATCATCTAAACGCACACAACTTCGTGTAACAAGGTAGGGTGTTTTTTCTGTCTTCATTATCTCGGAACTTCGATGACCGATTGAGCTCAAATTTTTACAGGTTTGTTATTTTATGCATATGCTGAGATACACCAACTGTGAAGGCTAGTCTTTGACAATTACCAATAATGTCCACTGTCTTTAATAAAGGATTGTAATTAGGGACCAATCATTTTCTAGATTCAACATTTTCAAATGCTTAGGTAATGGATTGGTCCCTTATTATTACAACCCTTTTGATTAACCTTAACATCCCTCTCATTATAGGGTGTATAATACTCATGTTTACCCTCCCCAGGGTTATGAGGTTTGTTCCACTTTCAGAATATAATAAACTACACTACAGTATAATCAATATTTTATCAAGATAATTAAAAGATTAATTTCCCCACATAACCTTGCACAGAACAAATGCTCACGTGTTGGCCTATGTCCCAATTCTCACGGTATTAAACAATGGTGGTTGCTTGTTGGCTTTTGTTCCCATGTGCGTCACAATATTAAACAGGCTGAGCGTGTTTCCCCGCTAAATTAGTTCATTTTAAACGCGGTTGTTGATAGGCCTACACCTGTTTGTATAGACTTGCAAAACATTATGCACCAGTTTAATTTGTTTGCAATGCATGGCGCATAACCATCTAGCTATGGATTTTGTTTTGTTGTGTTCTTTATTAATTCAGATTTTGGGGGTTGAACAAAGAATTGATTAGAGTGGGATTCGAACCAACGACCTCCGGATTAACGTGCCGGCGCTCTACCAACTGAGCTATCTAGCCCTATGTTGGCGGTGTTCCTTAATTAATTAATTCTGAAAAGATTTTGTTCATCCATACTTTATAACAACACGTCCGGGACGTCTATGCGCCGTACAAAATAGCATCTGAACTACTTTTAAGTACGTTATCTAGGCACCATCTTTGCTCCATACACTATAGGGCCTACATAATATGCATCCAGGTCATGGCTGGATTTTTTCTTTTCTTTGAGAGGGCAAGGCCACTTTCCTTTGGAAAACCTAAAAGTCTATGGAAATGTTTTGAGGGGCACCAAGGCCAAGACCAAAGAAACGGAGGCCATTGACTCTACTGTGGCCACGGAATTGCCCATTATGCATCCATGTCATGGCTGAATTTTTTTTCTCTTTGAAAGGGCAAGGCCACTTTCATTTCAATCTAAAAGTCTATGGGCATGTTTTGAAGGGGCACCAATGCCAAGACCAGGGCAACGGAAGCATGCTCTATGCTTCATACAACATATTACTTTATGATCAAAACTCTCACAACATTTAGATGACAAATGAGAGAGCCGTAATGGATTCACACTAAATTTGAGATGGACCAGCAAAACAAATCAGCACAAATGGATAAACTCGCAATGTTTCAAATCAAAAGATATTAAGTTTATTTATTTATCAGAATCAGGAAAGGAATATTTTTTTTTTGAAAGAAATAAATTTTTCTTAATTCAGCATTCCAAAAAACTTCTGTTCACACATCTAACACTAACCCACAAAGGCCTTTCCCTTTATAAAATGTTAATCTATAGCTACAAAAAATGATCTGACAAAATTTCATGGCGAGTATGAACAAATTATCACATAATTTTTAGCCTGAACGAAAGAATTATAAAAAGCACCATCAAGGTAGGATATCAACATTTACATGTTAATAAAATAAAATAACATGATTGTTTCTCACTTTTTTGTTGTAAGAAAACTTACTTCATAAAAAATATCGTTAGAACTCAATTTGTCTCACCTAATGAAGAAATCAGATGATAAAGTTTGGTGTTTTAATCACTTTGGCATAATTTTGTAGGAATCTTATATGAAAAAACCTTTTAGCACAACACTACCTCAGTGCAATTGGTAATTGCATGGGACCCACCCGAGGTCTCTCACACTAATACATATTTAATAAAATCATCATTTTTTAAATTGACTGAAAACCAATTGAAGGAGGGAAACTATATGAATAGTTTTGAAGTTAATTGATTAGTTGATGTAAATTTTAATATTTGAGTGAGAAACTACCTCTTTCTCAAACACTACGTTAGCTGTTTCTCACAATGTTTTATGCTATCACTAGCTCCTAATTGATCATTTTTATGCTGACATTATTTTGTGTAATAACCAGTAGTGTCTAGTGCCTTTAACAGAGGTGGATATTAATCAATTATACACATTTGTTTTATTTAAAATTTTATTTTTACATGTTTTTATATAAAGTTGCATGATCCATCACATGAAGAAGCATTTCATAATAGAATCATGAAATTTCTTCACTTCTATGGAGAGTATAAATTATCAATAATAATAAAAAAATCAGAAAACCAAAACAAAAACCTGATTCATCAATGCCCCTGAAGAATGTATTATCTTTTTACAAATAAAATTTGCTTTATTTACTTATTTTTACCCGAAAAGGTCTTTGAAAGAGTTTCACATTACAAATAATTTTTCTTTAGAAAAAAAAAAACAATAGAGAAATTTTGGATAGCGACTACAGTATACTTGAAGTAATTATACCTCCCCCACCAAAATATATTAAAAAGAGTTGGTTAAACAGCACCGCTCCATACATATCTGGTTTTATTTTACTCAGTTAAATTGTTTTAATAATTATTATCTTATAAGTAAAGCTGCACTTTGCCAAAAACAAGCAATTGTAAAGTTACCACAATGACTTTAGCACATTTGAAAATCTTTGGAATGATATCATACTACAGGACGGCTGATAAATGAATACTGCATTTAGGAAAAACTTCCCTTTACATGGTTTTTCTTTTGGCCTACCTTTCTCCTCAAAACATGTTCAAACTTCTCCCATTTTTTTTTTTACAGCGCTATAGGGCAAGCAAAAAAGAAGTTAACCCGCAATTGGTGATGTTTTTCAAAACAAGCAAATGACACTCAAGAGTTCAGTAAGGCATCTCTTTAACAAGCACTCTCTCCTGCTTATTAGGAAGAACAAAAATGAAAGCAATTGATCATTCCTCAGAGGAGTTGTGTCTACTTTAATCAAGGTACTCATTTTGTAAGCTGTCCACAGAATACTTGACAAAACCCTTTGCTTCTTTCTCAGATGTTAAGATTCAGTCAAGCATTACCAATCCATGGACAGTTACAAACATGAGTGCTTTCAGTGAAACACGCAACTTCTCTTAGAAATGATCAATTTGTTTCATTTTTTTTTAACAGATAAGCACAAAATAATGCTTGCTTAATATGTGCTTCACTTGGGTTTTGAGTGTCAGTCTTTTTGTTTTTAAATTATAAATCTTGGTCAACTTCATTTTGACTCACCCTGTATGACTGGTCTAAAACTTGCTGGCAGAAATTGACCACAGCCAAAAAGGTATCTTCAGGAAACCTGGTGTCATGGCAGCCAGCCATGGGTGCCCCGACATTTTCAAAAGTGACTTGATTTGTCGGAAGTTTAACGGATTAGAGCCATCGATGTCGGTGAAGCCGTATTCCTCGCCAAGCTCAGCAGTCAAGAGAACACGCCCAGATTTCTTCATGATGTTTTTGTCTGAATAAAAAGTAAGCAGAGATAAGTGTTCCAAGACATTAATAACAATAATAATTAGTTTTTATTATGCACTGTTCACACCCGAAGGGTGTCTCAAAGCTTTACCGACATTATTACCCCTGGTCACTGGGCCATTTAATTCATTCCTTAAACCGTCTCAGCTCCCTGGGGAGTATACAGCCTGTGCATCAAATATAAGCTACTGAGCTAAATCAATCACAAGAACCATCTCTGCCCTCACAGGTACCCATTTACCCCTGGTTGGAGCGAATCAATTATAGTTAAGTGTCTTGCTCAGGGACATAAGTGTCACGACCATGACTTGATTCCACACTCTGCAGAACGGAAACGCCAGAGTACTACAATAATGTAGTTCGGGGCTCTTGTCCACTTGACCATAACACGCAACAGACACCCCCATTGCGATACAAAGGATGAGGTCAAGTTGCTGCTGAGCGCATCTCGCTCGTCAGAGCAATATTCATCCAAGTAGTCTTGTGCTGTTAAAAAATCTTTCATAAAATGAATAAAAAAATTAACAAAATCTATAACAGTCTCTAGCTATATAATTAACTTACCCTGAGCAAGACAGGCAACCGCTTTACCAGGATACTCAACCGATTCCCCAAACTGGAAGACGTCCAACTGAAAGATAGAAAACAAAATTCTCCATAAGAATTTGTTGAATTAAAACCACAGGGAGTTAACCCTAACTCCTGGGGCATTTTGGGCTCTCTAAATCCCGGTTCATACTTCCTGCGAATGCAATATGAATTTTACGTCACACATTTGCGACAAATAATTTGCATCAGCTGAATTGTGCTCAACTCCTGCAAAACATTCGCTGAGAAGAGCCGCATGTGATGTCAAAATACGATTGCCATTCGCATTTGCAGAAAGTATGAACCAGACTTTATACTACACTTGTTAAGTATAGTATGGTAAACGAATACGGGTGGATGCTTCACAAACGATTGGAAATCATGCACGTACAGATCATTAGGTGAGGTTTGCGGTAGCACCATGTTTAAATCTCTTTTGAGCTGTGTTTGTTAAAAAAAAAGAACCGATGACTAACAATTCAACCACTGATGACTATGCTCTGATTGTCTCTTTCGATCAGTATGCTCTGATCGTCTACTGAAGACAATCAGAGCATAATAATCGAAACGTTACGTTGTCAACCATCGGCTCTTTTCAGAACCAGAACTTCTCAAAAGAGATTTACACAAAGTGCTCCCACAAACCTAGACTTGTTGACAAGTTGTTAAATGTCTATCGCGGTGATAGCGTTCCGACTCTTTCCCGCGATTCCCTAGGAATTCTCGCAAGACTGCTGGCTCGCGAACACTGCTGGCCCCGCGAGACTACTGCTCTCACGACTACGGTCCCATTTAACCGAGTAGAAGTCGAGCAACCAGTAGTTCGCGCAAGAGCAGTGATCTGGCGAGAGCAAAGCCACAACTCGACTATCTCACCGCGTGGGACCATTAACGACTTGTCCACAAGTCTACCACAACCTTCACCTAATAAAACTCTCATCAAGCATAGTTTCAAATCCTACTTACAAATCCGTCTGGGAAGTTGTCGGCCTTGTCCGACAATATTGTCTCCTCAAAGATTTCTGTTTTGACTGCACCAGGCCACAATGAGATGAAAGCCACATTGCTTTTCTTCAGTTCAAAAGCACAATCAGCTGCCATACGATCACACTACAGGAAAAACAATGGAGTTAGGATAAAAAGAAGACGACAATGTTGAACATTATAATATGGTTTTACCCTGCGATGGACTGGCATCCTGTCACAGGGGGGGGGGGTAAAAATATTCTCAGTGGTTTAATGCCAATGAAACCAGAGATAAGTATTGTTTGAAACTTTGCATGGTGTGGATCGATAGGAAGAAACTATAAATAAAAAGTAATTGCTATTTTGGGGGGAGTGTTGGCTCTGAAAAGAGCCAATGTGGTCTTGACTTTTCGAACAGTACACGTATACTCTGCTCGTCTTCAGTAGACACCAGACTTTTGCATTTTTACTTTTACTGGTTGATTGGTTCTTCATCCTACAGTGATTAAAAAGTATTTCACAATTAGCGAGGCAACAAATAAAACAAAACGTACCGCTGCCTTGCCCACTCCGTAAGCCACATTAAACAAATAGTTGAGACCACCGGGCGACGAAACATTGATCATCAGCCCCTGCTTGGCTGGAACCATCATCTTGGCAGCGTACCACGAGGCGATGTAGTGACATCTGGTTAAAGAGAAGTCATTTAAAAAAGTGAATTTCTCCACGGCTTCTCCAAAGTGCTCTAAGGGCCAGTATTGTAGCTAGACCAATATCAGTGGTGGGCTCTAAATCCAATTTAGTCCACCAAGGGCGAGCGCCTCAGCATATTATTCATATTTAGATATTGGACCATCATTGCTGAAGTGCAGTATGGGGGAAATGGCTGCACAGTGTATTTTCTCAGAGTGCAGGGCGATATTTGTTAGTTCCTGGCACCACCCACCGTTGCTCCAACACTGTTAAGGGACTTGTCACACGAGGCAACTTTTTCAGGCAACCAACTGCAATGCATAATAATAATAAATAATAATAATAAGACTTGTAATGCGCACATATCCACCCTGCTGGGTGTTCAAGGCGCAGTAAAACCAAAAACAAAACAAAAAACAAAAACACAACACAAAGAAAAACAGAAACAACAAAATAGTCATTGAAAACCTGTGACATAAGATAAGTTTTGAGAAGAGACTTGAATTTTGCGGTACAAACACAAGATCGAAGATTAAGTGGTAGAGAGTTCCAGATGCGTGGCGCTGAAGAAAAAGACCTGTCACCCCATGAGTGTCGAGACTTGGGTTCAATGAGGAGAAGCATGGAACTTGATCGAAGATTCCTTGATGGAGTGTAAACTTGAAGCAGTTCAGAAATATAGTGGGGAGCCTTGCCATTAAGAGCTTTGTGGACAATGAGCATCAGCTTGAAGATGATTCGTTGAGAGATAGGGAGCCAGTGTAGTTGTTTCAGAATGGGGGTAATAGCACAGGATTTTCTAGACAGTGTCACAATGCGGGCAGCAGTATTTTGGAGCCGTTGCTATGACTACTGTGGTAGCACATGAGTAATTTACATGACTTCAATCCTCAAGAATATTATGTGAACTTTCAAATGAGAATGGATTCTCCTCTTGGAGATTGCCTAGAACTGGGCCCAATTTCATGGCTCTGCATACTTACCGTAAGCACAGAATGGGAAGCAGGGAACTCTGTGCTTACGGCAAGTGTACTTCACTGGTTAGCAGCAATTTTTTTTTTCTTTGCGTAAGCAGGGAATCGTGATCGTAAGCGCAGATTTCGGAGGTAAGCAGAGCCATGAAATTGGGCCCAGGTTGCCTGTAAATTGTGTACCCATGTGTACCCACAAGAGCAAAACTCATTCAATTTTGTTTTCCCTTTTATGAAACAGAACAGCAGACTTTATACATACCTTAATCCCACATTATTAACGGTGTCCCAGGTATTTGGAGACACTTCCCAAAACTTCTTTCCATATTGCTCTGTAAGAAGCTAAACATCCATAAAGATGGGGAAAAAAGTAACATGAACAACTTTTAGAATCAGTAAATGTTCAACACTCTCATAATCATCCAACATTTAACATAGGAAGAGGTGGTCTGTTTTACTGTGTGTTCACTTATAGTCCTTGGGCCAGACCAGATATGGGTAACCACCTGAGGTGGCAAAACATAAATGGTGTCAAATGTTTTGTAGGATCACCCTAAGTACAACAACATGTTAAGGCATCTCCAAATGAGTAGCTTTTTAGTGTCTGATTTTCGTAGTTTTGTATTTTCCCATTAGGTTGGATTTTAATATATTTTGTTACCCATACACTGATGTGTTTTAAGGACTGTCTACTCAGTACTTTCCCAAGTTCTGTGGAAAAAAAACACACGGGTAAATCACTCGATGGATTTTGAACCTATGAACTTTGCATTGCTAGAGCAGATGTCATACCACTACACCACTGAGCTAACCCAACAGGTAGAGGCAGTTGGAACAAAACTAAGAAAAGTACCGAGTATATAGTGCTTAACACACAACTATGGTATCATCATCATGCAGAAAATTATCTCCACATGTCCGGTGGCACTTTTGGAGCTCGGTCATGTCTGGAGAAATTGGACCAAATATCTGCATCTCTAACTTACAGACACTGCAGCATAAGCGTTGTTGACCAACACATCAAGACGTCCGTTCTGCTCTTTGGAAATCTGCTCAAATAGTTGCTTAACCTGTTCATCGTCAGCGTGATCGCACTGGACAGGGATGCATTTCCCACCACGAGCTTCAATCTGTGAAAAAACAAATGGAAAAGAATATTCCACTGGTTGCATAAATTGCCTGATGACGCAAATGTGGAGAGACACAGAAGGCGGTCAGATTGAGCGTAGGGTGGTCGGGTTTGCATAGTAGTATCTTTCCCCGCCTTCCACCTCTAGGACCCCCAGTTCGAATCATGCCAAAGTCAACATTTTATGTGGACTGTTTATTCAGTCCCTACACCTGACTGCAGGGTTTTCCTCCCACACCTAAAAATTAATCTTGGATAGTACAGTGATTACGCTCGCTTTTCTGAGAGTCCTTTCAAATGAAATGAAATGAAGTGTGGCGAGACACAGACAGCGGTCAGTCAGGTTGGGCGTACGGTGGTTGGGTTGGCGTAGTGGTATCTTCCCTCATCTTCCACCTCTAGGAGCTCGGTTCGAATCATGCCATGGGCACAATGTAAAATGGCTTTTCAGTCTATAACTGACTGGAGGTTTTTCCTCCCTCATCTAAAACTGAATCTTAGAGAGTACAGTGATTAAGTTCTCTTTTCTGAGAGTCCTTGGCTTTAAATGAAATAAAACGTGAAGAGTCGGGTTGGCATAATGGTATCTTTCCTTGCCTTCAACCTCTAGGACCCCAGTTCAAATCACACCAAGGGCACTATGTGGATTGGGTTTTCAGTCCCTACCTGACTGCGTTGGTTTTCCCTGGAATATTTCTCTGGGGTTTTCCTCCCACATCTAAAACTGCAACTTCCTTCATTGTCTTCTCTCCATTTGGGTTCTTGACTAGTACATGTAGATGGATTAAGTTTGCTTTTCTGACAGCCGTTGGCTTCACAAGAAATGAAATGAAATTAAATCAAACAAACTGTGAAAAGATGGATGTACTTTGCTCACCTCCTCGGCTGTTGTTGTTAAAGAGCCTGAAGTTCCTGCCTTTCCATCAGACTTGGGTTTTAGCGTTCGTCCTTTTGGGATTAAAGTTAATAACAACAAATAAATAATGAGCACTGACTAAGTGTTACATACATAAATTATGCTTAGCAAATTTTAATGGCCTGACAATTCGAGCGAGCAGAATCTTTATTGAAGGCTAAATGTCAATATGCATACATGTATATAACCACAGGCCTTTGTTGTTGAAAAAGCAAGGGCACCCAGGCATTTTCTCAGTGAGGAAATTGTAAATTTCTGCTGGAGCATTTCAAGGGCACAAAGGCAATGACCAGGGCCCAATTTCATAGAGCTGCTTAAGCACAAAATTTTGCTTAAGCAAAAAAATCATTGCTTAGTAAAATCAGATTACCGGCCAAGACTCCACTCAATTGTTATGCTTATGCACTCAACAGCTAAATACTAGTCGTAAGCAATGTATATGGCATGACATTTTGGCCAGTAACATGAGTAAATAAAGCGAGCTGTTTTCTTGCTTAAGCAAAATTTTTGCTTAAGCAGCTCTATGAAATTGGCCCCTGGGGGCATGGAGGCAATCACCTTCGCTGCCTCTGTAAAGTATCAGGACTGTAACAAGGTATACTGGTGTAACAGAAGCAATCAAGTTCAAATAAATGAAGAGAGAGAGAGGGGGAGAGTGAGGCAGAAAGCACAAAAAAGGCTCTTCAAGGGTTGAAAAGTCAGGCTGGAGGCTTATTTTGCTTTTTTAATTTAGTTCTCTTGAAATTCATTCTTTCATGCAGTCCATGCAGAGCATCGGGTGATGGCCCTCCAAACACGTTGGTCCTTCATTGCTGTACGCAGCTCCTCCTGTTGCAGTCCTTGCACAAGGTGTCCATCAGGTGGTTTGTGGTCTACTGCTACGGGAACAGTGTCCCAAATTGGGATAATGTTCACCTACTCTTAGATTTATGAGGCTTGTTCCGCTGTTGCCTTCGTGGCGATGATAGCGGAATGAACCTCATAGTTGTAGGAGTAAATAACGTCAACCTAGATTATTTTACCTGTGATATAAACTGTAGCCCCAGCTTCTCCAAGCTGCAAAGCAATACCTCTTCCAATGCCTCTAGTTGCACCAGTCACTAGACACACTTTGCCTGAGAGTGGAAGAGCCATAATCGTCCTCTCAGTATTCCTGGATGAAAGATTATAAATTACACAAAATTATTAATACATGATTGGTAGAGCTGATGAAAGGCTGAAAATAGTGTTTACTTTGTCATCAATCAACCATACATGAAATAATAAACCTGTACTAGACCCTGTAACTGGGGCTCCGTACCCCTTTTTCTTTCCTCGAAATTTAGTAATTATCAATCTAGTTGTGATAACGTAACCCTCCTGCCGACGGCGCAGGAGGATTACATTATCGCAACTATTATCAATCGTACTTTACTAAAACGACCGATAATGACAAAATTTCGATAAAACTGGGGCGCTGTGTTGATCTTACTATATAAAATATAGTGCTGGTTGTAACATTAATAATAATTAATAATTAAGTGGATGAACATTATGCGGTTAGCAAAGTTTAGTTGCCTTGCCCGTTCAAATACCTTGCTGCTGTTTTTTATTTCTCAAATTTATAGTGCCTTTTGCATAATTAACTAGAATCTCTCTTAAAGGATTTTGTATTTTTAATGCCCATAGTGCTTTTAAAGTTTTAACTGCTTGTATAGTTCTATATTTTTATACTGTATGCCATGTTTTAATAATGTCCATCTGGATCTGTAATGTCCCTTTTTGTCTCTTCGTAAATTGTGGCATCCGGAGATAACTCGACAGTAATTTAGTTTACTTTTTAAAAATCCTTCAGGGGTGCTGCTTTTTTTGTTATTGTATTGTATGTTCTTGTTTTTGTTTTCTTACTGTTCTTATTGTCTGTGCTTGAATTTTTTCCTGTGAAATTAATAAATGAAATGAAATGAAATGAAAGTTATATCATGTTCATCCGAATTATCATATATGTTCATCCACCACCACCAATTGCAGTCCTCCCCTTCATTGACAATCATCTAATGGCAATGCAGTGATTTTTAATTAAGAATAAGATAAAGCCTTTCTCTATGGATAAAGACTAAAAAGAGTCAAAGTTTGTTTTTTCACCTCCATTGGCTATTTTTAGTAAAATAGGCCCCTACCAACTAGGCAGTACCTCTGGCACTATGATTTAATTTAACAACTTCTCCGTGTGTAGCAAATTACTCAAACTACTTACATACAGTTTCTACCTTTTTAGTCTGGGAAATTGCAATATCTTGCTTGGTTCTTGCTTGGTTGCGAAACAGTTTACAGCTATATTACACCTCCTGCACTCTATACTACCTGCTATCTGTGAGCAATCGATCATCTGTTTCTCTGTTATGCAACACTTTACAAAAGTTGACCCTGTCCCTTCACTACTTCTTGCTTTCTTTTGTACAGTGTCTGCATAAAAATGAGTAGAGGACTGGTACACAAGTTTAATGGTTGTGCGTAGTCTTAATTGAATTTTTAGTGGAACGAAGAAAACGTGCGGGACTCCTTGAACCTGTAAACTCCACACTGACGTGCCAGCTCTCTACCAAAATAGCTTATCTGGTATCTAGCCCTATGTTTATGTTGGCGGTCTCTCTATTTTGTAGTTCATTACTTTGTTCACATTATTTTAAAACCCTGACAGCAATCTTTCTATTTGCGCACTCTAGCGGCAGCTAATTCTTTAGCAGTGACTTGTGGAGAGAGGCTAAGCAAAACACTTTCTGTTCAGTGTTTGACATGTGTGCTGCAGGATGAACACAACTTGCTGGATGGATTTTGTCACAAATGTGTCGAATTTATGCATTAAACATTACAATGATGCTCTGCCCAAGAAGGGAAAACCACAGGTCAACAGGGAATGGACGTTGCTGGCGGCAGTTGTGCAGAATTCTGCTGCTTCCAGTGAGCGAATTTCAAGTATAACAATTTCATTCATAAATCATCTAGTAGATGTTCGGCACTAACTTAGTGTGTGTGGGGGGGGGGGGGATTAGTGTTTAGTTTCATCCGATAGTCACTTGACTTAGGATGAAAAAATTAAAATAAAATATAATTTTTTACAAAAAGGGATAGGGCCTATCTCATAAAAGTCATAGGGTTAGAGATGTTCGGTACTTTGTGTCGGTCACTTTGTTCGGTCACTTAAGATAACCTGCGTATGGTGCCGCCACTTTTTGTCAATTTTTACAAAAAGGGATATCTCATAATATACATAACTTCATATCTAATGAACATGTGGTGTTGCACCATCAAGAACTTTTCCGTTATTTAAAATTAATTAAATTAGGTGTAACTCTAGCTCAATCATAGTTGCGATAATGTAACCCTGCTGTTGACGACCTCGGCAGGAGGGTTACGTTATAAATCGCAACTAGTTCAATCATTGAGGAGGAAGACCCTTATGATCATGCATGATGGTATATTGGTACCACACCAGGACAGGGTTTAATAATAGTTGCGATAACGTAACCGTCCTGCCGACGGCGTGCTGGCTCCGCCGTCGGCAGGAGGTAACGTTATCGCAACTAGACGGGGGTGTGTTTTTTCGCAGTCTTAACCAAACTATTTTGGTCATTACTGGCCATTTGACCAAACGGGAGTTATTGGTAAGGTTAGTAATACATGTACTAATATTATGCACACGCGCGCCAAGCCTAAATTCCCCACTTAAACTAACCCTTGATGAAATAAGTATGACTTGAGCTCTGAAATCACTGCTCTGCGCAAGCACTGATTCTTTGCGTACGGTAAGCACAGCCATGCCCAGCCCTGATGGAACCTAGCTACATACATGTACACCCAGTAAATGTTCCAGTATAAACATTTGGAATTGTGTCGTGTCATACTGTTCCGCCCCAACTTGATAATCGTCCCAACTATAGTTGGGACTGTAGATGTGCCCTTTCCCTACTTCTGAGTCCTAGAACTATATGAGGTTCATTCCACTATCATCTCCACAAACTATAGCGAAACAAACCTCGTAGTCTAGGAGTAAATTACACTGATAGCCTCGGAATGAACCTGACAAAATGCCTCACACCTCGAGAGCCAAAGTATCACTCAGGCCTGTATTCTAGAGAAGTCAATGACGATACTGGGGGATAGATATAATAATAATAATAACAATAATAAAACCATTTATATAACACCTCCTAAGGTTAGAAAGCGCTCAGAGATATCATTCATTATCTTCCAGTACGCGCTAATCCTCCAATCAGATTTGCAGAATGCAGTGGTGATAAAAACCTATATTGCACGGCTAATATCACTACCATGTGTCTTGTGTGTTCTATGTCACGCACCAAGTGTGCTTGAAGATAAATACGTTATCACACGCGCTTGTGGAAATACGGAAAATATAGCGCGTCTGCGTCCCATATCCAACTCGGCCTTCGGCCTCGTTGGATATGGGATGCAGAAGCGCTATATTTTTCCGTATTCCACTTGCGCTTGTGTGATAACTTATATTATCTTCCAGTACGCGCTAATCAAACAATCAGATGCTCGAACTGGAGGGGGGATAAAAACATTTATATAACACCCAAGCAGATCCTTGCCATTTGATTGGAGGATTGTCCGTCACGTGATAGCAAATAAAAGTACCATTGCACGCTGAGTCACTCACCGTGCTTTTTCGTTCCATCCGAAAAGTACCATTGCACGCTGGCACGCTGCCAGCGTGCAATGGTACTTTTCGGATGGAACGAAAAAGCTGAGTAAAAACATCACTGCGGCGTGCGCGTGCCTTTGGTAACGCAGCAGGTGTTCTGCAAGAAGGCATTGTAAAATTACTAGCATTCGGCTTCTACAGTTGAAATTGTTTGTTTTGAAAGTTGTATCTTTCAATCAAAATTACAAGGTTCTACTTGGATGTTATATAAAACAAATAATGAATGTTTTTCATTCGTGCATTGGTACGGTGCGAATATGTTCATTCGTTGAAAGCTGGAATGTTCCATTCAACTCGGCTCCGCCTCGTTGAATAGAACATTCCATCTTTCAACTCATGAACATATTCGCACCATTGCACTCATAAACATTCATTATGTGTATAATATACTACTTCCTCTCTGTTTTATATCATACTTCCTAAGTTTTTGTTCAACACAGTGCGTATTGTGAGTGTCAATGCGTCACGCTCTGTATACGGACAGTTCAAAAATTACATTCTAAACTTTATGTGCGTGCATGCTGTTCGTCGTGAAATAACGTTCTGAAATTTTAAACATTGCGCGTTGCACGTGATACTGGAAGATAAATTCGTTATAACACGCGCGCTCGTGGAATACAAAAAATTTAGCGCGTCTTCAGCCTCGTTGGATATGTGACGCAGAAGCGCTTCCACTCGCGCTTGTGTGATAACTTATATAGTTTCTTTATAGAAACTCACGGGAGAGCCAGTTATAGTTTCGATAAATAGTATCAATCATGTTGTTTCTGAAATAGAAACTTTGATTGGCTGTTATTTTCCCGCTTCTTTCTGGATCCTTCCCTTAATCCCTTTCCCCTCTCTTTTTCTATAAATGGATAAATGTATTTGTTTGTACTTGTTTTATGCCTCTTAAGAAGGTCCAGTTTGGATCGAAAGCTACGGCCATCTACCCTTTTTATAATAATAGCAATCATTAGTATACCATTCTGTTTCAATTTTATTTCCAGTGACAGCAACAGACGGCTTGAAGGTTGTTGCTATGGCAACAGGATCAAAGTGTATTGGCCAGAACAAGATGAGCAAAGAAGGTATAATACAGATTGACTGGTTTTGTCTTCAATAAAGTTTTGGGATTGTGAGTGTGGAGTCCGAGGAATTGAAACACCAAATTCGGTTGTTTTTCAAATGTGGTATGAAATGCTGCATCAAGGCTACCTCGAACACCTTAGATTCCTGGATGTCTGTGGCTGGACTACAGATCAGTGACTAGCCGTAGATCACTGAAAAGAAATTTGTATCTTTATTTTCTCCTGCCTTTTCTTTAGGTAATGGGTAACTCAAGGTTAAAAAAGATATATAATTTTTCTGTTTTATTTTTTCTAGGGAACATCATCAATGACAGTCATGCAGAAGTTTTGGCAAGAAGAGCATTTATAAGGTACGGAGAAATAAATGTATTATACCAAGTCCAACAGCCCTCCAACTGCCCCCTCCTTTTCCCAAAAATCTAAAGATTGATAAAGTTAGTACAGCTATAAACAAAAATAACTACAGAAGTTTGTGCTGTAATTCCCTTGTTTTATTTGCACTTTCAAACTTTAAAGTCAGCGATAGGAGTCCAAAGTTCTAGAAGATGTTTTACCACAGCTATCCCACCCCACCCCAAACTCATATTTCCAGTGCACTAATGACTTTATAAGAGAATTCTCAAAGTTATTTTTTTATTGTGAACCACCAGATACCTAAACGAGCAACTCCACTTTGCCTACTCCGATCAGAGAGAGAGTATCTTCACGGGACCCGATCAAAACTTCAAATGCCACCTCAAGGATGACGTAGAGTTTTACTTCTTCACGAGTCACACACCTTGCGGAGATGCCTCTATATTCCCAAAGGAGGACCCACCCTTGATTGTGTCCTCTCATGATGAATCTAAGAATGAGACTCTAAGAAAGGAGGCAAATGTTACGATCAAGGAGAAAGATACTGATTTTGAGGGAACTGATTGTGAAAGGGATTTCAGTCCAGGAATAAAACATAATCAAGATCACAGAAAGGAGGAGATATCCTTGACTGTGTCCTCTCATGACGAATCTAAGAATAAGACTCTAAGAAAGGAGGCAAATGTTACATTCGAGGATAGAGATGCTCAACTTGGGGGAACTGATGGAGACATCGATTTTAGTCCAGGAATAAAACGAGATCAAGATTACAGAAAGGAGGAGACGCCCTTGACTGTGTCCTCCTCTCAAGACGAATCTAAGATTAAGACCCTAAGAAATGAGGCAGATGTTACGTTCGAGGAGAAAGGTTCTGATCTTGGGGGAACTGATTGTGAAACCGAAATCAGTCGAGGAATAAAACGAGCTAAAAAAGGTCTCGGAAAGGGAAGTGAGGATATCTCGTCTGTTTTGCCAGCGCCCTCTGAGGATTTCTGTTCGAGTAAGAGAATAAAGATGGAAGTGTTGACGTCGACAACTCATACAGAGATTAAAGGGTGTGACCGTAGGGTTCCAAAGGAATGGAGTGGAGAAACAAATAATGAAGAGCTTGCGTCCAATCCTGCCAAGTCTCCAAAAGGTACATAGCCCAATCTCATGAAAGCTGTTTAGCAGAAAATTTTGCTCAGCGATTCTTTGCTAAGCACGAAATGAGTGGAGCACCGGTATGGAATGTTGGCTGGTAATCTGTTTTTGCTTAGCAGGATTTGTCTATGCTTACAGGCTTTATGAAATTGGGCCCAGGTGTTTAGTTTTCTGCTTTACCAACCAACCTATTCTTTTACAGCACCATGTAATGGTTTATAAGGTGCTGTTTGGCAATATGCAGCCAATCAAACAAGGCACATTGGGGCGAACCCCTACTCTTTTCGATAAGTGCACTGGGTTCTTTACGTGCATTATACTCAACACACTGGACCTACGACTTTGCGTCCCATCCAAAGGATGCAGCAATAATGGTTAAGTGTCTTGCTTTAGGACACAAGCGTCAAGACCAGGACTCGAACCCACACTCTGCTGTTCAGAAACACCAGAGCTCGAATCCGGTGATCTTATCTAAGTTAATCTTATCCGCTCGGCCAGGACATGCCACTAATAATACTATTGCTCCTTTTCTTTAAAACTCAACCAGCACATACAGAAGTTGCAGTGACATCCAATGACATCTACCGCACCGGTGCCAAGTGCGTTCCAGGAGGACCCCAAGATTTACTCCACCACGGGGCGGAGTATCACAGAGTCGGCCTCCTTCGTTTGAAGCCTGGACGCGGTGATCGAACGCTGTCCATGTCCTGCAGTGACAAGATGGCGAGGTGGAATGTTGTAGGATACCAGGGTGCTTTGCTGTCACACTTTCTGGACAAGCCTGTCCACATGAAGACGCTTATTGTGGGAAAGTAAGAAGATACTATGTGTGTTTCAAAGTCTGTTTCATAGTTTTTTGTGCTCACTCAATTCAGTAGTCAACTTTGTTTTCTTCCTGTATGTTTTTGCAGATAACAAGTGCCTTTAAAACTTTTCTAAAATTTAAACAAATTAGCAGCCATATTTTGTGACATTTAAGTTCTCTGGATCTTTCATGTGAATTTGTAACATTTACTACAATCTCAAATTTTCCTTTGCACTGCACATAGGATAACCATTAAGTATGCATGAATCTTGCACTGCTCAAAAGCTTTAGACTTTGCCATTCAAGCAAACAAGCCCATCAAAAAAACCTAGAAATATGAAACTTTGTCATCATAGCCATTTTTTTTAATCATTTGGGCGAATGAAACTAGTTGGTAAAATAAATTTCTTTACTTCCAGATGTCCTTACAACCAAGCTGCGATGGAGAGAGCCCTCATTGGCAGGTTACAGCCAGTGTCCGACCTGCCAGAACCCTACCGCATCAACGTACCGAGTATAGTATCATCCCAGATAGCATTCCCTGATGCTAAGGATGAGGTGCAAGCTCAGTTTGCTGGGAACCAGGGAAAGATGGCACCTGCTGGTTCAGGTGAGTGTGGCTCCTGATTTGGACCTTGACTTAAACACTCTGCCAGAAAATAGATGCTAGCATTAGATTTTTCACTCAGCTCAGATCGATGATTGATGGTTTTAGGTTTCATGTGATTGATGGCCTTGTAAGCTTGATTTGGGGTTTTTATTTTCATGAAAGAAGTTCATCAGGCTGGTTGTTATTTTACATTTACTTTTTATGAGAGATCGCCTATTATCGCAAGGCTGGTCGGCCACTCTAAGGTGAGCTAGGGCTACACTTAACTGATTTGAGCCATCGATCCAAACCAACTGCCTCCAGCAACATGTTGCCACCTACTCCTGGGGCTGAAACAGGGACACCCCCTTCACAGTCCATAAGGATGTAGGCATGGATGCGCATCATCCACTAGGAGCCTGGCTGGTAGAGCAGAATGCACAACCTTCTCATCATTTTACAAAGCAATTACGGTTAGGGCACTTGAGCGGGATTCTAACAGACACGCCACAAATACAGAAAGCTGCAGTCTAGTTGTTGGGATTTTCAGGGGTGACTCAAATGTATGTATGGTATGTACTCCGAGGACAACCCCCACAAAAATTGAAATACACTTGTTTTTTTGTTTCTGTATCAAAGAACTTGAATTGATGGTTTCAATCTTGTTTTGTTTGATTGTCTTCGGAACATGTTTTATGTCCTTGTCGTCCCAAGTCCTTGTCTGTCTCAGGGAAATATCCAAAAGCATTATGCTTAAACTTTGTCCCTGCATGTTGACTAGTACGTTAATTTCTGTATACATGGTACAGCTATTATCTTCAAGTCGATAAACTGTATTACTGTTAAGTTATTTGGCATCCGTCCTTCATTATTATACTCATTGATATTATTTTGTTTTCTACTGTATACATTATTGTTATTGTCGACATGGAAAATAAATGTACATTGATTGACTGATTGATTGATTTAAAGGCAGTGGACACTATTGGTAACTGTCAAAAGAGTAGCCTTCACAGTTGGTGTATCTTAACATTGTGCACAAAATAACAAACCTGTGAAAATTTGAGCTCAATCGGTCATCGAACTTGCGAGATAATAATGAAAGAAAAAAACACCCTTGTCACACGAAGTTGTGTGCGTTCAGATGGTTGATTTCAAGACCTCATGTTCTAAATCTGAGGTCTCGAAATCAAATTCGTGGAAAATTACTTCTTTCTCGAAAACTATGGCACTTCAGAGGGAGCTGTTTCTCACAATGTTTTATACCATCAACCTCTCTCCCCATTACTCGTCACCAAGAAAGGTTTTAGGCTAATAATTATTTTGAGTAATTACCAAAAGTGTCCACTGACTTTAAGATGCTCAGAATTTGGAGCCAATAGTAGAGGAAGGAACTGTGAACCAGTTTGTCTTGCTATTATCACCCACAGCCATCATCTGGAGCAGGGTACAATGTAAGCCTTTAGAAGTGTCGGTGATTGGTAGCAGGCAAGGCGTCACCACCAAGAATCTACACAAAGTAGAGGCCAGGTAAGTCACAAACTGGGCATTAGACCCCTTGCACAATGCAGATCGCACCTCTGTACAATGCACATCTTCCATTCTACCTTTTTGGGAGTGAATTCTTTTGGTGCACGTTGCGACTCCCAAATGGCAGAGAGGAATCAACACCCAAAGGGGGAGGTCATTGTGTGTTGTGCAAGGGGTATAAAGCAATGCAAAAGTCTATCAAGTTTCTTCAAAATATCAAGTAATAAACCACAAGGGAAATATAGTAGAATTTTGATTTCATCATTTATAATCTAAAGTGTATGCATAACATTGGTTAGATTGAAAACATGAATTTTCACAGATTGGCATAATTACGACCACCATGGTACAAAGATAGTCATGGTAGAAAACTTCCCTTTAAATGTTTTTGCAGAAAATAGTTAATGGCCTGAAGATTTGTCCCTAACAGAGTCTTTCTCAAAGGCTAAAACAGAAGCAGTGAAGTGAAAATAAATTAATAGAGAGAGGGAATATAGAAGGGAGGCAGAAATCACACGGAAAAAGCAAGGGATAAACAAAATAATTTTGCCTTGAATAAGTGATATAGTCTCTGAGAAATGCTTGTAAAACATTTCTTTTTTTATCTCAGATTCCGAAAAAATCCAATGTTTCTAAAGAATGATGGGTTTGTTCAACTGTTTCGCTGTATATGTTGGGTAACACTAAGTGTGGATACTGGTCTTTGGCATGTACCACAGTTGTCCACATGCTTTTAACAAAGCACCCTGTAAACATTTGTTTGTTTGTATCTTAATTTCAGATGTAGTGTATGTAAGGCTGAGATGTTTCGATCGTTCAAAGAGTTGATGCAAGCAATCCCAGAACATCAGCTGCCACTAACATTGAGGTATGTACCTCGTATTGCGGGCAGGAGGTAGATGAATTCCAATTGGAGATGAAGTAAGGAGCCTGTTGCTCTGGCTTCTAAATGTCATACTGTGGTGGAACAATAAACCTTTTGTTGACCCCGTGAGGGCGCTCTCAAACATATTTGTATCACTTCCGGGGATATATTAATTCATACCCAAAACAGTTACTAAAGACTGGAACACATTACCACCACAGACATCTAAATCATCATGGACAATTAAGATCTTTAAAGGAGCTGTTATAATCCATATCTAAAGCAAGTTGAAACTATGGGGCAACAAAAGTGATAAAGGCTAATTACACTGTGCAGGACGAATCACTTATATACCTCCGGAAGGGATAACTCTGAGCGCCCTCGCGTGGTCAAAAATACGATGCATTAATGATTAGGCCCAATCTTAAATAAAATGGGGACAACAGCTACACCTATACTTGCTTTAACAGCAGCAACCTTTTCAGACAAGGTTTTAGCTTTAAACAATAGACTCCTTGCAACAGAGGTCAAACAATGGAAATTCAATCAAATCGTTTTGACCTCATATTTTGGTTGCTTTGTATGAAGAACCCAAATTTTCTTTTAAAATCATGAAAATTATTCACAAATTTTATATTTCTTGTTTGCAGGAGTTCTAAACTACAAAATTACCTTGATTTCAAGCAAGCTGCCACAGTTTACCAAGAAGCTCTGGGTCGCTTACTCCACGTCTTTGATACATGGGTCAAGAAACCCGAGGAATATTCACTGTTCAGTTGACAGTCACTGGCCTGACCTTCAAGATGTACTTGAGGAATAGTTTTCACTTCAAATTGTTGAGGTTTTTAGTCAGGGCCCAATGAGGCAGTTCACCACAGAGTTGTGCCTGGTAGGCCTGTAGGCCTGTACAATTTTACTGGAGCATTTCAAGGGCACCAAGGCAATGACCAGGGGGCATCAGCCCTGGCCCGGTTTATACTTCCTGCAAAAGCTTTGTTCAAAGCGAATAATCTTGCATCACAATTGGGTAGGCAGCGTGTACTGATTTTTGCATCACCAAAACTCCAAAACTTACTTTCGCAGTTGCATTTGCAGAAAGTATGAACTGGGCTTGATGCATTTTGGCCCATAGGGTGCCATAAGCGCAGAATTCTGTGGTAAGCAGCATCATGAAATTGGGCTTGGAATTTTAACTGGGCTTATTTCATAGAGCTGCTCGAGCAGATAATATTGTTTAAACATTTAAACATTGAACACGAGGCATGGTGTTTTTGCTGGTAACCTTATTCTGGTAAGCATAATTATGTTGTGCTTAGCAATTTCATGAAATTGTGCCCTGGACTTCAGACGTTTTACCTATTAATTTTTGTGAACACTCTTTTTACTTGCACACTTTTCTAAATTAATGATAAAATAAATAAAAATTGAAAAATATAAATAATGACACTGCTGAATATCTCTAGCGACGGTTGTTTGTTTTTTATTTGAATGTGTTCTTGTTAGTCTCCCCTGTCAAATAAAACGATCAAGGCGCCTACACAAAAACAAAATATTATACAAAGTAAAAAGTTGTCAACCTATGAAATTGGCATTAGATGCAAGTTGTCCTGTAACTGCCATATAGCAAGGGATCATGCCCAAAGGGAAAGTTGAAAATGGCTTTCGACTTTCATCTCAAACACAGGCATGCAACTTTATCTCGGATCAGCTGATTTCTTAATATTTAGTCTCATTTTTACCATTCAAAATTGATAAATACTTTACAAAGTCAATGAAGTTTTGTAATTTCCTCATTTTTTGGTGAAGTAACAGTTGCACGCCTGCGAATAAAAGATATTGACAACATAGGGAGACTGACAACACAAGGGCTAGATATAGCTCAGTTGGTAGAGAGCCGTCATGTCAATCTGGAGATTGAGGTTCAAGTCGTACTCTAGTAAATTTGTCTTTATCCAATCCCAAATGCGTTAACAAATTTATCAGTCAGTTTTCCTTCTGGTTTATTACTAAATATTTTTATTTTGTAACTTATCATTTAAAAAGCGAAGCTTGCCCCAACTTTACATTGGGCTCAAGATTATTACATACGTGTAAATAATATTTACACTGAAACATATTTAATTTTACAGGAAATTTTACCCAAAGCCAAATATTCTTAAGGATACAAAAATATAATTCAAGCTGTAAATAGACATGCTGAAAATGCATAGCTATCGATCGAGTGAAAGGCAAAAATCGTTATACAATAGAAAGGTGACGTACTCGCCCAAGCTACCTAGAGCTGCTAAAGTGCAAAAAGTAGCTCAGAGTTAACCAAATTATGCTTATCTGAATTAGACTTGTGGACAAGTTGTTGAATGTCTGTCGCGGTGATAGCATTCCGGCTCTCTGCGTGATATTCTCGCGGGACTGCTGCCCCCCCCCCTGCAAGATTACAATAATCAGCAGTAATCGGCAGGAAACCAGTAACAAGTTGTAATTTGGCTGATAACCTATTTATAAGCAAAGTTAAACAGGATACCAGTCACAGATGAACCATATGAAAATGGTGTACTGTTTTGGTTGGTAACCTTACGCTGGTAAGCAACATTTTGTCGTGCTTAGTTACTTTTTGTGATTATAAAAGCAGCTCTGTGAAATTGGGCCCCGATTTGAAAGTAAACACAAATAGATGACATACTGTAACTTACATTTTAAAGAGAAAAACAACAATGCCCTGAGTTCAATATGAACTATCACTGCTGTCTGAAACAGGGTTGTTTTGATAGCAAAAAATCTTTACTGTAAATCTTTCTAGAAAACAAACTATTATTTGGCACAACTTTCACCTGCATGCCTCGTAAACTTTTGACCTATTTAGACCTTATTGAATAAACCCTTTTTGCTATGAAAAGTCGCCATCTTGTAGGGCAAACCGTATGCGCGTCCCACGCAGCACGCAACATTCCCGGTTTGATTTCTACGGCACACGCCTGCACACATGCGCACACACATACAGGCATGTTTATGGTGCAGACCGAGGACTTCTCTTTGTTCTCCCATTGTGTTTATTTTTCAGACCCCATTGGTCCCCATTGGTTTTGTACACAAAATCTACCGAGGACTGTCCCTGGTGTGACTTTTTCCCGGATCCCTTTTGTTAAAGTCCTCAGTTATCAATAGTAGACATGCCCACATGCACCCACACGCGCACAGACGTCATGTTGTAGGTCAGACATTTGAACAGTGACGTCATATTCAATACGGTCTTTATTACTACTCTGTATTACTACTCTATCACATGTTTCCTGCAGGCATGAAGTGTCCACAGCTCTATTGTAGAAATTATTCAATCTTATAATAATGGTTACATCATCTGATTTTTCTCAACTTTTTATATGAAGAAAGGTGGCAAATCTCATAATGTGGTCAGCTGTTACTTTAACAGGCCTCAAATTAACCCACGATACCCACATCAATTACGAATTTAACGTCTATTTTTATCAATCCTGTATAATACATAACTCCCTCCCTTCAGCTATGAGTATATAAAAAACCTCTACACTGAATAAAAAACCAAACCTTACTACATTAAAAGGTTGATTTCCAGATCCAAAACTTCACCCTTACACCATGTTATGGTTGATCACACAAAACATGACCGTTGTCCGCGACACATTTTCCAGCTCTGATCCTGTATAACAGTACGCTCAACTCCCTTCTAAATGAGTATACAAATCAAAATTTGTACACAGAATAATAAAAAAAACTCACTTCCCTGAAAGGTTGCTTTCCAGACCCCAAAACTGAACCCTAAAACCACTGGATCTGTCAGGATGCTGGTCTGGTTGTGTGTAAGCGCCGTGAGGGAGTGGGTAGAACTCATTGTCTTGTTTGGGGTGAGGTTCAACCATGTCAACTTTTTTTCTGAATGAGTATACAACAAACTTTTATACTAAATAAAAAAACAATATATTTATAACTACCCTGAAAGGTTGCTTTCACGATCCAAAACTGAACCCTAAAACCACTGGATCTGTCAGGGTGGAGGATGCTGGTCTGGTTGTGTGTAAGCGTTGTGGGGTAGAGGGTAGAACTCATTATCTTGATTGGGTTGCTGAGGTCCCTGATTGCACTTGTCCAAGAGTTGTTGGATTGCCTCTGTGTCCCTCTCTCTCAACGAGTCTGAGAATTTCTCTCGCATACTATCCCTGACCTGTTCACATTGAATAAATATTGACAGAGGTTCACTGTACGCAGGTTTTAGAAAGACGTATACTGTCCCTGATCTGATCACATTGTGAATAAACATTGACAGAGGTTCACACTTAAGCTTTTTCAGATTTAAACTTCGGGGATAAAATTACTTCCTTCTCTTAAACTAGACTACTTCAAAAGGAGTAGATTCTAACAATTTTTTATAAAGTCAATGGCTCTTCAGTGCTCCCAAGTAAGCTTTTACTGTCAATAACTCGTAGAGTAGTCATCAAAAGCGAACCCTGCCTTAAGGCCGAGTCACACTGCAGCGATCACGATGCTAAGAGAACGCATTCTATTGGTTGAATTGCTCTACACAGAAAACGTACACGCTCATTCAACCAATAAAATGCATTCTCTTTGCTTTGTGATCGTTATCGTTTTTGTTATCGCTGCAGTGTGACTCGGCCTTTACACATCATTCTTCACATTCAGCACCTTTGACCTTTGCCCTTTCTCACCTGTCCAACCTGTGTGTGCTCAAATGTCTGAAGCTGTCTCTGGAATCCAAAGTTAGGGTTGGCCACTTGCCTGGCCTGCTTGACTGCTTTGAGACAATCCCTCCAGCCATGGTCAGTCACGGTCATCAGGTACGCTACAGTCAGCGTTACACTCCTTGACACTCCAGCAATACTGTACCCAGAGAAAAAAAAACACATTCGTTGAGAGGGGGGTAAGGGATCATAAAACAAATATCAACAATAGTCCGATGTAATTTCAGTTTTGAAAGATTAGCCCCTTTCACATGAGAGCAATTTAGCAAGGGTCCCTTGCCAAATTGTAGCATGGTTGTAAGATTTTACAAAATGCACCTCGTGTGAAAGGACAATAATTTTTGGAGTGTCCAGGGTCCCTTGTCAAATCTTGTCCGACATTGCTACATTTTGTCAGAGGTCCGGACAAAATCTTACACTAGCGGAAGTTTTGACCAAGGACGTGGGCTTCATCATCGTGTGAAAGGAATCCTTGTTTATTGAACGACGTCCTAGGTGAAAATGCCCATACAGCGCGTGCTATTGTTGGTGCTATCTTGTCCAATCAAGATGATCAGGATTACCAATTCGTCATATCACTCTCATGTCGCACAAGGGTTGTTAGTTTTTTAACTTTGCAGTGGGAAAGCTCACAAAATCAGTCTCACATGGTGATAACAAATAAACAATCCAGGCTCGTAAAATTTGTAGCAAGGGACCCTGGCTACATTTTGGCAGTGTGAAAAGGGGTATTGTGTTAAAGCCTGGAATTATACGGAGGTCACAGAGGCCAAGGCCTTGTTGCCCTTGGTCTTGGCCTTGGTGCCCCTTTAAAAGTTTTCCATAGACTTTAAGATTCTCCTATATATATAGACGTGACCTCTGCAAAATGAAAGCGGTCTAGCCCTCTCAAAGATTATGATTCCGCAGGCCTGGAGTGGATTTCACAAAGAGTTAAGACTAGTGATCATCTCGAGTTAGGACGAGTTACTTGTTGTCCTTAACTTTAGGACTAGCCATAGGTTTGTAATATCTCCTGGGACTGGTCCTAACTCTTTGTGAAGTCGACCCCAGGTAACGTTAAGGCCTGGGGAGACCATACAACAAATCAAAGAAACAGTTCTTTCTTTTCTAGGACATTACTTTTAGTACTACATACTACATTAGTTACATGTATGTCTTATCTACCAAGCATCTCACCACAAGCTTTGGCTTTGGCTTACACGCTTGTTTAGGTTTTGTGTCTTGTACCGGTATAGCTGGATTTATGGGTATTTCTTCAATTCATTCTCTTCGTTTGTTATGAATTGTTCAGAAATCTTGGTGATGTACAAAAATGTGTTTTAAGAATTGAGAGGTACTTACCAGTGCACAAGTACGCAGCCCTGATTCACTCTGCAATTGTGGATGAATTCAGTGGATTTGTAGAAAAACTGAGAGCTAAAATTAAACACATATGTGTACCATTATAATTAATTAAGCAGATTTTTTTTTAAGCGTACTTTTTGAAGCGCTATAAAAAGCCAAGATCATGCTTCCCACTGTAGCAAAGTGATGAGGATGGTTGCTATGCAAACAATCAATACGTACAGTATTTTCCAATTCACCGATCCATTAGGCTCTGCCCACAAGAACATGTGCGCCTCTCCCAAACCATTCTGCACAACTCTGCCGCGCATACCAAGCAAACACGCACGCATGTCAGACCTTAATAATTTGTCAGACTTTTTGTTGCGCAATGGGTTGTGATTGGTCAATACGTAATGGGGCGGGGCTTAATGGATCGGTCTATTGTGTCTAAGAAAAGTGGCTTCACGTAAAGTAGAACCAGTTTTTGTTGGCCTGCTGCAACCCGTCCCAGCCCAGCAAAGTTCAGTAAGATAAAGGTCTCTTTTACATAATTTGTACTTACATGTTTGCAGTAGGAGTATCTGCTGAGTTTAAGCAGAGGTACTCAATATGCTGAGGAAAGAAAACAAGAAACAACCCGTTTTTATGGCAAAACAGCCAATCTCTACACTTGCTTTTTTCAAAGTATCATTTTCAAGTTAAATTGTTTTGCAACAGAAAGGGCGGCCTGGGACCTGTTGAAAATGTTTGCGAAAACCTTTCTCTTTCCTTCATGAAGGTACTCTTTAGTAAGGGAAGATCTATTATACCCTCGCAGGATTATCAAGCATGGAATGCTTTACGATCGTCTGAAAATTCTTACCGGGAGTTGTCCCTTAGGATGGTCGTGGATTGCCACGATGTGTGTGATGTTATGATTACGCAATGCCTCCTGATCTTTTGCATCTGAAAAGAATCAGAACGTTTTGAATTGAATGTAAAGCGAGATATTTCTGATGGGTTGCAGGCCTGGTATAACACAGAGGTCACGGAGGGCATGGCCTCTGTTGCCCCTGGTCTTGGCCTTGTTGCCCCTCCATATTTTGGTTAATAACCTTAATCTGGTAAGCCTAATTATTGTTTTGCCTTGTTACTTGTTGTGCTTAAAGGCAGTGGACACTATTGGTAATTGTCAAAGTCTAGCCTTCACAGTTGGTGTATCTCAACATATGCATAAAATAACAATCCTGTGAAAATTTGAGCTCAATCGGTCATCAAACTTGCGAGATAATCATGAAAGAAAAAACACCCTTGTCACACGCAGTTGTGTGCGTTCAGAGGGTTGATTTCGAGACCTCAAGTTCTAAATCTGAGGTCTCAAAATCAAATTCGTGGAAAATTACTTCTTTCTCGAAAACTATGGCACTTCAGAGGGAGCCGTTTCTCACAATGTTGTATACCATCAACCTCTCCCTATTATACTCGTCACCAAGAAAGGTTTTATGCTAATCATTATTTTGAGTAATTACCAATAGTGTCCACTGCCTTTAAGCAAGTCTTTGAAAGTTTGGCCCTGGTGTTCTGATCAGCAACATGTTGGTTTAAGTCCAGCCCATAAAACACTTGTGTCCATAAAGCTAGACAGTTTTGGGATGTAAAGCTATCTATAGGTCCCGTGTCTTGTGTAATAAAGAGAAGCCAGTGCATTTATTGTTAAGAGAAGGGGGTTTACCCAAGTGTTTTCTGGCATGGTCTGGCAGCAACAAGTTTGTTTTGTCATTAAATTTCCTGTTCAAGTCAATCTAGTCTGAGCTTTTTGTGTGAAGCAGGAATAGAGTCAGGAAACTACAACAAGAATCTTTCATACAAGTTATTTCTTACCTCTGAAGTTTCCAACAAAAAGACCAGGAATAATCTGCAAGTAAAAGATTCAGAAACATTACACCCTATGTCATTTTCTGAACTTTCAGCTCAGTGTCAACTTATTCTCTCAACACAAAATGTTCAGCTCTCTTCTTTAAAATGCGAGTTTCTTTATGACTTTGCTGTTCAGAATTGTCACTGTTGAGGCACTACTTTGTTCTTCAGCATATAGATTTGTTTATGAAGCCATAAAACTTTTAATAATAAAAATTTGGGCTTCCCAAGTTCGAATGCGCCCCAGACTTGCACAGTTTATTACAATCCGATTAGCATTATAATTTACTCAATAAGCCTTTTGGAGGTATGGCAGACGTGATAGGAGTGTACTTTTTGGGTATATAAAGACAAATTTACCCAAACCTTTAGACCCAGTAACTGGGGCGCTGTACTCCTTTTTTTCGAAATTTTGACATTCTCGGTCGTTCTAGCTAGTTCGACCGAGAATGTCAAAATTTCGAAAAAAAGGAGTACAGTACTAGCTAGTTCGACCGAGAATGTCAAAATTTCGAAAAAAAGGAGTACAGCGCCCCAGTTAATTACTAGGTCTAGATGATGTCCCACACACATTTAATAATAATAATAACAATTACAATTCTTTAGCGCATTTCACAATAACCGTATCAATGCGCTTTACATATAACATCCCTTTTTAATGTTTCTCAGCTTAATTCCTTGGGGGGTATACAGCCCTGAGCTGCCTGTAAGGCGCTTGTGGCGTTTTCATACACAATATCAACCTCTACCCTCGCAGGTACCCATTTATACCCCTGGGTGAAGAGAAGCAATTATAGTAAAGTATAGGCTCCAGGACACAAGTGCCACCCGGGATTCGAACCCACACTCCGGCACCATGCACTGTTTCTCGGAGGGGTCATTCTTACAAATACATGACACCATTCCCCAGGACAGGGGTCTACCAACAGTCATTCTTTCCCAATAGCATTAGGATATGGAACAATCTCCCGGAAGACCTGATCAACTTCACAACTCTTGCTAGCTTTAAGCAGGGTGTACAGTCAGACCAGCTTCGCTAGGTCAGCCCGAGATGTTTTTAGCCGCACTCTACGTTCACTGTTCACCCACCTGCACTGTATATATCCACACCCTAGCATGCACACAACAACCACAGCACATAATAATACACCAGGTGGTGGACTATACTTCTTCTACGGAAGAAGAAGAAACAGAAAGGGACAGTATATTACCTCGCTCATTCCAGCCCCCATGCTTTTATGGGAGAAGTAGTCTGCTAATGAGCAGAACGGTTGTTTTTGGACACCAGGTGTGAGGTTTGTCAATGGAATTCCTAAGCAGCAACACAAGCAGCGAGAGACCATCAGTCAAATCAAGGTGATACAAACTGGCGTTCACAGATCATGGGCTATCTATAGCTCCTGTTTGGAGAATCCTTACAGGAAAATGAACATAATGTACCTGTCAAAATAATATCACGTCATTGGTTTAGATAAAAAACAATGTTAAATACTAAAAAAAGTATGATATCATTAAAAGTAAAACTACCTTCCCCAGGTTTTAGCTGTTCAATCTGCAAGATACATGAGATAAAAACAGGAATCCTTTAAAGCCATTATAATACACTTTCGGAACAGAATTTGTTTTAAAGTTTACAGATATACAAATAACTTACAGGGTTTACAGAAGGTAATGGTGAAAGACTTCTCTTGAAATATTATTCCATGAAATGCTTTACTTTTTTAAAAACATTAAAACAATTATAAATTCTCGTTATCGAGAATTACGGACTATTTTAAACACATGTCATGACACGACGATATGTGCGAAAATAAGGGTGGGTTTTCCTGTTATTTTCTCTCGACTCCAATGACCGATTGAGCCTAAAGTGTTGGCCTTTGGACAATACTGTTTACCGAAAGTGTCTGTGCAATGGCTTTATTTAAAACAAAACTTTTTAAGGTAATAATAATAATAATAAATAATAATAAACGAGACTTATAAAGTGCATTTTACAAAATTCAATGCGCTGGAAGAGTGCTACGGAAAAGACGATTATGAGAATAGATATGTTTTTAATTTACTCTTGAATGTCTGGAGTGTGTTGGTGTTCCGAATATGACTTGGTAGGGCGTTCCAGCACCGGGGACCAGCGACTGAAAAGGACCGGTCCCCTGCCATTTTGTGTGTGCGAGGGATTGTTAGATTCTGGCCGGAGCGGAGCCCACTCCGGCCAGGTTTGTTGAAATTTAGCGACTCTGTAAGGTATTGTGGAAGTACCTTAGAGAGTGCTTTGTGCATGTTCACTGATGTTTTGAAGGTGATGCGTTGTTTAACTGGTAACCAGTGTAATTGTTTGAGAAGAGTGGATGCGTGTGTGTATTTGGGTTGCAAGAAAATGATACGTGCAGCATTGTTTTGGAGCCTCTGTAGACGGTCAATGTCAGCTTGCTTAATACCATTGAGGAGAGAGTTACAATAATCCAGTCTAGACACCACACGGGCTCTGGCAGCAGCGTGGCATGTGTTTGTGTCAATATATTTGCGTATTTTGGAGATGTTTCTGATGTGATAGTTGATGGACTTGCATGTACGTACGTGTGACGTGTGTGCTCATTGTCATGGAGCTGTCGAAAAAAGACAATAAGGTGGGCAAACTCCGTATATAACATTAATAAGAACCCGTGAAGAACGGTAAATACAGGGAAATCCAATACAGGTAACTACAGGTAACAAGTAATGCCCAACCAACATTTTTGCGATTGAAACAAATGTTGAAATGAAATTGAAAGCCACTTACACAAGTCACAATTTGATTTTGACAAGCAAAATATTTATTTCGACAGTTTTATTTTTAAGGTTTTTATGTTTATGATGAATTGAATGAATGGATTCAACTAAGTTTTCAAGAATTTGTGATGACTGCAAAGGCACTGATAACGCACACATACTTACAAAAAACAACAGAAATGCAATTTTTCATTCGGTTTCCGCCTCCCTTGTTTACAAAATTTGTTTGTTAGAAACTCTAACTAATGAAGTGCGCCCCCTTGCGGGAGGGCCCAACAAAGTATCACGTACAAACTGAAGAAAATGTTTGGTTTCACTTTACATCGATGTTTAACCATTTAGAACGTCGAAAAACTACAACTTTGTTCGAGGAAACGTCATTAATATTGTGTTTGAATAATCTACGGAAGAAATATTACCACATTTGCAGCAGTCCGAAGAGTAGAATAGAAGATGCACTGACGACACTGACAGTCAACAAAATTGTAAACAAAGTTCACATAATATGCATAAAATTGAAACCCAGACTTGTACGTGTAGCATCTGTTGCCACATTACATTGACGATATGGTCACCAGTCTTTTTGGGGCTGCTAAATAAATTTGTGGGCGTGGCAGCAAATCAATTAATCTGATTGGTCTGGTTTTTTTTAACGCACACTACTACGTAGTCTTGGTTCAGGACTCTCCTGGATTTGTAACAAGAAAGCGCGCTATCACCCCCAACGCGCTATCAACCACGAACCGCTATCACAGGAGAGTCTTGGAACATTCGTTAAATCTCCCCCCAAAATCGGGGGGAAACATAATGTGCGTGCGTAGGTTTCCCGCAGAACCCGCCCCTTTTTGGGGGGAGATTTAACGAATGTGCCAAGACTCTCCTGTGATGATAACGGTTCTCGGGTGGTAGCGGTTCGTGGTTGATAGCGCGTTGGGGGTGATTGCGCGCCCTGTTGTGACAAATCCAGGAGAGTCTTGAACCAAGACTAACTAGTACGCAGAAAGCACGTGTCTTCCCCCACACACTCTCCATCCATCCACACCACACACACTCTGCAGTATATACGTACGTATGTACATGTACTACATACGGATGGGTACACCGACCAAAGTCGTTATGCAATTGCAATATTGAGATCGCAACTTTCGAACACGAATGCATGTTTTCCAGAGATTTAATTATACATTTAAAATAAAAGAAACAAAGTTAGTATCCATGCATGCTATCGAAGAGAACTGTAAGAAGGGTAACGTACCCCTCATTTCATTTGTATAAAATATTACATGTTTAATATTATGAGCTATGCATACGACATGTACAGTGCTAGTGCCCACCGCACGCCCCAGGTCTGTCCTTACTCTAAGTTATTATGCAGTACTGAACAGAGAGTGTGCTGTTGTCTCATAAAAATATAATTTAAGTATTTTTATTGTCAAACTAATTAATGATAGTGAAACACCACAGTGGGTGCGTTCGTTCGATTAGCTCCCCTGGGTCGACCCCGGTGTGTGGCGTGTTTTTTTTCCAGGACAAACGTGTGCAGATAATTACCCACGTTCGTCCTGGAAAAAAAATCCGCCACACACCGGGTTGACCCTCACCCAGGGAAGCATAAACGAACGCACCCAATATGATTTTGTAATTATAATAATATTAATCATTAATTAATAATGTTATACTTATTTAATGTTTTACCAAATTATATTACTATTGACTTCGTTTTATAATACATAGTTAGAAGTTTAATATTGATAATTATGAGAAATGAGAAGTACAAAGAATGAGAAATGTTTCTGACACTGACAGTACGCTTCTCAGTTTCAATTTTTGACGGATAAAAACTTGTATCTTTTTCATAATCACAATACTTCGAAGTGAAATATTTCTCAAAATGTTTTTACAATGGAAAGCTGCTGCAAGCTCTGGACTTCCCAGTGGGCTTCTATAATAATTGCTGTTAATTTTAAAAGTGACAACCGAAAGTCCAAACATATCTCTCTTTTTCTTCCTTTAAAGTGCTGCTTCAGAAAATTTGAAGATTTCCGCACTGTGGCTGGGCGCACGCGTTCAGTCTAGTGGCGCAAATTTGGATGCAATGATTATCACAAGTTCACACCAACCATCTGTGTCTGTACTTCTACGATCTACTCCTCTAGAAACTATAATGGGGAGCCTTAGTTTCTAGAAGTACTCGATCTGCTGCTGATCTCACTGCAGCTGCCATTCCAAGTCCAGTCCACTTCTTTACGTCGTTCGTCCATGTTGTTGCTGGACGACTTCTCCTTCTCTTTCCCTCCACTGACCCCTGGATTATTTCTTTGTACGAAACCTCCGTGACGCACGATACATTTCCATTAATTCCAAGTTTTTTACCTTATCACTCTCTGCAGATTTGTATTCTCTTGATGTACACATCTTCACTTACTCGTCGAGTCATCTCCAATACAAGACGTTGGGCAATTTCCATGTCATCCAGTGAGACTTCAGAAATGCGGCATTTATTAGCAAGGGTCAACCCGATGACTGGTAGCAATGAATGGGTGGTTGAGGACGCCACATACGATTATCATCAGGAGATCGCCCGGTCGGCTTACACCGATATGCTCCACGACGATGAAAGGGTATGTATCGTTCATAGAAACGACCCTAGAGAACTCTGTGTGAGTTGTGGTATGGTTGCGAACCCTTAGAAGGGCTCATATATGGATAGTTGCGATTATCGTAACCCTCCATCTTCCTGATGGTCGGTGAAGAGGGAGGGTTATCACAACTAGAATTGGGGGGGGGGATATCCAAAAAGGCTACCGTACTTGTGTATAGCTTAAAATTATTACTAAAAGTGATTTAACGAGACCAGACAAGCACAAAGACATTGAAGGGAAAATTTATCTCATTGTCTTTGAAAAAAATGATTTATTTTAAAATAATTTTGTTTCTTCAAGATGTTACACTGTGAAATATTGGTCTATCTTACATGTAGGCCTAGTTGAAAAAAAAATGCCAGACTTGTCTGGTCAAACATTTACTGGCTGACACTAGAACTACTACATTATATGTTTCTACTTTGTCCTTTTTTTTATGCAGAATAAAAAATACTATGAAGGCATAAGACGAGCTATTAGAATCATGCACGAGAGAGGGAAGAAGGCCAATGTACTAGACATCGGTACCGGAACCGGACTACTGTCTATGATGTCGGCAGAAAGTGGGGCAGACAGTGTCCATGCGTGTGAGGTAAACCAAGTCAAGGCCCTATTTCATAAAGCCTGTAATCACAGGCAAACTGCTGAGCAGAAAATACACCAACCAAAATTCCATAAAGTTTACTTTGTTGCAACTAGTGCCCCACTCATATTTTACTCAGCAAAAATATTTGCCTGGCAGTATTTTCTGCTTATAAAGACAGTAGACTTTATTGGTAATTGTCAAAGACCAGTCTTCCCACTTGGTGTATGGCAGTATTTTCTGCTTAAATAACACACCTGTGAAAATTTGAGCTCAATTGGTCGTCGAAATTCTGAGATATGAATGGAAAAAAAAAAAAACCTTGTCACACCGAGTTGTGTGCTTTCAGATGCTTGATTTCAAGACCTCAGATTCTAAACTTGAGGTCTCAAAATCAAATTCGTGGAAAATTACTTCTTTATCGAAAACTACGTCACTTCAGAAGGAGCCGTTTTCTCATAATGTTTTATATTATCAACCTCTCCCCATTACTCGTTACCAAGTAAGGTTTTATGCTAATAATTATTTTGAGTAATTACCAATAGTGTTCACTGCCTTTAAAAACTTTATGGAAGTGGGCCTATCAGGGCCCAATTTCATAGAGCTGCTTAAATGTACTAGAATTTTGTTCACAATATTCAAAATGAGAAAAGACAGCACAGATGTCATAAAAAACAGACAATGAATGTTTAGCATTTGTGCAGTGGTGAGAATTTTCTTTTTTTTAAATGGAATGTTCTTTTCAACTCAGCCTTATTGTTGAATGGAACTTTTGTTTTTAAATGGTATTCAAAATCGAAGTTTGAATAGAGTTAAACATATTTAAGTAATTAAACATGTGTCATTTTATTCAATTTATCAGTTTGAATCTTTCATTACTGTTTTTACAGGCATTTGAACCAATAGCAGAGGCAGCCAAGAAAATCATTGCAGAGAATGGCTTTGCAGACAAAATCAAAGTGGTCTCTAAAAGGTCAACAGAGGTCACAGTTGGACCAGGTAGGCTTGCAAAACATCAGACTTATCAGGAGACATTCAGTAACAAATAAAAAAAATTTTACCCTTGAGCCGTGTCTGCAGTTTTGCTACAGCTTAGGCTATAGCTGGATTGCGCCGTCATCATACATTGAAATATAAGACGTCCTAAGCAACACCCTTACTCAGGCATGCAGCTCTTCTTTTTTCTTTTCTTTTTGATTTTTTTTTCTGATGCACCTAAGAGCATAATAAACCTCAACACTTTCTAGGGTACCATTGTGGGTATCATGTCCCGTGGCGTTTCGGCTGCCTCGCTCTGCACTTGCATTGTGCCTTTGAAAATGTTCCTCTTTTTTTTTTCAACGGGCAGTTGCATGCCTGCTTACAGTCGTACAGGGTTTGGCTTAACATTTGTTAACATCTTTAGTGACTAGCCATCAGGACCAGTAGCTTGTCAATTTACTGGTCCACCAGCTTTTTATCTAGGAAACATTTCAAATAAAATAGCTGTAGGGATGCTTTTTGACACTAAACTGGACAGCGAAACTTCTTGCAGAGAATTCTGACTTGTCCCCAATCAGGGAGGGACTTAAAACCCAAATCTACACGCAAGGTTACGTGCTGGGTTTCGAACCATGGGCCCAGGTCCACAGAGATGAAAGGCAGGGAAGAGACCACTGAGTCAACCTGGGTGCCAACAAGAATGTAGGCATGCCAGAAAGTGCCGGACTAAAAGTAAACAGTTGAAGATTTAAAAAACGTGTATACTTGTATCTACTTGCCCGACACTAAAAACACTGGCCTGGACCTGTGGTCTGGTGTACATTTTGAGGCCCAACACAGTCCCATAAAAAATTATCTTGTTTCAATATTATTTGTCATTTCAGACGGGGACATTCCTCATAGAGCCAATATTCTTCCTGCTGAGGTATTCGATACTGAATTGATCGGTGAAGGGGCAGTACCAACCTACCTCCACGCCCACAGACATTTATTACAGGTGGACTCAGCTATCTATTTGTTCATAGTTCATTAGAATGGATGTTGAAGATAAGGTTTTGTTTTGTTTGTTTGTTTGTTTGGCCTTTGAGAAAGACTCTGTGGGTCAAAACGTCAGGCAATTAACAAATTTTTGGCTGTTTATATGCCATAGGTCCTTTTGGTTGGTAAGCAATTTGCAACAGCTAATTCTATTTTCTTATTTGTTTGTTTAAAATGCTATTCATAAATACCTCAGACAGTTTTGCTATTCCTATTGGTGGAGAGCGCGTCACGTGGGTGTGTATAAACCTTTGTTTATGACCAGTAAAAAGTGTTGAAACATTAGCGTGACACGCTAGCTTGCACCTGCTCTTATAAGACAGTTTCTTCGTTCCTATTGGTCGAGAGCAACAGCTGAAACAGTTGTGCCACATCACGCAATACGCGCGACGCGCACAGCATTCCCTTAAAAGGAGTTGTTTACCCGACGGCGGCGGAGGGCTTTACCATTTTATAGCTGGAGGGGTGTTGTGTTGAAAGAAATCATTGAACAATTATAATTTTTGCATTGATTTTACTTTTTGATAAAAAAGTGTTGATGTTTTTGACCAAAAAGGTATTTATGAATGGGAATCAAAGTGTGTTCAATCAGTTTTCAACTAGTGGTTTAAACCCGCCGAGGCCTGGTTCTTGATAATTTACCTCGACTTCTCCTCGGTAAAATTATCAAAAACCAAGGCCTCGTTGGGATTAAACCACTAGTTGAAAACCTCTTCACCACACATTGATTCCCTTATTAAAGACCCCTTGCATGTGACGTCACAACCTCAAAAAGCACCCTCACTGGGGTCAAAAAGCACCCTCACTTGGGTCAAAAAGCGCCCTCACTGGGGTCAAAAAGTGCCCTTACTGGGGTCAAAAAGCGCCCTCACTGGGGTCAAAGGAGGCAAATCATTTGATGAGAGCTGTTCTTTGTTCAGAAAAACATGCGCGTGTGACATCAGCATTCCAAGAGGGTTGGCGTTATGCAAGAGGTCTATTAACAGATTAATGCTCTCTTAATGTAAATCCATAACACTTGAGGCAATCGGTCTTTTTAGGACTGGTGCTGTTCGTTTCAGAATTCAGACTTCAATAACAATGATAACTTTTATCTCCTTCCACAATTTTCAGGAAGATTGCATCTGTGTCCCTCACTCGGCGACTGTTTATGCACAAGTCATCCAATCAGATCTCATCTGGGAATGGCACAAACTCCAACCAATCAAAATCCCCGGCCACAGCAGCATCCACCCCCCGGCCAAGATGGACGCCTGCTCCGGGGCAGCCTCGGTCCACGACATCCAACTCAGTCAGGTGTCACCTGAGCAGTTCCAGCCAATCACCTCCCCCCTCGCTATGATGGACTTCAACTTCAGTCGTGGAGATTTCCGAGAGAGCGGATTGGCGACCGTCGATGCCGATGTCCTGACGGAGGGAATATGCCACGGAATCTTCATGTGGTGGGACTTGAGCATGGACACTAAGGGTGAGATTCGGTTGAGTACAGCGCCTTCTTGGGCCCACCCTGATGGAGAAGAGGCCCAGTGGAGAGATCACTGGATGCAAGCCGTCTACTTCTTTGATCAACCTCTGCAGGTGCAGAAAGGTGGGTTTAAAGACATTTGTAAATGTAACAGTAGAGGCCAATACGGTAAGCAGAGCCATGAAATAATATACAACAGATTACTCAACAATTGTCTGCTAACTGAAATGATCCGGATATCATTCAAAAATTGTAGATATGACATGGTAGTTTAGCTGGTAACCTTATTCTAAGCATAATTTTGCTATGCTAATGTTACACAGAGATTTAATATGATGATATTGCAAGACTCCGGTTAACTATTACTAGAAGAAGAAACATGTGATGCTAGCGGACTGGAGTCATAGAGTTGTGGAAACGACTGAAGAAAACACTTGAAACAATTGTCTGGGTCTGGTCTTGGTTTATTACAAGTTGACTATAGCAATACAATTGAAACAGAGGTGCTGGACCTAGCTCAAAGGTTGGAGAGGCAAGTCTCTTGTAAAGAGAAATTTGAAGGAGTAGTCGAGGCCCGGAGTGAATGTTGGCCGGAGGTTGTTTAGGATTTTGGTGGTGGGGGAACTCTTAATTTAGAAATGATGTCACACAGAAATAACATAAGATTGGTGACATCATTACGTAGAAGTGAGATGATGTCATGGTCAACAGGGGGTGGGGGGTAAGGGTGGGATGGTCAGGAATGTGAGTGGTGGCTTTGCTGGAAATGGGCTGACAGAGGATATGGCCCACCTGTTGATGTGTAAACAACTATTCTAGAGATAACGGTGCGAAATCATCCTTACACTTTTTTTCTAAGCTACTTTTTGTGCTTAAAGCCATTGGACCCTTTCGGTACAGAAAAAAAAAAAAGTTCACAGATTTACAAATAATTTACAGGGTTTACAGAAGGTAATGGTGAAAGACTTCTCTTGAAATATTAGTTCATGAAATGCTTTACTTTTTGAGAAAATGGTAAAACAATATAAATTCTCGTTAGCGAGAATTACGGATTTGTTATAAACACATGTCATGACACGGCGAAACACGCGAAAACAAGAGTGGGTTTTCCCGTTATTTTCTCCCGACTCCGATGTCCGATTGAGCCAAAATTTCCACAGGATTGTTATTTTATATATAAGTTGTGATACACGAAGTGTGGGACTTGGACAATACTGTTTATCGAAAGTGTATAATGGCTTTAAGCAGCTCTATGAATTTGGGCCGGGGTCCCAATTTCATAGAGCTGTTTAGGCCGCAGAAAATACTGCTTATTAGCAAATGAGTGGGGCACTAATTGCAACAGTGGAAACTTTATAGAATTTTGGCAGGTAACCATGCAGTTTCTGTTTTTTTTCTAATTTCAGCAAGACTTGTTTGTGTTTAGCAAGTTTTTGTGCTTATCCCTGGTCATTTGAGCCCTGGTCAGCACACTGTTATTCCCTAATCAGTTAAAATGGAAACATTACATAAATATATTCCAAAAATAACGCTCCAAAAATATTGTTTTCATCTTGATAGGAGAGAGGATTCACGTCACATTATCCCACGATGATTACAGCATGTGGTTTAATGTCGGCCACACTGAACTGCCGAAGGTTGACATCGAGAGACCGATATGTAGATGTGGAGCCCATGTAGTCTGGAGCCGACCAAGGATAGGAATGCTTAATGATGCTACACGAACAGGGAAATATACACAAGTTCTGCAAAAGGTTTGGAGATGTTACCAATAGACCCCTTCCACAACGGGCAGCATACTCACACATGCGAATCCTGTCCTCCATTTTGAGAGTCAAAATCAGGCACACACATATGCACAAAAGATTCGACTCCCAAAATGATGGCAATGGTAGACACGCTTTTTCGGAGGTGCGTTGTGGCAACCTCGTCCCCAGGGTGTGTCGAGCGGTTACAAGGTTGACCGCTCTCTCACCCTGGTATTGGATCATTTGCATATCCAAAATATTTGGATATGTATGCAAATTAAAATAGTCTGGCTACTTTTCGATATTCACATCTTCGTCATAATCTCGTAGTACGGTACCAGATTCAATAGCTTGTTTGTACATTGTTGGTTGCCGGCGGCTGGCTGTACATGGTTGAAAATAAAGTAAACCATGGGGACAAGTTTATGCACAAAGAACAAAATGTTAAATATTAACTATTAAATACCTTTCAATTCTTTTGAGTATACTTAAAGACAGTGGACACTATTGGTAATTGTCAAAGACCAGTCTTCTCATTTGGTGTATCTCAACATATGTATAAATTAACAAACCTGTGAAAATTTTAACTTAATTGGTCGTCGAAGTTGCGAGAGAATGATGGAAGAAAAAAAACCCTTGTCGCACAAGTTGTGTGCTTTCAGATGCTTTAATTTGAGACCTCAACTGAGGTCTCGAACTCAATTCAAATATTTTAGCGAGAAATTACTTCTTTCTCAAAAACTACGATACTTCAGAGGGAGCCGCTTCTCACATTGTTTCATACTATCAACAGCTCTCCATTGCTCATTACCAAGTAAGTTTTTATGCTAACAATTATTTTGAGTAATAACCAATAGTGTCCAGTGCCTTTAAAGGCAGTAGGCAGTGGACACTATTGGTAATTTCTCAAAATAATTATTAGCATAAAGCCTTTCATGGTGACGAGTTAATGGGTAGAGGTTGATGGTATAAAACATTGTGAGAAACGGCTCCCTCTAAAGTGCCATAATTTTCGAGAAAGAAGTAATTTTCCACAAATTTGATTTCGAGGCCTCAGATTTAGAACTTGAGGTCTCGAAATCAACCATCTAAACGCACACAACTTCGTGTCACAAGGGTGTTTTTTCTTTCATAATTATCTCGCAAGTTCGATGACAGATTGAGCTCAAATTTTCACAGGTTTGTTATTTTATGCATATGATGAGATACACCAACTGTGAAGGCTAGTCTTTGACAATTACCAAAAGTGTCCACTGCCTTTAATAAGAAAGACAAATGAGATAAATCCTCTCTTACAATTATCTTACCCTTTCTTGTAAAACAAATTCTGGTCTAGTAAATATTTTGAGATGCAAGCCCTGTGGTCTTCTAGATTTTTAACCAAAATTCTAGCCCTGCGATGAAGCTCCCTCCTTTATTGTCTGCACCACAGAGATTGGTGTTGGTAAAGCAAGAACTGATTTTGAGCTTGATACTAAGTTGGTTTTAGTTCTTCATTATTATTGATATTTCTTCCTTAAATCTTGTCATCTCAACAGGTGGTTAAGAAAGAGTCATTATGTGTCAGCATTAGTGATGGTTCAATGTTACCTCTGATAGCTGCAAGGCTGGGTGCCAAACAGGTAAAAGATATGCACAGAGCATTTTTGTCCTGCACTACTGTGTAAACTGAGGCTTGTGTCTCAAATAGTCTGGTGCCAATCCTTTACCCTAGGGTTGCTCTGGCCATTGTTCTTTTAACCATGTTAAACCCATGGCTATCAATCTGTGTTTGAGCTGAGCATGGCCGAGCAGTTACGTGCATCAGACTTGGGTTCAGGTAGCCGAGTCATCAGGGTATGGGTTCGAATCCCGGTCGCGGTCATGTCACTTGTGTTCTTGAGCAAGAGTCTTAATGGCACTGGACACTATTGGTAATTGCTGTAAACAATTGTTAGCATAGAAACTTACTTGGTAACAGGCAATGGAGAGCTGTTGGCAGTATACAACGCTGTGAGAAACAGCTCCCTCGTATATTAGGCATCTGAAAACACAAAAATTTGTGCAACAAGGGTGTTTTTTCTTTCATTATTCTTTTGCAACTTCGATGGCCAATTGAGTCCAAATTTTTACAGAGTTGTTTTTTTATGCAAATGTTGGGATACACCAAGGGAGAATACTAGCCTTTGATAATTACCAAAGGTGTCCAGTGTCTTTAACTATAATTGATTCTCTTCACCCAGGGATACTCTGGTTGGCGCGAATTGCAAAAAAAAGGTAAACAATTAATGTGTCAATATATGCTCAATTTATCACTAAAAGAATGGTTTTTGGGGTTGAACAAAGAATTGACTAGAGTAGGATTCGAACCAACGACCTCCGGACTAATGAGCTGGCGCTTTACCAACTGAGCTAGTTAGCCCTATATTGACGGTCTTCCTTCATTATTTTGTCAATATCTTTGTTCGGGGTTGCATAAATGAATGGTGCATGTAAGGGTTAATAGAGCACTTTTCTTTCTTGTTGTAGGTGTATACCCTAGAGCCTAACTCTCTTTGTCGTCGCGTCATGGAAGACATTATCAAGTCCAACAATCTCATCGACGACATCAATGTCCTGAATCAAAACGCTCAAGAATTACCCAACAAGATATTCAAAGGTCAAAAGGTAAAAGTTTGTTTTGGAATTTTGGTCTTGGTTACTCTTTTAATATCGGTTAATCAAATGCTGGCATAGTAAGAAACTTTCCCTGCCTTTCACTGCTAAAGTCTATGGTGTCCTATAGACCAATCCATATGCGCAGTGGATGCATGCTGCGCCACCCTTGCCAGGACACTGGCAGTTTGTATCTTTTGTCGTGGCCTAGTGGTCAAGCATACAGGACTCAAGCTCTGATGTTTTTCTGATCAGCAGAGTGTGGGTTCAGTTCATGACTCATGTCCATAAGCAAGACACCATAAGCAAGACACTTGGCCATTATTGCATCCTCCTACGGATGGGACGTAAAGCCGTTGGTCGAGTGTGTTTGTGTAAAATGCACATAAAAGAACCCAGTACACTTATTGTAAAGAGAAGGGGTCTACCCGGTGTTTCTGGCAGTGGCTGCCGAGTGTGCAGGAATTGGTCCCATAAATCATAAAAACAAAGTATCTTGATCCTTCCAGATTGACGTCTTGATGGGAGAGCCATTTTTCATCTCCAGCATCCTACCCTGGCACAATCTGCACTTCTGGTACGCGAGGACAGCCCTAGCGTCCCATTTAGCGGACAGCGCCCTCATACTGCCATGCTGTGCCAGGCTCAGGGGTGTGGCGCTGGAGTTTGAGCACCTGTGGAAGTTCCATGCTCCTGTGGGCGACATCGAGGGCTTTGATGTTAGGATATTTGATAGTCTTGTGCAGGTAAAGAGGAATATTAAAAAAAATTACTTTTAATTCAGAGTATTCAATTAAAGGAACACGTTGCCTTGGATCGGTCGAGTTGGTCTTTGAAAAGCGTTTGTAACCGTTTTTTTATAAAATGCATATGGTTAGAAAGATGTTGTAAAAGTAGAATACAATGATCTACACAAATTTGCCTGGAAATTGCGTGGTTTTCATTTTACTTTGCGAACTAACACGGTCAGCCATTTATGGGAGTCAAAAATTTGACTCCCATAAATGGCCGCCCGAGCTTGGCGACGAGATAAAAGGAAAACCACGCAATTTCGAGGCATATTTGTGTGGATCATTGTATTCTACTTTTAAAACCTCTTTCTAACCATATGCATTTCACAACAAGCGGTTTCAAACGCTTTTCAAGGACCAACTCGTCTGACCCAAGGCAACGTGTTCCTTTAAAGTTGTTGCTTAGCATTGGAGGAAAGCTAACACAGCCCTTCTCACACTACGCTATTCGCTGGGGTTCCCCCTGGGAAATAACGGCCGGCCTTGTCACACTATGATCGCTCTGCCCCCTCAATAGGATTCACGCTTAACGCGGAGCACTAGTTGGCAATTCTCAGTATAAACCAATGTGATTACAAAAATCCAATTAGATTGCAGTATGCTAACGAGCGAACACTTTTTTTACCGTTGACACTTTGATATGACAACAGAAGTTCAAATTGGCGCAAGACTTGCAAAGTCTATAATTTATGGTTGTGAACATCTTGGGCCAGTAAGTTCAAATTGGCAAGAGACTTGCACAGTCTATAATGCATGGTTGAGACTAACTTGGTTCAAAATATTCAAATTGGCAAGAGACTTGCACAGTTTATAATGCATGGTTGGGACCAACTTGGTTCCAAATATTCAAATTGGCAAGAGACTTGCACACTCTAGGATAGGACTAACTTGGGCCAGGAAGTCAGAATTGGCCCAAGGCTTTACACAGTTTATTATGCTCTGTTTTTCACTTCTGAATCCCAGAGATCCTCACATATCAGTGATGCTGCAACTGAGCCACATCATCTGTGGGAATACCCGAGCCGAACACTCGCAGCGGACTTTGACCTTACAGAGTTTGACTTCACTCAGCGTGTACCCACCGATACAGTAGTACAAAAAGGAACAGTTGAAGTCCTTGGGTGAGTAGTGCATTAAAGATTTCGAATTGTTTTGCCATATTTTTAGTAGATTTTCTCCAAGTGTTCTCTAAGAGAGACTCCAAGGTCAAATTCAGTTCCGTGATGCACCCATTAGATAGAGACCTTGTGAAAGTATGGACAAAATCACAAGTCTCGAATCTCTTTTTAAAATGGTGTAAAATACCGCGTTACTTTAAACTCTTTCAGAGCAAAATTTTGAAACTGCTTACTGTGCGAGCAGTAAGCGAAGAATGCCTTGTAATGTGAAGCAAAAGTTCCCTGCTAACCGATGAAATACACTTGATGTTAGCGTGGAATTCCTTTCTTTGCTTTCGGTAAGCAGAGGCATGAAATTGGGCCAAGAGCTCAAGTCTGGTGCTCTATAGACCACTAAGCCACAGGACTCCACTGAAGAATTTTTTTTTTTTTTCATTGAATTTCTGTTTCCTTCCTCATTTGTTTCAGGGACGGCTTGTGTCATGGCATAGCCTTATGGATGGAGTACCAGATAGATGAGAACACCTGGATCTCCACGGGTCCCTCACACCCTCTACCATCTCCCACCAGGGACCTAAGGTGGGACAGACACTCCAAGCAAGGGGTGCATTTCATCAAGAGTAACCCCCGAGTCACGCCGGGAGGCAAGATTCATTTTGAGGTCTCATTCAATCCATCTCAGGGAAGCCTTTATTTTAACTTTGAAGTGTTGTGATATTGGAAAGAGTTTTAAGAATCTCTAACTTCTCTCCATGGGGTTCTTGACTAGTGTAGTGACCTATGGGTGGCACGGTTGACTCGTGCGTAAAGCGCTCGCCTCTCACCAAGGTGACCCCGGTTCGATTTCCAGCCAGGGCCATATGTGAGTTGAGTTGTGCGTTGGTTCTCTGCTGTGCCACGAGGGTTTTCCAGACTATCCGGTTTTTCGCCCTCTGGAAAAATCAAACACTTTTGATCTTGGCTGTGCTGCATGGTCGTAATGGGTTGATGTGGCTGGCAGCCAAAGGCGCCCTTGCATGCTTGCTTTTCGAACACGCTGTAGATGCGTCCTTCGCAATTTAGCTCTAGCTACGAGTAAGGATGATTAGCCCCCCCAAATTATTATTGTTATTATATTAAATTCACTTTCCTGAGAATCCTTAGCTCGCAATCAGAATTTATGAGTAAATGAAAAGGTGACAGTCCTCCAAATATTTCTGCCGCGATATTATTTTAGCTGTATATAATTTTTTAATTTAAAATAAAAGGGCATCTATGTTGCTCACTTACAGTACTTTTTACCTGAAATGAAAGACTAAAGAGCAGGGGTGTCTAAAAACAAAACAGAACGTAAAAAGACGGCCGGAGCGTTTTTTTTTTATCCGCTTGGCCATGAGACGCCAATAAGTAACATGAACAATTTGTAGCAGGCAGGAGAAAATAATAGCACTCTACACTGCTTCAGTCATTACCAGAATTCATTCTTTTATTGCACAATATTGAATAAAGCTTCAGTATTCATGAATTCCTTTTTTTATGAAGAGTTTTGTTTTCTTCTTTTCTTGGTTTGTATTGTGCAAAAAAAATTTGTATTTTTAAATGATGTCACTCATGACATCACAGGTTTACAACAACTCGCCGGGAACAAAATATTAAACTCGACCGGAATGTTTTTCTTCCTTCAGAATAGAGAAATGAGTTGTTTTCATTTCTTTGAACAAAGTGGAAGACTTGCCAGGGTTATTTGCGTAACTCTTAAGGATTCATGAACAAACCTAACAGATTTGAAGGCAGTGGACACTATTGGTAATTTTATTGTTAGCATAAAACTTTACTTGGTAACAAGTAATGGGGAGAGATTGATAGTATTAAACATTATGAGAAACGGCTCCCTCTGAAGTGACATAGTTTTCGAGAAAGAAGTAATTTTCAACGAATTTGATTTCAAAACCTCGGATTTAGAATTTTAGGTCTCGAAATCAAGCATCTGAAAGCACACAACTTCGTGTGACAAGGGTGTTTTTTATTTCACTTTTATCTCGCAACTTCGACGACCGATTGAGCTGAAATTTTCACAGGTTTGTTATTTTATGCATATGTTGAGATACACCAACTGTGAAGACTAGTCTTTAACAATTACCAATAGTGTCCACTGTCTTTAAATGGGAATTCGCCGCGGAAATTTTGAATAACTTTACCGGAATATTTTTCTTCCTTCAAAATAGAGAATTGAGTTTCTTTAATTTCTTTGTTTGAACAAAGTGGAAGACTTGCCAAGGTTATTTTGTATTCTTGAATTGAATTGTATTTGCACAACTCTTTAGGATTCATGAACCAACCAAACAGATTTAAAGACACTGGACATGCTTGGTAATTGTCAAATACCAGTCTTCTCACTTTGTGCATGAAATAACAAACCTGTGAAAATTTGAGCTCAATTGGTCATCGAAGTTGCGAGCTAATTGTGAAAGAAAAAAAACACCCTTGTTACACGAAGTTGTGTGCTGTCAGATGCTTGATTTCGAGACCTCACATTCTAAATCTGAGGTCTCGAAATCAAAGTTGTGGAAAATTACTTCTTTCTCGAAAACCACGTCACTTCAGAGGGAGCCGTTTCTCACAATGTTTTATACTATCAACCTGTCCCCATTACTCATTACCAAGTAACGTTTTATGCTAATAATTATTTTGAGTAATTACCAATATAGTCCACTGCCTTCAATAGTAAAGTAATTTTAGGACAATTTTCAAATTTGATACAGAGTGTTAAATTTGACAAACGTTCAAATTATTGTCGCTTTCATTGAGTAAACCTGTAAGGCACATACAGTATATTGGGATATAAATTATAACATATCTTTATAAAAAGTAAACGTTACTTTTAATAGTAATTATAATAATTGGTTGTTAAATAGCATATGTCCTAATAATAATAATAATAATAATAATAATAATAATAATAATGAACAGCACTTATATTGAGCGCTTCACACAGTCCCGAAGCGCTATACAAAAATTAGTTCAAAATACTTTACAACATTATAATCCCTGTTCATCATGCACATTTTTAGACCATTCCTCTAACTTTCTAAACTCCCTGTGGAGCATAATGACATCAAGCTGCTTAAAATAGCGCCTGCCAAGTAGTTAACCAGATACAATACTGACCTCTCAGAATCCAATTTACTTGGTTAAGTTAATGTTAAGCCTGAATTTCAGGCAGCGCTATTTGGCAGTGCTTAAACTTCCTCTGCATTGGCATAGTGTATTTTAAGGCACTTTTTAATCTCAAATACCCAAAATTAAACATAAAATATCTTTTACAAAACACCATAGATTTCTTGTACTTCTACTCTCCCTTAATATTTAAATCCAGTCTTAAATGATAATCAACCCCAAGGAAATAACTTGATACACTTTTGAAAGTACCCTTTTTTGTTTTGTTCCTGGTCTCAAAAAGGTACCGAAAGTGAGAGCAATATGAAACACTTTCTGGCCATCAACTCTTCAAACTAAAAAGATATAAAATATTGTGTATAGTTTCATAGATTATACAATACATGTTACTGGTATTTCAATAGTAAGACCAGTATATTTCTACTTCCGGTATTATTCCTACTACCAGCACTTCTACTTCTCTTCCTTCCTACCCTACCCTCACACTGTATCGCCCAAAGCCAAATACTTCACATATTCACTGTGTTATGGCAAACAACTGTATTGTTATACGGGATTTGAGGCATTGCATGGTGAGGTATCAATGTATATTTGCTTTGCCGTAACACCATGTGTGTACTTGCTGGGTAGGTTAAGTTCTCTTTGAGAATTTGTCTTGCTATATAATACAAGTATTCTACTACCGCGGAGTAGATTTTTTTCAAAAATCTGGGAGACTTCTCAGTTCTAAAAAGAACTGTCCTGCTTATTATTAACTGTTATCTTGCCAGAAGGTAGGAAATCGACTGGGACCACTACTTACGCATGGTGGATCGAGGGGACTTCTCGTTATTGACTTCACTGCTATTTACCAAGTTATGACAAACAACTTTTGTTCTTTGCTCCTAACACCAATTCGCACAATGAAGCTAAAATGGTTTATTCCACATGAAACAAACCATCCCTGAAATGACAGACAGGGGTGCTAAAATGCGCAATAAATTTGTGAGAAACATCAGAAGTGTACAAACGCATCATAAATATGTTTTGTAGCATTCCAGAGTTTCACACAAGTAGCTGTGTAAGATGAACATTTGTGCTTGTTAATTCCATACCTGGTTTTCTGGAGTGTGTAATCTGTGTTTCAGTGAATTACATAGCTTACTATTTCAAACTCTTCGGCTGACCATTACTATCAATCAGACCAAGCTCTGGGTCCTCTGCCGTCACTGGCCCTGGACCGACCTTGGTGTGGATAATGTACCTCAGGCTATTCGGAATGGGGTCGAAGGTCACAGCGGACTGAAGCTCCTGCGTAAAGATTGGCGGAAAAACACAATAAAAATACCCGCAGTACCCGCTGCTAAACATAGGATTCGAACTGCCTCTAGCTACCGGGCAATCTCGGTGGTCTAGTTGGTATGACACTGCTCTAGAATTGCAAGGGTCGTGGGTTCGAATCCCACCCGAGTAAAATGCCTGTGATTTTTTTCACAGGACTCGGGGAAAGTACTGAGTATACAGTGCTACACACATCGGTGTATATGGGTAAAACCAAAAAAATTAATATTCTTTATCCCGATGCAAATTTAACATCTATTAAAAACAATAAAAATAGGCATAGCATGAGAATCAAACCGACCCCAAATTCAGGGCTGTGCTAAAAATGACATCCTTCCAGTGCCCTGTAATGCACATACTTCTAAGCGCACAATTCTGTAATAACTGTCATGCAATGAGGTTCTGACCATTTTTAGGCAATCTTGTGCAAAGCATTCTTTTTGATTACCTCCATTTTGTAATGTTTTGAAAGTTCACAACTAAGATATTTCATTTCATTTCAGATACATTTATTTCATGTCAACATCAATCAATACGGTGTAATAACATTGTTCAGAAAACATATAGTAACTTGTACCAAGGAAAACTTAATCCAGTTGATGAACAATAAACAGAAAATAGTTTGACGTTAACATGTAGGAAAAAGAAGAAGCAAAAGCTTTTTTTTCCCTCTTTCCTAAAGACAAGGACAATTTACATAAAAATGAACACAACCAAACAAAAGGGACATGGACATTATGCATGAGTGAGACTGGGCAATAGATAAAAGATTTACTAAAAAATGTTGTGCATTAAAATAAAAGAGATATATAATGGGAGACTTTTTGAAAGCTCTGCCACTTGAGGGCAGCAGAACTACCAGGTAAGGGTGCACAACTCCTATAGCAAACAATTTATTTTTGAAATTGAAACATAAGTCGCATCACCATAAAGGAAATCCCTCTAATGCTGCTTCCTAAGTTAGAACTTTTCAGTTTGACTTAAAGACAATGGACACTATTGGTCATTGTCAAAGACCAGTCTTCTCATTTGGTGTATCTCAACATATGCACAAAATAACAAACCTGTGAAAATTTGAGCTCAATTGGTCATTGACGTTGTGAGATAATAACGGAAGAAAAACACCCTTGTCACAAGAAGTTGTGTGCTTTTAGATGCTTGATTTCGGGACCTCAAAATCTAATTCTGAGGTCTCGAAATCAAATTCAAACAATTTCAGTGGAAAATTACTTCTTTCGCCAAAACAACGTTACTTCAGAGGGAGCCGTTTCTCACAATGTTTTATACTATCAACAGCTCTCCATTGCTTGTTACCAAGTAAGTTTTAATGCTAATAATTATTTTGAGTAACTACCAATAGTGTCCAGTGCCTTTAAGAACAATTTTTGCAACAAAATGGCACTACTATTACCTTGCTTGGGGTGTGGATATCCGCGGGTAGACCTCTGATGAAGACGTCTTCCTTGTCCTCTTCTCCTTGGGGTAGGAAGTGATTGATGAATGAGAGGAGCTCGCTTACATCGTTCTCAAGAGTAAAGAGAACGGCGTTGGGTCCAGCATCAAAAGTATATGCTGCCTGTGGGGGAAAACAAGAGATGACATTCAATTTGACATTACACTTCTCTTTATGAGAGACTTTTTAACCCAAGCAGTGCCCTGTAATGACCCTGTAATGACCCTTTGGAGACCACCCATTTCTGTATGATCATTTAAAACGCCCAAAATGGCAGCCATTGCTATTATTATACTGATCGTTTCTCCAAATAAAAAAAAATTGATAAAAGTGTCAACAGAAATAACATGAAACAGAAATTTAATTTTGTGTTTAGAAATTGGGATACTATGTTAACATACATGTACTTACATAATACCATCCCTATCTGATCCCTCAAGCTACATCTACCGACTCATTCAAATTAAAAAAAATATATATCTTTTGTTACTTCAGCTTTAAGAGCTTAGAAATGCCAGTAAAAAACGCATAAAAACGCCAGTAAAAGTACTTAAACATGTCTATAAAAAGTGATTTAAAAAAATGGCAATAAAAAAACCAATATATATGTTATTGTCAAGTGACATCTACTTACTTTGGTTTGTTTCTTGAATGCATTGAAGGCGTGTACAAGCCTAACGATGTGTCTTGATGTATCATTCATGTAGGAGATGGGTGGGTAGGTATCTAGACAAACTGCATGAAACTGATTACTATCCTGAAAAATGAAAAGAACAGACAAACAATTCACAATGAATGATTTGAAGGTTTTTATGGCAAAGGTACAACAAAATGCAGGTTTGTGTCAAATGACGTGTTAAGGAAGCAGATAAGAGCACCAGACACAAGCCCTGATTTATCTGTTCAGCAGAGTGTGGGTTCCAGTCCCTGTCGTGACACTTGTGTCCTTAAGAACCATTATTGCTGCATCCTTCAGATTGGAGGTTAAGCCGCTAGTCCTGTGTGTAGTGTGATTCATACAAAAACTCGCACTTATCGAAAAGCGAAGAGGGTAGGGTTCACCCCTGCGTTCCTGGTTTGATTGGCTGCATATTGTGCCACAGCACCTTGTCAACCATTACATGGTGCTATGTAAAGGAATTGGTCTCGTACCTCAAGCTCCACATAACCTTACAGGAAATCACTGAATGTTGAAACGCCTTGAGCGTGACTGAAAGAGTCCACTATCGGTCCTATTATTACAAATCTCAACCGTGTATGTATAGGCCTAGTTTGAGAAGTGCCATTGCGGTTGAGATGTCAAGTGCAACGGCTTCAAGTTCTGATGACTGACCTAGACCACTTGGTTTGCCTGGTAGCTACAGGCCAGTTTGAGTCCTTTATATTAGCAACGTCCATTTTTACCTTCATTGTGAGTTCTGCAAATGTCTTAAAATCTTTCTCCTCGATAGCGGTCGTCATAGCAACCATTCTGTCGGGTACGATCTTCTCAGCTCGGTGCGGAAGGAGAGGACTGGTTTCTACTGTGGATTGCATACCGGCCGTGCTGCTGGTCGCTTTCTTGTGATCACTCACCTGAAAGTATCAATCAAGAAATAATAATAATAATAATAATAATAAAGAACACTTGATAGAGCGCCGGTATCCGCCTCAGGAAGGCGCTCATGGCGCTTGAGGAGAGAAAGACAAATTAGGACTGAGGATTGTGTGAGAACGCTTGTTTGAACAAGTGAGATTTTAAGTTTGTCTTGAATGTTGTGATGGATGGAGATGACTTGACAGTCAGTGGGAGTTGGTTCCACACCCGGGCTGATGCCACAAAAAATGACCTATTGCCCCAAAGAGTGGAAGTTCTGGGCTGATGAAGCATCATGAGCTCATTAGAACGCAGTCCGGTGTGTGCTGAGGTGTATGGGTGGATGAGGTTGCATTAATCACAGTTGAGATATGTTGCAATTACAAATACAACTTCCCTTCCCCCCATTCGACAAAAAGCAAAACAGTAAACAAACAAACAAACAAACCCAGTACTAAAAAACAATAACAGGAAAATCACCTTCCCAGAAAGTACAATAAAAACGGCATTTAAATACGCTCTACTTAGTAAACTAAATCACAGCGCTTACAAAAGACATCAAGTACAGGAAAATAAATAAGATAAACGAAAAATTAAATCAAATGAAAGCCACCTGTAAGTCAACAAATAAACAACGGAAAGTACTCTCACACACATATTTAAAACAAAATCTATTCACAATTTATCTCTGCTGGACTATGAAAAAGCTTGAGACCAGTACATTGACAGACATTATCCGGAAATAAACTAGCACCTACGTGTAGTAACAAAATGGGTCCATACATGATACGTTCTTACCCTTATACCCGATGTGCAAAGCACTGTTTACTCAGTACTTCCCTAGTCCTGTGAAAACAAATCAACAGGAAAACAATTGGTGGGATTCAGGTTTGAATCCTACCTGAGTCATTTGCTTGTGGATTATTTTTTCAAGAGTATACAGTGCTTAATACACATTAGTGTATGGGTTTAAAAACAACTTATTTTCTTTCAACGGCTGAAACAGTTGTGCCACATAACGCGATTCGCGCATTCCCTTATAAGGAGTTGTTTACCAGAGGGCGGCGGAGGGCTTTACCATTCCATAGCTGGAGGGGTGTTGTGTTGAAAAGAATCATTGAACAATTATAATTTTTGCATTTATTTCACTTTTTGACCAAAAGGTGATGATGTTTTTGACCAAAAAGGTATTTATGGATGGGAATCAAAGTGTGTTGAATCGGATTTCAACTAGTAGTTTAAACCCGCCGAGGCCTGGTTCTTGATAATTTACCTCGACTTCATCTTGGTAAAATTATCAAGAACCAGGCCTTTGTGGGAATAAACCACTAGTTGGAAACCTCTTCACCATACATTGATTCCCTTAGTAAAAAAAGGGTCAGATTCAAAAAGTAAAAAAAAAGTTTTTCCGTCACAAATCTTTATGTACAAGTGGCACTGCCCTGTGACTAAAACTCCCTCCTCATACTAACAACTAACCACAAGGATCAATATCCTCATCTCAGGCCAGTAATCCTCAGTCACGACTTGTTCAGCGATGCTATCTTCCCCTGTTTCCTCCTCGCCCATCAGCCATTGTACGAACCCTCCGTACATGCTACGGCAGGCACTGCCTGATCCCTGCCGGGCTATGTCCGATACATTGCCTTCTACCTTGAACACTTTCGCAAGAGTTGCCACTGTGGAAAGTGAAAACAAATGAATTTTCATTATTTTGGTTTGTTAACTTATGGTGTGTGATTGTTTTTGATTTTAATGACTATTCTAAATTTGTTATGTTTTTCTCTTTGTAACCAATATGGAAATCTTATTCTTCAACACTGTGACAAACTCTGTGGACATTTGAAAGTCCACATAGTATTTAAAGTCCCTACACTATATGGACCTCTTTTGTTTTTAGGTATACACTCTTTCCAGGTATACACACTTGACATCACTCGCTTGAATGTTCCTCGAGCAAACAAAGTTCTACATGTAGGTCGGAAGGCTTAAGTGTGGCTGGGCCCATGATTTGGAACAATCTCCGAACTGCCATTAGGGAATCTTATACTCTATCTGCTTTTTTAATTAAAGTTGATTTTTTTCTAGTGCACTATGATCTTAATGGAATAGGGCCTTTTAAATTTTAATTCTTATATTATTGTTATGTTAAACACCTGCTATCTGGGACCTTTTTATTGTCCCTCTTTTGTTTGTACTTTTTTAACAGCCTATTGGTTCTGTGCACACTTTCCAACTGAGATTCCATTTACGAATCCAGTCTGTGGGGGCCTGATATTGTTGTTCTATTATTCTCTTTTCTATAAAATTCCCTTGTGGGGTCCATTGTATATGATGTAAAAGACCCCACAAGGGCACTCTCATAAGCCCACAAGGACAGACAAGCCAAACACTCTACTCTTTTGGCTTCACCAGCAAGGCATAAAAATGTCAGTTTCAATTACAGCTCAAAGACTTTTAGACATCCCCATTGGCAATGGGGGATTTATATCAACTCATCATTCCCCTAAAAGTGCCTTACCTAAGCACGCATATCCTGCAGCAGAGGAAGCCAGGCCTGCTGCAGTAGGGAAGTTATTCTCGGAGCAGATGTGTACTTTCCAATCCAACATGGCCGCCGGTGTGACCCCATCTTTAGTTGGGGAGCTTTTCCTCTTGCGAGCTCTCTGACGGACTTGAAACGAAAACAACATCTCGAAACAGTCAGTTTATATTAAAAATAACAGGTTCCATAATGATTCACTGGGAAATTATATTTTAGAGGTACTTCTGAAAGATAAATTTGCTATGAACATTAAGGTGATTTAAGATATTTTTTGCATTTAAGATATAATACAAATATTGACTGCTTCGAATGCTATGGTTAAAACTGGAGCGTTCTATTTATCATCCTCGTACACGTAACGGTCGAACACGCGTTTCAGATACACAGATGCACAACTGATTGGGTTTGAGGTGGGTAAAAAACGTCTGGGTACTGCACGCCTTGTGATAGTTGTTGGACTATCTTACGGCAAACGATGCACTATCACACGGCCACCGTTTCTAGTAAAACTAAGACATCATGTGACACGCTCTAAACCAATGAAAAGGCAGAATATTTGTAGGGGGTGTAATAAACAAAAATATTACTTGTGTTTTTACTCTTACACCAATGTGTACTAAGGACCGTATACTCAGTAGTTCGCAGAGTTCTGCGACAGAAACACTCACAGGCGAGTCACTCAGGTTGAATTTAAACTACACTATTTACATTGGTGTAAGGGTAAAATAATAATAATATTTATTTTAACTTTATGCTATAAAAACGCATACTCACTTTCTGCTAGGCACTTCTTCAAACGTGGGTTGTCCAGTGATTCTTCCCTAAAATTAAATATTAAAAATCATTTTAACACATATGTAAAAAATACCCAAGTACACTGAGAGAAGGTGTTTGCTTGGGTAATAATAATAATAATAATAACCCGTTTTTATATAGCGCTTTTCACACCCGGAGGGCGTCCCAAAGCGCTTCACATTATTACCCCTGGTCACTGGGCCTTAATATAGTCCTTAAACCATCTCAACTCCCTGGTGGGGAGTATGCAGCCTGTGCAACATTAATATGCGCTACTCGGCTAAATCAATCACAAGAACCATCTCTGCCCTCACAGGTACCCATTTACCCCTGGGTGGAGAGAAGCAATTATAGTTAAGTGTCTTGCTCAGGGTATTTCTGACATCCAATGTGTACATAACTTGCCCTACCTGGGCCCGCATCAGAAACATCAAGATCTAGACTGAAGTGGATTTTATTCTATTTTCTCTTTTACATTATAAGATGCCTTTAAAAAGTTCCAAAATGAAACAGTTTAAAGGCAGTGGACACTATTGGTAATTACTCAAAATAGTTATCAGCATAAAACCTTACTTGGTGATGAGTAATGGGGAGCTGTTGATAGAACGGAAAAACATTGTGAGAAACGGCTCCCTCTGAAGTAACGCAGTTTTCGAGAAAGAAGTAATTTTCCACAAATTTTATTTCAAGACCTCAGAATTACATTGTGAGGTCCCAAAATCAAGCATCTGAAAGTACACAACTTCGTGTAACAAGGGTGTTTTTTCTGTCAATCTCGCAACTTCGATGACCGATTGAGCTCAAATGTTCACAGGTTTTTTTATTTTATGCATATTATGTTGAGATACACCAAGTGAGAAGACTGGTCTTTTGAAAATTACCAAAAGTGTCCAATGCCTTTAAATGAATCAAAGTCAGTAATTTGAGCCTGAAATTACACGGAGGCCATCGCCTCTGGTCTCGGGGCCTTGGTGTCCCATTCAAATGTTACCACTGTTCCAATGGAAGTGACTTTTGCAAAATGAGAATGAAATTGCCCTCTTAAAGATGAAACTCCATGGGTGGATTTCACAAAGAGTTAAGACTAGTCTTATATCGAGTTAGGATGAGTTACTCGTCCTAACTTAGAACTAGCCATACATTTTTAATATCTCTTAGGACTAGTCCTAAGCTAGGACTAGTCCTAAGCTAAGACTAGTCCTAAGCTAGGACTAGTCCTAACTCTTTGTGAAATCGACCCCAGGCCTCTCTGGTACATCAGTTGTCACAGGACGTATGATAATATATAAACAAATTTTAAAGCATCCACACCTGCCATTCAGCCAGATTCTGTCTGTCTTGAATTTATTACTAGCAGCAACAGTTGTTTTTGTACAAAGTTGATCGATATGTAACGTTGCACTCAGGGAAGAGTTGACTGGCAGGATAAGTTTTTCATTTCTCTTCCCCCCTACAAAGAAAACAAAACACTTTATGTTGACAAGTAAAACAATTTTGATGATTATAATGGCTTGCTGAAAAAATTACATCAGTGGGATTATTCTTCTTATCATTATTATATAATTCTGTTAAAGCCAGTGGACACTATTGGTTATTGTCAAAGACCAGTCTTCTCACTTGCTGTATCTCAACATTATATGCATAAAATAACAAACCTGTGCAAATTTGAGCCTTATTGGTCATCGGAGTTGCGAGTTAACTACGAAAGAAAAAAACACCCTTGTCACACGAAGTTGTGTGCTTTCAGATGCTTGATTTCGGGACCTCAAATTCTAAACTTGAGGTCTCGAAATCAAATTCGTGGAAAATTACTTCTTTCTCTAAAACTACTCCACTTCAGAGGGAGCCGTTTCTCACAATGTTTTATACTACCAACCTCTCCCCATTACTCGTTACCAAGTAAGGTTTTACGCTAATAATTATTTTGAGTAATTACCAATAGTGTCCACTGCCTTTAATGGAGGTATCAATAGATGAAACCAAGAACTCATTAAAGTGAAATTTATTGCTGTGATGCTGCGCTCGCAAGCCGGAGGAAACCTGTACAGTCCAACCAACTCGATATTTTCTAGTAGTTTTCTGGTATTTTCTGGTAGTTTTCCATTTTTTCTGGCTAAATATCATATGTACTGCTGTACTGCTATTTTTGGACTTAGAGTTATTATAATATTATTAGATAGTCAAAGTCAAAAATTCAAAATGAGTGTACAGCGCCCCATCCCACGGCAGACCAGAGGGTCTACCCAGTAAACATGGTAAAGGGAGATCTCAAAATGAGAAATATGAAACCAATAAATTAATAATTTAATTATATTATTAATTATGTAAGTGGGCCTATTAAATACTTGATGTGATTGTACTTGTAAAAATTATTACCTTTTTACAATTTATTTTGTGTTTTAACTTAATAAAATCTCTATGATCTATCTGCTATTTTATAAAAGTGGAAAATCAAATCTCTTAAAAGTTCAGTAAATGCTGATGGAAAACTGTGTGTAGACTAGAACTATGAATCCCCTATTTAGTACTATTAGTATTATACAGTATGCTGGTACTACCCGCATACGTCTCTACTCTAGCTAATATTGCCAATGTATGTATGAATACCTGATTATAGAAACCACACACCACCACACTATAGTACCAGTACTACACAAACACCACAGTTCTAAAAAAATCTGCAGATCATGCCAAAAAAACAACTTAAGTTTTTACAATTTTACGACAAAGTTGATGTATCATTCAGAAACAAAACAAAGCAACACATTCATTCTTACAATATTTGATGACTGCTATATTCACAGGAGCTCGGCAAGTGACGATTTCCATGGTGTTTTTCGAGTCGGTTTTTTAGCAACTTTCATGAAGTGACTTCACTGCACATCATGAAGTGACTTCACTGCACAAAATTAGTACACCCACATTTATATTTATAAACACGTTTATTTAAATGAGATCAACTTTGAACTTAGTACCGACTGTTCCATATTTTTGGGGGGCTACTACTTACTGTCGGTTGTTTATTTTGCTTTGTTATCAAACGTTAAGACCAATACCAACAATCAGATATAAATCTTGGTTAAATTGTGAAAGATTGATTTTCCCAAAATGTGAAAAAAGGTTGGTTTATTTTTTATTAGGAGTAGATCAAATTTAACTAGACTACCTTATAACAATGGAGGGAGACTAAAGCATTACGCATGCGTATTGAAAGTAATAGACTTGTACAAGCTTTTCGAATGTTTGACGCAAATATAAATTTTGCTTGATGATGACAGATCCACGGCAAACAACATCGCGAGATCGAGATGCCACACCGACCATTACAGGGAGATAAATTGCTGATTTCTCGTTTTTCTTTCGTCTCTTTATGGGTGCATGGAATGAGTTTGATTCGTACGTCTGAAAGGTAACCATATTATTTAAGTATTTGCCTGTTTCAGTGAGTTATTTTGTCATTTTATAAACGATACACAAAAATAGCTCCGGTGATGATCCTGCACAGTTTGCACATAAAATTTAGGTCATGCATGCATGCAGTATGCACTGCACTGCTTTTTTTTTTAGATAAGAGTAAACAGTAGTAGTAGTAGTACTATAGTAGTAGTACAGGTCCGGAATTTCATCTGTTTTAAGAGGGCAAGGTCATTTTTATTTTGCATAGGGCTCATCATCCATTTGAAAATCAAAATTGTGGGAAACTTTTTTCTTTGAAGGGGCCAAGTGGAAAGCCCAAAACTAAAGTAAAAGGGCAAGCCAAGGCCAAGAGAGTAGACCATGCGGATGCCAGGCAGGGGCAACGAACAATGTGTTGTGTGTGTGTACCGCCTTGAGGTGACCTAACCAGCCCCCACTTCCTCCCCTTCCCCTCCCCCCCCCCCACCCAATTGGTGTCTGTGCACCCTTCCACCACTCCCCCTCACCTCCCGTTTCATTTCTGGACTTTCGGGATTGGACATTTCCAGTTTTTGCCTTCAATTCAATTGGTCGAGTTGGTATTTGAATAGTTGCTATAACTATAAGGTAACCCTCCTCCCGACGGCCGCCAGGCCGGAGGATTACAAGATAGGTTCGAGCGAAAACGGTTAATCTGGTCCAACACGTACAATTTCGACAGCTAGTCACCAGATTTTCCCCATTTTTACCACTTTCAAAAATCATGACACAAATTATGAGGACACGAACTTAATCCGCAATGTCTAATGCAGCCTGCCATAATACTCAAAACACCATTTAGGAAATATTTCGAAGAAAAATGGGCAAAAACCCGGAGCGAATTCCCAGGTTCATATTTTGAACCTGTCGCATCGCTTTGCAAACGCATTATTTTGTTGTTGGGCTAAACCATTCTGTAAAAGGGGTGTTACAATGTTGCAGTGCGTGTGCGCGCTGTCCGTTTGCATTGCACGCCGTTCACTCATAATGGCGCGCACGCACTGCAGCACTGCAACATAAAACCTCACTTGGTAACGAGTAATGGGGAGAGGTTGATAGAATAAAACATTGTGAGAAACGGTTCCCTCTGAAGTGACGTAGTTTTTGAGAAAGAAGTAATTTTCCACGAATTTGATTTCGGGACCTCAAGTTTAGAACTTGAGGTCTCAAAATCAACCATCTAAATGCACACAACTACGTGTGACAAGGGTGTTTTTTCTTTCATTATTATCTCACAACTTCGACGACCAATTGAGCTCAAATTTTCACAGGTTTGTTATTTCATGCATATGTTGAGATACACCAAGTGAGAAGACAGGTCTTTGACAATTACCAATAGTGTCCACTGTCTTTAAATAAATAACAAATTAAATAAAACAAAAACTCCAAACTGGTAAATTATCTGTACAAGCCAGCTGTGGTGTTGAAATTGTTGAAGAAAAAAATTTGAAGTAGCTTCAGAAGATTTTTTAGCTTTAACTCTTATCTTATGTCGTGAAAAGGCCATGTCGCACAGTCTTCCCCCAGAGCAATTTCTTCAGGCAACTTGGAGGCAGCCAACTGCACTCATATGCACATTTTTCAGCACAAGAGATAATCTTCTTGAAAAACTGAAATGTGAATGAACTTTCTTATTGGAGTTGGCTTGGTGCTGGTCTGCAAATTGCCCTGTGTGATACGGCCTAACAGTTAAACTGTTCAAGTTTTGGTCCAAGGAATCCACTTGTTGGATAAATAGGATTCATTTGCACGCTATACAAAAGCCTGTCAGACAAAACTGTCCAGAGGGTTGACTGACTGTGTTTTTGTGCTACTGTATGGATTTATCCCGGATAATCCGGTAATCCTAAAGATTAGCTCATTGTTATTTTGGTATTTGTGGCACAGTTGCATTCCATCAAGATCTTAAAATTGTTCACATCTATCCTGTGTATTGCCCAGGCAGATAGTAATGGGCTTCCCTGATCCCATTCTTGTTTAAATCCCTTTTTTTCCTCTTTTTTTTTCTTTTTTAATATTAATTACATTGTTGTGGTTATTTGGTATGTTACCGCTAAGCTGGGAAGTGGTAGGAAGCGTTCCCTGTAGGTAATTGTGAATAATAGAGACCAGAGCAATGACTGGTCCTTGCTCTGTGATGTGGATAGAGCAAGGTGATTTTAAAGCAAGATGATAGTGGGGCATTCTTGACCCTGTTATTTGGTTGAAGCACGCTGAATAGAAAGAAGGTCTTTGGAATGGTTTCTTCTTGGTGTTTATAAATCCTGGTTTTAAAAGCCCTAGGCCTACTATTCAATCAAGAGCATTCTATAGTTTTCTTGTTTTTTGTAAAGAAAAAAAAAGGAATAGTAATAAGAAATTGCATTTCAGCATTATTTAAACATGTATCGCCACGCAATTGGTAAGCTGAAAAAAAATAATCACAGAGCGTGCTCATGAAATAAACCTGTGAGAAATGATTGAAAACCACACAATTTTCGCCCTGTATAAACACATTCCTTTCGTTTTTGTTACAGTTGGAACCAGCTGTTGCGATTTGTTTTAGGTTTTCAGAAACAGTTTTTTCGAATGTGGCTTCATTTCAGAGGGAAATACTTCATTAAAAAATGTTTGTAGTGTGAACTTCATAACTCCCATACTTAAAATTAAACACAAAATGTTTTTTTCATATATTTTAATATCAATCCTGTGCAGGTACTGTACCTCTAATAATTTCCAACAGATTAAACTCATGTAACCGAACACTCTCTCCCTACTCTTTGTTCTACCTCTAACCACACCAAGGGGAAAAACTAGACTGGAATATAGTGCAATTAAAATCTTGAATTTCAGAAGGCCTGTAAATCTAGCCCAGTGCCATTCGTCTCGAGTGTATTCTCGGACAGATGGTTCCTGTCTCTGCTGTCTAGCCAAGCGTTCAGTGAGAGGTGTAAAATAGTACACAGAGACCGGCTTTTTAGGACACTCAGTGCATTGCATGATAATTTATAATTTTAAATATTGCTGCGTATTTTTTACAAATTCTGCAACAAGATTTCAATTTAAAATTTCAAAACAAGGTTGCTAGTTGGCAGATCTGAACATGCAGTTGTCGTGAGTATTTTCATCTCCTGGCCAGACATTCAGAAATTTCCCATTCATAAATAAAGGAATCTCATCATGTATGTGTAGACAGGTTTCAATACAGTGGTTTAACAGTCTCTCCACTCTAGTTCATTTCCTGAGCGTTTTTAAAGTAAGGCGTGGGAGAGCGAATCAAAAACCAACATTTTTGAGGTTTTACCAGTTTATATGCTGTTTAAAAAAGGGTAACAACACATCGACAGACAATTTTGTTTGTTGATTTACAATTTGTCTGATGCATTTTGAATAAAACCTTCTTAAATAATCTGAAAAATAATATCCAAGAAAAAGCATGTGAGTGAGTCAATATTATTCAGTTTTACTTCAAAACCACTAATGAAAATATTTCTGTCCCTATGACTTGGTTAAGATACGATAAAATAAGATAGATAAGAAAAGATAACTTGATTAAATCCATACAAACTGGAAACGACATGTTGTCGTTTCTCAATCAAATTACAAATTTACCAGCAATTAAATTACTCAAATTGCACAAACCAATATCAAACTTATTTGACAACCTCACAGGATTCTTTAAATATGAATTTCTTAAAAACTCATTGTTGAAAATTGTGTAGTCCATCCCTCAAAGGATTTTGAATGAACACATCAAAAACAATCAGTGTGATATTTACATGTAGTTTAAATCATCACTGTTGTACAACTAAAATGGTCTCGTCTTGACTGAAAGATGTAGTATACTATACATGTACCTTGGTGTTGACATGGTTGAGAGACTCATACCCACTTAAGATTTAACCTTGAAATTCCCAGGTGGTTAATTGAATGAATATATGGAATCATAAGTAGGTTCGGTGATCCATTATTTATACCTGTGTGCTTGTGCCTACATTTGCTGGATTTTCCCTTGACGCTTTCAGTGACTAGCCAGTTGGACTAGTAAGGTCTATTCACTACACTGTAGTCCGCCATTTTTTTCACGGGTCCACATATTTCATGTAAACACTAAACTAGCCGGCTGGACCACTTGGAGTGAGTTTTGGCTGGTCCTCTGACAATGCTGACCAGTGTTTTATTAACTGGCATTTGACCAGTGGACCACAAAAGGTTTTTTATGTTTAGAAAACATAGAAAATCATTCAGCACCCGTCTCAAAAAAACTTTTCAGCACAAATTGCATTTCGATATGCGTGGAAGGCAAGCCTAAGCAAACAAAATGTTTTAATTCTGATTGAATGCACAAAATAGGCATGATAGGTAAAACAGTTTAAAATTGCCCAGATTGTACAGTGGAGCTTTTAAAGCCAAATATAAACACTAGTGTAAACAGAGTTGCCTTTAGAGGACCTTGTAGCAATTCAGAAGGCTTTGGCCATTCTTCCAAAATTTGGGTCCAGAATGCCCCACAGTTAAAGGCAGTGGACACTATTGGTAATTACTCATAATAATTATTAGCATAAAAATTCCTTGGTGACGAGTAATAGGGAGAGGTTGATGGTATAATACATTGTGAGAAACGGCTCCCTCTGAAGTGCCATAGTTTTTTAGAAAGAAGTAATTCTCCACGAATTTGATTTCGAGACCTCAGATTTAGAAATTGAGGTCCTGAAATCAACCATCTAAACGCACACAACTTCGTGTGGCAAGGGTTTTTTTTCTTTCATTATTATCTCGCAACTTCGATGACTGATTGAGCTCAAATTTTCACAGGTTTTTTATTTTATGCATAGATATGTTGAGATACACCAACTGTGAAGGCTAGTCTTTGACAATTACCAATATTGTCCACTGCCTTTTAAAAAAAAACCTGTGTAGAACCCTACCATTAGTAATGGCATTGTAAAACTAACAAATTTTCAACGAAAAATGTAAAAAAGATAATTCAATATATCCAGTTTTCAATAGAAATTCCCCAACCATACGGAATAAAATAAAAGGCCATACAAATATTACATGAAAATTATATCCCAGTGACCTGCCACCGCAGATATTGGATTACGTTGTTTTTTCGGAAATTTAATTACACCGCCCGGAATTAACAAGAAAACAAAAAAAAATTGTCCGCTGGTGACACACGTGTGTTTGACTCGCACAAATCGCCGGCCGCGTTTAGGGGGCTTGTGTGAAGATGATCTGAGTCATAGTGTTAGGCAATGATGAATTGAAAAGCCCTGTGGATACGCACTACATCATTGTCTGCTCGACTGGTTGCATAAACCCACAATGTATACAATGCCCCCAGTAATGTGAAGATGTTATTAGTATGCACGGCCGGCGCGGCACTTTTCTTTTTAATCACGTAATCCAGCAGCAGTAGCCCTCTCCTCTCTTTCTTTTTTGTCTCTTCGTGGTGGGACGACTGGCTAAGGATGGCCTTTTTTCTGAGTCGGGTCACCCCGGAAGATTCTGTGTCATCCTGAGAGAGTGGATATGAGACTGTGATGCAATATTTTTTGTTTGTGTTCAACCTTACTGCTTCTGCTTGATATTGGGCAAGCACCCCACCAGTCGACTGGTTATCACAAACCTCAAATTCTTATTTGGTTACTTGGAAGTTCTTTGGGATTTTTTTTTCTCATAAGGTCAGTAAAGGAATGAATTTTGAAATTTTTTGCACGATTTCTCTTTAGAATGATAGCAAAATGTTGCACAATGTGTATCACGATCAAAAATCATCATTTGCCACTCAATATTATAATTAGCATTTAAAATATATTGAATTTGTTGCAATTTACCGTTGATGGGTGTATGGGGCTTCTTCGGGGAGGGCAGAGGGGTAAATTTGACACAGATAAAACATAAAAAGTGATTTTTGTATTCTGTGTTGATTTGTTTCCTTCTTTTTGCCTTGCCGCATTTAGGAGGCCAATAGGAGACTTTCCAACGCTAGGCGGCAGCAGACATACCGGGTAAATTTCCATTGTTTACGTAGTTCTGAACATGCGCATAATTCTGAGAACAATGGATTTACCCGGTAAGTCTGCTGCCCTCTATCGTCCCAGAAAGTCTCCCATTGGCCCACTTCATCATAATATATATAATATATGTTTACTAATTACGTGTACATAATATTACATGTTGGCTTATTCTTGACAAAATCATTTTCTATTGTGTCAACAGATCATTGTACAATTTATGATTTTGGGGGATTCGCAGCTTCAACAGAAAACCAGACAAATTGTACTGCTGTCTTTAGGTCAACTTATCAATTAAAAATTACAGGTATCAGCATTTATTTTCACAATTTTAGGGACTATCAACCGTTTTAAACGTTTTAAAGATTACTTTTGAGGACTCCTTCCTCCCCAAAGTAGTATTAAATTTATCAAAATGTGTCTTTCAAAATGTATGTACTTATTAATTTAAAATGTTGCACACCTCTTAAAAGTCATACATGGTCCCCCCCCCCAAAAAAAAAAAAAAAAACCTACAACCCCCTCCCCCCACCCAATACTCTTTGTATGAGCATAAAAAGGTTGGCAACTCTGAACGGTTGGACGGCCCCTTAGTCCTTTTAACTGTAACCTTACCTTTGTAAAAGTTGGTCATCATAGACCGATACAATAATTTAAATATAAAATCAAACAAATTGATGCTTTTTCCCTAAAATCTTGTGGGACATAAACCAATAAATGTAGCCCCTATGTGAGGTTTATGGTGCTGTATAATTTGAACCAGTTTCTTAGTAGCAAAACGGTAATTTTAGTAAATAACCTACATTGCAGCAAAACATTTCCCAAAAGGGTCTATTTTAAATGGTTTTATAACATGTATAAAGCATGAGTAGGCTTGGCCTCTGTAGCCAAGCATGCAGTACATTGTACACTTCTGGTGTCTATTTAAAAAATAGAAGAAACTACACGTATACACTACATCCATGAACAATGAATGTACAGTATGTTTATAGGCATGGTCAAATGATTCACCCCCACCCTCCAATCACATTAACATGTCCACCATGAAATGAATAGGGGAACATTCTAAGTAACCAAATCAATGCTAAGTGCTAGGCACTTAAATGCAAAAATTGTTGTGGTGGATACAGGGATGATACATGTAGTTAAAAAAAATGCACATATACAATGTACTCACTGTGTGTTTGTTAAACCATAATTATGTGTACAATTGTATGTGTTGGTAACATTCCGAGGTTATTGTATGGTTTTACAATGAATACTTTGTAATGTATGTTATGCATAAATTGTGTCTAATACAGTATACCAATACAAGGGCTGCACGATTGGATGCAATGCAAATAAGGCATCAGACTCAAATATGTATTGTTTAGGACCTTTTTTTTTCTTCAATCAAAACCAGAACAAATCTACATAATTGGTTTGTCCATTTGTGTGTAATTTGTTTACCTAGACACTTCAACTAAAAGTGATCCTTGTTATGGTCAGTTTTAAAAAAGGGAGATTAATAATAAATCTTTACCTTTCTGTACAGTAGATGTGCATTTGTACATGTAGTTCTTCAATTAACTGAATTGTCATTTATTAGTCTTATAGCCATTACCTACCCTTCGAAATCCAACCTCATGTTTAGTTTGATGCAGTGTAGTATTTAAGGTGACTGTTCTTAATGTTCAGATCCGACATAAATCAGAGTTCAACACTTTGGATAATGAGTAACCATGTATGGTGTTAGATTTTGTCTGAGTGATGAAGGATTCTTGTGAGTCACTCAAAAAATTGTGTCTTAAACACATCATTTACAATATTTTTCTTCTGATTTTGTCTCCACAGGAACCAAACATGAGCTTTGGACCAAGATCGGCCTAGTTTTTGCCAAGGACAAAAGAACCATTGATTGAATTCTTCAAGTTGTTGGCGATGCGCGTCATCGTCATTCATCACTTCCTGTGTCTGATATTCCGAAAAGAAAGTAGTGTACGTTCCTTGGAGTCTTCCTTCATGTGATTGATTTGTCAATGAAGTTCACCTGCCGTTGGTAAGGTGCTAGGACTAATCATGAGTCGCGTGCCGATCAGCAGCTCTCCCAAACACTCCAGCGACGTACCACGTCGCTCCCGCTCTACCAAGTCAGATGGTCACAGCTCTAACAGTCTCGGATCATCCAGAGATGGATCCAAGGGTAGATCGAGCGGTAGCCCCACCCCGACGCCCAGCATCCATCCCAACCAGCTGGAGGACAAAGAAGAGCTGCGATTGCGGGAGCTCGAGGAAGCCCGCGCCCGGGCAGCCCAGATGGAAAAGACAATGCGATGGTGGTCAGACTGTACTGCCAACTGGCGCGAGAAGTGGGGCAAGGTGCGAGCGGAGAGGAACAAGGCAAGGGAAGAGGTTCGACAACTCAGGATCAAGCTGGAAGCGATCGCCAAAGAGTCAACGGCGCTCAAGAGAGAGAAACAAGAAGTCACCGGCGAGAATGAGAGACTGCGGAAGGCGTTGGAGCGAGAACAGGACAGGAATGCTCTGCAGATTCAGAGCCCCATGAGCGAAGGAAACCCAGATTACCTCCCGGAGAAAGATACGAGCAGTCCGCCGGGGCTGACAACGAGTCCAAGACAAGCCAGCGGGAACTCTCAAGATATTGACTTCATTAAGAGCGTCTTGCAAAAAGGACAAATGAACAACCACCTAGAGTCGAACTCGGGACCGACTCAGAAAGCTCAGGAATATCATCCCACCGAAAAAGAACAGAGTCCCAAACACCACTCCCACCGCGGCACTCCTATTGGGAGCCCCACCCATAAACCAAGCATCGGTAGTAGTACCGAGAACGGTGCCGTGACCACTAACGGGAAGCAGGTCGAGAATGGCAGCCAAACAACTCAGTCGGACAGCTCGTCGTCGATGAAGAGTCCGAGTCGGAAAGTGAAGGAGCTGCCGTCACCAACCGATGAAATTGTCAGTCAGAGGATGTTGATGCTGGAATTGAGAATGGAGGAAGCGTCAAAGACCATCCAAGTAGAAAGGGAGTAAGTATACAAACTGACCGATTACTTTCTGATTAATAAGGCTGTGCAAAATTTGATGCCCTGACAGCCTCGCGTTATAACCCTAGTCTGCTAGTGGAGTCTTTCTCAGTTAAAATGACAACACTACACACACCCAAACACGGACATTTCCTCTGTGGACTTTCCGTTGCTCTGTATACTTACAGGCACTGGACACTTTTGGTAATTACTCAAAATACTTATTAGCATAAAACCTTACTTGGTAACAAGCAATGTAGAGCTGTTGATAGTATAACACATTGTGAGAAACGGGTCCCTCTGAAGTAACGTAGTTTTTGAAAAAGAAGCAATTTCTCACTAAAATATATTTGAATTTGATTTCGAGACCTCAGAATTAGATTTTGAGGTCTCAAAATCAAGCATCTAAAAGCACACAACTTGTGCAACAAGCGCACTTTTTCCTTCAATATTCTTTCGCAACTTCGACGACCAATTGAGCTCAAATTTTCACAGGTTTGTTATTTATGTCGAGATATACAATGTACCAAGTGAGGAGACTGGTCTTTGACAAAAGGTGTTCAGTGTCTTTAAGGAAAATCCTAGTCTTCAACACTGTAAAACACCACTGTGTGGATGTGTGTAAGTCCACACAGTGACTCAAGTCCCTACATTAGGTGGACTTCTTTTGTTCTCAGGTCACACTTGGTATGTTGTGATATGTACTTTGTGCACTACATGTATGTGAATTGGATTTTCAGTCCCTACCTGACTGCGTGGTTTTTCCCTGGAATACATCCTGGGGTTTTCCCTCCCACATCTAAAACTGAAATTTCCTTCGGTTCGTTGTACACAAGTTCTCTTTTCTGATAATATTCCTTAGTTTCACAACCAGATGAAATGAAATGAAGTGAATCGCACTTCTAGATAATCATGCAGCGTAGCTACATGTATGCACTAGTTATGGGCAACTTGTACTCATTGCATCATATATCTTTAAATTGTTAACTTTTGGTTGGGGTTTTCGCTTCACACAACAGTGGTGTACACATTCAAGTGTTTTGATTGGTCAATATAATAAAGGGTTGGAGCTTACTGGTTCGTTCTATTGATTGTAACTCATTGGATTGTCTTGGTTAACTACAGCGAGAAGGATACGCTGAGTATGCACATGGACAGGCTACAAAAGGAACTCAGCACGCTCAGGAATGATCATGAAGAGCTACGAGACGCTAAGCAGAAAGTGGTCAAAGAGGTAAGCAGACTTGTGATTTGTCAAGATATGTGTTGATTTCATGATTTTTTACTTAAATCTGCACCTTCAGATTTTCCTGTAAGACGTGAAAGAGATGAACAGACTTGGTCCTTGTTATGACCAAACCTTCAGCCCAGGTAGCTACATGTATTTTAAATAATATAAAGAGTCTCTAAAATGTAAAAAATATGTACATGTACATTCAGGTAGCTTCGTTTTCACTCAAAGAGGAAGTTGTTTTCAAGATTTTTAATTTTAGAGCCAATCAGCCTTGTTTTTGACATATATCCCTACTCAGATGTTAGTGAAGAGAGGTGCGCAGCCCATTGTAGCAAGACTGGATTTTCCATGCTGGTCTTGTCAGAATGGCTTGCAAAATCATCAAGATACCAAGAAATATAACTGATTTAGTTGCCATTGGAATAGGAAAATGTAGACTTAGATTAGAAGGAAATGTTTTAAAAGAATATCCCTCCCAAAAAATATTTTTATTTTTCTGGAGTCTGCTGTGGGAAAAGTAATGTCAGCTTTTGAGTATACTTTTTGTACGTTGTAAAATTTTATGAGTAAAATGGCAAACCACACTGAGAGTCTCTTACCCATCACAAATGTATGCAATATAAAAAATTAATTTGTATGAATCCGAAATTTCTTTCTGCAGTTAAATCTGATGCGATCAGAGCACCAGCGAGAGTTGGTTCAGGTGACCTCTGACCTTGACGAGGAGTTAAACTCGAGATCCCACATGGACATAAGGATCTCCGATATGAGAAAAGAGGTGAGTGTGGCAAATATATTCATACGTGTTCATATGTTGGGTCACACAAAATGCTGATAAAAATTTAACAGTTCTAATTTTACAGAGTACATTATCTGCATGAAAGTATCATTCTCTTGTTTGGCGCACCGCTTGGGGGTTCTGTACTACTTTTGTAAACACGTTGTTTACACCTGTGCAGCAATGCCATTTTTTAATAAAGTATTTATTCTTTTCTATCTGGCTGCACAATTAACCCCAATAACAGGATGATTAGGAAGCTACAAAAAATGTTCAGTTTTAGATGTGTGAGAAAACCCCAACGGGGAAAACCTATGCAATCTGATAAAGACTGAAGACCCAATCCACAGAGGAGATAGGCAGAGAAAAAAACCACCAAAGCTGGTTCATACTTCCTGCAAATGGGATACAAATTTTGATGTTACAATTCTGCAACAATTATTTTGCATCTGTTGACTTGTACTCAACTCCTGCAAAGCAGTTGTGTGAAACGGTTCTGTGACGTCAACATTTGTATCGCGTTCGCAGGAAGTATTCGCAGGAAGTATGAACCGGGCTCAGGGCGACCTGATCCCCTAATTGTCTATCTCTGTATTCCATTTGCTTAGCTTGAGAGGCTTCAGGCAGAGAACGCCCTTGAATGGGGCAAGAGGGAACGACTGGAGACGGAGAAGCTGTCTCTAGAGAGAGACAGCAAGAAACTGAAGGCAGAGATTGCCGATCTGAAGGAGCACCTCGCTAAGAAGAACAAACAGGTCGCTGCCGATCTACAGATGAATGTCAGAGCCTTAGAAGTAGAGCTTCAAGGGAAAAACAAGGTATGTTAAAAGCCTTACTATGGGTGACTGAATTTTTTTCTGAAAATTTGGCAAAGTCCAGATAAAATTCTTGGTCAAAAATCTGCTCTTACTAGACATCTGATGTCTTACATGAATGCCCAAGGAATGAGGAATGAATGCTGAGCGTATAACTAGAAAGAGCATGCGTAGTGTCCATCCAATGAATATTGAACATACGCAGAGGAAATTCCCAACAATTGCCCATCGTATGCCTGGTGTGCTGTGCTCATCATTTTACATTCTCCGCTGACCCATAGTTAAGAGCTCAAGTTTTTTTCTATCAATTTAGTTCAAAGGGGGAAAAACATTATTTTTTTTTTTCAGGAATTATCAGAGCTGAGGCACAGCCAAGGTAAACTAAAAAAACTGATGCAAGAGAAGAGTGCAGAGTTGGAGCACACACTGAGACGAGCCGAGCAACATGAGGCAGAGGTGAAGAAACTCAGAGGGAGAGTGGATGAACTCAAGAGAGAGCTGGCCAAGGCGGAAGATGAGGTAAATTGGAACAGCTGCTCGCTCCTTAAATATCATTCCAACCTAAGTCTGATTTAAAAAAAAAAAAATTCTGCCGTGGAGTTTTTTTTTTCTTCATTTTAATACCCTGAGAAGTTTGTTAATCCCTAAACTATATGAACAAGTAGGTCAGCTATTGTGCTCAGCCCAATCAATAATGCTTTCGGGTTGAACAAAGACAAATTTATGAGAGGCTGTGACCTCTGGATTAATGTGCTGGCGCTCCACCAACTTAGCTATCTAACTCTCATGTTAGCTTGTCCAATGGGAGACTTTGGAACGCTAGGTGGCAGCAGACTTACCAGGTAAATTTCCATTGTATACTTGGTTCTGAGCACGCACACTTAACCGAGAACAATGGATTCTACCTGGTAAGTCTGCTGCCACCAAGCGTTCTGAAAGCCCCTTTTTGCCTGCCCTATATTTGGAGCATGATTTTACTCCAATTGTAACCTGTTTTCCAATTGTTTTTTTATTGTTTTTTATTTTGTAATACTTATTAGAGCCTACACCATGTGTTTACGTATGTCACCCCTTAAACCTGATGGAATAATCCTTCTTTTATACCTAGGACCAAATAGCATGTCTGATTGGGGTGTCGTGGCCGAGTGGATAAGAGCACCGAACTCAAGCTCTGATGCTTCTGTTCAGCAGAGTGTGGGTTCGAATCCCGGTCGTGACACTTGTGTCCCTGAGCAAGACACTTGACTATGGTTGCTTCTCTCCACCCAGGGGTAAATGGGTACCTGTGAGGGCAGAGATGGTTCTTGTGATTGATTTAGCCGAATAGCGCATATATTGCGCACAAGCTGTATACTCCCCAGGGAGCTGAGATGGTTTAAGGAATGTTGTAAGGCCCAGTGACCAGGGGTAATAATGTCGGAAGCGCTTTGAGACACCCCTCGGGCGTGAAAAGCGCTTTATAAAACGGTCTATTATTATTATTATTATTGATTTGAAATTTCACTTCTCTATATTTGGATGGTGTTAAATTAATTCTTGTTTGCATTGGTAATGTCCATAGGTTGATCAGCAGAGTAATATGGTGAGGAAGCTGCAGAGAAATCTAGATGAGAATCAACAATCTAGTGAGAATCTGTCTGTGCAGGTAGAACATCTCCAGGCAAGGTTAGTAATTAAAAATTAAAAAATCATTTTTTTTTTTTTATATATCAATATAAACAACAAGGGAAACTGACTAGGTAAATTTTGAAATGATTTTTTGGGTTGAACAAAGAATTGACTAGCGTGGGATTCGAACCAACGACCTCCGGATTAACGTGCTGGCGCTCTACCAACTGAGCTATCTAGCCCTATTTTGTCAATATCTTTGTTCGGGGGTGCCAGTCAGAAAGCCACACAACCGTTAACTGCCGTGTAGCCAGGGATCACACCCAAATTACGATACAACCTGGGAAGCGGCAGCCAGGGGATCACCTTAAGGGGATGCGACTTTTTGTTTCAGATATCAATATAAACCACAAGGGAAACTGACTGGGTACATTTTTTTATTATTTTTTTATTACAAATCTACCAGGACAATTAGCGCCAAATAGCAGGATGAATAGGAAACAAGAAGAAGTGTTCAGTTTTTTAGATTTGGGAGGAAAACCCATGCAATAAGGTTGGGACTGAAACCCCAATCCACATGCAAGACTCCAGTCTTAGGTGGGTTTGGAACCTGGGTCCACAGAGGTGAAAGGCAGGGACCGAAACCACTAATGAGCCAACCTGATCATTCTGATCATAATAGTATTGATCCAATAAGGTGCTGAAGGAGAGTTGTTTAAGAATTATAATAATAATAATAATAATAATACAGCATTTTTAAAGCGCACTTAATCTGTAAAACATTCAAAGGCGCTGGTCAAAAAACAAGAAGAAAAATTCACTCAATATCTGCATAGGCTAATCTGAAGAGATGGGTTTTGAGAAAATGTTGGAATTGTGAGATGTCATGTGTGTCCTTGAGATGTTGAGGCAGAGAGTTCCAGAGGCGTGGTGAAATGTAACTGAATGCCCTGTCCCCATAGCTGGATAAACGGGTCAGAGGAACATAGAGCATGCTGCCCGATGACCTCAGACCCGGCCTGACACTACGGGGCTGAATCATGTTCTGTATGTAGGTAGGGGCTAGTCCATGGAGAGCCTTGAATGTCAGAAGGATGATCTTGTATTGAATTCTGAAATGAATGGGTAACCAGTGGAGATTGTGTAAAATAGGAGAATTATGAATAATGAGACTCATTTATGTAGCACCTTCTAATGGTTATCAAGGTACTGTAGTGAATTCAGCAGCCATTGCAATCCAAAACATAGCAAACCCCTCCTAAGGCAATGGACGCGGGGCGCAGAGGCAATTGGATTCTTCCCAGTTGGGGGTTTTTTACTAAAACTGAGATTTCTGAAACATTTTCAAACACAGGTACCTTCAAGCCTATTTGTCACAGTGCCAGGTACTTTTTTTTTTTTAATTCATCCAACCCTATGTTTTTTAATAAGTTTGTCTTTATATTTTCAATCTGTTTGTCATTATGTCCTCAATCTGTTTGTCCTTATGTGTGTTCAGACTCAGAAACATGCCGAGTACGTCCTCGTCGTTAGCCAAGAAGCGTGCAGCTAGCTTCAGCTTCAGCTCAGGGAATCTCAGTTTACAGGACGGACAGGAAATCACCTCAGATATCGACATATAGAACCATTCCAACTCTAACCCTTATGATGATACAGTACCGCTTACCGACCCCCTGTGATATCCCATGGAAAACAACAGTTTAGAAATCATGTGAGGTATTAATAATGTTTTTCTACTGCAATCAGAGAAATAGACTGAAGTCCCGTCATCATCGGTAAGGATAAAAACAGGCACACTGGTCACACTATTTTGCGTTTTGAACCTAAAATGCCAAGCTTTGTAAGGTTTTTCGAAAATTTGTGTAAGCACAAAAGTAATTCTCACCAAACAAAATGTATCTTGCTGCCTCGTTTCACCTTGGTACATCCCAAAATCAATATTATTTCTTGAGTGATAGTGCCCTGTCATGATAACATGTCTATCATGGGTTGTACTCGTACTATTTATGACACTTTTTTCAGTACATATAAAAACATCAAATATATCGTACGTACGATACTTAATGCCTTGATACTTTGTGTTTAAGCAGCCCTATATAATGGGTGAATAACTTTGTAGAGAATAACATGGGCTTGACAACCAGGGCTGGGAGAAAAGCGCCCTCTAGTGTTGATAAATTACAATGATGAAAAACCTGTCTCACATTCCAACTCATTACATTCTATAAATCAATGTAACACTGAAACCAAATATTACCCAGTAATAATAACCATTCCAATTCAATGTGTTCATCCAATCAGAATAGCAGCTGGTACACGTTATGAAATATTTTTCAAAAGATCCTATTCACAACGCGCAACGCACATTAGGGTGTCAAAACGTGCACAAAAGGAATAGACTCCGCCCACAAAAGGCAGAAATGGTGGATGTGCATTGTTCGGAGGTGCCTGAACACTGTACCATACATTTGTGCACGTTTTGACACCAAAGATGGCTGACAGGATACACGCGTGTTTGTGCGTTGTGCATAACTTATTTCCTGTTTCCGCCAGAACTTCCTTAGCTTCTTGAAATATGTGAGACTCTTCAATACAGTGAAGCGATAATACTTCTAATTGATGTTAGTTTTGCATCGGGATAACAAAAGTTTTTATTTACCCTTACACTGATGTTAAATAAGCACTGTATACTGTTACTCGGTACTTTCCCGAGTTCTGTGGAGTGATTTGCATGTAGATTTTTTTTCACAGAACTCAGGAAAGTACCTAGTATACAGAACTTAATACACATTGGTGTAATGGTAAAAATACAAGTATTATACTGCTTCTGCTGTATCATATAAATATGCATGTACAATTACAATGTATGTTCTAGTTACTAGATTTTTCTTTCCAGTTATTCTGCATATTTGTGAGTAGAATCGTCTAAAACTATCGCCAGCGAGTTAGCTTTGAGTTTTTCGGTAGTTCTGTTTAATTATGTATTGTCAGTATTAAGTCAACTTTAAGACAATTTGACAAAGTTTATAATGTTGTTGTACATTTGGATTTTTTTTACAACCATTGGGCACAAGCCAGTACTTGACTGTCTTCATTGATGTCAGATGCCCTGTATACATAAAGCAGTTATGAGTACCGATTCTAAAGTATAATGGAGGGACAAGGCTGTTTAACCTTCCAGTCTCAGACCTTGTCTAAAATAGCGACTTCGGCATGCGTCTTTCTATTCTTTAACAATCGCAGATGCGCTGATCTAGCTGTAGCTGTAGCCGGAGTCGCCGTTTCGTACAGGACCTTATTACAAATCATGTCAAATTTGAATGTAAGAAATTCCATTTCTGTTTTACCTTATAAAATTTAATCGGATAAAGAAAATATTGGGCTTGAGTCTTTTGTGAGGAAACAAACTGTTCGGCCGTGTCCAAATTGTCGGTTTCCTTTGTGTCCAGGGTGCCAAAAGGTAAAATTCTTGAATGTTGCTGCAGTTAAAGTTTAAGTAGCTTTGTGAAATTTGGACCCAGTGTTCATACTTAGTTTTCTTGCATATAGGTTAGACCCACCTTGTGTAAAATGTGCTAGTAAAACATGTTCTGTATTGTGACCATTGTGATTTGTAATCGTAATGTTGTGAACATGTACATAGAACGCAACAATCCTGGCCAAAATGTTTGGGCCATTTGAAAACTAAACATACCCTCCCCCGTTCCCCAGGCCTTGGGTCAAGTTCGTGCAAGGACTATCGTTGACCAAAGTTTGACTAAGTTTGCTCGAACTCTATCTAGGCGACGATAGTTTACTACGCTAGTCGACTGTTTGGAACCAAGCTAATTCCGGGCGGGCATGTTTGCATCGCTGGTTACCAGTAGCCGTTTTCATAGCCAGCGCAGAGTGGACAAAATAATTACATGTGTTAAGTCGAAAGTCATGTTGATGACATGACTACATTCGTTTGCACTACAACTTATGTGTGCATGCCCTACATGGGTCACTAAACAACCACACTTAAACGTTGATCCTTGCGTGAACTTGACCCCAGGTGGAGCACAGACTGCGCAATAAGAGCCACCATTGAACAGGGGTGGGGGCCCAACAAGTTAGAGCCGGGATTGTTGGTAAAAATAATCACCTCAACCACAATGTACATATCAAACACTGTGCCTATTAGACTTGTATGAGTCACTCTTGAAGAATAGTCAAACCTCTGAAGGCAGATAAGCAAAGGCTTTACTAATGTTACTCTGGTTTTAGAAAATTTGTGTGTGAAATTGTCTTACTTGGCTGTTAAACCTTTGGTAAAAACTACTAAGGGTATTGACGAGGGACTGATCTGACATAAATACTGGAATGTTTTATGATGTGGTTCTTGCATTGACATTGTGCATTCCATTGGTTGATGGTCAGTTGGACGAACTTGCCAAGCAATCGTTCTTTGATTCCCCCAGAAAATTTAACTTATAAACTCTAGCAGAACTTTGTTATGGCTGCCTAGAAAATTACTGGCAACGATATTTGTCTTATTTCATGGTGAAATTGTTCTGTATCACAGAAAAAAAACGAATGCCACAATGACTAAACTTTATTTGTTGTAGGAGTACGTACAGGTATGGACCACAAAAGGGGCTGGACTAGACCATAAACAGCATGTGAAATGAGAAATTACTATCAGAAAATGTTGTTTGTTAACTTTATTTTTGCCATGGAATATCATGAAATACACATTTTTTTACACATACTTTACTTCCAGATTGTATTCTTTTATGTTTGAATGCCTCAAACAAATGTTTCATAAGTTGATAATCATTGACACCTTGACGTAGGCCTATTGATTTCGAGACCTCAGAATCGATATCAAGCATCTGATAGCACACAACTTCGTGTGACAAGGGTGTTTTTTCTTTCATTATTATGTCGCAACTTCGATGGCCAATTGAGCTCATTTTTTTTATTTTATGCATGTATATGTTGAGATGCACCAATTGAGAGGACTGGTCTTTAACAATTACCAATAGTGTCCAGTGTCTTTAAAGAGCTGAGTGCCACAACTGACTTAATGGATATCATTTATTTACATTCACGTTATTTCCTAAACTATTGACTACATGTAAGTAACTTATCTTGTTTAAGCATCCACCTTGTTTTTGTTTAAGTATCCACCATGTTTTTGTATTAATGTATCTGTTTATCTGGTTCCTTTATTTATATTTGTATTCTTGATTGCCCAAGGTTCTGTGAAAGGAATGAAAAGTCCACAGGCATGTCACTCGGATGGGATTCAAACCCACAACCTTTGCCATGCTAGCATATGTCATATGACTAGACAGGAAGCACGGTGGTCTAGCTGTATAAGATATTGGGCCCAATTTCATGGCTCTGCTAACCACCAAAATTATGCGCTTGCGATCACCATTCTTTGCTTACATTGCAAATGCTAAATCTTAGCAGCAAATGACTTGTTACATGGAGTACGCACACGCACAAACAAAAATTCCCCTGCTTACCTGTGACATATGCTTGACGTTAACATGGATTTCGCTGCTTCTATAGCACCGATTCTTTGCCTACAGAAAGCAGAGCCTTTAAATTAGGCCCGACCCAGCATGATAAAGCAAAAGCTATCTCATTTTTCCTCATTTTAATAGTGCTTTAAATTTTTGTATTCAGTATTTATTAATATTTATATTTTATACATATATATATATAAATGTTTGTTCATGTGAAGTTATCATTTTGGTCCACTGTGATGTAAGCTTGTATGTGCTTGCAATAAGAATATAAACCATTCTTGCAGGCATGCAAGTTCTTCTTATTTTTTACTAAAAGTACTTATTTTGTTCATTTTAGAGCAACAATGCCTGTGAAAAGCACTAGTACATAGCTCAATTGATCCTGAAAAAAACCTTTAAAAAGCAATTTGCTAGTTCTACTACCTGCTACAGTAATGACCTATTAAAAGCAAATTTAGACAATGCTGAAAGCAGTAGTCTATAGCTTCTGATGAAACAATTGATAACGTTTTTGGGGGATTTTATTACTCAAAAGTAATAGCTTGTCTATTTGGTTTACATTCCTGACTGGCATCGTCGAACAAAGATATTGACAAAATAGGGCACCACCAATACGGGGCTAGATAGCTTGGTTGGTAGAGCTCCGATACGTTAATCCAAAGGTCGTGGTTCAAATCCCAATCTAGTTAATTCTTTGTTCAACCCTAAAAAATAGTTTACATTCCCTTCGAAATTACAACCTTGTTTACAAAATTATTACTGACCATGCAATATTTTCTAAAAAGCTAAGAAACTTGTCCAAAGGGGTTATGGTTGACTCCACAGTAGCATTGGTTGTAATAACAGGCATCAAAACTACCTACTTGTATTGTATCATGGAAAATAACTTTTAACAAAGTCAACTTAAATAAAAAGTACTGTGAGTTTTAAAGCGCGATGTCTCTGGTCATGTTTCTTTCCTACTCTGTTATAGGCACTCTGCGCCTGGACTTCATAAAAGTCCACGCTTTCTTGGAGTGTAAATTTAAAGTCGATTCTTATCTAAACAACTGTATGATTAGGCCATAGAGCAAGGACTAGGTCCTTGCTCTATGATTAGGCAAGCAAACAAAATGTATGTTTGACAGTCAATAAGTTTGGGACGGTTTGGGTTTTTTTCAAAAGTTGTCATTAAAAATCCAGAAGATTAGTTGGAAAGTGTCAAAAAAAGAAGAAATGATATATGTGTATTGAATATATAGCAGTTTACCAACCCAAATTGACCAATGCAGACATGGGTGGTCAGGTTCAAATCTTACTGGGGGCACTACATGTATGTGGATTGGGTTGTCAGTCCCTACCTGTGTGGGTTTTCGCTGGAATAATTCTCTGGGGTTTTCCTCCCACATCTTAAACTGAGTTAAGTTTTGGGGTTTTGGCTAGTACAGTGATTAGGTTCGCTTTTCTGAGAGTAGTTGGTATCAAACCAGAAGAAATTAAATGAAATTATGACATGTCAGGGTTGTTTAAAAATATTTATATCTCCTATCAGAAACAAATGAAACCAAACGACAATATTAAAATTTTCTCAGTTTTATTTTATTGACATTGACATACGAATAAATCTGCAAAGTTTTCGATGCTCTTATTATTTTATAAAAGATACACATGAAAATCAAATGTCACAACTCTGTGCTGTAAATTAGCAGACTATGAGTCACCTTGTGATCTACAATAACGACAGCGAATTACACCAACAAAAAACCAATGATGGAATGTGCATTTTAACAACCAAGATATATTTTATTTTTAAACAACTGCAGTGTTGTACATTGTAGTCGGGTAAATTTTGGCCAAGCACCAAGTACCACCAAGTAGGGCCTACAAAGGTGGCCCAGAGTTATATATAAAAACTAGAGGGCGCACTACCCTATATACGCTACCCGGTATGCGCGCAGGCGAACATTTTCTAAGTTGACAAAATAGGCAGTGCACAGCGTGTGTTTGTGCGGCCATTTTGGAAGTTGACAAAACAGCTTCGCGTAGCGTTCAATAAACACAAACTCCAACGTGTACTTCATATTCAGAGCGCGTACAGAATGGCGCGCCCTTGTCTCCTTGCGGTCCCGTCGCGTTTGCGCAAGAGGCATCACCAGTGCGCCCTCTAGTTCTTTTAATATAACTCTATGGTATGAGCACTACTCTCCCAAGTACCAATTCCAACAGCAGAGTAGAACTATTTGGCACTCCAAGTACAACTACAAGTACCACCCAGTACAAAGGTAGCCGAGTACAAATGAAGTACTTGAGAACAAGACTAGTGTCCAAGTCCCAAGTAATCTTTGAGTACCATACCCAACAGCAGACTAGAAATATTTGGCACTTAAGTACAAGAAGTACGAGTACCATCTAGTACAAAGGTGGCCAAGTAGTACTTGAATACAATACCGGTACTGGTGCATAAGTCCCAAGCACTCTTTGAGTACAAGTTCCAAAAGCAGAGTTCAAGTACTTGGCTCTCCGAATACGAGTACAGGTACCATCAAGTACAAAGGTGGCGGATAAGTACTCCAGTACGAGTACTGGTGCCTAAGTCCCAAGCACTCTTTGAGTACAAGTTCCAAAACAGTTGTTTTTTCTTCGTTCAACCTCAAGTTCAAGATTCCTCATATTTTTTGCATAAAATTAAAAATTCATATGATTTTTACTAATACCATGCTACAAATATTTTTTTAAGCGACATAAATTATCACTACGGTAACCATTGGCATTATTGGATAATACATTAATTGATTATTTGCAAGTCATTCACAGTAAACATGCATTTTATTTTATTCTATGCCATGCCATGCCCCAAAAATTACAGAACATTGGAAATATCTGTATTCGTTGAAAATCTAGCACTAAATCCCCAACTCCAATCCTCAAACCCCATATCATTTCAAATGTACTCAGTCCATTTTTGTTGTGGTTTATAATATTTGAAAATCTAACACGTGACATCATGGCTTCAAATTGAGCCCTCTTGTGACAAACTGTTGACAGAGTTTGCGCTGACTCAGACCATATGATTCTATTCCTGTTTTCGTTTGTTTGAAACGTAGCTGAGTATCAAGTGTCATTAAGAATAAGAAAATAGTTGTCAGTGATTAATTGTGGGCTCACCCAGCCAGCGCACAAACTTGCAAAATACAGCATTTCAAATACACAATGTACGACGCACTAACAACAAATATAAAACATTTATAAATATACCATTCCAAATCAAACACAGTTGAGGCCAGTGCTCTGTGGCAGTTTTATCAGTTTGAAGCTCCAATGACAAAACTTTTCGGCATCACACTAGATATTCCTATCATAAGACCGGGTAATCAAGTCGCCAAGCTCACTCTGTCTTGTCACTTAAGTTTAAAAAAAACGCAGGAATGCCCTAAACAAAAACAGCACAATCGTTAATATCTTCGAACGGTCCTCATGTGTAAACAACTCGCTCGACAGCAACGTAGAAGTTCTCCTTTGTTTCTAGATCATGGTAGCCTATAGGTCCAACCTCACAGTCGGCACATATAAGATACTTGATGCTCTTGACTGTGTTTGTGAAGCCAACGTTCTCAAATGTGTACATGCCCTCTATCAGCCAGAAGTCCTCTAGTTCCTCACCGTCGTTTGGCTCTTGATTCGCAGTCTTCACTTTCATATGCGGGAGGAAAAACTGGAAAGAAGATTGAGAACAGTTTAATTACTAAAGAAAAACGTTTGTTTTTGGCACATGTTATGATTGCCAAAGCGATGTCCCACCAGCATTAACAGTAATACTTTACAAATACATTACAAGCAGTACCTTCAACTGATTGGGACACCTAGTGTACTAGGCGTGACACACAAGTCAAAGAGTAAAATCTCATTTCTCTTGTCTTGGACAAGAGAAACCACCCTACTGTACTGTAAATAAATGGATAGTTATATATTTTTAATCTAGAAAATTGTTGCTTCAAACAAAAGATTTCTATAGAGGGAAATAAAGTGAACAAATCGCCAAAGATTGAAATAAATAGCATTTTTAATAATTCAGATTTTTTTTCTAACTAAGTTTATCTCATCTGTATGCCACCACCACCAGCACCACTTTTTCATTTGTTATGAAGTAGGCCTAGTATTCAATTTACTCAAATGAGGTGGTGGCAGGATACGGAAACTTTTCCCATTCTTTTATTGCATATTTCCAAATAATTTTATAGTCACTTATTTTTCATATCGCAACTGGTTAAGGTGCTCATAGTGCACAAAAACTAACCTTTTTTTGTGTGGCTTTTGCAAGGCCCGGCCGAAGTACGATGCTTTGACACCTTGCACACGCTAAATTCTTCACGTTCATGTTCTTTTCGTCTATCAGATCTTTGACTTTAGAGCTTGGAGTTGCCGAAGAGTTTTCCTCCGCCGACCCCGTTTTTTCGGCGGGCTTTTCCTCCACTGCTTCTTCTTCTGCCGGTACATCGACAACGGGTTCTCCGCCTTCCGCCATTGTTGGTTATTTCTTTATTGGTCTACTAGTATAGTATGGTGCCTAAACCCCTCCCACCAACACACAGGCTTTCTGCTATCATAACACTAGGGTTGCGTTTTACGGGAAATTGATCGAGGGGCGGGGATTGTAACCAAGATTGGAGGGGGGTTACTTGTGGTAATTCTTCAGACAATGAAAAAGAGAGACAGATCAGGACGATGTTTTTGTATTAACAAAATATTTGTAAACTTACCAAATGATCTATTATACGAGTCCAAAAGCAAGGCTGATTGTTGTAATACTGCCCTGCACCAAAAACCCACCCTCAGCCTTCCTGGGCCCAATGTCATAGAGCTGCTATAAGCACTAAAATTTGCTTAGCATGAAATTTCTTCCTTGATAAAAAAAGGATTACCAACAAAATTTCCATTTGATGGATATTGCCTGTTACTGGTATTTAGCTGTTGTTGGCTTATCCTGCAAACCACATGGAAATTTGGTTGGAAAACCTGTTTTTATGAAGGAAAAAATTTCATGCTTAGCAAATTTTTGTCCTTAGCAGCTCTATGAAATAGGGCCCTGGGCCCATCTATCATAAAGCCTCAAGCACAACAATTTGCTTAGCTCAGAAAAGTTTTGCTTAACATAAACAGGTAACCAGCCAAACAATTACACTAAAAAATTACATTGTTGTGACTGCTGCCCACTCAATTTTTGTTTAGAAAAGAAATTTGTCAAGTAGTATTTTCTACTAAACATCTTTGAGAAATTGAGCCCTGAATACCACACAGTTACCATTGCCATTTCTACCTCCATGCCATTGCTGCGAGTACTCCGGTCGTTTCCTTGCTTAGCCAAGAAATTTGCTAAGCCGAATTTTCTGCTTAACAACTTTATGTTAGGCTAAATATTTTAGGCATACAATAATTTTCAAACATTGTATGACCCCATCACACGTACGTCACTTGTACTGGTATTTTTATAGCACTTTTCATATAGGATAAGCGTCATTGTCAGGTCTTTGAGCAAAGGACTTCCAAAAATAAGTGTTCAGAAAATGTATTAAAAAAATCCAGCTGACATTGGAATTCAACTGTCAACGAGGAACACGTGATCAGAGCGATTACAATCGATCTACTCCATGACAAAGCCAAAAGTTATGCAAATTTCGCTTTCACCGCACCACAGATAGAATTCTTCTGTGTTAATTGTGTACGCCATGCAATCGTCAAATAAAAGCGCACTCTTCAAGTGATTCCATTTCAACACGGGGTGGCCTTTGTATCGTGTATTAATTGTGTATTCTTGTTTTTTGAAAATTCCTTAATACAATTATACAAATTACCACATAGGTCTTCAGTTTGGCTGTAATCTTCTCTTCTTTAAATTTAACACTTCAAACTCTCAGTATAACGTGAAACTAACGTTTGAAGGTATTTGAACACCCCTATTCAAGAAATGGAGTGACCGATTTCAATGTGCATATAAAACCAAAGCACGTGCGAAAAGTTACAATTCCATTTGGCCGCCGCTGCCAAGCTGAGTGGTTTTCCTGAAGCCGTCTGTTTGCTCGAAGATTCGTCCAGTTTTAATAGTGGTTGCTTTTTTTTCACGATTCAATTGCATAGTCTATAAATGAGTAAACGCGACTGACTTCCAATAGGCTGAATTAGAAACGTGTAAGAGCTTGTAATTTCTAGGCTCAAGAGTTCTATTTAACTTCCGAAAAAGGTCCACCGCCGAACTACGAGAATGTTGGTGACTTCGCTATGCTGCTGCCTGGTGGTTCTGGGTTTGGCGACGCCGGGAGCCCGGGCAACGTTTGGTGACAACATGGACCATGGAAGAGACGACCTCTTTGAGAAGATGGGGAAAGCCACGGTCGACGTGTTTGACATCGTAGACGGTAAAATAATTGTTAATTTGTGGGCTAAAATACCACATCCTTACACAAATTTGGGCGTGCTGTGGCCGTGGCACATCACTTACAACAAATTTTGTTCGGCCACGTGGTTCCAGCCACGCCCTACATGCCGTAAAGTTGTACATGCGTTGCACTCGGATACGTATAATGTTAGCAAATGTTGTCACAGAGTTATGAACAAAGTATATTATTAAGTAGCCTAACTGTAAAAGTCTGTGTCAAATGTTACGTGTTGTAAAACAAACATTCCATTGTTCCTGTAAACGACAAATTGTTTTTGTTTTTTTGTTACATGTGTTGTAACAATTTCATCTTTTTTTGAAGGCTTTTTTTTGATAACTTTCCGTATGGCGCCACCACTTTTTCACTCATTTTTACAAAAAGGGATATCTCATTGAGATAAATAAGATACTATATTATTTTGTATCGAATGACAAAGTGGTGGCGACGAAAACTTTCCCCAAATGGATTTATTTAATATGTTTTTTTGCCAAAACATAAACATATTTTTCCTCATTTGGTCCAGTGAGGTATTTTGTTTGTTTTCATATTTCTCCATTTCCTTTGGTACTCGATGGAACGGGAATAATCCAAACAAACGAGCAAACAATTGATAGTTCATAATAAAAAAAAATCCTGTAAGAAAACAATTATTTGAAACAGTTACGCGAATGGCTGAAAATGTCTTTCTTAGTTTGGTCTTTGCTCTTTTTGTTATTCATTTTGTTAAATTTCACTTTTTGTTCATGGTGATGATTCATAATATTCGTAAAAGACCTTTTCAAGGGGAAACAAATCACAATATTTTGATTTAAAATCAAATAATGTACACAGGTCAAGTACAGCTGGATGTAGCATTAGAAGACACCATCGGACAAGATGAAGTCTGGATCCTTGACTTCCAGCCCTTCCAACACAACAATAAATCTAATCGACCAGTCATTCAGGAAAATGGAGGCAGCTTGGTGGCCGAGAATACAGGAACCTGTTCAAATGTCTTTACCACTCTGCCATTTGATGTGAGTTATTGACAATTATTTCCAAATTATGCCACAACTTCTTCACTCTCAAATTTACTGAAAGGAGCATCTCATTTTGAGTAAACTAGAAATGAATTTATTTCATAACCATGAAAAACTGGTGGCAAGATATGGAAGGTTTTCCCAGAGTTTAGACCCTCTGTGTCACATTCTGCAGTGGCCATGCACTGTACACCACCTTTCCTTATTTTATGTAGAATTAAGTGCTAGTTTAACTTATGAAACACTCCAACAAAACCATTTAAAATTTGCAACTTTTCCAAATTTTTCAAAATTCTTCCTGGACAAAATTTATAATATTTTTATATATCAATCACTTATATTATACCAGCCCATACATTTTTAAGCTGGATTACTACACAAGGTTCGGGCCTAGTAAATGTTGAAAACGAGGACTGGGTTTGGTGTTTATATTTTGTTAATACGCTTTACCCTGGTCCTGGTTTTGTACGACAAGACCAACCAATGTTTGATTTACTCTACCGTTTCTTTATACGTAGTTGTATTTTGTCCACCAGGAAAACTTCGCAGAGGTTCAAAAAGCTAAAGATAAAGACAAATCATGTCTGAAGTAAATGAACCTAAAATTTAAGTAAAATTTTTGCCTGTAACTTCTGCATCTTTTCTGTGTTATTTTGTTCTGTGTATAGTCGAGTACAGGTTTCTACAAAGATTCCTACACCCCCAACTATCCAGGAACCAAATCATTGTTCTCTTACTACGAGACAGGGTCTGAAATCATTCAACAAGGCGACATGAGAATACGAGAGGATCACATCACTTTCATGGGTAAATTATTAGGGAACCTAGCTGCGTCATTAGCCCATTGGAGATATGACGAACACCACAGTTTACACATTTTGTTTTAGGTGTATACAGCATGGTCAATTACTGAAACCAAACAGTGCACAATTATATAATGTCCACCTTAGCTCGAAACTTTTCATCCTTGAGTTTTCAGTAAACACATCGACCCACAACTGGTGAAATTGTCATTTAATCTGATGGTTATGTTTGAGAGAAAAATCAAACAAAATTGTACACATGTATTGTATTTTCATACTTTGCATAAATATGACAATTCAAATAAACAAGTTTTCAAAATTATGTTATCTTGACTTTCAAGAACTATTCTACTGGATGATTAACTAGTAATGGTCATACATGATTATTCTTTCTACACTTGAGTGTGATTTCTAAAATGTATTTTTGTTGCCCTGGGAAAAAAACAACTTGTGGGTTAGGCCCCTATTCTTGCTAAAAATGTAATTTTTTTACCAAGACAAGTATCATGCCGGACTAATAACAATAATAATAATATTTATTTGGGCAATCACATTTACATACTATAGTAATAGTATACAACTAATTTATCTTTGTGAGCTGTTGGATTGAAAGTTGTCAATTTTTGTTTGTTTGTTATGGTAGTGCAAATTCTATTAAGGTAATGGTTGACAAATTATATATCTGGATGAACCAAAAACCTTGCTTGTTTTAAACTCAACATTCTTAGTGCATTTTACATTGTAAATAACCAGAATCTCTTTTTTACCAAATTTGAATTTTTTTTAATGCCCATTAATTTGGTGCGTGTATAGTTTTCGTTGCATGATAGTTCTATTATTTCTATGCTGTAAGCCGTGTTTTAATAATGTCCTTTTATATTGTCTGTTCTTAACTTATGGCATCGGGAGATTAACTCGATAGTAATTTAGTTTACTTTTTGTTAAATCCATCAGGAGTGCTACTTTTTTTTCTTCTTCTCTCTCCTATAGTTGTATGTAGGCCTACATGTTTTTGTTTTCTTTCCCGTTCTTATTTTCTGTACTTTTTGATCTGTGAAATTAATATATGAAATGAAATGAAAACCTTCTTGTCTAATTTCCAACGAACTCTCTCAATCTACAGGTTCAATGGATACCCTGTTCAACTGTAAAGACAGCGACGAAGAAACAGTGTGGGAGAAAGAGGTGACTGCTGATGCCATTCAGTTCAATGCGACACTGTACATGACCAATGTACGGCCGCAGGGAAGTGGAACCAATCCGGAACCAGCCTATGTTCAGAGCTTCGCTATACTGTACTGGAGGTTGCTCAGAGTCGCACTTTCACGGTAGAATTTTTGTTTTCCTGCTCTCTTAATGTAAAAAGTGAAAAACAATGTTTTGTCCGCCATACCACTCTTCCAAAGAGCCATATGGCGGACAACTCTTTGTAGAGTGCCATTTGGGTACTTTCAACTCATTTTAGAGTGCAATTTGGGTACTTTCAACTCATTTTAGAGTGCAATTTGGGTACTTTCAACTCATTTTAGAGGGAAGTTTGTTCCAATTTCACTAAAAAGGAGTGATACAATGACTTTTCACTCTGAAAAGGGCGAAACTGACGACTCGAACGAGATTTTCACTCTTTTACATTAAAGGCAGTGGACACTATTGGTAATGGCTCAAAATAATTATCATCATAAAACCTTTCTTGATTACGAGTAATGGGGGGAAAGGTTGATAGTATAAAACATTGTGAGAAATGGCTCCCTCTGAAGTGCAAATAGTTTTCAAGAAAGAAGTAGTTTTCCTGGAATTTGATTTTGATACCTCAGATTTAGAAGTTGAGGTCTCGAAATCAACCATCTATAAACGCACACAACTTAGTGTGACAAGGGTGTTTTTTTTCTTTCATTATTATCTCGCAACTTCGATGACCGATTGAGCTCAAATTTTCACATGTTTGTTATTTTATGTATATGATGAGATACACCAAGTGAGAAGACTGGTCTTTGACAATTACCAATAGTGTCCACTGACTTTAAGAGAGTACCTAAAAAAAATTGTTCTCGTAACCCCCCGTATTTCTGTTTCTAGTCCTATTTTGTACAGCGCTTTGATCTTATTTAAAATGCCTGGTTTTTTTTTAATTGTGAGAAATATGCTCACTAATTTGTTTTACTGGCTCATCAAGGTTTTTTCTTGTTCCACTTTGTTCTGAATATTAACTATGCAGATTTCTAGTTAGTTCTACTGAGCGGTTACAGCCAATCTTTGAGTTCGCTATTGTCGAGGCTGTGTATCTAAATGATGATGAGGAATATGGGTTTGACAGGTAAGTCAGTAAAGTAGTTATCCTTTCTTCCAATATTTTAGATTCAATGAAGGCTTTAAAGGATTTGGGTACTTAATCTGGGGGTTGTTGGTTCATAGTTCCACTCTAGTATTTGTTGTTTGTTCAACCCATCAAATTTGATGTTGGCAGTAACTCTCACCTCTGTGTCAACACCTAAGAATATCTCATCCTAATCCATCTCTGAACCAAAATGTCTTCCCTTACAGGGTTTGGGTCTTTTTTTTTTATAATTTCTTCTCAAAGAGTATTGAAAAATTCTTATATGAAACAATTCCTGTTATTTCCTTTCCCCCTAAAATGGTAGGTCCAGAGCCGAGGTGCAGATTGCCTTCCGCACCGTAACGGACAACACAAACGGCGAGCTGATCTCTGTCTACAAGATCAATACTCTGATGTATGATCCAGCTGATAGTGTTATAAGTGAGATCAGCCACGTCAAGAGAACTCCCAGCAGTGGTGAGTAACTATAAATAATTCTGGGTCAGAAGCGACCCGGATCCGGGTGGTGGTGCCTCACCCGTTTCTGGGTCAATATGACCCGGAATCTGTGGCGGATACGGCCCAAAAATGGGTCAAACTGATGCAGAATCCTGGTCAAAACGTTTCTTCTTTTTTTACTACCAGTTTCCAGGTCAATTTGACCAGTTTCCGGGTCAGCTGACCCAGAAGTGGGTTGTGTTGATTCAGGTCAATATTCTAGGTTTTACTGGTAATTCCATCCGATATAAATCGAATTCCAATTTTAAGGTCGTAGGAAATCAGTGCGATTGTTCTAAAAGTTTCTTGTATGTAAACACTTTGCAACAACTGACTTTTATTTTCTCCTTCAAAGATAGTAGTGCTATACAAAGTTATTTCTTTCAGGGTTTTGCAGATCCGTAAAAAGTATTAAAAAGTCTTAAATTGAAGTATGCAAATTTAAGGCCTTGAAAGCATTAGAAAGTTATTGAGGTCTTAAAGAATAATGTAACAAAAATATAATGAATTTGTCTACATCGGCTCGTAAAGAACCGAATAAGGCTGCATTTAAAAAAAAAAGTGGGTAAAGCTGTTTCTCCCATGCTTTATTCACCTTTTTGTGGCGTTGTGCATAAACCTTTTTGACAAAGCAAAAACATTTATTTTGTGGGGGGGGGGGGGGTTCAAGACCAAAAAAAGTAAGAATTTTACAAAAACATGTTTAGTGTCCTGCCTTTAAAAAAATACAAAATAAAACAAGGAGATTGGGCTCTTCTTCACATTTTAAACGATCAAAAAACTGTTTTGATTTTGTTAAATTTTTCTTAAATAATTTAATTTAAATTTGTTGATTTTGATTCACTTTTTCCCCCAACTACAGGATGCGACAAGCCGCTTGGTGTTGAAGACAGTAACATCATCGGCGATGGTTTAATAACGGCATCTTCCTATTGGTTGGAAGGTAATAGTCTGGAGTACAGCCCCGATAAAGGTAGATTGAACGCCAAGGCTGTCGAGACCATCAGCGCTGGAATGTGGATGGCTGGTTCAACCGTCGACCAATGGATACAGGTAACTTATATTTGGTATAATATACCATTTGTATTATTAATTTATTTATTTTGCTTTTTATATAGCAAAGCACTAGTATATCCATCACTTAATGATGCTCAAGAGACTTTAACATACAGTATTTTCATGCAAGGTATGTGGGACTATGTATGAATTATGATACCTACTCCTTTTTACATTGCAACATGTAAACATTTATAAGGTGATGAGGTACAATATGCTGCCAATCAAACTAGGAACACTGGGACAAACCTCTTCTCTTTTTGATAAGTGCACAGGGTTATTTTACCTGCTGTCTTCTTCATGGTCATTATTATGTTCTTAATGCTTTGCTTCGCCCCCTTTAGTCAATTCGTGCCTTTGTAACTATGAATGTTTTGTTGTGTCTTTTGATTTTTTTTTTGAGACATTGAGGCAGGAATTAGTACTTGTAACTAAAATTACTTGACATTATTATGTTTTGAAAACTTGCGGGAATTTGCACCGGGATAAAGAATATTAATTTTTGGTTTGTTTTGCCCATTAACACCGATGTGGTTTTTTTCACAGAGCTCGGGAAAGTACGGAGTATACAGTGCTAACACACATAAGTGGTTATGGGTAAAACGGTCAAAAATTAATATTTGAATTTATTAATAATATTAATTAAAGCCATTATACACTTTCGGAACAGAAAAAAAAAAAAAAATTCTCAGATTTACAAATAACTTACAGGGTTTACAGAAGGTAATGATAAAAGACTTCTCTTGAAATATTATTCCATGAAATGCTTTCGTTTTTGAGAAAACATTAAAATAATTATCAGTTATCGATATCGAGAATTACGAATTTATTTTAAAGACATGTCATGACACGGCGAAAAGTGCGGAAACAAGGGTGGGTTTTACTGTTATTTTTCTCTCGACTCCGATGACCGATTGAGCCTAGATTTTCAAAGGTTTGTTATTCTATGTAGAAGTTGTGAAACACCAAGTGTGGGCCTTAGACAATAATGTTTAATGAAAGTGTCCAGGGCTTTAAACTATTTCTAAATGAATATTTGTTTGTTTTTCTTCTCACCTATACTTATATTTAGGTCGACCTCCCATCGGATAATCTGTGGGTGTCCGGAGTCATGACCCAAGGGTTTGGAAACGAGAACATCAACATGTGGGTTAGAGAGTTTTATGTCGGCTACCAAGTTGGCGTTGACACTTTTAACCCTGTTCTGAATTATGAAGGAGCTACACATGTAAGTAAACAACAACAACAAATGAATGTGAAATTTTAAGATATGAAAAGAGCAAGTAAAAAAATGATGACTAAACTATACCCAGAATTTCTCAAATTTTGAAATAGCAGAATCTTGATTAATTGGTATGTTTTAGTCACATTGTGACCAGAAGGTCCAAACTGCATGACAACTTACATGATAAAACATCAAAATCTATATAAAAAATAATTATAAATTGTAAAAATAACCAGTTTAATTGTAAAATGAATGGAAATTATACTTATCCGTTTCAAAGGTATACCCGAGAAAGATGTAAAATTAACCGAAAAGAAAACTAGACACCTTGTCTGCCGGGTTAAAGCTAATCTTGGTGGACTAGTTGGTGTGACACCCAGAGTAATATGCCTGTGAGATGTTTTTTTTCACAGAACTTGGGAAAGTACTGAATATACAGTTTGTTTCAAACAATTGTTTCTCTTTCGAAATTCAAAGGCATACCCGAGTATGGATGTCAATATAACGTGTCCTAAGATATCTGCTTCTTTTTACACTTCCATCTTTGTTTATTTCATGGCAAATCAACTAACCTCTGTATTTGCTTTTCTCAAAATGTAATTCTCAGATATTTTGCTATGGACAGACGTCAACAATTTACATTCAGATTGACAGACTTATTAATTTCATTTGAATGCTATTTTTGTTATTTTTGCACCAATGAATTACAGACATTCACCGGGAACTACGACAGTCATACTATTGTGACCAATTACTTAGATGCACCCGTTTCCACGGATGCGATCCGTATATACCCAACGGATTTCGAGAACAACATGGCTCTACGATTTGAGTTGTTAGTATGCGAAGGTGAGTGATCTGAAAAATGTGCCAGGTTACAAGCGTGATAGATCTTTGAAATGGAAAAATAAGTTTTTGTTATCACCGAAACACCTTTAGAGATCATTCATTTACATAAGCAAAGAAATAGCTAATCTTGTTGCTTTTTTATGACCCCGTCATTTCAAGATAGTGTCGGGAAAATGAGTAAAAACGGAAACGCATGAGTTTAGTTTCTATATTGTAGATTCGACATTTACAAAACATTGGGAAACTTTCGGAAAATATCAACTCAGTTCTATACTTTGAGGGTTTTTTTGTGGGGTTATTATTATTTATTTTATTTGTTTAGGGGGAGGTGGGTTCTTTGAAAGGTTTTTTAAAAGTTTACTTTGACATTTCAAAAGTAAACCGTTTCTCTAGGATTGGTAGGCTACAGGTATGAACCCATAAGCAAGCCTTCCAGAAATAATAAAATCCAAGCAATCAGTGATCTACAAACTATTATAATTAATTTTTTTTTTTTTTTTCAGGTCACCCCGAGTGTTTTACCGATGCCAATGGGACGGATTATCGTGGCACAGTGCACCAAACGGTGTCCGGGACGACTTGTCAGAGATGGTCAAGTCAGGAACCACACATGCATTCCTTTAGTTCAGAGAACGACCGAGACAACGGAATCGCCGATCACAACTTCTGCAGAAACCCCGACGGCCAAACCCAACCCTGGTGCTACACCCTCGATCCCCTGTCACCGATGGAGTTTTGCGATGTGGGAGCAGCGGCCAGTTCCTGTGCACCAATAACTGGTAATTAAAGGCAGTGGATACTACTGTAACTAATTGTTAGCATAAAAACATACTTGGTAACGAGCAATGTAGAGCTGTTGACAGTATAAAACATTTAATTTTGTTATATTTTTTATGTTTATGGCCTAATTTAAACCTAAATTAACACACTTCTAGAACTATCTTTCATATAGACCACCCAGACAAAAATTTCAACAAAAACTTATTTTTATTTTTTTATTTGTGATACAAACTAAACTACCAAAACAAACATCCCTGTTTGCAATTCTTAAAAAAACAAGTAAAGATACATTTTGAAGAGCCCCACAAATCAGTTTATTTTTTTTTTCATTTGCAGCAATCTTATAATTATGCACATTGGAATAAATGAGCTCAAAATTCCTGATAAAAAAAGAAAAAGTGATGTGATCGTTTCTTTGTCATTTCACCAACTAGGGACCTCCTAATGTGTTACACTTGCACAGGTTAGTTGTTTGGTGCTCTACTTTCAAAACTTTTGAACTAAAGGTGTATCAACTCTGGGTTTTAAAACATACACTCTTAATTAAACAATTGCCTGCATAGACAAATGACTCATTTTTCTTGATTATTGTTTTCCTTCAGCACCCGACGCAGACCCCGAGCTTTACGTCACCTATTACGCACCGTACTGCAACTTCACTGAGTGGGAGCAATCCTGCACACAGAGCTGGTTATTTGTGGTGGTTCTAGAAGTGGACACTACAGCTGCAGTTAACAGAATGCCAATAGATGCTACAGGTACACCCTCTCCCACCAGGGCCCAATTTTAAAAAGTTGTTAAGCAAAAACACTGCTTAGCAAATTTAGTTGCAAAAAAAAGTGTAAAACTAAAGAGCCATTTCCCAGGGAAATAAACAAATCCTGTGATTTTTGTATCCCCACCGCCACCCCAGCAACCGTTCTCACTATCCCAATTTGGTAACTCCGGGAGTACTGTTTCCAAGTAATATGCAGGGTTGCTCACAGAAAAACATTTTACCCCGGGGTTAACTCCCTCAACCCTAACCCTGAGCAGAGTATTTTCGTAGTGTGAAAAGATTGACCAAAAGTTCCTGTGAATTTCCTGGGAAAAACTATAGTGTGAAAAAGGCTTCAGTCTTTTACAGCAGTTGATAAACTACTTCTATTTGAAAAAAAAATGCAATTGTAATAGACAGTACTTTATTATTGAATATAATTTGTTTTAAGCACTGTGAACTCGGTACTTTCCTGAGTTCTTTGAGAAAAAATCCGGCAGGCAAATCGCCCGGGTGGGATTCGATCCCATACTGCTAGAGCAGATGTCTTACCGCGAGACAGAACTCTGGTGAAAGTTTTTAATGTACAGCGCTTAAAACAAGTCTGTGCAAGGGTAAAGACAATTAGTCTTTTATCCCTGATGCAAAACTGAAATCTACTTTTTTGTTGAACATTTAATTGCTTATCAGGGGAGTTCACATTTGAGTTTGAGACGTACACCTGTCCTAACAATGACCGCTCTGCGTGCACCAAAGTAGATGTCCCTAATGCTATCATATCCCACGAGATCACTCTACAAACAACCGTGGAGATTGTTGACGATGTTAAAGACAGCCCAAGGTAGAGTACAAGCCAGAGTTTATTTTGGAACAAATAAATAATATCATAGATTTTTTTTAAATGTGCATAATTTGTCAGTTTGTAATATCTTTTAACAAATAAAGCAGTAGATTTGCCAAAAGTGCCAATGCCGTGTCTATACCAAATAAAGTTTTAGCACCCAAAACAAAATTGATTTAATTTTTTTTTTTTTTTTTTTTTTTAACACAGGATTTACTTGAAGAAAGTGCATGGGGAAGATCCAACAGTAGATATTCGAGATGGGTACCGACCTGGCGTCTCTCATCTTGAAACGGTGACCGTTGATACCCATTTCTTCCCAGAGTTTCTGAGGAGCAACCTGCAGCTAGAGTTGACCCTGTTCATGGTGTGCATCGGCCGAGAGTTCAGAGATACACCGGATGTGAGTTTTTGACAAGGCGTGGTTCTCAAAACTTTTTAATATAATAATAAGAAATGCTTATATAGCGCAATTCAGTACTGCAAGTACTCTCAATGCGCTTAACAAAACAAATTTATACAAGAGAAAGCCACAATTAGTTGGACTAAGTCGAGTCTGGTGGTATAAAAATACCCCTTTTTACCTGAAGTTTAGGTGTTGTCGACTTAAACCATAACAAATTCTTTATTAAGTACCTTACTCGCAATTTGATTTAGGCCTGCATGCTCTAGCTTGTTTACTGCACAGCTCAGGTTTAAGGATCAAATCACCTTGAAGCTGACTAATTTTCTTTTTGTGAACAAATGCTTTTTCATTTTGTTCTTAAACCTTGACTCGGCAGGGCTGCCTTGGAGCTCCAGTTGAACAGTCCTACACAGCTTACGTCTCCCCCGAGTTTCTGTACCGTTTGAGCACCGACAATAGCCTACTCACTCCCGACAGCATTGCCACATCCTCACAGGTGAGTATTTGGACTAGAAGGGAAGGCATACCTTAGGACATTACTCCAAACTAATGATCATAAAATCTGACTTGGAAAGAAACACTGCAGCTGTTGTTCGTAAAAGAACATTTTGAAAAACAATCCACTTTTAAGGATTGTGGTTTTAGAGAAAGGGATTCAACAAATGTTCAATCAGAGGAATGCTTCATGCAGAAACATTTCTCAGATTGTGTATTCTGCGTGGACATTAGTGCTCCAAATGTTCGGTGATTTCTAAAAATTTCCACTGACTAGTTTTATTTGGTTTCTATAAATTTTCACAGACTAGTTTTATTTGGTTATCTATTGGTTATCTATAGATAACCAAATAAAACTAGTCTGTGAAAATTTATAGAAATCATATATTCATACAGGATTAAAAATATTGAACAGCCCCGAAAACCAAAGGTATGCCTATGCTTTGCTTTTTTAAAGGGTCATTCTACAGGTATTGGCAGCAGAAATACGAGATACAGACATTTCAAACTAATGTGGTTATGTAAAAATACATAATTTTGGTATGCACCAACATTTAAATCTGAGACTCGGATTGTGTATGCTACTAGGATTTTTCTTTCATGGATGTTTTTCACTCTGGATGTTTAGAAATATCTCAAAAATGCAACCACCTTTTGAAAATTAAATTTTCACATGTTACTTTTATTGTTTACATCTACATTTTTACAGGATTATAACACTCAAACGGTTCAAAAATCCACAGATATACTTTGCCTTCAACACTCAAATTTTGTATCTGTCCTTCTTCACAGTCCCTCGAGGCACACGACTACATCCACAGCGAAGAAATCCATCGCTCGCTCTTCGTCAACAAGGCTCTCTCCGCCATGTCCAGGGAGTACACCATAACGAACGTCTTCAGGCTGGTAGAGCGGACCGACCGAACAAAGAGGGACATCCAACGACGCGATGTCAAGGAGAAGATTAATGACCCCATCGCCGTGCATCAGGCCATTTATTTCAAGGGATGCCCGCCGAACTCCACTCACGTTGCCAAGGTCTACGCCTGCGTCTGCGACAACAAGGGAGAGATGTATTCCGAGACTAATTTCAAGTGCGAGAGATCTACCAAAGGGATCGTGTACGAGGTATGAAGATTCGTTTATTTCCCAACATTTATTAATTTGATTCAATTGGAGTACATTATTATATCGATTGGAGTACATTATTATATCGATTGGAGTATCTTTGTTTACAGGGATGACACATTTCAAACTTTTATCTGAATTCAGAGTCGGCCTGGTGATGAAAATCAGCTGTTATTTTTTCACACATAGAAAAAGTCCTATTTTTTCTTTGATTTACTTCTCTAGTGTCGAGGACGCTGTTCCTTATAAAAGCTTTGTGAAGTCTAAAATCATAGGCGTCACAAAGGGCGAAAATATCATCATCATCTGTTGGATCCTAGTTTAAGAATTTCTTCTTGACAATGACTCTTACCCATGTAGTTAATATGCACCCCTTTATCTTTTTGCTGTCAAATAAAAACACAATTTACTCGAGTGCTCTTCCAGAGGTTATGGGTTCAAATTCCACTTTAGCCATTTGTTTTCGCCAAATAATTTGAAATTAACCCAGTCGGTTTCCATTGTGGTTCGATATTTGATATCCTTTATCTATTTTGACAGGAGGGTGTACCCTCGGATGATGCCGAGAATCCTCAAGATGGCGGAGATTCCAAGGAGGAAGAAGAAAAGGAAGGGAGTGGTTCTACGGCCGTTTCATCCACTACTAGTCTGTTTGTTGGTCTCACCATACTTCTAGCTTTAGCTTTGTAAATGGCTCTCCTCCATTCAAACAAACAAATCAGACAGAAACAACTAAAATCCCACCTTAGGTCCCACAGTCTGCGTGTTGGTCTCTCCATCCTTCTAGCTTTGACATTGTGCATCGCTCTCAATCCGTTGAACCAAATAGATTAGACGAAAATAACTGAAATTCTACCTAAAGTAAATTTGCAATTTCCACAAAAGATAATAGGATGTTTACCGGAGCAGTTCCAATATAAAATATCTTGTTCATATCCATTGATTTAAAGCTTGTTCCACATTACCGACTAATGTGTGTTTATGTCACAGCTTTCAAGTTGTTGATTTTAAACTTCTGTTGATCGAGAGTATTAATTGGTTGCAATTTGTAGCTCATTATTAGGATTATTACCAACTGCTTGCCATACTACAGGATTTTCAAACAAATTTTAAATCACATTTTGGTGAGAACTTAAAGGAATATGTGTCTTGGATCGGCCGAGTTGGTCTATAAAAATGCATTTGTAACCGTTTCTTATAAAATGCATATGGTTAGAAAGTTGTTTTAAAAGTAGAATCCACACAAGTTTTGCCTCGAATTTGCGTGGTTTTCCTTTTACTTTGCGAAATAACACGTTCGGCCATTTATAGGAGTCGTGTTAGTCGATGAGATAAAAGGAAAACCACGCAATTTTGCGGCATATTTGTGTAGATCATCTTTCTACCCATATGCATTTTACATATAAAAAACGGTTACTTATAGACCAACTCGTCTGATCCATTAATTAAAAAAAGTGTTTGGTTGTGTATGAGAATTTTACAGAATCGGAACAATTTATTGAACGTCTTAAATTTCCCTCAAGAAATTGCAAATTTACTACGGAGGTTATTTGGAGAAAGCAATCAAGAGAAAGGTGATCTACGTAATATTATTATATGAACTCCATAATAATATATCTTAAAAAGAAATATTTATTACAAAAAATGTATATAATAAATATTTATTTAAACAGTATTTGTAGTAGAATAATGTTTGATGTTGTAATACTTAAATTATGGTGAGAATGTAAACAATGCTTTTGGAGCTTATTCAATTATTGCACTTAATTAGTTTAGTTAAATAAAAAATTGCGGACAACAATAGCCATTGTTTATTTAAAAATCACTTAAAGTGCACTTTTGATGTTTGCAGACGAAAGAAATTGCCAAAAATATTTATTTATACCAAAAAAAAATATGCTTTACGGGATTGTTTTGTTTATTTGTGGTTGGATGTGGAATATTAAATAATCTTGTATTTTCATAAAAAGTTTGTAGTTTTGTGAAGTGTTTTGTAATTTTGTTTGGGAGTTTTTGTCGGGGAGGAAAAAAAGAAAAAGTTGACAATTACTTTTTAGATCTGCTTGCACCAGCTATATTCAAAAGCAGGCACAATATTTTTCCTTTTATCATTTTTGTCTTACAATGAGACGTCCCCTCGACCCATCTAATGAAAGTAGTCCCCGACAATTTCCTTTACCTTCCACAATTTTTTTTTAACTGAGAAGTCTTCCGCTTTCCGAAAATCTACCTTGCTGCAGTAAAATATTTACCAGGACAAATTCTCAAAAGAACATAATCTGCACAGATAGATATCGTTGTGGTGTCACCGCAAATCATCAATTCCTTTTCCCGTTTTTCGTGCACTTACTTTGTGATGTTGGTCATTTTACCCGAACATTTTGTCTACTTTTTCCGAAAGGCCATGTTCAGGGGGGCAAAAGTTTGGTACAAAAGGGAATGAATATGCGTTTATACACAAGGCCCGGTGTACACAAACATTTTACTTTTTTTTGATATGTTTGAAAACGGTTGAAAAGCGACCACCTGATTTCCGATGTCCGAAGTTCGTTCACAGCGCCAAATAAAAAGGTTATACATTGTGGCAATGTACCTGTGGTGTTTTTTTGACACTATGGGGGTTATAATACCACAATGTTGAACAAGAAAAATTTAATGAAATGGATTAAAAGATAAAAGAAGAAAAAAAAAACAGTTGGGAAAACCGGCAGAGTCGCTCTATATTTGCGTAGAACCCAGCACCGCACAATGCACCACTGCATTACTTCTCTTGCTCAGCTAATAGGAATAGCTCCCTCTTATCATGCGCTCTACTGATTCACTTCACATTTAAAGAAGCATCTTGGCCCAATGTCATAGAGCTGCTAAGCACAAACATTTGCTTAGCATGAAATGTTATTATACCAACGAAACTTCCAAGTGATTTTCAGGATAAGCACACAACAGCTAAACACCAGTAACAAGCAATATTATGCAACAGATGAAAATTAGCTTGGTAATCCTGTTTTAATCAAGGAAGAAATTTCATGCTCTGCAAGTTTGTTATGCTTAGCAACTCTATGAAATTGGTCCCCGGTTGTAATCATACTTTCACAAACCGCTATGATGTTGATGAAATGGCGGTATCAAAGGCAGAGATGCCAAGTTTACGCAGAGACCAGCGCGCTGCCACGGGCGTGAGAATTTCCAGAACCCCCCCCCCCCCACACCATTTAAATACTAATTGATTAGGCCACTGTTAAAAAAAATCACAATCAGTCATCTGAAAACAGACAACAACCTTATCGACTGCTCGTTAATTTCGGTAAAACACACTCTCTGTGATTGGTTTAAGTTTTGCGTGACGTCATAAGTTTGCAACATATCGGTGTGGGGGGGGGGGGTGGGTCTTGGTCCCAAAGTTGTCAATAAATAAATAAAGACCAATGTGGGGGCAATAAGAGGGTTAGTTGCGATAGTAACCATCCATCCTCTCGACGGTCCCAGACCCGGCCCAAGGAGGATCCAGCTTTTGGGACGCCAACTCGCCCCTCGCGTGACGTCAGCATTCATAATGGGCGTTTCCCAATTTGCAACCATTCGAAGAGTTGAACTTGATGTTGCATTGCTCTAAGAAAGTGCTTGTACTGCGATTGCCATTTCTAGCTGGTTTACTTTTACTTCAATAACTCAAATGTCCGTTTATTATTTTTTAATTAAATATTCTTACAGGTTGTAATCCTATTTTATACCTTCCACCACTAGCAGGTAGGTGGCAATGCTGATGGTAGTATTACACCATCGTGGTTGATCAAAATAATAAACTATTTATTTATATACTTCTTAATCTAAACCATGGTCAATTTAATACAAACTGCGATTCAGGGTGGGAACTCTTAATAACGGACTATTGCTATAATTGCTGATTGTGTCATCATTGAAAATACAATAACAACCGGTGAAAAGTATTCGTCACTAAAAAAAATCCCTCCCCTGACTTATTGTCACATGTACCCATCCCATTTACACACACGACTCAGTCAGTGCACTCAAAATACATCGAGTTCATTCATCACAGGTACTCGTCACCAACTTCTATGCGTAAACACGTTGAGTTACATGCCGATTACCTGCGATTGAAGCCATTTTGTGAAAATCTTTTTACACTGTGTGTGGGAAACGGTGGGAGACACTAACATTGGGGTCTACTCAAATCAGAAAAACCGCAACTTTTTCTAAGTCTTTGGAGCTGAGGAACGTTTCCTGTTAACTATTTCGTACCACAAAACTGAAGGAAAATGTCGGGTGGTACTTTACAGGTAGGCTTACGTGGAGCTCAAGTAATTGTGTGATAAACATCCAACTGATTTTACGGATTTTACTGCGCACTGTCATGTGTGTGTGTCACATCCGAGTCGTGTGACTGTATTGTTTACACATGCAAAATGGTACCGATGCAAATAATAATTAATATGCAACACCGAAGTCTGCCATTAATTTTCCCATTGCATTCTTGTACATCTGAAAAGGAAAGTCCACTGTAAAGATCTAGGAGTGTATTTCCAGAAGTCCAGCCCCATATTATTACTAATAGTAATATAGTCTTGAAAAATGAAAGTAATTTATGGAAACGTTCCTTTTTTCATTTTAATTTTCAGTATAAACCTGCCAAGCCGAGCCATTCCTTACAGTGCCACAAATTTTTTTTAGTTTATTTTTTATGTCTTCCATGGAGGTAGAAATAGCTTATGATTTATGAAAATGAAATAAAATTATATATATAATTTACTCAAATGAGATATTCCTCTTGCAGTCGTGGTAAAAACATGGAGGTAGAAGTAAAAAATAAGTGAACAAAAAACAACAAGAAGTGGTGCAAGATGATGAGGAAACTTGTTCATGGCATAATCGCAATAATAATTGTGGATCGTATCCCTCCATTCGGAAAAATAAATATGAAAAAATAATTATAGTATCTAATTTACTTCAATGAGATAGGCTTATCCCTTTTTGTAAAAATGAGTGAAAAAGTGGTGGTGCCATACAGAAAGAAATCCCTTCATTCTCCTGACACTTTGTGACAGTGACAGTCGACTCTTTCTCTCTTACTCTTCCTCTTTTGTCTAAAAGGGGCGAGACAAAAGCTATAATAATTGCAACTGTCTTTGCAGTAAATCCTAATTTGAAAGGTTTTTCTCCCATCACAGTTTATGCGCCTAATTTAGTAACTGGGGCGTTTTCCCTCGAAACTTCGCCATCTGTGGTCGTACTACTAGCGCCCCAGTGAACTGTTGTAGATACAATGGAAATAAGCTATTGGGTATGATTTTTCAAACACCCCTAGCCACAAAAAAAGTATCAAAATGGCAAAAGGACCCAACAAAATAGCTTGAAAACCGCCTACTGGCTTCTGGATGTGCAAAAAAAAATGCAAAAATCATCAGCGGCAAACCTAAGAACAGGGCCCAATTTCATGGCTCTGCATACAACCGAAGTCTGCACTTAAGATCAACATTCGCCGCTTACTGTGCTAGCGCCAAATTTCTGCGCTAGCTTTTTAAGTAAAGAATGCCTAGTAACGTGGAGTACACACTCGTACCAGCCAAAAATTTCCTGCTAACTCGTGAAATACGCTTGATATAGGCACAGAATTCCCTGCTTACGTTAGCACTGATTCTTTGCTTACTGTAAGCAAAGCGCTGATTCTTTGCTTACTGTAAGCAGAGCTATGAAATTGGGCTCAGGTGAAGACAGATCTACTGAAGTCGATCTTGATGGATGGTTTCTCCGACTGTGAACTTAAAATTACTCAAAAGTGCCACCGATGGGACTCAAACTTTCACCCAGCTGATCAGAAACACCAGAGCTTGAGTCCAATGCTCTTAACCACTCGATCACGACACACATAATTACAGCAGTAGAGCCATGTTAAAATATTTCTATTTGCTCTGGTGTTACTGAAGTGATGACAGATATTTTTATAGTTAACATTTCAACTTTTGTTTGACGTTTCAGAAAGCCATTGACATTGTAACCAAGGCAACAGACGAAGATAAGAATGGTAACTACGAGGAAGCTCTTAAGCTGTACACACATGGAGTGGAATACTTCATCCATGCTAATAAATGTAAGAACAGTCTATGTGATGTTGAATGGTCAAATAGTAGGAGGGTTAACTGTAGGAGTGTTGATGCATTGCAGGCCTGATTTAGCTCAGAGTAGCGAATGCAATTGCCTCGTCATTCCAACAGTAGGAGGTGGCGTTAGTTGGAGGGTTGACTGTGTACTGTGTAGATGCATTCAGTTCACCACATGAATTCATGTAGGAATTGTCTAGATGATATTGAGCGGTCAGACAGTAGGAGGGTTGTCTGTGTAGTCTGTAGATGTATTCACCACATGATTTCAAATTGCAGGCTGGCTTAATCGTTCAAAACCATAGTGGATGATATTGAACGATCAGAATTAACTGTGTACTGGTCATTCAACACATTCAAACAGTTCACCACATTCAAACAGTTGAAGAGTTGACCGAGTGTGTAGAACCCTTTAGCCCGCATAACGCCCGGAGGCGCCCTGCGTATGACCACGCATACCGCCCGCACGCGCCCGCGCAGTTTGACATGGTGTACTTTGAGTTATACACATGCGATTATAACGCAGCAAACAGCCGTAGATAGAGTGCGATCTCAAGATGACAACAGTCTAAAAATAGCGCATGGTCCACATAAGAAAAAATGACGTAAGGTTCAAAGGTCGAAAGTCATTTCTCTATCAAACAACGCATGTATGAGTGGGTGCTTTTTCTCTGTGTGTGTAGCTGTACGTTTTCTCTGTGTAGCCGGACCGTATAGGGGATGTACCACGTACTACGCGCGCATGTACACAGTAATGGCAGTCTCCCGCTTGTTTCGCGTCAAAATTTCTGGTGTTTTTACACACGGAATACCGCAATTTGAAAGGATTTTACAAAAGATTTTAGGTACAGAAGGTATCTGTTGATAATAGAGGCATTCATTTTCATTTCTCAAGGTATGTTGTGATTATTTTCGTAGCTTTGTTTTCCTGTCGGACGACTAAATTTGAGAAAACTTTACTTTCCACGTAAACAAACCTTCACTTGGTACGCAAACAATGTTTTCAAATTTTTGTTGATCTCTCTTATGTTTCCAACCTGAAAGCTTGAATTTGGTGAGTCAAACAAAGGAACTGTGAAAATCATTCAAAAGATAATTTCATCCTCTACAAAATAAACTCAATTTGTAACACAAGAAAATAATCACACTGAAAGTTATCCGACGATTTCTGGATAGGGCCGGAAATCGATTGAATTTTCTTGGCGCACTAAGGAGCGTGTGACATTTTGTTTAATGTTGCGTGCGTGCTAAAGGGTTAAACCATATGAAGTCATATTGCAGGCTGGCATAGTTTGTCATTCAAAACTAAAGTGGATTATATTGAATGGTCAGATAGTAGGAGGGTTGACTGTATACATGATGTCATTGCAGGCTGGCATAGCATCTATCATTCTAAACTACAGTTGAACTGAATAGTCGAACAGAACGTGTAGGAGGGGGTTAACTTAACAAAGTGTTAAGAACAAATAAGAAAGATACTTTGTGCAGTTTAACCTGTCTTACTATTTCTTGATATATTTTGTTTGTTTTCTTCCATTTAGATGAGGCACATGGTGACAAAGCCAAACAAAGCATCAGGGATAAATGCACCCAGTATCTGGAACGAGCCGAGCAACTAAAGAAATACATCGAGAAGAAGAACAAGAAGAAGGCAGTGAAAGAAGGAGGTGGGAGCAGCAGCGCTGCAAAGAAAGGGTCAGTTGTTAGATAAGACAATCAGCTGTATTAGATAAATAATACCCTTCTATTTAGGAGGATCATAACCGCTATAGACCTTTATCATGATGCGGCCATCTTGGTTTTTCTCCCATTCATATCAATTTAACCAAACCGAGTCTAGAAGAAAAAATGGTCTGGTTCGTTTTTGTACCTAGCATCCACTACTCTTATTGGATACAGGGAACATGACCATGGTAGTGGGGACATGATAAAGGTCTTCACCCCCAGACACATGGCAGACAAATACAGCCTCTTATGAAAAGCAGTACAGGGTTTAAGCCAAGATTTTGTAAAAGCGTGTCAACATTTGCTTGAAGTTTACAAACTGGGTGTCCAAATTATTCACTTGCAATTACATGTAAATGACAGATAAATCAGGGAGTTCAAATTGAAAACGGGGTGTTCCAAAAGACACCAATACATCCCTCTGGCTAACATTATTAGCAAGTAGCCAGCAGGACCATTTCACTAGTCCACACGTTTTGTTCACGGCCCATATACTTGTATAAAATAACTTTAAAAACCAAATACTAAAAAACAAAAGATAAAATGAGGATGTAGGGATAAGTCCATACTTGTATAAAATAACTTTAAAAAAAAACCACTAACAAATACTAAAACATATAAATAGGGATGTTTGGTTTCCTAAAATCTTGCTGTTGGACATCGAGTCTGACAGCAACATTCAGTAGTGTTGGTATGTTTAGATCACATGGTCCTGTTGAAACTTATACTGCTCGGGAGGTGGGTTGAGAGCTTTCAATCCAAGTGTGGACACTAATTTAATTTCCAGTCCGTTTGGAGTGTGAGTGTTGCCATCCATGCACTGTAGTCTGGAAATTTTCTGCTATAATTTCAAAATTTCAAAATATTGTCATGACCTTGTGTAACTTCTAATAAAGAGCTTGTCTTTTGATATCTTGTTTCTATAGGGGTAAAAGCAATAAGAAAGACGATGGTAGTGACAGTGACAGTGATGACAACCCAGAAACTAAAAAGATGCAAAACCAGCTGCAAAGTAAGTTGTCGTGCTTCACCAGAATTATTGAGTGACGCTAACAGAAACTGTCTGGAATGGATACTAATACAAAACCCAATGTGTTTTGTTATAACTACTAAGATTAAAAGACACTGGACACTATTGGTAATTGTTAAAGACCACTCCTCTCACTTTGTTTATCTCAACATATGCATAAAATAACAAACCTGTGAACATTTTAGCTCAATTGGTCGTCAGAGTTGAGAGATAATAATGAAAGAAAAAACACCCTTGTCACACAAAGTTGTGTGCTTTCAGATGCTTGATTTTGAGACCTCAAAATCTAATTATGAGGTCTCAAAATCAAATTCTTTGAAAATTAATGCTTTCTCGAAAACTACGTCACTTCAGAGGGAGCTGTTTCTCACAATGTTTTATAAAAACTATCAACCTCTCATTGCTCGTTACCAAGAAAGTTTTTATGCTTGTAATTATTTTGAGTTATTACCAATAGTGTCCACTGCCTTTAATGCTAGCTTCTGATGACAAAATAGTGAAATATTCAGCATTTTCAGTAAAATTTAGTGCCGGTCGGTGCTCTGATTACAGCCGACCGCCACGGTGACAACCCTGTTGAACTCTTGAGTAAATGCTGAACTTTTGTCTCCGTCTTATGACCAGGTGCTATTATAATGGAGAAGCCAAACATCAAATGGAGCGACGTTGCTGGCCTTGAGGGGGCGAAAGATGCCCTGAAAGAAGCTGTCATTCTACCCATAAAGTTTCCTCATCTCTTCACAGGCAAGAGACAAGCCTGGAGAGGAATCCTGCTATATGGGGTAACGTCAATAAACAAGTTATTGAATTTATAACTTAGGGAATAAAAGGGTAGCGACGAGTTCTTTAACGGAGCCAAATAGCTATGAATTGCGCGTTCCGCGTGATAATATTGGCGTATGCGCGCGCCCGACACGCGGAAGCCATCCGGTTATAAACAGCTTCAGCTGGTCATTATCAACCGTTTAAACACCCCATCGTGACGCGCTCTCCACCAATTGGAGTAGCAAAACTGTCTGGGGTATTTATGAATATTAAATAATACCACAAGCGAACTGACTGGATATATTTTAAATCATTTGGGGTGGAAGGAAAACACATCTGTCAAAGGAAACTGACTTGGTAAATTTTTTAAAGGAATTGCAAAACCAATTAAAATTCCCTCAGTCAGTTTCCTTTGTAGTTTATTGTTTAATGTCCTGCTCTAATAATTTTGTCTTGTTCAGACCCCAAATTAATTGAATGATCTGATTATTCTTAAAAATGAAGGTAAAATTATCATTCCACCCCCTCCCCTAATCTTGCTGAGCGGTTAAGAGCACTGGACCTCAAGCTCTGGTGTTTCTAAAAAGCAGAGTGTGGGTTTGAGTCCCAATCGGGACACTTGTATCCTTAAGCAAGACACTTAACCATTATTGCTGCGTCCTTTGGATGGGACAAAAAGTTTTAGTTTCTTTGTGTTGTTTATTTCACGTAAATGAACCCAGTGCACTTTATCATAAAGAGAAGGGGTTCACCCAGGTGTTCCGTTTTGATTTGATGCATTTTTGGCCACAGCACCTTGTGAACAATTCATCATCATCATCATAAACGGTCGACTGCACAGCAGGCGGACACAAGCTTTTCCCATTCTCTCCTGTCTTGTGCTATTCTCCGGATCTCAAGCGGGGAGAGCAGAAAATCTGGGGAGAGCAGAAAATCCTTGGTGATCCCCGTAGCGCTCTATTTTCCCTCGGCTTCGCCTCGGGAAAATAGAACGCTCCGGGGATCACCTCGGGAGTCATAGTTTTAACCATAGCACTCGAAGCAGTCAATATTTTTATACTAACATTAAGTCTCAGTTTATTTGTTGTATGATTTTTACCAGAGGCTAGAGTAACATTGACATTTTTTGATTTTCTTTTTTTAATCTCTTAACAGCCACCAGGAACAGGTAAATCCTACCTGGCTAAAGCGGTCGCCACTGAGGCCAACAACTCCACATTTCTCTCCGTTTCTTCATCTGATCTCGTCTCCAAATGGCTGGGAGAAAGTGAAAAGTAAGCCATTGCCAAGATTATCTATTAATAGGTTGTAGCTATGATGTAGATTACTCTGGATGATGGAAGGCTGTTGTCACTGTAATCCAGTGGTTAGACTACAGGGCCCAATTTCATAGAGCTGCTTAGCACAAAAATTTGCTTAGCATGAAATTTCTTCCTTGATAAAAACAGGATTCCCAACCAAATTTCCACGTGATTTTCATGATAAGCAACAGCTGAATATCGGTAACAAGCAATATGCAACAAAAGGAAATTTGGTTGGTAATCCCGTTTTTAATCAAGGATGAAATTTCATGCTTAGCAAATGTTTGTGCTTAGCAGCTCGAAAAATTGGGCCCAGGACTTGCTATAAAAAGGTTGTGGGTTCGAATCCTACCAAGCTTACTGCTGATTTCACACATTGACTAGAATAGGCATTGGCGTCTAGTTACTGAATCACAATTTCTTGATTTGTAATCATAGACGTTAAAGTAACGTTTGCTGGAGAGAAATTGGCTGCTGCTTTTGCTTTCTCGGCTTTCTCCCTTAACTCTTTTGCTTCAGCTCTCATTTTGTTTATGCTGGTGCTAATTTGGCATAAGGAGCAAGTTTGGGTGAGTGACTAGACTTGACCAGAAACTGTGACATAGCTCTCGAATTGGCCATATTGACCATGCTCTAGTGCATGGTTCGATATAGTCAATCTCCCTGTGCTCTATGGTTTCTGATTAGGCTAGTCGATCTAGTCAAGTCAAGTCGCCACCCAAACTTGCTCACTGAATTCAAACTCTGGTGTTTCTGATCAGCAGAGTGTGGTTTTGAATCCCCAGCCGTGACACTTGTGTCCTTAAGCAAAACACTTAACCATTGCTTCGTTCTTTGGATGGGACGTTAAGCCGTTGGTCCCGTGTGTTGTGTAAGGCATGTAAAAGAACCCAGTGCACTTATCGAAAAGAGAAGGGGTTCGCCCCGGTGTTCCTGGCTGGATTGGTGGCATGTTGCGCCACAGCACCTTGTAAATCATTACATGGTGCTATGTAAAAGGAGTAGATCTCACAATTCAAACTTAGTCCCATACCTTGCATAAAATATTTTATGTTTCAGCGCTTTGAGACGCCCTTCAGGTGTATAAAGCGCTATATAAATCTTGACTATTATTATTATTATTATACCTCTCTCTCTCTCTCTCTCTTAATAAAGTTTGTCTTGACTCTTTACACCTTACAGGTTAGTCAAGACATTGTTCTCTATGGCTAGAGATAACAAACCCTCCATCATTTTCATAGATGAGGTAGATTCACTCTGCGGCTCAAGGAGTGAAAACGAGAGTGAGTCAGCCAGACGTATCAAGACAGAGTTTCTCGTCAACATGCAGGGTAAGGATTCAGTCATCTGCTTAGGGGTCTGATTACATGGCTGTTGCTTATCGCGGAATTCTGCGTTTGCGATCACCGTTCTTTGCTTACGGGGGGCAAGCGTTGAATTTCTGGGCTAGCTGTGTAAGGGAAGTACATATGCCTAGTAGTGCCGAGTCTGTATGCACGCAAGCAAAATTTCCTTGCTACTTGGCGGCTTTTTTATGTTCTATTTGCTAATTGTGTTTGTGTTGTGTCTATGGCTGTACCCCACAAGCCTAGGATTATTTGAACAATCTTCTTACAGCTTCTATTGTTACATTTCTTCAGTATCATTAGCATTGTTCATGTATACTCTTTGCTGGTAATGTACTGCTAGATTTTTTTCCAGTGGTTCCTTCTTTTCTTGCCGTGAGTACGGAAATAAAAGAATACCACAGTAGAAACTCAAAATTCCTGAGTTTCATTGTAAAGACGAAAGTATGATAAACGGTGCTTTGCTATACCTTGTCTGTAATTTTTGTATCATTCATTAGTTTTGAATTTGTTGTTTCTTTTATTAATCTTTTGTTCTACAGTTATCGTAAAACCGGAAGAATGAAAAACGGTGCTTTACAACACATTGTTTGTGATTACAACAGTGATTGATATATTTCCTTCTTTTTTAATCTGTATTTCCCTTTTCTTGTACAGTTTTATGGTTTCTTTAACAGCACCTTGCTTAACTTTGAGGCACAAATGGAATCTTGTTTTTCATGTGCCTTTTAGGTAGCTTTGTTTGTGTAGGCCTGACGTTCTGTTTTAATTTGTATGCTGTATTTTATTGGTTTTTGTTTTAAAATTTTTGACTTTACACATACAATTGGGGGGGGGGAAAGGTTTAAAAGAATGTATTTAATATGATGATGCAATATATATGTACATTTTTAATAAGGCATTGATGAATGAATGAATGAGGTTGTTACACTTTGCTGCTTTTTATGCTACACTCCCCATGTTACATTATATGCATATGTTAAATGGTATTATAGACACATAAACAAATAAAAAAACATTAAATATTGAAAAATTAGACATTTTTAAGATTCGGAATTAACAAAGAAACAATGCCCAATGTCATGGCTCTCTGCTTACCACTGAATTCGGTGCTTAATGCACCATGTAAGCTAAACTAACCTATGCGGCGTAAGTGCGTAAGCCGAATTTCACTGTAAGCAGAGCCATGGAATTGAAAAACAAATTTGTGACTTGGACGTTTTTGTTTTTGCTTGCTTTGATGTAGGAGTCGGCTTGGACAATGATCAGGTTCTCGTATTAGGAGCTACCAACATCCCCTGGTCATTAGACGCTGCCATCAGAAGAAGGTAAAACACACTCCTCACTATATGGCCTCAATTTTAACGAAGTTGTACCAGAAGCATGCGGCCGTCAAATACTTTGTTGGACAGGCGCAATCAAAGAACTCACGGGCTTATCAATAAAGGATGCATATCGATCTGCACTTGATAGGCAGAAGTGGACCTACCTGTCTCAAAGTGTGTATATACTAAGCGCCTCGAGTACCTTGTTTGGTAGATACGTGCGCTATATAAGACTTTGATATTACTATTATTGTTATTATGACTCTTTGAAATGGGGCCCCGATCTCTGTATTTTATACTGATGCAATCAATTAGACCACTTTTTGTAGTTGGCTATTATACTCAAACAAACTGCATTTCTTCATTCAGATTTGAGAGAAGAATATATATCCCCTTACCCGAGGAGCAAGCACGCTGCACGATGTTCAAACTACACATGGGTAAGACGCCCTGTGAGCTGACGGACAATGATTACAGATACCTGGCTGAGTTGAGTAGCGGGTACTCCGGTGCCGATATCAGCATCGTGGTCAGAAACGCTCTCATGGAACCCGTCCGCAAAGTGCAGACGGCAACACATTTTAAGACGGTACGTTCAAGAGTATTGTTTTTTTTCCTAAAGACTGTGCAGGTCTCATAAGATACATTTTGCGGTGATGCCTAGAGATAAATCGCTTTTGAGTGATGGTGGTTCTAAGAAGAACAGGAGGACTCCATGTTTGGGAGAGTACTCTTTCCGTCGTCGGTCTCAGTCAGGAGATTGACGACGGACAGAGTATGCTGTCGGAAACATGGTGTCACAGTAAAATATTTCTTACAATCATTCCACCATGCAAACCTACACGTCGTATCGTACAGATCTCGCATGTGTTCGACGGTTTTTGGGACCACTAACAGGTTCCCCTGTACAGAGCCTTTAACGCATGAAGGAAACAAACTCGCACACTTGAACGGGTCCCAATGTTCGATTATGCACGAGACTTGCACAGTCTGTTTTTTTCCCTTAATGAAGTTAGTAATGGTGTACCCTAAAAGATTTGCCTTAAAGACAGTGGACACTATTGGTAAGTGTCAAAGACCAGTCTCTTCACTTGGTGTATCTCAACATACATCAAATAACAAACCTGTGCAAACTTGAGCTCAATTGGTCGTCGAAGTTGCGAGATAATGAAAGAAAAAACACCCTGGTCACCCGAAGTTGCGGCTTTCAGATGCTTGATTTCGTGACCTCAAATTCTAAATCTGAGGTCTCAAAATCAAATTCGTGGAAAATTCCTTCTTTCTTGAAAACTACGTCACTTCAGAGGGAGCTGTTTCTCACAATGTTTTATACTATCAACCTCTCCCCATTACTCGTAATCAAGAAAGGTTTTATGGTAATAATTATTTTGAGTAATTGCCAGTAGTGTCCACTGTATTTAATGAAATTGTTTATTATGCTTAACTTGCCTTTTGAAATTTGAAATTTGATAACAAAATTGAACAAAAAATTATTTATTGGTATAATTTTTTTCACAAACAACATCAAGAGAAAACCATATAGAACAGTAGGGCTTTTAAAACCAAGATAAACACCAAATAGAAAACTTTCCAAAGACCTTGTTTCAATTCAGCATGCTTCGGCCAATCATTCAAACATTTGGGTCCAGTTTGCCCCACAGTTTGGAATCATCCTGGAGAGAACCCTGTAATGTTTATGTAGGAATGCCTGAACTCAATCCTGGAAGAAAACAATCTGAGGGTGCGTTCGATTAGCTTCCCTGGGTCGACCCCGGTGGGCTCATCCGAGTGGCAAATTTAATTATTCCAGGCAGATAATTACCCCACGTTCGTCCTGGAAAAGTTGCCTATTTTTTTTCCCAGGACGAACATGTGCAGATAATTACCCACGTTCTTCCTGGGAGAAAAATACGCACCCTTCTTGTGGTGACGTCAGTGCACCTCGGGCCAGCCCACAGTGCCCCGCTTGTGGACCCTTAGTAACAAATTAAATTTGTTATTAATTTCTTGACTTTGAATTGTATACCCTAAAAGATTGCCAATTTTAACTATCTGTGTGTATTATTTCAACAGATTTCCGGCCCCTCCCCACAAGATCCCAATGTCATGCTCCATGACCTATTGACCCCATGCTCACCCGGTGACCCCCAGGCCAGGGAGATGACATGGCTCAATGTGCCAGGAGAGAAGCTAGCGGAACCAAGGGTTACAGTGGTATGTACATAGATATTAGTCTGGTCCCCCAAGGGTTATGTACATTGGGTGCGTTCGTTAAGCTTCCCTGGGTCTACCCCGCGGTGCTCACTCGGGTGAGCCCCTGACAAGAGCTAAACGAACGACCACTCACCGCTCTCGTAGTGTAGTCGTTTACCTTGGGCCAGCCCCAAGTGACCCACTCCACAAGCAGGGCACTGGGGGCTGACCTGGGTGAGCCCCTGGAATGACGTCAAAAGCTATTCGAACTTTCAATTTCTGTGTAACGATTGGTCTGCTCCAAATTAACATACTTGGTCAGCTACTGACCATCCTTGTATACGGGGCCTACAGTTAAATGACTCATCGAAGTGAAGAAACGTTTGTGGGTGTATCTTACTTGAAGAACCTACAATCTTCAGGGGTCGAAATCGCCACTAGCCCGCTATTTTACAGTGGGGCTACTTATTTATGCAGTTTGATAGCCATGTGGGCTAGTGGAAAAAATAATGTAAAAATTAACATCACAAACAGTAATGGACTGTGCTAAATGTGACCTGAGTTTGTGCCGTGACTCAAGACATCATGTGTTTTTCGGGCTATCAATATCTCATCAGGACAACTAAAAATTCTGGGTTACTAGCCCTGTTGACTACCATGAAAATACACTTAAAGGAACTTTCAATTTCTGTGTAACGATTGGTCTGCTCCAAATTAACATACTTGGTCAGCTACTGACCATCCTTGTATACGGGGCCTACAGTTAAATGACTCATCGAAGTGAAGAAACGTTTGTGGGTGTATCTTACTTGAAGAACCTACAATCTTCAGGGGTCGAAATCGCCACTAGCCCGCTATTTTACAGTGGGGCTACTTATTTATGCAGTTTGATAGCCATGTGGGCTAGTGAAAAAAATAATGTAAAAATTAACATCACAAACAGTAATGGACTGTGCTAAATGTGACCTGAGTTTGTGCCGTGACTCAAGACATAATGTGTTTTTCGGGCTATCAATATCTCATCAGGACAACTAAAAATTCTGGGTTACTAGCCCTGTTGACTACCATGAAAATACACTTAAAGGAACATTACAAAATTGGTTTTGCTAACAAAACAGTTGCTGGCAGTGTAAGCGTTTTATGTAATCCACCATATACATAAACTGACAAACCTGTAGACGTTTGAGATCGATCGGCCATCTGGGTCACGAGAGAATAGTGTACAACAGATTACAAATTTTGCATTGCATCGATGCCAAAATAAAAATGAATAAAACGCTCGCTGAGCGATAAACTCCAAACGCGAAGTTAGATTATTTATTTCTCATCAAATAACATATTTCAGACAGAAATATTTCAAGGGATGTTTTTACTGTCATCATCATTAGATTGTGTTAGTTTTATGTAAATCTGTGATCTTCACGATTTTTGTTTCTTACCAATTCTGTAACGTTCCTTTAATTTCGACCCCTGTCACTTGATGATGTGTTATTTTCTTTTTCATCGTTAACAGAAAGACCTGACTGCTTCATTAGATCGAATTAAACCATCGGTCAACGAGGACGATCTAGGCAAATATGTCAAGTTCACTGAGGACTTTGGACAGGAGGGTTGATCAAAGGTAGGACCTGCCATCTGTTTTGTCACATACCCTGTTTGTTGTCTTGAGTTTAATTAATACTTAGGGTATCAATGTGTGGTGAAGGGGGTTTTCAACTAGTGGCTTAATCCCAACGAGGCCTGGTTCTTGATAATTTTACAGAGACGAAGTTGAGGTAAATTATCAAGAACCAGGCCTCGGCGGGTTTACATGGTTTAAACCACTAGTTGAAAACTGATTCACTTTGATTCTCATTCATAAATAGCTGTTCGGTCAAAAAACATCAACACTTTTTGTCAAAAAGTAAATTAAATGCAAAAATTTTAATTGTTCAATGATTTCTTTCAACACAACACCCCTCTGCCGCCCTCGGGTAAACAACCCCTTATAAGGGAATCCTGTACGCGTCGCGCGTATCGCGTGATGTGGCACAACTGTCCAGGCCGTTGCTCTCAACCAATAGGAATGAAGAAACTGTCTCATAAGCACAGGTGCAAGCTCGCGGCTCACGCCCATGTTTCAACATTTTAACTGGTCATAAACAAAGGTTTATACACACCCACGTGACGTGCTCTCCACCAATAGGAGTAGCGAAACTGTCTGAGGTATTTATGAACGATAGATAAAAGGAACCTAACTACTTTTGTCTCTGGGCTAAATTGGGTTAGGGTAGGCAGCTTTTCTAAACACCGGGCTTAGGCTTTGGATTGGGCTTGAGCTTCAAAGCGTGATGGTATTTATGTTCCAAGCTCTCGATTGAAATGCACAATCTCATTTTTGTTTGCTTGCAGAAACAGAAAAATTGAACAGTGCAAGAATAAGTGGAGACAGATGTACATACAAATGCTGAATTCTACTACGACACCTAGAAGCAAGGTGATACTGAAAGATGTTTCACTAACAACACTCAAGGCTTTCTGGAACAATGAAGAAGGCCTCCTGTACTCCCACCATAACCTCGTTCAGACTTTTCAAATCTTAAAAGTGTGGGTAGTTTTGTAACACAAAACGCAATGTCGACAGATTTACATTAAACTTACACCGTTTGAAGATAATGGTAGTAGAAAGCGTACCTTAAAAAAGTAGTAGCTGAAGTGCTGTAGTTTTTGAGAAATGAGTAAAACAATGTCATGAAAATAACGTTTTTACAAAATAATTTTCATCCAGTCTCAAAAACTACAGCACCTCAGATCAGTATCTTCAAACTGTGTAAGTTTAGTTTAAATCTGTGGACATTATGTGTTTTGTCCTACAAAAAGTACATAGACCCTATGAACAAGTAAACGCACAAAGGAGTGGATATTCTTTTATCATGAAGAAGGTTTAAGACTGTGGTTTTTGTTACTGAAAGTTAGTCTCAGTAACTTGGAACTTTAAAAGAAATTTTCATTTTTTTTATTATTTTTTTTCTTCTTCTTTTTTTGTTCATTCACTGACCAACTCAATTATTTTGGCTTATAACTGTGCCAATAATAATCATTGCATCCGGTTTAGTATTACACGGTGGCCATGGCTTCTGTTGCCCTTCTTGGCCTTGGTGCCCCTTCAAAAGCTTCCCGAAGACTTTCGATTGGAAGTGCCCTTTGCAAAAAGAAAATGGCCTTGACCACTCAAAGATGAAACACCAGGCCTGTTGCATGTCATGAATTAGGGCCAGCATTTGCCTGCTGCGAAAATATGTCTGTTAACCAATGTTTAAAAAGTAATTCATCTGCTAAAAACGTTTAACCGCTGTTTCCTGTCGTTCCTACTATCGCTGATTTTCTATTCTAAATTGCAATACTTAAAATTTGGTCTAGTTTCTTCGGTCATTTTGTTATAATTCGGAATGTCTTTTTTATTTTTTTTTGTTTTTTAAGAACTATAAGCTAGATGTACCTTCACAAGTTTTGGTTGTTAAACGCACTGGACACTATTGGTAATTACTGAAATTAATTGTTAGCATAAAAACTTACTTGGTAACGAGCAATGGAGAGCTGTTGATAGTATAAAACATTGTGAGAAACGACTCCCTCTGAAGTAACGTAGTTTTAGAGAAAAGGTAATTTCTCACTCAAATAATAAAAGACTTCAGCTGAAGCCTTTTATTATGCATGCGAGAGCACACAAAGTAATGCAACAAGAGTGTTTTTTTTCTTTCTGTATTGTTTAGCGAACTTGATGTCCAATTGAGCCCAAATTTTCCGGGTTTGTTATTTTATGCATATTTTGGGATACACCGAAGTGAGAATACTGGTCTTTGACAATTACCAATAGTGTCCACTGCCTTTAAAGAACATTTTCATAGTTATGACCAGACGCTGATCCAGCAAGTTGGTAGAACGTAAGCTTTAACTTATCATGTACATATCTGACCTTTCAACTTCGGAAGATTTTATATAAATTATATGTACAGCAAAACTACCCAAAAAAAAACGTCAAAGGCAGACGTTTTTTTGTTATTTCTTCAGAGAGGTTACTTACCACTGCACAGTCAGTGTTGGCACTTAAACAAAAGTTTTCTAGAAATTATATTCAAACTGAAGTCGCAAATAATACTACCTATAATAGTACAGTGTTTTCTTTTGATAGAGTACTTATAAGTGAACATATTTTGCTTAAACCATGGAGGTACCTCCATGCTTAAACCCAAGGCCAAAAATTTGTAACTAAGTCCTTTTTCTCAAGTCAAGTACCAAGTAATTGCTGGAGTCAAGTCCCACATCACAAAGATAGACCCCTTGCATAACGCGAAGCGCTACATGGGACGCTGAGGTCACACGCACATTTTTACGCACAAAGAACAACTTATGGTCCAATGATTTGCCCAAGTGAGACTTTTTGAGTGTGTGACGTCACATGCAAGGGGGTCTGTCTATTGGCAACATGGTAATTTTTACTTAATTTGGGGTCGAACAAGAGCTGGATTTGGACCTTCGTTCCTAATAATTGTCATCTGATTTTGAGCTCGGTGTCAATTGCAAAAGGTGTCAATTAGTATAATTGTACACTATCTGTTAGTATTATTATCATTATTAACCCCCCATGTTGCCGACTTGGCTCCAAGAATAGGTCTATAATACAATAACAAGCCAAGCCTGTTTAAATAAAAACACAGGATCCCTTTAGCATATGTAGAGTTATAAGATTTGCCATCTTTATTCTTCACTCATTCTGCCAAATTAAGTAATACTTTGGGTTGCCCTTCAATACAATATTTAGCTCTTATTTTATTGACAGTACTTTTCGTTTGAATAACTGGGTATTTTCTTTGGATGCTTCTATTTCTTGGAAACTAAGTGTTCAATCTCTGTTTTTACAATGACTAGAATAAGTATCGTCTTCTAGTTGCCGGATCACAATTTCTTGATTTGTGCAATTATAGTCGTAGACGTTAAACCAATGTTTGTATGAGAGCGATTGGCTGTTGCCAGCTTGGCACTTATATCCCCTTGTGCGAGTTTGCAGAGTTCCCTTGATGGGAAGATCATCTAAACAAACAAACAAACAAACAAACAAACTGCATTGTTTTTATGAAGAAAAAAAACCTCATTTACCCCTGGGGGCGGTAGTCTCTGTGAAGGATTATTTGAATAATATGGCAAAGAGATGTCCATTAAAACATCAAACAAAAATGTTACGTGTAAAATAAAGCAATTAAAGAAACAAACTGTAGTAGGTATTTAGTCGTAAGAAGTTAACATATAGATCCATTTAATTATTAGTATTTTTTTGGTTGTATCATAGAATCCAAACGAGAAATGCTTGAAATCTTACTGTGTATAAAAAAAATATGTCAGATATTAATAACAAAAACAATGTTGAATTTATCTTAATACTGATCGTGTATTATTTGTGTTGTATCACAAGTTTCTGAAACATTACAACCTTTGGAAATCTGTTTTCTTTTCTTGTTTTTAAAAGACTACTTAACAGGCCCTGAATTACCCAACAGCACCCCAAGCAATTGCTGTAATGTCATGTGCTTTTGCTGTCATGCCCTTTTGCTGTCATGCCCTTTGAAAAAGCTCAATGAAAAATTCACATGCTGTCCCCTTCAAGAGTGAAATTCAAGGCCAAACTTGCTATTTACCTTGAGAACTGTTTATTGAAACAAGTTGAACGAAAAGAAAAAAAAGAGTCAAGTACAAAATCTGTTTCGTTTTGCCCTACAAAAAGGAAAAAGGCAAGAAAATAAGATATGTTCGCCCCCGTGTTCCTGGCTGTGGCTGCTGTATGCGCCGTAGCACCTTGTAAACCCTTATAAGGCGCTACATATTTGGGTCTCATAATTCATAACTTCAATAAACCATCTTTCTGTATAATGTATACATGTATACTATAAAGCGCCCTGAGTATCTTGTTTGGTAGATACGTGCGCTATATAAGACTTTGATATTATTATCTATTATTTTTATATTATTACATGAAGATGACTATTTTAGACAGGAAGAAGCCAGATTTTTACACAAACTGTACAAAATATTGGGTTTTTCATTCGAAAACATCACTTTTTTGCTTACGTCATGTACGTGGCGACTGTTAGCAGAATTTCATAAAAACTGCTAACTATCGGCTTGCAAACTTACCGATGGTTTCTGTTGGCAGATGAGAAACGCAACAAAGCAAATCCTTTGTGAAGGTTCACATGCGCCATCAAATCATTTCAATCATTTATGAAACAGCCTTCGCTTAGGCAAATTTTTCTGCTATAGTAAGCACAAACATTAGCTTCCCGGTTAACTGTTTACAAGCTTTGTCAACATAGGCACAGGCAGCCCAAAGGTCTCTCGTTTAAACCGTTCAAAACATTTGCTGATACATGTACATGGGATTCATACATCAATTAATAAACTACAACTTCTTTCACTTTCACAAACATCTTTTAATGCTACACCTAATCAAGATTTGTGAAAAAGATTCTCCTTCGTAAGAGTTTCCCGTCCCTGTAGTGATACGAGACACAGGATCTGTTCCTTAAATCTAAAATGTCACTTCTCTGAACATTTACAAAGGTTCTCCAATGTCAAGTTCAGTTTCGTGATTCACTCATTTCCCAATAGACTGAGTCTTTACATGTATGAAAAAGGGTGAACAAAATTGTTCCCCACCTTCATGAGGACTCGTATCTACTGGAAAATGAGAACCTCACAAAACTGAATTTGAACTTAAAGCCCCTCTGAAACGCCAACTTTAAATTCCTGTATATTTATCCAAACATTTATTGCAAATAGTTGTGTTTTGACCTAAGATACAAGCTTATTTTTTAGGTCCCCAACTATTCTGTAAGCGCCATTATCGCACAAAGGGGGCACTGAAAGGGTTTAACAATTAATTTATAACAAGTTTCTAAGTCCTTGAGAGCTAAAGGATAAAAATGGGTTTCTATGTAGAATACTAACATAACCCACCTGGGCAGTGCTTTGTTTATTAACCCGACAATTGTGCATTTCAGGGTTTGCTCAGTAGATTACAGTTCACAGAGCCATGTGTTATGCACAGCGTAAAGATTGGTTGGCAATCAATTTTGCTTAGACAGTATTATCTTTTCAAAATGAAATTCAAACACGATCAAAACTGGTTGTGAATTTAGCTTGTCGACAGCATTGAAATTTATAGGTTTTGTATTGTTTCATACATTGTACATACTGATGGACCTACAATCCTGGCCAAAATGTTTGGGTCATTTGAAACTAAACATACCATCCCCCTGTTCCCCAGCTCAATGTTGTTAACCCCAGCTTGAGCAGAGAGCACGCAATAAGAGCCACCATTGAACGGCAAGCGGGCCCAACGAGATAGTGCCAGGTTTTTCTGATTTTTTTTTTTGCCTGAAATTTTTGTTTATTATAAAAGGCCTACCACATAAAAGGGATTTAGAAAAAGAAATATAATTTTAAACAAAATTGTTGCGGGGGGGCCAACGAGATACAGCCAGGGTTGTATTTTCTTACACCAGTCGTATTTTCTTGCTTTCGTTCCCAACTAGTTCGACCTCACTGGAAAGGTTCTGACCAAGGGGTGAGACTGACTGGAGGAGTGCAGAGTGTGATGCACGGCCGAACAGCGCCACCAAGAGGGCTACACCATACCCAGTGGCTCTCTCTCCCTGTATGTGAAGTAGTGAAAAATTGAATCAATTTATTTGCTTTCATTAAAGACACTGTACACCTTTGGTAATTGTCAAAGACCTGTGCTCTCACTTGGTGTATCCCATCATAAGCATAAAATAATAAGCCTGTGAAAATTTGGGTTCAATTGGTCATCGAAGTTGCGAGAAAATGATGAAAGAAAAAACACCCTTGTTGGACGAATTTGTGTTCTTTCAGATGGGAATAAAAGACTTCTAGAGAGAAGTCTTTTAATGTTTTAGTGAGAAATTGCCTCTTTCTCAAAAACTACGTTACTTCAGAGGGAGTCGTTTCCCACAATGTTTTATACTATCAACAGCTCTCCAATGCTCATTACCAAGTGAGTTTTTACATTAATATTTGTTTTGAGTAATTATCAAACGTGTACCTTCCCTTTAACTTGATTTGATTTATGTCAATTCTTCAAACCATGTTATTGGAAGATTTGTTTGTCAGCTTTATGTAAAGTAAGCACTTTCCTGTAGAAAATACATGTAAGTAGATGATATAACCAACCACGTTCCCAGGGGTGATCGATCTCACCGCACCATTTTTTCCCAGCAAACCTGGCTTGATCATAACCCCTGTCGCCGAATGTTTTGTTGTTGACGAAAGGTTGACCTGAGGCCGGTTTAAAGTTTCCAATCCTACTTAGGATGGACTTACATAGTTAGCAGGGCTGGCCATGTCCACATGAATCCAAGTACCAGTGAAATCAAACCCAATGTGAGCTCCAATGAAGAGACCAGCGCATGAACTCTGTGCATTGCCACGGTCCTGAAAAAAAAATAAAAAAAATAAGATCACAATAAATTTTAGTTGCTGGCACAAATTTACAAGTATTTAGCATTCATCATCATCATCATCATCATTCTCTGTGGTCCATCAAGGGGGACGTAGAGCCGCCCAAACCAATTGATTTGTTGTAGACTGCCACAGCTGCTATGCTGATGAACCATGGTCCACTTTTAGCTGGCGCAACCAGGTGTTGCGTGGTCGCCCCCTGGGTCTCTTCCAGGCTGGGCCGGGACGGAAAGCACTTTGTACCCAGAATTCCGAGAAATATCAGCAACTCTTAAAATGACCACTTTATGCAGGAAAATAAAAAAAAAAATACAAAAACTTATTTAAGAAAACCTTAGTGTTGGGCCACACATTTGATTAAGTATGGCAGGTATATGATAGGGTTTCGCCTTTGATGATACAAGCATGGCATTCAGCAGACAATCTCATTGGTTATAGACAATGGACACTATTGACACTATTGGTAGTTGTCAAAGACCAGTCTTCTCACTTGGTGTATCTCAACATATAAAAAAAAAAAATTGTGAAAATTTGAACTCAATTGGTCGTCGAAGTTGCGAGATAATAATGAAAGAAAAAACGCCCTTGTCACACGAAGTTGTGTGCCTTTAGGTGCTTGATTTCGAGAACTGTTGTAATTGCTGAATTGCAAATTATTATAATTCTTATTCTTATCGTTCTTACCATGACTGAGTTCTTCATATCTGCAACAGCGCTACCAAATTCACTGAAGTGAAGCTCAGGGCAGAAAACCAGGGGAAACACTAAGTCACCACTGTTCCTTCCTGAAAGCCAGACAAACAGAGATACAAATAATGTCATTCCAACCATACAGGGCCCAATTTCATAGAGCTGCTAAGCACAAAAATTTGCTTAGCATGAAATGTCCTTGATAAAAACAGGATTATCAACCAAATTTCCATTTGTTGCATATTGTTACTGATATTCAGTTGTTTGCTTATCCTGAAAATCACTTGGAAATTTGGTTGGTAATCCTTGGGCGGGTTGCAATAAAACGTTCTTAGTCAGCGGTCGAAGACCAGTCAGTTATAGCCGGCTATCTGTCTTAGACGGTCTTAGCTTAGTCAGTCATAAAGCCTGTTGCAATAAGCCGGTCTTAGATAAGTCGGTGAAAAGTAGTGTAATACAAACAGGTGCCATACCACTAAGCACATCTGCAGCACTGGTGTTACGGCATCCTTTTGCTTTGGTTTTTAAATCATCGGATACAAATCTGTGAGTTGTAATATTTTTTACTCTTGGGAACACGGTGCACTGTAGCATCATTATAATGCCTCTAATGGGTGTTATCTATTTCTAAAAATAAAAACACAGTATCATCGTAGAGCTCTTTGCATCAAATCATCTACAACTAGGCCGTACAAATGTAGCGCCCGCATAATAAAAAATAAAAAAAAACAAAGACCGCTTATAGCCAGCTCGGAGCGGGCTTAAGATTTTAGACTGGCTATAACTATAGACCGCGCTATTGCAACCGGTCTATAATTAAAGACTGTCTGAGCGCCTCTCAAGTTAGCCGGCTATGGCGCATATATGTAGACCGGTTAAGACCGCTTGGTGCAATCCGCCCCTGGTTTTATCAAGGAAGACATTTCATGCTAAGTAAATTTTTGGATAAGCAGCTCCATGAAACTGGGCCAGGGTGTAAAAACTTTAACCAAGCATGACATTTGACCCCTAAAAAATAGCAGGCAAATGTTATCGAGTACAAGGGATGTACATATGGCATGTATGGTATAGGCTTTGAAAGAATTTTCTTGGTATTAACAAATAGTTTGTGGATTGGCCCGAGCACCCCATAATGGTAAATCAGACTGAAGTAGGAAGAATATCTTGCCTGTAAAACACACACAAATCTCAGGACTCTGATAAAATTTGAATGCCTAGCCGCTGGCCCTATTCACAAAAACTGGGACATTTTCAGAGTTCAGTGCTTATTGAACATCAGTGTAATGGTAAAAACAAATCTTCATTCCCGATGCAAAACTATTGTAGTATACACATATTGACTGGCAATGAGGTAACTAGTGTACGTCTATTCCCCCGAGGGACTTTGAGTGACCATAAGAAGGACCTACTTTCCGAGGCCGAAGGGCGAGGGAAATAGTCCCCTCTCCTGGACACTCACAGGCCCAGGGGGGGATAGACGTACACTAGTTACCAAATTGTGCCAGTCAATATGTGTTTTATAACACAGCTCGGTTTTAAATGTGAAATAAGAACAGAAATCTGGAAAAGAAAGGACATTTTGTAGTTGCTGTTCACGGTTCAAGTCAAAAGAGGGCGCTGTGCCGGGCACTATTTTCAAAGACTAGTGCCCGCTCGGGAACTAGTTCCCGCAAACACACGCGTGCGAGCACTAGACTAGTTCATCCCCTGTGACTGTGTTTCAGCCAACCAGAATACAGACCAAGCAAGAGGTGTGTTATAACATCTATTAAATCGTTGCGTACCCACTGCTATAACACATAGGATTCAAACTGCCACTAGCCACCGGGCTAGTTCGGTGGTCTATAGTGGTAAGACATCTGCTCTAGCAACGCAAAGGTAGGGGGTTTGAATCCCACCCAAGTGGTTTGCCCGTGGGATTTTTTTCTTCTTCAAATAACTCTGGAAAGTACTTGGAATGCAACTTGGATACTCTTGAATACTCTTGGAATGCAACACAAAGCATGTTCATTACAGTACTTAGTATACAGCTCTTAAAGGCAGTGGACACTATTGGTATTACTCAAAACAATTATTAGCATAAAACATTACTTGGTAACGAGTAATGGGGAGAGGTTGATGGTCCCAAACATTGTGAGAAACGGCTCCCTCAGAAGTAACGTAGTTTACGAGAAAGAAGTAATTTGACATTAATTTGATTTCGAGACCTCAGAATTAGATTTTGAGGTCTCGAAATCAAACAAAAGCACACAACTTAGTGTGACAAGGGTGTTTGTTCTTTCATCAATATCTCGCAACTTGGACGACCAATTGAGCTCAAATTTTCACAGTTTTGTTATTTTATGCTTTGGTTGAGATACATCAAGTGAGACGACTGGTCTTTGACAATTACAAAAGGTGTCCGGTACCTTTAAAGCACATCAATTAGGGAAAAAAAACAACTTATAATCTTTATCCCCGATGCAGAATAAAACATCTATGAAATGAGAACCAAAAACCATGACTGACCAGCTACTGCACAAGCCTCCTCCCATTCCTCCTTGTTGCATAACAGTCCAGCGTGGTACTTCCCTGTTGAGATGCCTTGGGCACCGGTCAGTGTAGCCATGTCTAGTACAATGTCTGCCTTTAGATCCTTCACTGCATAGGCAACCTACAGGGGAAAAGAGAAGACTTTTGCATTAAAGGCAGTGGACACTATTGGTAATTACTCAAAATAATTATTGGCATAAAACCTTTCTTGGTGACGAGTAATGGGGAGAGGTGGATGGTATAAAACAAAGTGAGAAACGGCTCCCTCTGAAGTGCCATAGTTTTCGAAAGAAGTAATTTTCCACGAATTTGATTTCGAGACCTCAGGTTTAGAACTTGAGGTCTCGAAATCATCCATCCAAACGCAAACAACTTCGTGTGACAAGGTTTTTTTTCTTTCATTATTATCTCGCAACTTCGATGACCGATTGCGCTCAAATTTTCACAGGTTTGTTATTTTATGCATATGTTGAGATACACCAACTGTGAAGGCTAGTCTTTGACAATTACCAATAGTGTCCACTGCCTTTAAAAAACAAAAAAGTTACTAGAGCAGGATCTGAACTTGCAACCCCCGATTAACGTGCCGGCGCTCTACCAACTGAGCTATCAAGCTTTATGTTGGAAAACCCCTTTTGTTCGGATGAGCCAGTCAGAAGACCTTTCAACTTAAAAACGAAAATTTTTGCATGAGTCATATGCCTGTGTTTTTTTGTTATGGTTTTTCTTCTTGACACACATTGGAGTATGGGTAACACACAACAAAAAATGCATAACATCTACATTAATGGCACGCAGAACCAAAATTATAACCTTTATTCCCAACACAAGATTTCAAAAGATGGTGTTCAGATTGGTAGAGAAGAAATCCTCCGAAATCTAAGAAACACCAAGGGTTTTTAGATATAACTTTACTCACCCCATCACCAAGCACCAAGCGTCCCTCTGCATCGGTATTGTTGATTTCTACTGATCTAAAGGAGGTAACCCAAAACATAGAGAACAATTGTATAATGTATAGTAATGTGAATGACCCAAATGTTTGGATGTGTGGCCCAAGCTCGCTGAATTCTTCGGAATATTTTCTACTTGGTGTTTATCTTGGTTTTAAAAGTCATACTGTGCAATATTGAGCCTTCTATATGGTTTTCTCGTGATGATTTATGTGAAATTATTAAATAATTTATTTATTGAATTTGTTTGCGTATTGGCCAAAATGTGCGCATATTGGCACACATTTTCATGCATATCGGCCCGACACACAAGCTTGAGCATCATGAGAACCTTTGGTATGTATACCCTGTACGCACCTTCCAGAGTACAGGATGTGAATATCATCTGGTCGGGTAGCTAGTGGTCCTACAGCATTCTCAGCAAGGCAGATTATAGCATGAAGGTTCTCCTTAAAACCCTGTCAGTAAACAGTCAAGTTATAATAAGATTATAAGATCTCAAGTCTAATAACAGTAATAGTATAATAGTGGCTTCTTATATAGCGTTCAAATCTAGCCCTCAGTGACGCTCATGGCGCTTGTACATTATTACCCCTGGTCACTGGGCCATTTATTTTATTCCTCAGACCATCTCAGCTCCCTGGGGAGTATACATCCTGTGCTGCCAAGTATGTAGTGCACTAAGCTAAATCGATAACAAGAACCATCTCTGCGGCCCTCGCAGGTCCCTGCTGAAGAGAAGCATTGACAGTCAAGTGTCTTGATCAAGAACACAATTGTCATGACCGGGATTCGAACCCACACCCTGATGACTAAGCAACCAGAAGTTGAATTTGATGCTCTCAACCACTCATCCATGACACCCCACAAAGTCTTGCTTGGTGTAGGAAGAAACAACATGTCTAGTTTATGGGAAGACATTTTGGTTCAGAGAAGAATCGGGATGAGATATTCTTTGGTCTTGATACAGATAAGAGTCATTGCTGACCAAAACAATTTTGGGGGGTTTAACAAAGACAAATTTACTAGAACCGGATTTAAAGGCAGTGGACACTATTAGTAATTACCTAAAATAATTATTAGCATAAAACCTTACTTGGTAATGGGTAATGGGGAGAGGTTGATAGTATAAAACATTGTGAGAAACGGCTCCCTCTGAAGTAACATAGTTTTCGAGAAAGAAGTAATTTTCCACGATTTTGATTTTGAGACCTCAAGATTAGAATTTGAGGTCTCGAAATCAAGCATCTAAAAGCACACAACTTCGTGTGACAAGGGTGTTTTTTCTTTCATAGTTATCTTGGAACTCCGACGACCAATCGAGCTCAAATTTTCACAGGTTTGTAATTTTATGCATATGTTGAGATACACCAAGTGAGAAGACTGGTCTTTGACAATTACCAATAGTGTCCATTGTCTTTAAACCAACGACCTCTGGATAAACATGTCGGCGCTCTACCAACGGGGCTATCTAGCCCTACGTTGGCGGTCTCCCTATTTTGTCAATATCTTTGTTCGGGGTTGCCAGTAGGAAGTCATTCAACAATCAGCTGCCTTGTAGCAAAGACCACACCCAAATTTAAAAACAACCTGGGAAGCAGCAGTTAGAACATCAGCTTAAGGGGATGGAACTATTGATTTCAGACATGAAATATTGTGGCTAATTAATATACAATTGTTTAAGTGAAACATGATGATGTTTACCAGTTTGACAGCAGATGCAAAGGCTCCCAGCACCCCTGCAGCACCGCCGCAATCTCTCTTCATACCAGGCATGGCGGTCTGGGGAAAATAAATGCAACAAATACAGAAGGACATTTTACTCATTGCATACTTAAAAGGCAGATTTTTTGCCATATATCAACAAATATACCACCTTTTGAAATTGGCGGTGTGTAGAGTCTTTTATTCCTATCTGAAAGCACACAAATTCGTCCAACAAGGGTGTTTTTTTCTCTCATCATTTTCTCCCAACTTCGATGACCAATTTAGCTCAAATTTTCACAGGTTTGTTATTTTATGCATATGTTGGGATACACCAAGTGAGAAGACTGGTCTTTGATAATTACCAAACATAACCTTCCCTTAAAAAGAAAATGATTGAATGCATTTTCAATGAACAACTCAACTATAAATCCTGTCTTCCCAGATTTATTCCCTCGCATCTCTTGGCATTTCTACTTTCATAAATTTTCAACATGGGGTTTTTGACAGTAAAAAGCATAGATTATGTAAGATTGTCAAATGAAAGAAAAAGTTAAAAATTACCTGACAAGGCCGAGGATCGACTCATTTGGCTTGATCACATCCCAAATATGGAAGGCCATTTTTACAATTTTGCATAATTAGGCCAATTCAATGTGTCAGCAAATCAAGCACTTGCAGAAAAAAACCCATCTAAATCAAAACTCTGTTGGCAAATTCAAAATTGTTGGTTTGCTGGTCGAGTATCCATTGTGTTTCATTCAAAGTTGTAGTCAAGATTAGTAGAGCTGACAAAATAGTTGCAATAGTCTTATTTTATTTGTCCACCATGCGTGTTATTCAACTCACCTTCCCTTTAATTGATAAGCCACCGGTGTCATAGACAATGCCCTTGCCAACCCACGCTATTGTCTGAGTTGCAGACGCTGGCTTATGGCTAAGTACAGCCATAGCCGGCGGGTTAGCCGCTGCCTTTCCAACCCCATAGATACCTAGTGGACATACAAACATCAGGGTACAAATCAACTAATCATCATCATTCTACAGTCAAGCCTCATTATAAACAGCATTGTTGTAAAGAGGTTCTGCTTATACATGTACATGTTATAAACAGTACATTCTGAAGTCCTGAATCTCATTTCTGCTTTGTGTTCCTTTGTTTTGCTGTCCTCTTATACAATGTAAAGAGGTTCTGCTTATAAAGAGTACATTCTGAAGTCCTGAATCTCATTTCTGCTTAGTGTTTCTTTGTTTTGCTGTCCTCTTATACAATGTAAAGACGTTCTGCTTATAAAGAGTACATTCTGAAGTCCTGAATCTCATTTCTGCTTAGTGTTTCTTTGTTTTGCTGTCCTCTTATACAATGTAAAGAGGTTCTGCTTATAAAGAGTACATTCTGAAGTCCTAAATCTCATTTCTGCTTTGCATTTCTTTGTTTTGCTGTCCTCTTTATAAACAATGTTCCTGTTTAACAACTTTCCTGTTATACAGAGGTTCTGCTTATAAAGAGTACATTCTGAAGTCCTGAATCTCATTTCTGCTTTGTGTTCCTTTGTTTTGCTGTCCTCTTATAAAGAGGTTCCAGTGTTCTCCACAGACTTTTTTTTTTAGGAGGGCGGCATGACATAATCAAAATGCATAAAAAATCTGCACGATGTGATTGGCCGTTGATAGACTCCAACACAATACGCACATTCACAATCTAAGTTTGTGAACGTGCGTATTGTGTTGGAGTCTATCAACCACCAATCACAGCGTGCGGATTGTTTATGCACTGTGCATGCAGTAGGTATTTCCATGTATCGACGTCGACGGTGTGCGTGGTGTGTGTCATATGAACCATGTGGCCGTCTGTACATCATGTTTTAACGTTTGTTTATGACCGCATTTCTGATGCTGTAGTTTTGAAGTCGGTTTTGGCTTGTCAGGTACTTGTTTGATCTTATTAAATGCAGTCTAAAAATAGTCTCTCTGTCCTTTTTTTGGCAGGGCGGCCAATCATTTTAGCAGGGCGGCCTAAATTTTAGGAGGGCGATCCAATTTACGTGTGTGGAGAACACTGAGGTTCTGCGTATAAAAAAAGAGTACATTCTGAAGTCCTGAATCTCATTTCTGCTTTGTGTTCCTTTGTTTTGCTGTCCTCTTATACAATGTAAAGAGGTTCTGCTTATAAAGAGTACATTCTGAAGTCCTGAATCTCATTTCTGCTTAGTGTTTCTTTGTTTTGCTGTCCCCTTATAAAGAGGTCCTGCTTACAAAGAGTACATTCTGAAGTCCTGAATCTCATTTCTGCTTTGTGTTCCTTTGTTTTGCTGTCCTCTTATACAATGTAAAGAGGTTCTGCTTATAAAGAGTACATTCTGAAGTCCTGAATCTCATTTCTGCTTTGTGTTCCTTTGTTTTGCTGTCCTCTTATACAATGTAAAGAGGTTCTGCTTATAAAGAGTACATTCTGAAGTCCTGAATCTCATTTCTGCTTAGTGTTTCTTTGTTTTGCTGTCCCCTTATAAAGAGGTCCTGCTTACAAAGAGTACATTCTGAAGTCCTGAATCTCATTTCTGCTTTGTGTTCCTTTGTTTTGCTGTCCTCTTATACAATGTAAAGAGGTTCTGCTTATAAAGAGTACATTCTGAAGTCCTGAATCTCATTTCTGCTTTGCGTTCCTTTGTTTTGCTGTCCCCTTATAAAGAGGTTCTGCTTACAAAGAGGTAATTTGGCCATTCCCAGTGTTGTTGTTTTAATGAGAGTTGTCCGTACACGTAAATGCACAACAAGTCCCTTTGTATAATTAAGGCCAACCTATAACGCACTACAAGAAAGAAAGTAGGCGTACGTTGGAGGCCTCTGGGACTGTTCTGTTTTGCTTCTTGCAACCATAGCTAATACTTGTCTCCCCTCCAAAAAACAGCTAGAGATCGAGTGACAGCAAGGAACCCCCCCCCCCCAGTCCGATACTTAGTTCTTATAACAGCAAGTCAGTCTTTTTCTTGATAAGGACTCATTTCTGTAAAGGGAAACATACATTTGGAATCAAGGCAATGCCCATGGACACATTACATTATCATACTGCCACCGTCTTGGCCCTAAATTATTTCCTTTCCTCTGCTTCCCCCCCCCCTCCCAACCCCAACAAAAATGTTTGGTTCAGCCACTGCTGTGATGCATCAGGCCTTCTTACTCTCAAAATTGGCCTATACAAGTGCCATATTGCCTGTTTTACCTCCAAATCCTTGTTTATCCAGATCTTCACCCCTGATGATGAATGGTACGATACCAAGCTCTTTGCCCACTCTATGCACCTCCTTTTAAATAAAGCACAAACACAAGTATTTGAAACACATAGGCCGAAACTATGCTGTCAAAGATATATCGTTGAACTGGTCATTGAAGGAAATATTAAATAGGATTTGAGGCATTGCATGGTGAGGTATATATTTGGTTTGCGTTTACACCATGTGTGTGTGTGTATCTACTTGCCAGGTAGAGTTTTTTCTTAGAGAACTGTCTTGCTTTATTCTACTAACACGGAGTGGATGTGCGGGACGTTCGGGAGACTTCTCAGTTCTGAAAAGAACTGTCCTTCTTAAAGGAAATATTGTTTCACCGTTCCCTACAGCACCTCACACAATCAAATTGTATGTGGATTGGGTTTTTCAGTCCCTACCTGGCTGCGAGGGTTTTCCCTGTAAAGGTTTTACCTCCCATGTCTAAAACTGAAATTCTTCATTGTCTTTCTACAAAACATTAAAGTGATTGTGATGATTCCATTCGGATGATTTGCGGACTGCATAGATCAGATTGAGAATTGAGACTCAAAGTTATCGATTTTGGTACCTGTAGGAAATGGTCAGTATTCATTTCATTACAAGGCGTGTCGACAATCCGTGCAGATTGACGCACAGCGTCTGCAGTGACAGCGAGGGTCTGGATGTCTCCGTCGGTCAGAGGCTTACTGCTGTTCTCTCCCACCAGGATAAACTCGATGGTTACGACCCGCGTGCTGGACCCCTTAGATCCAAGCCGACGTGAGAAGAGTGGATAGGCTCTGGCCGCTGCGCAGGCCGACGCAAACACGCAGCTTCGTTCACACACGATCTGTTGAAAAAAAGAATACCAGCAACTAGACTTGAGGAAATCAGTTGGTGAAACCAATATTATTTTGGAAGATCTGTAGAAAAAGAATATCGGCAACCTAAACTTGAGGAAGTTAGTTGGAGAAATCAATATTTTGTTGGAATAGCTTAACACTACTCTGGGCCCAATTTCATGGCTCTGGTTACCGCCGAATTATGTGCTTGCGATCACCATTCTTCGCTTACAGAGCAAGTACCTAGTTCCTGTGCTAGCTAACAGCGAAGAATGCATAGAAATGTGGACTACGCATGCTCACAAGTATAAACTCCCTGCTAACCTGGGAAAATGTGTTGCAGCTATTTCTTTGCTTATGGTAAGTGGATCCATGAAATTGGGCCCAGATCCCTTGGCCGCCAGAAATTGTTTCCAATGCACGAGACCACACAGCCATGTCATGATACTGAGCAGTGACCTAAATAGAAATTTTCACTGGGGAGGGGGGAGGGGGAGCTATTGGATTGCTATATAATGTATCGAACCATTTATCTTTTGGTGTGGGGGAGCAGGGGACAGGGGCACTTGCCCCCCCCCCCCCCCCTCCACTGAAACTGAGAAAAACAAATCTTTCAAACTTTCAGATCGGTTGAATATACAAACCACAATGCACTCCTTGGCCATGCCTGGTAGGCCATTTTTGACCAGCTTGGTGACAGCGTGGGCCCGTGATGGTGTGTTGTGCCGGCTCGCTTTGAGGGGCAAGGCTGCGATTGTGGCATTGTTGACCCACAAGGAGACAGAGTCCGTTGGCGATGGGTGCAGACTGTCAACGCCCACCTTAAACGTCTGTTGAGTGACAGAGATAGAAAATAGTAGGAATAAAAAATAAAAAAAATTCAAACTGCCTCTAGCTACCGGGCAATCTCTGTGGTCTAGTTGGTAAGACATCTGTGGCCGATTTCACAAAGAGCTAAGGAAGATTGATCTAAACCACAAATCAATCATAGTTAGTTGCTTAGTAAAGTGGGAAGTCACAATGCAAATCACTATGGTGACACTGACAATTTGTCTTACGAAGGATTGTATTGCTTTGCCCTGCTCTAGATTGGCAAAGGTTGTGGGTTCGAATCCTATCCCTGAGTAATATGCCTGTGATTGCAATTCAATCACGACATCATCCGCTGACCCTCTGTGCTGGGTGGAGCGAGGCTTCTAACATGCATGGTCACTTTATTATGTATCCGCTCTGCCCGCACCCTGGTCGGCCCGTATCCGCTCTGCCCGCACCCTGGTCGGCCCATAATATGTGAGTGATAATATAAATACACTATTTTGTTTATTAATTAAAATTATTATTATTTTTTTTTAGCGGCATTAATAAAACATCAACAATCATGTCAATTTTGTTCCCAAACTTATAAAATCTGGGGCTACTTTGTCTGTGGGGATTACTTTGTCAGGGGCGACTTTGCTAGCTAGGCCTAGGGGGCGACATTTGTAACTGTTGTTAATTTAAGGGGGCGACTTTGTAACAATCTGGGGCGAGCCGTTCAGACTCAGGGGGGCGACGTTGCAGGGGGCGACTTTGTTAGGGGCGAGCTGACAAGCCCCCCCCCCCATGCAATCCAAGGTATCCATTATGCATTGCATGCCATTTTTTATTAATACAAATAAATAATTGTAAAGATTGAACACTACTGTAGTACTGTACAGTGTAGTACTAAAACATGACTAAGTTAAAGTAGTTAAGTTAGTAACTAGTCACTGGCGGGTCGACCTTGGAAATACTGGCTGATTTACCTCTTGTGTCACTCTCGGCTCCAACTTTGAGCGGACTGCTTCATAACTGATTGCTGTCAGGTGTGACAGCTGTCCAAGAATCAAAACCGACCGAGATCTTGGGTCAGAAACGCTGTTCCCGGAAGAAAATTGTAGAACAACATTCGCCATGTTGATAGTCACAGCGCCCTCAGGAGTCCAAAATAGTTATTTTATTACAGAAACTTCCGAAGTGTGACGTCAGATGTTTACTACTTTTTACTCAGTGCGGCTGACCAAACCAACAAGTAACATAAGGAAAATATTTCCATTCAAATGTTTTTTTTTGTAAAAGTAGGCCTACATAAAAATAATAACTTTTACTTTTTTTAATAGATTGATTGCTTGATTAAATTCACATTGATTGCTTGATTAGGGGGCGGGGGGGGGGGGCGGGGGACACAAGATTTTGTTTTACTTCTGCCACTTAATTAAAACTGTTTCCTTTTTGCACTTCTCCTCAAATAACAACTTTTCAGCGCTCGTGTTTCGTCATTCAAGTTCTTTTTGTATATAATACATAGACACAACTACCCCCGTCTGTAAAGGTCGAACGTGGAATTCTCTCTTGCTTTGCTCTCTTGGCCGTGTCCGATCTGCATCGTTGTCAATCGACTTCTTGCCGTTTCGAATTCAAGTAATAGGATTTGTTTAAAGATTCGACACGACAGGACAGGAGTTTGACGTTGGAAATTCATTTTTGAATTCGCCGTGGCACCTGGCACTTTATATAATAATTATGCTGGTTTCGAAAGTCGCGCTCATTTCGTGTCGAATTCAAATACTTTGAGTTCTCGTTGGCGCGGCATGTGGTTTCAAACGTTCGGAACTTACGGCGCTGGACACCTTTGGTGTTATACCAGGGCCCAATTTCATAGAGCTGCTTAAGCACAAAATTGTGCTTAAGCGAACAAATCCTTGCTTAGTAAAATCAGATTACCGGCCAAGAGCCCACTCAATTGTTATGCTAAGTATAACAACAGCTAAATACCAGTCACACAAGCAATGTGTATGGCATAAAAATTTGGCTAAGCGAGCTATTTTCGTGCTAAAGGAATTTTTTTTGCTTAAGCAGCTCTATGAAATTGGCCCCAGAGCACTGGACAGGTATTCTCACTTGGTGTTCTCACTTGGTGTTTCTCAATTTACGGGCCTCAAATTCTAAATCTGAGGTCTCGAAATCAAATTCGTCGAAAATTACTTCTTTCTCGAAAACTACGTCACTTCAGAGGGTGCTGTTTCTCACAATGTTTTATACTATCAACCTCTCCCCATTACTTGTATTCAAGAAAGGTTTTATGCTTATAACTATTTTGAGTAATTACCAATAGTGTCCACTGCCTTTAAGGCAGTGGACACCATTGGTTATTACTCCAAATAATTTCGTCATAAAACCTTTCTTGATCAGGCAAATTACAATTATTTGTGACTGGTATTTCTTCTTATAGCAGTTTGGTAGTTATACTCAAAATAATTATAATCATAAAACCTACTTATTAAACTGCAAAAAACACATGGTAAGTGCGGATTTTTCTTGAGAAAAGTTTTATGTCTGAGAAAGGTAATACGTTTGTTGCTTTGGCTGTTAAAGGCATTGGACACTATTGGTGATTGTCAAAGACCAGTCTGCTCACTTGGGTGTATCTCAACATTATGCATAAATAAAAATTTGAACTCAATCGGTCATCGAAGTTGCGAGATAATAATGACAGAAAAAACACCCCTGTCACACGAAATTGTGTGCTTTCAGATGCTTGATTTCAAGAACTCAAGTTCTTTAAATCCGAGGTCTCGAAATCTACTTCGTGGAAAATTACTTCTTTCTTAAAAACTACGTCGTCAGAGGGGAGCCGTTTCTCACAATGTTTTAAACTATCAACAGCTCCCCATTACTCGTTACCAAGTAAGGTTTTATGTTAATAATTATTTTGAGTATGTACCAATAGTGTCGACTGCCTTTCAAATTATTGTGGAAAATTTGCTACACACAACCATGAGTCGGTGAAATTCAAGAGGCGCAGGCAGGATGGAAGTTTGTGACAAAACGTTATTGCTTTATTTTAGGCGTATTTGCAACGGTCTCCTTCACTTGTCTGCTCTCGCCGAATGCCAGTTAAAAGAATTGCAAGCGAATCTAGAATTAGAAACTTCAAATCAAAAACAATTCGCTAATCCCCCAGCAGCAACTTACTAAAATAACTGTTTTTTATTGTTATGTAAAATTACCCGAGTGGTTAAAAATAACAAAATGCATTTGAGGGCACACATGGTAAGACAACTTTAACATAAACATATTTCAACATAAACATAGCGAGGGGCAATTTTCCAGCATTATCATGGTTAAACAAAATCATATAATAATATTATTTCTTTGTTTTTTTTTCATCTTTGTGAGTGACAACTTTTGTAACGGTTCTATAATGATTATTAGTAGTATTTGGAAGGGATTTCTCGTGGTGTGGTTCGTATTTGGGGATATTGTTTGTTTAATTTCATTTTTTTATCCTGTTGCGCTTGGTATTTTCATAGAGTGGTATTTTTAACCAGAATTAATCAAAATCATCCAGCAAGTGCATCAATTAACCATCTAATGCAGGCTCATTAACTTTACGCGGGAGACTCTACAATCTGCCGACAGAGGGCGCGATTCCTATTTAAATACTTAGTCAGATACCCTAAACCAAATTCAACGCTGAACGTATAGATGAAGTCGAGCTTGATAAATCACGTGTGTCCCCTTCAGAAACGCATGCGGTATCAGAATTTCTCAAAAACATGGAAGGAGAGGAGTGACTTGCTTCTTCGAGGGAATTTTGCCCGCATTTGGCTCCATTTTACCGTTTCCTGAAAAAGAAACGGTAGTTATGAAGTGCAAGACATGTGCTCACAAAGTAAATGCAAAAAGTAAGTTTGGAATATATATATTTATTGTGGAAACCGGAGCTTGTAAAGTTGTGTGTGATAACCCCCTTGACTTGTGCGTTATTTATAAAAAGGGTAGGCGGGGTCGGGACGTGGTCAAGGAGGCGGTGGGGGAGGAGGCTGATGCATGATCGCAACACTCACTTTGAATATTAAACACATTAATGCAAATTCAGCTCAATGACTTTGAGTCTGATGATGTAAATGACCTGTGACTGATAATTTGTAGTTGACAAAAAATATTGACTATTTTTTTTTTTTAGGATATAATTTATAAAAATTACATTCCTTTCACAGATTTTCAACAAAATGTAACACTTGTGTAAAGTTGTTTTTATTAATATTATCAGTGATTTTTTTTTCTTTGTATCACTCAGCGATGACCGCATATTTTATATCACTACCAATTAATAGCACAGACAGCATTTTTTGAATGAATGAAAAGTCACTTATTGTCTTCCTTCTCACTACAGCTGCATTACATGGTGTGGTCTATCATTCATACCTGCGTCTCAACTCTCACAAGAATGTTGAAGGTCGTCAGGAGGTCGTCGACCAGAAAGACCTAGGACCACTGGTGAGTGAAACACTGGAGTTTTATCTTACATGTCTTAGGAATTGTCCAAATTGTTTAGGTTTATATCTTGATGTTTACATACAGAAATGTTTGTACATTATTGTTGTTTAGTTGCCCCTGCTAGAACCATCAAAACATTTTGTTTTTCTTTTTTCTTGCAGAGGTTTCAACATTTATATTACTCTGAATTTTTAAAATTGGTTTATGAAAAAAAAGATGCACAATAGATGAAATTTATTAGGTGATTTATTGCATATGGTTTCTTTTGAAGAATATAACTCCCAAAATATTTAGGTTCACCATTTTGTTTTTCTTCAGGAAAGACACAAAAACGAATCAGTGTAAAGGGTTTGCCACCTGTAGGGGGACCTCTGGTCAATTATGAAATGGTTTGAAAGAAAAAGGCACAATTTCGTTTTGAATAAAAGGTGGTTTATCATTTTGTAAATTTTGAAAAAATCCAGGTGACTTTAAACCTGGTTCATACTTCCTGCAAATGCAAAGTGAATTTTGGCGACCCAGCCCTGTTTAGTTTACGAATGTTTCAAAGAGGTTGAACACAGTTCAACTGTTGCGAGTGATTCATTGCGAGTTTGTGACAACAAAATTTGTTCGCATTTGCAGGAAGTATGAACCGGGCTTTAGGCTTGTAGATCCTTTTAGGTTTATCATACAGTTTCCATAGATTGTGCAGGGGTTAGTAGGTACCTGTGAGGGCAGAGATGGTTCTTGTGATTTATTTATCACTACATATTTGGCTGCACAGGCAATTTCTGAGTTGGTTTGATGAATGAAATAAATGGTCCATTGATCAGGGGTAACATTGTTGAAGAGCCACGAGCGTCACTGAATGACGGATTTCAGTGCTACATGCGGATTAGTACAAGCAGAAATTCACTGTTCATATGACATGTGTGTAAACCGTTGTCGGAAGTGTCATGGCCGAAAGGTTAAGAGCATCAAGTTCAAACTCTGGTGTTTCTGATCAGCAGAGTGTTGGTTCGAATCCCCAGCCATGACACTTGTGTCCTTAAGCGAGACACTTAACCATTGCTTCGCCCTTCGGATTGGATGTAAAGCCGCAGGTCCCATTTTAAAAGAACGCAGTGCATGCACTTATCGAAAAAGAGAAGGGGTTCGCCCTGGTGTTCCTGGCTTTGGCTGCTGTATGCGCCGTAGCACCATGTACACCATTACATGGTGTGCTAAGGATTAGGTCTCATAATTTCAAAATCTTCATCCCACTCACCTTGCAGTAACAATATTTGGCGCTTTGTATCCTTTGGAAAAGGCGCGTTATAAATACGTTTATTATTATAATTTTTAATATTGTTATTATTAAAGCACAATATGGTTACAAGTGCATCCATCAGCAAAACAGAAACCAACAAAACATGCAATTGGATCTTGCGAAGGATCTGCGTTGAACTTTACAAAGAGTTAAGACTAGTCTTATCTTGTTATGACAAGTTACTCGTCTAACTTACGACTAGCCTTAAGTTAGGACCAGTCCTAATCGACCCCAGGATGGTTAAGTAATTTTTTTATATATTTTTTTATATTTACAGGCATCAAGAGATTGAGTACTCCTGAAGAGAATCAACATCTTCGGATCAGTCTACACTGAGAGGAACTCAAGGCAAGAGCTCACTGGAACAAGGAGATGAAATCACCACCGGCGACGACGACGACCCGATGCCAGAGAGATGTCTTACTGATGAGGAGGCTGTGTTTATTCATTGAAAAATGCACCATTACATAAAAGGTGATTTAAAAGTTTTGAAAAACAAGCCCCCAAATATTTGAATATTTTTATATTTTAAACTCTGAAAACAGAAGAGCAAAAATTCAGTGACAAAGGGTTCGCCACCCGTAAGGAAACCCCTGGCCGATTTTTTTAACTGTGTTTGATTGAAAATTGCGCCACTTCAAATTGAAAGTTGACATTTGGTAAATTTTGAAAAATAACAGGAGATCCCTCCAAATATTTTGATATACAAATAGGTTCGTTTTATTTCAGAGGTTTTATATTTTACCTGTGAAAAAAAGAGAGCAAAAATCAGTGACAGTTTGTAAGGAAATCCCTGGCCAATTATTTTTAAATGTTTGGGAAAAAAGCAAACATAGTTTGTTGATGTATCGAAATCTTTACCTTGGATGGATTCATCGCTACTCTCACAGGGTTTTGCTTCTTTCTGTTTTCTAAGCAAGTAGAACCAATTAACCTATTTTGCTGAAACTATCACTGTTTTATTTCATCTTTCTAACCATTTGTGAAATCGACCCCAGGATGGTTAGGGTCAAAGGTTCATTTTTTTATGTAAATAATTTTTTTATATATTTTTTTATATTTACAGGCATCAAGAGATTGAGTACTCTTGAAGAGAACCAACATCTTTGGATCAGTCTACACTTATAGATCTCAAGACAAGAGCTCACTGGAACAAGGAGATGAAATCACCACCGGCGACGAGGACAACAATGACGACCTGATGTCACAGAGATGTCTTACTGATGAGGAGGCCGATTTTTTGACTGGTTTATTCATTGAAAAATGCGCCACTTCATATAAGGTGATTTATAAGTTTTGAAAAACAAGCCCCCTACTATTTGGTTTTATATTTTGAACTCTGAAAACAGAAGAGCAAAAATTCAGTGACAAAGGGTTCGCCACCCGTAAGGAAACCCCTGGCCGATTTTTTAACTGTGTTTGATTGAAAATTGCACCATTTCAAATTGAAAGTTTACATTTAGTAAATTTTGAAAAATAACAGGAAACCCCTCCAAATATTTTGATATACAAATAGGTTCGTTTTATTTCAGAGGTTTTATATTTTACCTGTGAAAACGGAGAGCAAAAATCAGTGACAGTCTGTAAGAAAACCCCTGGCCAATTATTTTTTAAATGTTTGGGGAAAAAGCAAACGTAGTTTGTTGATGTATCGAAATCTTTACCTTGGATGGATTCATCGCTACTGTGACAGGGTTTTGCTTCTTTCTGTTGTCTAAGCAAGTAGAACCAATTAACCTATTTTGCTGAACTTTTCACTGTTTTATTTCATCTTTCTAACCATTAATTTGTGAAATCGACCCCAGGATGGTTAGGGTCAAAGGTTCATTTTTTTATGTAAAAGTAATTTTGTTATTAATTTGTTTTTATTTACAGGCATCAAGAGATTGAGTACTCCTGAAGAGAATCAACATCTTCGGATCAGTCTACACTTATAGATCTCAAGACAAGAGCTCACTGGAACAAGGAGATGAAATCACCACCGGCGACGAGGACAACGATGACGACCTGATGCCACAGAGATGTCTTACTGATGGGGAGGCCGATTTTTTGACTGGTTTATTCATTGAAAAATGTGCCACTTCATTTAAGGTGATTTATAAGTTTTGAAAAACAAGCCCCCTACTATTTGGTTTTATATTTTGAACTCTGAAAACAGAAGAGCAAAAATTCAATGACAAAGGGTTCGCCACCCGTAAGGAAACCCCTGGCCGATTTTTTAACTGTGTTTGATTGAAAATTGCACCACTTCAAATTGAAAGTTGACATTTGGTAAATTTTGAAAAATAACAGGAAACCCCTCCAAATATTTTAATATACAAATAGGTTCGTTTTATTTCAGAGGTTTTATATTTTACCTGTGAAAACGGAGAGCAAAAATCAGTGACAGTCTGTAAGAAAACCCCTGGCCAATTATTTTTTAAATGTTTGGGGAAAAAGCAAACATAGTTTGTTGATGTATCGAAATCTTTACCTTGGATGGATTCATCGCTACTGTGACAGGGTTTTGCTTCTTTCTGTTGTCTAAGCAAGTAGAACCAATTAACCTATTTTGCTGAACTTTTCACTGTTTTATTTCATCTTTCTAACCATTTGTGAAATCGACCCCAGGATGGTTAGGATCAAAGGTTCATTTTTTTATGTAAAAGTAATTTTTTTATATATATTTTTATATTTACAGGCATCAAGAGATTGAGTACTCCTGAAGAGAATCAACATCTTCGGATCAGTCTACACTTATAGATCTCACTGGAACAAAGAGATGAAATCACCACCGGCGACGAGGACAACGATGACGACCTGATGCCACAGAAATGGCTTACTGATGAGGAGGCCGATTTTTTGACTGGTTTATTCATTGAAAAATGTGCCACTTCATATAAGGTGATTTATAAGTTTTGAAAAACAAGCCCCCAACTATTTGGTTTTATATTTTGAACTCTGAAAACAGAAGAGCAAAAATTCAGTGACAAAGGGTTCGCCACCCGTAAGGAAACCCCTGGCCGATTTTTTAACTGTGTTTTATTGAAAATTGCGCTACTTCAAATTGAAAGTTGACATTTAAATTTTGAAAAATAACGTAAACCCCTCCAAATATTTTAATATACAAATAGGTTTGTTTTATTTCAGAGGTTTTATATTTTACCTGTGTAAACAGAGGAGCAAAAATCAGTGAGAAAGGGTTCGTGTCCGTATGGAAACCCTTGGCAAATTATTTTTTGTAATGTTTGGTAAAAAAAGCAAACATAATTTGTTGATGTATCGAATTCTTTACCTCGGCTGAATTCATCGCTACTGTGACAGGGTTTGCTTCTTTCTGTTTTCTCAGCAAGTAGAACCAATTAACCTACTTTGCTGAAACTTTCACTGTTTTATTTCATCTTTCTAACCATTTGTGAAATCGACCCCAAGATGGTTAGGGTCAAAGGTTCATTTTTTATGTAAGAGTAATTTTTTTATTTTTTTTATTTTTTATTTACAGGCATCAAGAGATTGAGTACTCCTGAAGAGAATCAACATCTTCGGATCGGTCTACACTGAGAGGAACTCGAGGCAAGAGCGCACTGGAACAAGGAGATGAAATCACCACCGACGACAACGACGACCACCACCTGATGCCAGAGAGATGTGTTACTGATGAGGAGGCCGAGCATCCATCCCAGTATGGGTACTTAAATAAGATGAGGATCCTTTATCACTGACAGTGCCATCAGGATTGTCTCAAGAAACAAAATGAGGCTTGACAACAAAATTAAGTCTGGTTCCTTTTTGTTAAACTTTGAGCGTTTCGAGCGGGTTTTGATCGGTACACGGGAACCAGACAAAATGGCCGAACTGTGGTAAAGGTGTTTTTAAACTGTGAGTGTTGCTTACATTAGTTTGCGATAACTTGTGCTTTATAGCTTGTTTCAAAAAATGAGTATCTGAAATTGAATTGTTTACCATCATCAATTGTTGTTTTGATCGATCCTCCCCTAACCCCTGGGGTGGGTTAATCGATTGAAAGAATGAACAAGAAACTTGAGTGCACACCTTTTATGATAAAAGCCTTCTAGCTCTGGTTAGGATTATGGCATACTTAGTAACTTATGGGTCATGACAAGACTAAAACTCCCTTTCTCCTGAGTCATTGCACAAATGTCATCCTCGATACTGTTACTACGACATGCCTGATGCATTACGGAGGCAACGTTGCCACTGGGCATTGCCTGGGTGCCCCTTGAAATGTTCTTGCAATTATTCCATAGATGTGCCCTTTACCAAGAAAAACCACCTTGGTGCACTTGCCCTGTTTAAATGACTGAGCTGTCCTTTTCTGCTAGGGGTTTGCGTCATAGCAAACTAGGAACCTATCAACGTGTTCTCTAGCAGTGGCTTACTGTTGTACCACTACCATCACACATGACTTTCATCCCTTTCTGCAAGGGATTGGGTCACAGCAAACTTAGTAACGTTTTACATTAGTGGCTTACTGTTGTACCACTACCATCACACATGACTTTCATCTCTTTCTGCTAGGGATTGGGTCACAGCAAACTTATTAAAGTTTTAGTTTAGTGGCTTACTGTTGTACCACTACCATCACACGTGACTTTCATCCCTGTCTGCAAGGGATTGGGTCACAGCAAACTTAACCATCACACATGACTTTCATCCCTTTCTGCAAGGGATTGGGTCACAGCAAACTTAGTAACGTTTTACATTAGTGGCTTACTGTTGTACCACTACCATCACACATGACTTTCATCTCTTTCTGCTAGGGATTGGGTCACAGCAAACTTATTAAAGTTTTAGTTTAGTGGCTTACTGTTGTACCACTACCATCATACATGACTTTCATCCCTTTCTGCTAGGGATTGGGTCGCAGCAAACTTAGTAACGTTTTACATAAGTGCATGGCTTACTGTTGTACCACTACCATCACACATGACTTTCATCCCTTTCTGCTAGGGATTGGGTCACAGCAAACTTAGTAACATTTTACATTAGTGGCTTACTGTTGTACCACTACCATCACACATGACTTTCATCCCTTTCTGCTAGGGATTGGGTCACAGCAAACTTAGTAACGTTTTACATTAGTGGCTTACTGTTGTACCACTACCACCACACATGACTTGCATCCGTTTCTGCTAGGGATTGTGTCGCAGCAAACTTGGTAACGTTTTACATCAGTGGCTTACTGTTGTACCACTACCATCATACACGACTTTCATCCCTTTCTGCTAGGGATTGGGTCACAGCAAACTAAATGTTGAGGTTCATATGTACATACATGACCTTTTCCCCTTCCTACCTGGGGGAAATGATTGGTACTTTCTAGTAATCCACCTGCCGTGTGACCACTGACCCTTCCTCTGTGGGGTAAGGTTACTGTAAACCTTTGCGGCTGTATGTCTGAAATGGCCACTTGCCATATTACCTCTGCCCCCCCCCTTCCCACCTGGGGTATTTGTTGCAATAACACAATGATAAATCTTGAATCATGTGTTGTGAATTGTTTTTATAGACTAACAGGCCTGTATGCTTCTTTTTTGAAAAGGCAAGGGCACCAGAGCATTTTCTCCTTGGTAAAACGCACTCTATGAGGAAATCGTAAATCTGTACTAGATCATTTCAAGGGCACCAAGGCAATGACCAGGGGCATCGAGGCTATTGCCTTTGTTGCCTCCGTGAAGTATCAAGCCTGGATTTATTCATTGTGCATTTGACTGCATCTGTGATCCAACTTCACAAAAAGAAGAAGACAAATCATTACGTGAAACATTTCGCTTATCATTCTTTGTGTTGGCCACATGCAAAATAAATTGTTGTCAATCAAAGCTATTCTTAATTTTGGCTTTAAACTTAATTTTGGGACAGGAAATACGACAATGCGAAAAGATTTGTCCTTTTTGGTAATTTGGGTCACAACTGCAAAATATTTGTGTATTTTACATAGATTATCTTAATACTTTATGGAGACATTCCCACGAAATGAGTTCACATTACTTTATATACAAAATGCGTACATTTTTCATGTAGAACGTTCGACTTTACTAGTAAAATACAGAATTTTAAATTCTTATTTTTTTTTTTTACTCTATTGGCAATTTTTTTTCCCCCTACTACTTTTAAAACTTTGCTCACTTTAAAAACTCTTCTTTTCTAGATTTTTTCCAGAGTTGGAATATCTTAGCAAATTTTACAGAAATGTTTGTTTTCCTGTTTAGGAAAACAAAACTTTCTGTAAAATTTGCTTGCGACTCAATTTGTTGGAGTGTCTCTGGTTCTATATTGATACTTTGACGATTGTGAAGCCAAGTACAACTTGCACTCAATACAATTAATGCAAGCGGAACACATCCTAAAGTTGTATTCTTGGGACCAATCTTCATGACATACAAGTACGTCTTCATTTTAACTAAATTTATTCCTTTTTGGCACAACATGTTTGGATAAGTGTGATGCACACCTGTCCAAACACAAAATGAAATACGAGTATGTCATAAATTTAACCAAACTTATTAATTTTAGGCTTGACATGGTTGGATAAGTGTGATGCACACCTGTCCAAATTCAAAATAAAATTGTTTTAAAAGTACAATATTTGTTACGAAAGTCACAAACTTCATTTGATTTTTTTTTTTCTTCTTTGCATTGCTTGCGACAGTAATAATTAACAGTTCTAAATTTTAGTGATTTTTTTTTTTGCATCAGCTGATACAAAAAAAAATCTAATTTCAGAGATAACTTTATTTCAACTCAAGGATTGTAAATGTTGTACCTGGCTGTTTTTAGAATTTGAAAAATTATGTTGTAAATTAATTGGTTCCCATTCATTAAATGCTGTAGAAAGCACCACTGAACTGTAGAAGCAGCAGAGTTGTGCAAACGTGTGTGCCGGTCGGTGTGGCCAACTACTATCTGGAAAGTGTGACGACCTAATGATCCAAGAGTTAATGGTTGGGTAAGCATTTTATTAAGTGAAATCTTGTTAATGTGGCGCTGGTAGTCTGTCTTACCGGTGTCCTACCTTACATGATTGACAAACTATTTCAACTTTCTCGATCTCCAACAAAAAAACGAAACCTAACAAAGAAAGGATTTAGTTGCCTGTTGAAGTCTTTGGGGGCCTGTATCAAAAGTGTCAAGGACTGAGGACCATTGCACTTTTTGCACATTTTTTACCCGATCATTTTGTTATCCTAAGTTGGTACCCGTCTCTCTATACTGTTCCTGTGTAAACGGGTCTACTTTTTGAGCAACTTCTCTACACTGGACATCCTCTTCTGATCTGAGGGAGCCTCTGAACTTGACGGATGACGGAGACTTCTACCCAGATGTTGGTGCGAGGGTCGGAGAAACGAGATTCTGAACATGGCTATTCACATTTCAATCAGGTACTCAGGCTTTTACATTGGTTTCACTTGTGTTAAGAAGTTTTGACTGTATCAAAAGGAGATATCAAAGATGACATTGGGATTGTGTAGGAAGTTAACAGGGTCCTTTATAGAAGAAACATCGTCGCTTAGATAGATGCCGTTGTGCATTAGGTAATTGTAACTGGTTCATTTTTCAGCCACAGTAGGTTGTATGTACACTCCTTCGTCAGTTAGAATAGTGTTTAGATTTTAGATTTAGTTAAAACCCCTGCTGAACTGGTTGACAATATTCAGTCTATGACGTTAACTATTGGTCTATTTCAGTGACCAAATAACTAGGTTGTTCATTGTAGGTTTTGAGTGGTCAGCTTGATGACAGATTCTACAGTAGGTATGTTAACGACAATCAGTTGAGGAAATGATTTACAAATGATGTTGACCAATAGACATTGCTTTTTTAACAAATACTGCCACTGTGGTGCGCATGATTTGTATACATTTTTCATAAACGTAGTTGTTTAGCTGCAGTAGGTGTTTTCAATCTTTCAGGGTATTAATTATTGATAATTGTGAACAGTTTTTACAACTGGTTAACCCTTTTCCAGCTGAACATGGGGACGACACTCGGGCGATTTACAAACACTCGCAAAATGTGTTCAGCCGCAATGTTTGAATCTTGTCTCTCTAGTTATTTAGGCTGTTAAAGTGACAAAGACACTAATATTTTGACAGGTTCTAAAAAGAGTTGGCAAGTTTAAGATATGTAACCCGTAGAACTGTTGGGAACAAATGCAACCTACTAGTTTTTTGTCAGTACAACAATTGTATTATTTTTTTTAAAGATCTCTTTGAAACGAGACAAATTTTGTGCGATGTCCATCAATTATTTTATGGTTAACATGAGAATGTCTCAACATGTACAACATCGAAGTGTACAATGGATCAAACTATTAGCGTATTAGCAGTTTTAGTGTAGACTTATTCAGTTAAATAACCTGGCTAGGTAGTTATAGGAAGCATAAACACTAGTCCAGTATTAGTGTAGAATTATTAAACAAATAACTCAATTAGTTATTGCTCAATTTGCTTGTTAGCTTGATTTTGTTATGCCAAAAAGACACAGCAGGAATAGGTAATCTAAATAAGACGTCACTTTGTTACTTAGTCATGCACTGTTTACAGAATCACAGGTGTCTTTCTAGATGGAAAATACACCCAAGTTATCAGCAATCTTATCGTCACTGATAAAACCTAAGTTTTCCGACATCGACGTCAGATTCATTTTTATTCAAAAACATTGCAGTTTATAATTGGTACGAAATAATTAGTTTGCAGTGGTTGGTTTGCAGATTTACATGAAGTTAATCAGTAGGAGTAGTTGTTGATCCTAGATGTTCAATACTTTATTGGGAGTTTATCAACAATTTGTAGTTCCGTAGGATTTGAAACTTTGTTGTACTTAACTTAGGATCTTATCGTCACTGATAAAACCTTAATTTTCCGACATCGATGTCGGACTCATTTTTATGCAAAAACATGGTAATTTGAAATTGGTGCGGAAATCATTAGCAAGCAGTTGTTGGTTTGCAGGCTTACATCAAGTTAATCAGTAGGAGTAGTTGTTGATCCTAGTTGTTCACTACTTTATTGGGACTTCATTAGCAATTTGTAGTTCTGTAGGAATTGAAACTTTGTTGTACTTAGGAGTTTAGAATTTGTTTAGAGATAGGTTAGGGTTTTTTTAAGAGTTTTTTTTTCTCAGTCTAGTTATCCTTCATAAACCCAATGTCATCTACAATATCTCCTGTAATGATACTCAATGCAATGAAGATGCAAATCTGATGTTTGTGTATAACCTCACTTTTGACTTTGAAATTTGACTTCATTTGAACGTGTAATCACACACACTGTTAAAATGTTGCGATGTTTTAACAAATCCAAAACTTATGAAGAAGTGTAGTACTTCTAATGCAAGTGAAACCAATACATTCCTGAGTATGCTGTTAATTTTGAAAAGAACATGCGTATTTTAGTTCTTTTTTTTGTGCTTGTTGTTTAAGTTCAGCCGCCATGTTGGAATCTTGTTTCTCTGATCAGCGCATCATCATCTGGGTTGAAGTCTTCGTTATTCTGATGGTACAGGACTCAATCGGTGACGGAGTGGAAGCGTCCTTTTACACTTCAACCAAAATTCAAACTTGAAACTTTACTCCAAGAACTTAGCGACGTGTTTGCCCGAACAGGGGAAGACGTCCGATGGTACACTAGATACAGATTCATCAAACATTTTAACGGGCAACATAATCCTTTCCGACTTTTGTTTTGGACTTTGAAAAAAAATCTTAAGTTTGTTTTTGGCTTCGAACTTTTAAAAAACAATCTTTTTAGTTTGTCAATCATGTAAGGCAGGACATTGGTAAAACAGACTATCAATGAAACATTAACTTGATTTAACTTAATAAAATGCTTTCCTTCCATTAATACTTAGATCATTTAGTCGCTTCACTTTCTAGATAGTAGTTGGCCACACCGACCGGCACACACGTTTGTGCAACTCTGCTGCTTCTACAGTTCAGTGGTGCTTAAAAAAATCAAAAAAATGCCTTAAAAAACGCCTTTTTTATATAGACTAAGTCAGCCAAAAATATTTCTCGTGCCGTTGTACGGTTCGAAATTAACTGCGTTAAAAGTTTGGCCCTACCCCCCCTATTATTAAAATCATGATCAACCAAATGCACCCCCTATAGGGGTGCAGAAGAGACTGTATCCCATAGCAATGTACACCAACAACTAATCAACTAGAAATTTGCACATGACACTTATACAAGGCGTCAAATTCAAATTACCATTAGATTGTATTGCTAGGTACATCAAAATGGAATGCAGCCCCTTATTAAAGGTATCGTCTTATAGCTTGTTGTGACTTTAAAGAACAATAAAATGAAGTCCCATTGTGGACTTAGTCATTTTTTGACCAAATCACTAGCCATTGTTTGTACTTAGTCATTTTTTGAGCAGAAACTCATAGTCAATGTTTGTACTTAGTCTTTTTTTGGACTTAGTCGTTTTTTTGACAAAAACACTTAGTAATTATTGACTTTCTGTGTCCTATTGTGGACTTAGTCATTTTTTGACCAAAACACTGGCCATTGTTTGTACTTAGTCTTTTTTTGGACTTAGTCGTTTTTTTGACAAAAACACTTAGTAATTATTGACTTTCTGTGTCCTATTGTGGACTTAGTCATTTTTTGACCAAAACACTGGCCATTGTTTGTACTTAGTCTTTTTTTGGACTTAGTCGTTTTTTTGACAAAAACACTTAGTAATTATTGACTTTCTGTGTCCTATTGTGGACTTCAAAAACTTTCCAAGATTGAGATTATAAAGTCACAAAACAAGCTATAAGATGCTGCCTTTCAGAAGATACAACATTGGTAGTTACGCTATTGTGAATTGAACTTATAAGTTTAATGCGGTAACATGCATTACCTTAAATTTTGGTTAGCATGCAAGTAAACATTCATCTAAATGTCCACTTGATGTAAAAACTGTATTGGGTTAAACAATAAATAAAGACATTTGTTTTGAAAACGCTGCAAGTATGAGATAAAGTTTTTTGTGTCAAAATTTGTGCACTCTATGTGCAGTATATGAATACCAATGTTGTACCTTCTTTATAAGTAAGAAATAGAACCTGTAAACCATAAAGGAGTCAAATTTAATTAGATTTGTTTGAAAAGATACAAAAAACGCTTTGATTCTGTAAATATTCTGAGTTCTTGTAAGGTGAAGAAAAAGCACGAAACCAAAAAGTTAATTCATGAAACTAGTTTTTTTGTTAGCCATGTAGACTCCTTTTGGATAAAACAGGTTACATTTCTTCCTTGGTTGATCATTTATATTTCTTAGCTATGGTGGTCATTTGCCAGCTGATATTTCTTCTCGGATATTTTGGGGGTTTAAGTTGAATTTTGAAACTACACATTTTCAATAATTTTAATAAAAAATAGTATGAATTGAAAGCTGTATTTTACAAATACAATTTTTGAATTGTGGCACTTGACAAGTGCATTACAAAAAAAAACATTTTGAAATAATTTCAATGAGGTTTTCAAACAGTTATAATACATCAACTGGCATAATTTCCAACCATCAATTTAAGCAACTATCAAAATGAATAGTAAGGAAGCAATAGGAGTGCCAAAGCACCCACAAAAACAAAATTTGTTTTAATTAAAACATTAAGGAAACATAACATACAACATAGTCATAATCAAGTTCTTGAGGTTGGGGTGGGTGGGGGTAATGTCTAACAGTGTGGATGCACTAATTGAGTGTTATTGTTTTCTTTCTTTGGAAGACATTTAAAGTTTGTTCAAATAAAGTCTTGAAAATTCAAATAAACAATCTAGTCTGGTTTGCTTATTATTTTCTGATGAATCCTAATATTTTGACAATTATTGGTTCTATGAATAGCTTATAACTCTGATGCCTTCTTGGTGTTGATGAATTAATTAAAAATAACTTTTAGAAAATAATTAAGGTTGGGATAATTTTGGTATTATCAAACAACAGTCTCCTCACTTGGTGTGCCTCAATAAATGCATGAACAACAAACCAATGGAAGTTTTGGCTAAAATGGTCATCAGAGTTGAAAACAAATTATGAAAGAAAACCCAATATTCCATGCATGAAATTGTGTGCTTTTAGATGCATGAGAAAAGCTTTATGCCTGAAGCCTTCCTCAGATTCAAACTTTTGGGTGTGAAATTGTTTTTACCACTTTCCCTAAAACTACATTTTTAGTTTAAAGGGTGTTTTTCCAACAACATTTTTGTAATATGACCAGTGCTCTAACGTTTTCATGGTAATTAGTTTTTGGAGTAACTACCATGTATCAGATGAACTGTACTGCTATTTAATAGAATGCTTTATTATCAAACTAATTTTTTTCTCTAAAAATCCTTGGGGGCTGACCTAAATGAAAGTTTGTAATAGAAATTTAACTGATTCTTCGGAGGCCCCACAAAAAAAGAAGTCCTAAATAATGTGGGTCTTAGGAGAAAAAAAAAAGTATGAGAGAAAGTTTGGCAAAAGTGTAAAATATTCTGGCACTACAGCTAGTAATAGAAAATGATACATTTTGGTTGCCTTACAGAATGGTTGAGGCTTTGTACCTCAGTGACTGCTGTTGTGGCTGTAAAGTCTGCTAAGATGCAGGGAGAGGCAGCATACACTTGATGAAAGGCAAACATCAGATTCCACGAACTCTGAAAAAGAACAAAATTATATTTAGAGTATGGATGTAAATTAGTGTTCATACAAATGAGGGGATATAGAAAGCATAAGGCATTGGGGAAATTACTGCATGTTCAGGGGCCTTTAAATTGTCTCCACATGACATGTACATAGCCCAGATTGGACTCCTCCGATGCAGGCAACGCGACGGAGTCCAGGGTATAAAGGTCCCGTACCAATGCGAAATTTTTACAGTGGCACTGACTGACGTCCTACCAGGGCTAGATATGTACAGTACTTCATGTCGGCAAATATAATTCCCAACACACAAGAAAACAATTTGAAGACAAATATGTGCACCTTGTGATTTTACTCTTTTAGTCTTAAAACTTGCATTGAAGGAGTTGAAGAAACAAAAAACGTATAGTGTAAAGCGTCAGAAATCATCAGCAAAATTGATGTGGGTCTATCCGTCCCTAACAATATTTTCCTCACTTGTATTGAGCGAGAATTCAGTGGTTTAATAAACATTTTAACACAATCTATGTTTCTTCGAATTTGTCTTGGGTATCATAAGCTGACAATGATTTGACTGTTACATATTGCCAAGACAATATTGTCTTAGAAAACCCCTCAAATTTCCTCTTTTGCATTAACACATGAATCATTTACCTGATTAAGAAGATTCTATCAACATCCGTGCAGTTCTCATCGTGGAAGTTGTTGAGTTTTGATGTCGGTTTTCGATGTAAATAGTTGCAGAAAATATGTTTTTTCTCCACACACACGTGGAACACACGATGCCCGCGCTCAGAAAGAAAATGGCCGCGGGGAGTAAAGGGGTTAATCAACCTCGTTCACAGGGGTGATCGATCTCGGCGCACCATTTTGTCCTTCTCTCGGCCCCATACCCAGCGGCCAGTCTAAAGCAAGGCGCTGGGGACGAGGTAACATTTTTTCCCAGCATGCCTTGCCCGATGTGCATGCGCGTGATGTAGTACGAACGGCATTATTTTATTGGCTGAAATTTGAAAGAATCATAGGGGGCGAGGCCAGCACTTTTCTCAACTTTTGCCTATTTGTGTGCAGGTGCAATGTTGTGCTCTTTATGATGCAGTAAGGCTTTTCTGAAGCCTTTGTTATGAAACAGAAACCAATAATAATATTTGAAGCAATAATTAGGAAGTTGTTATTTTTTATTTTTACTTGAAAGTTGGGGTGAAACTTTAAAAACTATAAGGGGTAAAGTCCAGCATTTTTATCATTAAGCCTTATGATTGTTTTCAAGGGAAAAGTTCACAAGGCTATTTTTTGAGCAAAAGGTTCACAAGGCCTTACGATTTTTTTTGAGCGAAAAGTTCACAAGGCTATTTTTTTTTCGAGCAAAAAGTTAAAAGGCTAAAATAACCTTATGATTTTTTTTGAGCAGAAAGTTCACAAGCCTTGTGATTTTTTTTTAGCAAAAAGTTTAAAGGCTATATAATTTTAGTTGAGCTAAGTTTACAAGGCTTTAGCCCGTGATTTTTTCAGAGCGAAAAGTTCACAAGGCCTTAGGATTTTTTGGAGCAAAAAGCTCACAAGGTTAAATTTTCAAGGCTTTAGCCAAGTGATTTTTTTTAGAGCGAAAAGTTCACAAGGCCTAATGATATTTGTTGAGCAAAAAGTTAAAAGGCGATATAGCCTTATGATTTTTTTCGAGCAAAAAGTTCACAAGGCCTTGTGATTTTTTTCGAGCGAAAAGTTCACAAGGCCTTATGAATTTTGTCGAGTGCTAAGATCACAAGGTCTTATGATTTTGTTTCGAGCGAAAAGTTCACAATGATTTTTTTCGAGCGAAAAGTACACATTGGAGCGAAAAGGCCTTATGATTTTTTTAAAGGCACTGGACACTATTGGTAATTGTCAAAGACTAGCCTTCACAGTTGGTGTGTCTCAACGTATGCATAAAATAACAAACCTGTGAAAATTTGAGCTCAATCGGTCGTCGAAGTCGCGAGATAATAATGAAAGAAAAAAACACTCTTGTCACGAAGTTGTGTGCATTTAGATGGTTGATTTCGAGACCTCCAGTTCTAAACTTGAGGTCTCGAAATCAAATTCGTGGAAAATAACTTCTTTGTTGAAAACTATGGCACTTCATAGGGAGCCGTTTCTCACAATGTTTTTTACCATCAACCTCTCCCCATTACTTGTCACCAAGAAAGGTTTTATGCTAATAATTATTTTGAGTGATTACCAATAGTGTCCACTGCCTTTAAAGACTCATGATTTTTTCGAGCAAAAAGTTCACAAGGCCTTATGATTTTTTTCGAGCGAAAAGTTAACAAAGCTATAGCCTTATGATTTTTTTTAGAGCCCCGTTGGACTGGTCGACACGAGAGCTAAGAATTATACCACAACGACGAAGACTGGTGGGCAACGGACTGCCGCATGGCCAGGCCGCAGGATGCTGCCCAGCCACCGGTCACGCCCGACTGGTTTATTGCGTAACACTAATAGACAAATAACAACAATCACAACATTCTTCCACGTTATGTTGTTTTTACTTATTTTTTTTAGTTGGCCGAATTATATTAATTTAGCCTTTGAGAAAGACTCTGCTTTTTTTTTCCAGGCTATATATATGTAGCCTTGTTATTTTTTTTTTTGAGCGAAAAGATTACAAGGCCTTATGATTTGTTTAGAGCGAAAAATTACAAGGCTATAAGTCTTGTGATTTTATTTCGAGCGTAAAGTTCACAAGGCTATAGCCTCGTGGGTTTTTTCGTGCGAAAAATTTACAAGGCTATAAGTCTTATGATTTTTTTCGAGCGAAAAGTTTACAAGGCTAAGTTATCAAGATAAAACAACAGGACTTTACCCCTTGTCGTTTTTTTTAATGTTGGGCTAAAATTTGATAAAACGACTGGACTTATGACCCCTTGTGATTTTTTTTCCTTAAATTTTTAGTCCAAAATTGATAAATATGTTTGAGATTTTGTCAATTTTTGCCCTCAATAAACATAGACTTACACTTTGGAAAAGAATCTGCCATGGGGGAACCCTTTGTAAATTTTTGAGGTTTTAATAATACAACCTGAAAATTCAGTGTTACTTTTCGACAAGTGTTTTCCTTTAATCAAATATTGTCAAATTGTGGCCTCTATTGAGTCCTACTTCTTTGCCTTACTACGGAAGAAAAACAAAGCTTGTGCTATAGAGTCCGCACTAACTACCTTAGCTTCGATCCCTCCACGGTAGACTGGGCCCCTGTCTTTATCCGCAAGGATAAAGACAGGTCGCTGCCGCTAGATCCAGTGATTCCCATTGGATACAATGCACATGCAGTGACATAATGTCCAAATAGTCACTGCTCTCAAGTGAGTGTCATGTCTGAGTGGTTAAGAGCATCGAATTCAAGTTCTGGTGCTGATTCACCGGAGTGTGGGTTCGAATCCCGGTCGTGACACTTGGGTCCTTGAGCAAGATACTTTACTATAATTGCTTCTCTTCACCCAGGGGTATAAATGGGTACCTGCGAGGGTAGAGGTTGATATTGTGTATGAAAAGCCACAAGCCCCTTACAGGCAGCTCAGGGCTGTATACTCCCAAGGGAGCTGAGAAACATTACAGGGATGTTATTGGCCCCATGACCAGGGCACTAATGTAAAGAGCATTGATACGGTTATTGTGAAATGCGCTATATAAGAATTTGTTATTATTATTATTATTATTAAGTCCGCAATGTAATTTGACTGCGTATCTATATGTGAAACGACAGAGGTCAGAGGTCAACTACACGCCAGTTTTTGGCCGCTCTCTGGTGTTATTCACGAGCCTTGAAGAATGACGTCAGACGATCAGGCTACCTCCACGGCAGAAATCTTCTCCAGTTCTTTGCGGTTCTTGGTTCGATTCCCCAGCCTGCTGCCTTGATCCTTAGATTTCTTGGCCTCTAACGAAGTACTTGCAGACAAACCCTGTCTCATGTTCCACTTTGCAGAATTACTAGGAGGAGCGAACTCCTGCGGCTGTTTTGCGTGTCGTCGCAACTTTCTGTGGACGCAAACTTGCTCTTCTTCTTTGGAGTTTGTCTCATCGATGGCATCATCCAGTTGTACTGCTGTGGAGGAGCAAACTCTTGAGGGCGCTCTTCATGTACTTGCTTCTTCACCCTGTCCCATTGCGACTCTTCTGTTTATAAATAAGAATTGTAAACAAATTGTTAGTTTTAAATGACAGCTACCTGATTATAAAAGTTTAACAAAGTCTTCAATATCTTCAGTTGACATCAGGGGTGCGTTTTGGCGATTGCAACTGATACCTGATTTGTGTTGCGAGTACTTATGAAGCCATTTTGCTAAAAACAAAAACATGTGCGCACACACGGTGCCAGATTGAACTGAGAAGTCTCCCGATCAATCTACTCCACGGAAGTAGAATTAAGCAAGACAGTTCTCTAAGAACAAACTCTAACCGGCAAGCAGATACACACATGGTGTTACCGCAAACCTATATATACTAGTAATTTGCAGCCATTTTAAAGACACTGGACACTATTGATAACTGTCAAAGACTAGTCTTCACAGTTGGTGTATCTCAACATTATAATGCATAAAATAACAAACCTCAGCTCAAAGAAAAGAAAATTTCAGCTCAATCTATCGTCAAAGTTGCGAGATATTAATGAGAGAAAAACACACCCTTGCCGCACCATGGTCACACGAAGTTGTGTGCTTTCAGATGCTTGATTTCGAGACCGCAAATTCTAAATCTGAGGTCCCGAAATCAAACTCGCGGAAAATTACTTCTTTCTCAAAAACTACGTCACTTCAGAGGGAGCTGTTTCTCACAATGTTTTATACTATCAACCTCTCCCCATTACTCGTAATCAAGTAAGGTTTTATGATAGTAATTATTTTGAGTAATTGCCAATAGTGTCCACTGCCTTTAAAAACAAAAACATGTGCGCACACGCTGTGCCAGATTGAACTGCGCATTGATGTGTGCTACATTTGGACTAACAATTTGGTTCAGCATGCAACGTGACCAAGAAGACGAGACGTCCCTCCATGCACTGTTCTCAAAATACAGCCCTGGTACAATATTGTTATTGCGGTGTAAAGTCCTTCTGAATCGTTTATTTCAGCAAAGAGGATGTAGAAGGTTTTAGGAAGGTTAGGTTCCAAGGGGCTGTGTTATACTCAACAGGCCTGTAGCTTTAAACGGATTCATGAATTACTGTACATATATGTGACCTGTCACAACGAAATGAGCTATAAGTCGCATTGTGCCATTTCCCATTACAGACGGTCAAAGTCAATTCTTTCTCATAGTGAGAACTCTCTTGTTTCCACAAGCTCTGTCGACTTGGAGGATTATTGTTACCCCAAGTGTTGTATACCATTGGAAAGCTCTTGATCTGCAGAATTCAGAAATGTGAATAGCTAATTTATTTTAAATTCCGACTTTTAGCTCATTTTGTTGTGACAGGTCACACATGTGCCCTCCCTCGGTATCATATCTAAGGCGAGTACACGCAAACATGCAGGTGAGAGTTCATGATACTATGTACAGCCACAGATCTGCTTTGATCATGAAACAGCCCCTTTAATCACAACAACACTCTGAAATCCTAACTCTCCACAAGGTTTAGTGCATGTTCTTCTTTTACCATGTTTACAAGGTTTATCAACATACAATACATAATAATAATAATAATAATAATAATAATAATAATAATAATAATAATAATAATAATAATAATAATAATATCGAAGTCTTATATAGCGCACGTATCTACCTAACGAGGTACTCAAGGCGCTGAGTATATATACAAACTTTCAGAAAGATAGGCTATTGCAGTGATGAATGTTGAGACCCAATTAGTTAGCACCTTATAAGGGTTTACAAGGTTCTACGGCGCATTAAGCAACCACAGCCAGGAACATCGGGGCGAACCCCTTCTCTTTTCGATAAGTGCACTAGGTTCTTTTACATGCGTTACACAACACATGGGACCAACGGCTTTACGTCCCATCCGAAGGACGAAGCAATGGTTAAGTGTCTTGCTTAAGGACACAAGTGTCACGGCTGGGGATTCGAACCCACACTCTGCTGATCAGAAACACCAGAGTTTGAATTCATTGAATTCGATGACATGGTTTCATGGGAAGAGAGGGGACAGTAGAACAAAGGAACTCAAAACGAGCAATGCTGTCCTCGCACTGGACTCCTTTGTATTTTTACATCCTCACATTTTCTCATGCTCTTATGGAGAGTGTTTAGTTAGAGGGACAAAGGAAAGTCCTCACAAAGATAGCGAAAAATTGATGTATGTTTACATAGAGGGACAAAGGAAAGTCCTCACAAAGATAGCGAAAAATTGATGTATGTTTACAAAAACGTGTTCCCAAATGGACTGTTTTTGGTTTAAGTACCGCAACTTCTCTGTAGAATGACAATACAATCCAAGGGGACGCATGGTAAACTGACCCTGTCAATTTACCGCAACTGTGATGTAAAACTAATGTAACAAGCGGAAAGAGGGCGCAGAAGACTTCCCCACAGCCACTGTAACTTATCTAGAAAGTGCAACGGGAACAGCTCCTTGCTGTAAACCTACCGCGACCACGCTGTAAAAAAACTTTGCAAACGCTGCGGAATATAAGTCTAGGTGGGAAAGTCTAATACTTTGCTAGAGCCTTCCGTATCAAGAAAACAACACAAACGCCCTAAAAAGAACAAGAAGATGAAGAAGGGTACCCTACCTTTTCCAATATCCCAAGGTCTCGCCGGCGCCGTCTTGCTCAGCCTCTCTGCTAATCTCTTCTCATCCTCCTCCTTCTGTCTCCGTCTCGCTGACTCTGACTCCTCCTTCATCCTCGCATCTTCCTCCTCCTCCTCATGTTCCTTATCGCCCTCCTCCTCAGCTATCTCCCTCTTGGCTCGGTTTCGCTGCTTCACTTTATCTAGCCGGGCCTTGAGGGCCGCTTTGCGTTTCGCTTTAAGCTGGTCACTCTTGGTTCTCTGACCAAGCGTCTGAAAAAAGAAACGATCGCACAAAACGATATTCCAACTGTATTCTTGAAAAACATCTGTATCAATGGCATTTGGAACTTTAAAGCTTGATTTCTCAAACCAAGGCCAACTGGGTCAATTTCACAAAGGGTTAGGACTATTCCTAACTTAGGACTATAGTCCTAGAAGATATTACAAACTGACGAGTAACTCATCCTAACTCGAGATAAGACAAGTCTTAACTCTTTGTGAAATCCACCCTTGGTCCTACCATGGAGGTAGAGGTAGATACGAAAAGAGTGGAGTGTCCCCTTAAATTTCATGTATATAAATTAACTCAGAAATGAATACTTTCATCACCTTGTGATGGGTTTAGATCGCATCACAATTTTTATTCCATGAGGGGAGGCTTGTGTAAATCTCACTGAGAGTAGTAGTTTTGAAAAGAACTGGTGGTTGACAATCGTTGAGTTGTCAACCAACGGTTCTTCTCAGAACCAACTCTACTCAAAAAGCGATTCATAAATACCTCAGACAGTTTTGCTATTCCTATTGGTGGAGAGCGCGTCACGTGGGTGTGTATAAACCTTTGTCTATGACCGGTAAAAAGTGTTAATTCATGGGCGTGACACGCGACCTTGCACCTGTTCTTATAAGACAGTTTCTTCACTCCTATTGGTAGAGAACAATTGCTGAAACAGATGTGCTACATCACGCGATACGCGCGACGCGCACAACATTCCCTTATAAAGAGTTGTTTACCCGAGGGGGGCGGAGGGCTTTACCATTTCATAGCTAGAGGGGTGTTGTGTTGAAAGAAATCTGTAAAAAATTATCATTTTTTGCATTTATTTTACTTTTTGACAAAAAAGTGATGATGTTTTTGACCGAAAAGGTATTTATGAATGGGAATCAAAGTGTGTTGAATAGGTTTTCAACTAGTGGTTTAAACCCGCCGAGGTCTGGTTCTCTATAATTTACCTCGACTTCGTCTCGGTAAAATTATCAAGAACCAAGCCTCGTTGGGATTAAACCACTAGTTGGAAACCTCTTCACCACACATTGATTCCCTTATTTAAACATGGTGCTATCGCAAAACTAACCATGGTACTGGACACTATTGGTAATTGTCAAAGACCCGTCTTCTCACTTGGTGTATCCCAACATATGCATAAAATAACAAGTCTGTGAATGTTTGGACTCAATTACTCATCGAAGTTGCAAGAGAAGGGTTGTGGGTTCTGAGGTGTTGGTAGTGAGTTGTACTTTGGTATTTTGTTGCTGTAGGTTGTTGGGTTGTCAAAGTGGGTTATGGGTTTTGATATACATGTATGGGTGTCATGGCCGAGCGGATAAGAGCTCTGATGCTTCTGTTCAGCTGAGTGTGGGTCGAATCCCGGTCGTGACACTTGTGTCCCTGAGCAAGACACTTAACTACAATTGCTTCTCTCCACCCAGGGGTAAATGGGGGACCTATGAGGGCAGAGATGGTTCTTGTGATTGATTTAGCCGAGTAGCGCATATTGATGTTGCACAGGCTGCATACTCCCCACCAGGACAAGGGTGTTTTTTTCTTTCATTCATATCTCGCAAGTTCGATGACCGATTGAGCTCAAATTTTCACAGGTTTGTTATTTTATGTATATGTTGAGATACACCAACTGTGAAGGCTAGTCTTTGACAATTACCAATAGTGTCCACTGCTCTTAATCAACACAAAAATCATGTTATCTTCTTACCTCGTCTCTAAGATGACTCAACATCTCCATCTGACTCTGTCTCTCTCCCTCATCCTTTGAGAAGTCAAAGCAGCCGACACCCATCTCTCTCACCTCTGAACAGAAACAAAACTGGCATTAAAGACTCTGGACACTTTTGGTGTTTGTCAAAGACCAGTCTTCTCACTGAGTGTATCTCAACATATGCATGAAAAAACAAACATGTTAAAATTTGAGCTCAATTGGTCATCGAAGTTGCAAGATAATAATGACAGAAAACACCCTTGTCACACAAAATTGGGTGCTTTCAGATGCTTGATTTTGAGACCTCAAAATCTAATATGAGGTCTCGAAATCAAACTCATGGAAAAAAAAATTCTCAAAAACTACGTTACTTCAGAGGGAGCCGTTTCTCATAATGTTTTATACAATCAACAATTCCAACAGTGTCCACTGCCTTTAAAGGGAAGGTACACATTTGGTAATTGTCAAAGAACAGTCTTCTCACTTGGTGTATCCCAACAAAAGCATAAAATAACAAGCTTGTGAAAATTTGGGCTCAATCGGTCAACGAAGTTGCGAGAAAATGATGAAAGAAACAACACCCTTGTTGGACGAATTTGTGTGCTTTCAGATGGGAATAAAATACTTCTAGCTAGAAGTCTTTTAATATTTTAGTGAGAAATTACCTCTTTCTCAAAAAACTATGCTACTTCAGAGGGAGTGTCACAATGTTTTATACTATCAACAGCTCTCCAATGCTCATCACCAAGTCAGTTTTTAAGTTAATATTTGTTTTGAGTAATTACCAAACGTGTACCTTCCCTTTAACCACCTTTCAGTGATCACTTTGCAGAACAAGTTTGTATTTTTTAATTTGTTTTGTCATAATGAAACAATGATTTCTAACCCAGTAGAGAAATTGACTGTTCTCAAGAAATGTACCTCGAGACTTATTTTTATCTATTGAGAAAATGTGGCTTTTGTTCACCGTCTCAAAAATTTATTGAGCTAACCTATGGTAATATTTTTTAGAATATGCTGAAACAATTTGTTTAAAATTATCTTGGGAAACCCGGGCAATACAAACAAAACACAACAAATCTGTCGTGTTCCGAAATAACATTCCCGTGGGCACATGATCGCAACCCATTAAAAGATTTGGGTATTGAAGATTTTGAAGATAATAATAGTGGAAACCTTACCCCTTCAAATATTACTTACTGAGGTGCTGTAGTTTTTGAGAAATGAGTAAAACAATGTCATGAAAATACGTTTGTAAATAATTCAAATAATTTTCGTGACATTGTTTTACTCATTTCCCAAAAACTACAGCACCTCAGCATGTAATGTTTTCATGGAAGCTTTCTACTATCATTATCTTCAAACTGTGTAAGTTTAGTGTAGATCTGTGGACACTGTGTTTTTTTTTTTTTTTGTACAAAAGTTACATAGACCCTTTAAACCACAAGAACGATCTACTGACTAGACTGAATCATTATGCTCAAGTAAAAAAGGAATCCTACATGAGTGAATACGGGCAGGCGCCCAATAGAGTGGTCTTTGTCAAATTGAAATATTCCTACCGTTCCAACCCTTGAGACCTACTCAAAATAATTATTAGCATAAATCCTTACTTGGTAAAGAGTAATGGGTAGAGGTTGATAGTATAAAACACTGCGAGAAACGGCTCCCTCTGAAGTAAAGTAGTTTTCGAGAAAGAAGTAACTTTCCACGAATTTGATATCGAGACCTCAGATTTAGAATTTGTGGTCTCGAAATCAAGCATCTGAAAGCACACAACTTATGCGACAAAAGCATTTTTTCTGTCATTATTATCTGGCAACTTCGACGACCTATTGAGCTAAAATTTACACAGGTTTGTTATTTTATGCATATGTTGAGATACACCAAGTGAGAAGACTGGTCTTTGACAATTGCGAATAGTGTCCAGAGTCTTTAAGACGCAAATACAAAATGTTTCTCTTTCTTTAACACTAAAATTGCGGTTTTCCTTATACATGTACGTTGTGAACTAACACGGAACTCTTGACTCCACAAAATGGCCGACCGTGTTAGCTTTAAAGGAAAACCATAGCCCGACTTGCCCGATTCTCTGCCAAACAGGGCCAAATTTCATAGAGCTGCTATAAGCACACAAATTTGCTTAGCATGAAATTTTTTCCTTGATAAAAACAGGATTACCAACCAAATTTCCATTGGTATTCAGCTGTTGTTTGCTTTTCCTGAAAATCATGTGGAAATTTGGTTGGTAATCCTGTTTTTATAAAGGAAGAAATTTCATGCTAAGCAAATTTTTGTGCTTAGCAGCTCTATAAAATTAGGCCCAGTACACCACAGCACCAAGAGTCCCAATAAAGTAATGTAAGTGCTGAATGGAATTGTCCTCTCTAACCGATAAGAGTCGCTATGTGGCACTCATTATACACACATTCTGGTGATTGTTAAAGGCAGTGGACACTATTGGTAATTGTCAAAGACTAGCCTCCACAGATGGTGAACCTCAACATATGATGATGGTTGAGACCTCAAGTTCTAAATATGAGGTCTCAAAATCAAATTCGTGGAAAATTACTTTTTTCTCGAAAACTATGGCTCTTCAGAGGGAGACGTTTCTCACAATGATTTATACCATCAACCTCTCCCTATTACTCGTCACCAAGAAAGGTTTGATGCCAATAATTATTCTGAGTAATTACCAACAGTGTACACTGCCTTGAAAGCCATTAGACCCTTTTGGTAAACAGTATTGTCCAAGGCCCACACTTCGTGTATCACAACTTCGATATCAAATAACAAACCCTGTGAAAATTTAGGCTCAATCGGTCATCGGAGTCGGGAGAAAATAATGAGAAAACCCACCCTTGTATCCGCCTGTGTTTAAAATAAATCAGTAATTCTCGTTTTACTGTTTTCTCGAGTGAAAAAGTAAAGCATTTCATGGAATAATATTTCAAGAGAAGTCTTTCACCACTACCTTCTGTAAACCCTGTCAGTTATTTGAAAATCTGTGAACTTGCGTTTATAACCGTTTGTTATAAAATGCGTATGGTTAGAAAGATGTTTTAAAAGTAGAACACAATGATCCACACAAATTTGCCTCGAAATTGCGTGGTTTTCCTTTTACTTTGCGGGCCATTTATGGTAGTCAAAAATTTGACTCCCATAAATGACCGACCGTTCATAAATGCCCTTTTGTTAAAAACTTTAAACAAAATACAATTATAGACACTTTGACAATTGAAAATTTGAGGTTTAAAATATTTTTTAAAAAAACTTTGTGAAGAATCTGTTTGATGCGCGTGGGTTGTGTGTACGCGCGCGCGCTTATAAAAAGATTACGTGCGCGCTTACATATATTACGCGCTGTATAGCTATGATTTGCGTTCCGCGTGATAATCTTGCGCGCGCGCGCCCGACACGCGGAAGCCAGCCAGTCTTAAACAGCTTCAGCTGTGTCTTTATCAACCGTTTAAACACCCCCACGTGACGCACCCTCCACCAATAGGAGTAATGAAACTGTCTGGGGTATTTATGAATGGTTGATAATGACCAGTGTTTACGACCAGTTTTTAAAACAAATATTTCCAACCTTGAATGTTTAACTGTCAAAGAAGAAGAGAAAACAAGGACAGTATGACTTTAAAATCCACTGAACACCATGGTAATTACTCAAAGCAATTGTTAGCATAAACACTTACTTAATAACTAGCAATGGAGAGCTGTTGATTTGATAATATAAAACATTGCGAGAAACAGCTCCCTTTGAAGTAACATAGTTTTTGAGAAAGGGGCAACTTTTCACCCAAGTAATTAAAGACATTCAGGCCTGAAGCCTTTCTCAGGCTTCTAAAAGCACACAAATTTGGGCAACAATGGTGCTTTTTTTTTAATTACTCTCTCGCTACTTCGATTGTTTTAAAAGTTTTCACAGATTTGTATTTGATTCATATGTTGGGATACACCAACTGAGAATACTTGTCTTTGACAATTTAATTACCCAATGTAGACAAATGTGCTGTCACCATCCACACTAAACACTAAACGTGGACGGATTTGACATTGGTCTTAAAAACATGGTTATAAATACTTACTTAGAGATATACCAAGTGAGGATTGCCGAAAGTACTAATACTGCCTTTAAGTGGACAAAGCACCTAAACATTTTCTACAAAGCAAAAATAAGCAGCAAATGAGATGGGATTTTTAGCTTGATTTTCCCCTCGAATGATTTCCTTACCATTGGTCTAGAGGGTCGACAGGGCCAGGTACATCTGAGGCCCCCATCTCATACTCCGGCCCCGCCCTTGCTGCCTCCTGTTTTCCCCTCCCCCTCCCTGGATGACTTCCTTACCATTGGTCTAGAGGGTCGACAGGGCCAGGTACATCTGAGGCCCCCATCTCATACTCCAGCCCCGCCCTTTCTGCCTCCTGTTTTCCCCCTCCCCCTCCCTGTATGACTTCCTTACCATTGGTCTAGAGGGTCGACAGGGCCAGGTACATCCGTGGCCCCCATCTCATACTCTGGCCCCGCCCTTGCTGCCTCTTCTTTCCCCCCCCCCCCTAGATAAATTTCCTTACCATTGGTCTTGAGGGTCGACAGGGCCAGGTACATCCGTGCCCCCATCTCATACTCTGGCCCCGCCCTTGCTGCATCTTCTTTCCCCCCCCCCCCCCCCCCTCTAGATGAATTTCCTTACCATTGGTCTTGAGGGTCGACTGGGCCAGGTACATCCGTAGCCCCCATCTCATACTCTGGCCCCGCCCTTGCTGCCTCCTCTTCCTCCTCCTCGAGTCTTCTCTTCTCCTTCATGTCACTGATGGCCTTCTTCTCATAGTCCACCAGGAAGTGATCTGCAACATCGTCCCCTGGGTAAGACGGAATGTGCCAAGATGACTTCAGTATTAGTAATCAGCCATTTGAAAGTTAGATTTGAACAATGTCTGGTACAATGACATGCTTAGCCACAAGGTGTTTTCTTAAATTGAAAGTTCTATGACAATTGAGACAGTTGCTACATCAAATGTTTCAGGGCAAGTGTTTGCATAGTTAGTAAGAGATGCAGGGTTCGGGTCGATACTCGGGAATTGCGAGTCAATAAGCGCAAATACAACCGATTTGAAAAAAGAAAAAAAATCATGATACTTAGTTTTGTATTTACTAATTTTACAAAAATCCTCTGGATAAAACAATTGTTAATGCTCCAGACACCAAGATAAACACCAAGTAAAAAAAAACCCATTCCGACGGCCTTGTTTCCATTTTTAGTGTCCTTTGGCAAAAATTTCAGTCCCGAATGGCCCAACATTCAATGAGAGTGCATGGCACAATGGTACGGGAGTTTGCTCAACTGGAGGTTGCTATACAAAAGCTTGCCCTGAACCAAGACGGGAAGTTAATTCAGAGGTCACAGGTTCAAGTCCCGCTGGTGTAAACCAAAATAAGTAAAGACTGGGTTACAGTGTTCTGTTTTTAATCCTTTAAAGGGTCTATTAGTCATTTTTGAGTAAAAGTTGGTAACATACCTGATTTAACTAATTTGGGGGTGCTGAATCCGAAAATGGTGGCTACCTAGGCTAATTTTAGTCCTTCACCCTGAAAAATCAAATTTAAAACAATACAGAAAACCTAGCAGATGACGGACTTTTCACGTGAAAAATAGTCAGGTTCTGCTGTGGTTCCATATTAATGTTGTCAGGACACCACACAGGGCAGGTAACCGGGTGCAGGTCAGGTATCCGTAACAAACTTTTGATTGTACTGGATAGATCTACGACCAAATTGCACTTTCAGAGGGACCAACAGGTGCTTTCAATGTCATTTGAAAGTATTTGAGTTCGTGTTTTTTCTAATAAAGAGTCATTTATTAGTTGAACATAATTTCTCTGTTGTTAAAAGCACAAACCGTTGATTATTTTCTCTTGTTATGTAGGCCTACACTACTTAAACATGTAGGCCTACCAGGTGTAGTCTAGACTCAACAATGATACAGAAAATTGTATTGTATATATATCAACTTTTCAGTGCTCCCTGTTTTTGAATAGGTTAGCTTTTAGTGTTCACACTCATGGCTTGAAATTATCTTACCAGTCAAAATATTTGATTTTAGAGGATTTTAAAGTAACTCATTTTTTGATTACAGAAAGTATTCTCCACAGTTGACGAACCAATCTAACTGTTGTAGGCTAACAATTGAAAAAATAAATTCCAGTTTGTTTGTTTGTTGGCAGTATAACGCATTGTTAGTCGCGTTTGTACACACACGGACAAATTGCACACAAGAAGACGATAGTAAGATTCCGAAAAAAAGGACAACAACATATGTATACCCTCCATTGATAAAACAATCCACCCCTCTCTTTTCAGCTGGCTGTGAAGAACAAGGAAAAATCAAATATCTCTTTATTCATTATTACCGCTCAATCCACAAGTATAGACTCCTACTTTATTTTTGTGTGTCAGCTAGGACGGTTCCCAGCAATGAATCATTCATGAAAGGTGTGCGTATCTTCGATATTAGCAATCATAGTTTGGAAGACAAACTGAGGCAAATTGTTTTGCTAAACAAAAAAGCTTAAGTCAAAAGACTGTTTTAATTTTGGCCAAGTACACCAGACTCTTACTTTGCTTTTCCAGCAATATTTTATTTGGGAAGAACAACAGGAGTTTAAACTTTTAAAACCAACTTCAAGAAAAGTCTTAAACCCCCCAAAATTGAAAATAGTAAGTTAAAAATGGACCTAATCGTCAAAATGTCTAATACCCATTGGACTTCTTTGCAATGTGATAGTATATGATTTTTGATTTAGATGACTCTGTACATGTTATAGTATAGGGTTTAAGTGGATGCTGGAAAGGATGACATACACTGAAAAGAAGATGCCTCCTTGCACCAAGCTGTTGTATGTGTTTCAGTGTTGTTTCAGTACTACAAGGATACCTTCTCCGGTATACTTCTATCATAACATAACATAAAATCAGGTTAATTTTAGGAAAAACACTATTGGATTTTGGGAAATATCAGCTTGAATGGAATGCTTTGATGCGTCGATTCCATAGAGGCATTTTTGTAATGTCATGTAACTGTATCTCCCCAAAGGATATTAACATGTTTGTAAAATTATATGTTTGTTTATGGGCAGTTCCATAGAAATGTAAACCTCAGTGCCAAAATTTCAAAATGGCACTAATGTGACAAATGAGACATCATTTTGTAGCTAATTGTATGAATTTTAATAAAATATAATTTGTTACTGAAAATATTCAGCGGCTCAAGTGCTATTTTTGACTGAAAAAATACTTTAAAAATAGTGAAATTGGCTCAAAAATAATGTTTTGCCAATTTAATCAAAATTTTTACTGTGGTTAAATAGTGTTTTGTTTGGTTTTGCACCTGTTTGAAGTTTGCTATGGTAACAACACAATGATGGAAAAAAAATGAAAAATTTCTTTAAAAATTTTATGATATTCACTATTTTAGGAAACTTACTTTTCCGATGTACGTCCGACACCAAAATAGTGAATATTTTAATCTCCCTATTTCAACCGTGGGCAGAAAATTTTCAAATTTACACTACAAAGCACAATTGATGCTCTCTATCTAAACATGGAATTATTTCTTTAAAAAAATCTTCTTTATCGTACAAAATCCTGGTGTCGGACGTGCATTTTGTTCGTACGTCCGACACCAGTACGTCCGACACCTCCAAAATAATTATGTGAAAGCCTTTTTGAATGCCTTTAAAATATCATACAAAGCTATAAATTGGTACCTTGGGTAACTCTCACCCAAATCACTCAAATCTTGCCTCAAAACAAGTGTATTTCATTCCCCTTTTTTTCTACTGGCTGCTAAAAACACAATAATTTTAATCCGCAGAAAATTTTAATTTCCATTTCCAAAACCCACTGGTACTTATAATTAATATACGAAAAGCTTGTTTTTTGCAGTATATTTGTTAAATTCAGGTACATGTGGTTACCCCCAAGCAAGGATAGAGCTCTTATTCATTTAGTAAACTGTTGACAATGCTCTAAAGTTGGTTCTTTAGAGAAAATATCAAAACATTTAACACCAAAATTCTTGGTGACCTTTGACCTTGGCAACAGTTACCCACCAAGAACTTTAAACTTAAATTTTTTTTAACACAAGTCCAATCTACAATATATTTGGACCAAATGTTATTTTGCAGACTCATATCTTTCATTGTTAGGCAACATTTTGAAACTTGGGTGTTTGCCGGTTTTGGTTGCCACAGCAATGCATAAGGATACGCATGTACATCATGTACAAGTTGCATTACACATGCACATTGTTTCTATTGATCTCAAAACGTGGTATAAGTTGACAATTAAAGACTTTTTTCAACAAATAATGATTTAATCTGATATTACAACACCAAATTGGTAGATTAAATCATTATTTTATAACAAAAGTGAAAAGTTGAACTGATTGTTACCTATTTTTGAATGCAATTTCGGACAAGTACGTCCGACACTGTGAAATGTACGTCCGACACCAATATATTAAATGCCGTTCCTTAAAATTCAAATTTTAAAACCGAATGTCTCATGGTAAAGTGTAATGACAGAGGTCTGATGAATCCGTAAATAAGAAAAAATTGCATTAAAGTTCAAACACATCACAGAGTTTGAACTACAAATATTGGTTTTCACAAAAAGGCGTTTCTCTGAGTACGTCCGACACCATGGTGTTTTGGGCGAATGGCGTCTATATCCAAAGACATGGATGAATTATTTTTTGATAAAATAACTTTAGTGACTGCCTTATACCTCTATCCAGAATAAAAATTCCTTTTATTTATACCACTGTAATAATACACTCTGTTAAAGTGTCCGAAATGTACGTCCGACCCCGTGGAACTGCCCTTATCAGTTTCCTGAATGCTAGTCCATCTGCATGATGATTTGTGTTTTTTAGCAAGTCACTATTCAATCGAATTGCAATGTGTACTATTAATTCTGTACTTTCTTTTATAGAAATGTCTCTGTAAGGACAGGGATGGGAGCCCAAAGACTACAAAACATTTGTTTATAATTTATATACATTGGGTTGTTTATTGGACATAATATTAAGTGACATCAAACTGAAACACTTGATTTTCGCATTCTAAGTATCTTGAACAATTCTGACAACAAAAAAAGCTGACATGCAAAAATAAAGTAGGAGTCTATACTTGTGGACTATTCAAATAATAAATAACTCTTTATTAGAAAAAACACGAACTGAAATACTTTCAAAATGACATTAAAAGCACCTTTTGGTCCCTCTGAATGTGCAATTTGATTGCAGATCTATCCAGTACACCCAAAAGCTTGTTACGGATACCTGACCTGCACCCAGGTACCTACCCTGTATAGTATCCTGACAACATCAATGTGGAACCACAGCAGAACCTGACTATTTTTCACGTGAGAAGTCTGCGTCTCCTAGGTTTTCTGTATTGTTTTAAACTTGATGTTTCAGGGTGAAGGACTAAAAATTAGGTTTGGTATCCATCATTTTCGGATTCAGCACCCCCAAATTAGTTAAATCAGGTATGTTACCAACTTTTACTCAAAAATGCCGCTCAAAGTTGTTTTTTTTAAAAATCTGGTCTAGACTATATGTAACTTTTGTAGGACAAAAAACACAATGTCCACAGATTTACACTAAACTTATACAGTTTGAAGATGATGATAGTATAAAGCTTCCCTGAAAATATTACGTGCTGAGGTGTTGTAGTTTTTGAGAAATGAGTAAAACAATGTCATGAAAAAAAATTTCGTCTCATGAGACGAAAATTATTTTAATAATTTACAAACGTATTTTCATGACATTGTTTTACTCATTTCTCAAAAACTACAGCACCTCAGTAAGTACTATTTGAAGGGAAGCTTTCCACTCTTATTCTCTTCAAACCCTGTAAGTTTAATGTAAATCTATGGACATTTTGAAAAGGTACCCAAATCCTTTAAAGCCATTGGACCCTTTCGGTACAGAAAAAAAAAAAGTTCGCAGATTTACAAATAACTTACAGGGTTTACAGAAGGTAGTGGTAAAAGACTTCTCTTAAAATATTATTCCATGAAATGCTTTACTTTTTGAGAAAAAAGTTAAAACAATATCAATTCTCGAAAGCGAGAATTACGGATTTATTTTAAACACATGTCATGACAGGGCGAAACGCGCGGATACAAGGGTGGGTTTTCCCGTTATTTTCTCCCGACTCCGATGACCGATTGAGCCTAAATTTTCACAGGTTTGTTATTTGATATAGAAGTTGTGATACACGAAGTGTGGGCCTTGGGCAATACTGTTTACCGAAAGGGTCCAATAGCTTTAAAGGAAAACGTTGACCTCGGATCGGACGATGAAATGCATATGATTAGAAAGATATTTTAAAAGTTGAATATAATGATCCACACAAACATGCCTCGAAAGTGTTTTCCTTGTATGCCGTGGACTAAAACACGGTCAGCAACCTAATTAAGGGAGTCCAAAATTTGATTGCCATAAATGGCCAACTCGCCCGATCCAAGGCAACGTGTTCCTTTAAAGATGGGCTCATACATGTGTAGGTCTGCTTGGAATCAGTAGAGAAAGTTGATGGTTAAAAAAAACGGTCACAGGTTCTGTTTAACCCTTTAGGAAAATAAGCGTAAGGGCACAACTCTTTACCTGCTGTCAGAATGGCTCCTTTTGACATCTCCTCCTAGAGCTTTAACTTGGCCTCTAAGGCTGCCCTGAAAACACAACAAAAAAATCAAGTCTTGAAACACTAAAACATACTACATGTATCGTTACCTGGTATTTACTTCTTTTGGGAAGGAACATTACAGAATTGGTTTTTGCTAACAGAACAGTTGCTGGCAGTGTAAGCACTTTATGTAATCCACCATCAATACATAAACTGACAAACCTGTAGAAGTTTGAGGTCGATCGGCCATCTGGTTCACGAGAGAATAGTGAAAAACTGATTACAAATTTTACATTGCATCGATGCCAAAATTAAATGAATAAAACGCTCACTGAGCGATAAACTCCAAACGCGAAGTTAGAATATTTATTTCTCATCAAATATGACATTTCAGGCAGAAATATTTCAAGAGATGTTTTCTACTATCATCATCATTAGACCGTGTAAGTTTTATGTAAATCTGTGATCTTCGCGATTTTTGTTTCTTACCATTTCTGTAACGTTCCTTTAAAGGCAGTTTGGTAATTACTCAAAATAATTATTATCATAAAACCTTTCTTGATTACGAGTAATGGGGAGAGGTTGATAGTACAAAATATTGTGAGAAACAGCTCCCTCTGAAGTGACGCAGTTTTGGAGAAAGAAGTAATTTTCCACGAATTGGACGTCTCGAAATCATGCATCTCAAAGCACACAACTTCGTGTGACCATGGTGCGACAAGGGTGTATTTTCTTTCATTAATATCCCGCAACTTCAACGACCGATTGAGCTCAAATTTTCACAGGTTTGTTACTTTATGCATATGTTGAGATACACCAAATGTGAAGACTAGTCTTTGACAATACCCGATAGTGTCCAGAGTCTTTAACACAGATGTGTGTTGGGCATTGTATACTCACTGTTTTATCAGAACTATCACAGGCAAATCACTCAGGTGGGATTTGAACCCATGACCTTTGCATTGCTAGAGCAGACACATGTATAACTTGGGAAAGTACTGAGTATACAGTGCTTTCATACACATCGGTGTAAACAAATTATATTATTTATCTCCGATGCAAAACCTGGAATATATTATAGTTTAAACAAACTTTTCTTAAAGTCACCTGGAAGTGGTATTTTTTCAAAATAAAGCTTTTGTCAACAATCAAAATATGTGTTTTGATGAGTAGAATATGAATAAATAGTTAACTAAGGTTCCAAAAAATTTGTTTTCTTTTTATTTATAAATTTAAGAGTTAGGCCCGACCCGAGAGGGCGCTGTCCATGACGTCAATCGAGGCACGATAGTTGAAGAGAAAATGTGTAGTCTGGCCTCGTATACTGGGTACCTGATCGGTATGATGCATACGTACAGAACTATGGTCACGAACCATGTCTGCACGCACTATGGCTGCTGTGCGGACGGTCCACTCGGATTACCCTGCACGGACAATGGCATGCAGTGCCAACACAAGATAGCTTGGCGCTTGACGATTGGTGTAAGCTAAAAACATGCCCTCAAAGTTGAAACATTACCCAAATTGTTTTCTCATCAGGCAAATGCTCCTTTAAGTTCATCACGTCTTTCAGGTACCTTCTTCGACGTCCCACTAGCAAGAAAAATTGTTGGGATGGTGTCATGTTTCAGAATACTTTTTCTTTTCATGTCAAATGTGTGGTGTATTGTTTTTCGGATTCGAAGCACGACGGTTCGAAGTGTTCGCTGCACAGCGATGAAAAAAGACAATGGACCGACCACTTTGCAAACTGACCCCATCTAAAGTTGTTTTACTGCATTTAGCAGCAATACACCTGGTCGGCATTGCCGGAAAAATGCAAGAAAAACCTTTTTTTTGAAACGCACAAACTCACGACTAGTACTTGCATGTACTTCCACATGTGTTCGATGTTCGATCAAGGCAAGGTTACCCCCTTCACAGTCCCTAAGGATGTAGGCATGGGCATCATCCACTAAAAGCCACCAGCTCCTAGGGCTGTAACAGGGTTACCCCCTTCACAGTCCCTAAGGATGTAGGCATGGCTGTCATCCACTAGGAGCCACCTACTCCTAGGGCTGAAACAGGGTTACCCCCTTCACAGTCCCTAAGGATGTAGGCATGGGTATCATCCACTAGGAGCCACCTGTTACCCCCTTCACAGTCCCTAAGGATGTAGGCATGGGCATCATCCACTAAAAGCCACCTACTCCTAGGGCTGAAACAGGGTTACCCCCTTCACAGTCCCTAAGGATGTAGGCATGGGTATCATCCACTAAAAGCCACCAGCTCCTAGGGCTGTAACAGGGTTACCCCCTTCACAGTCCCTAAGGATGTAGGCATGGCTGTCATCCACTAGAAGCCACCTACTCCTAGGGCTGAAACAGGGTTACCCCCTTCACAGTCCCTAAGGATGTAGGCACGGGTATCATCCACTAGGAGCCACCTACTCCTAGGGCTGAAACAGACTTACCCCCTTCAGTCCATAAGGATGTAGGCATGGGTATCATCCACTAGGAGCCATCTACTCCTAGGGCTGAAACAGGGTTACCCCCTTCACAGTCCCTAAGGATGTAGGCATGGGTATCATCCACTAAAGGCCACCAACTCTTAGGGCTGAAACAGGGTTACCCCCTTCACAGTCCCTAAGGATGTAGGCATGGGTATCATCCACAAGGAGCCATCTACTTCTAGGGCTGAAATAGGGTTACCCCCTTCACAGTCCCTAAGGATGTAGGCATGGGTATCATCCACTAGGAGCCACCTACTCCTAGGGCTGAAACAGGGTTACCCCCTTCACAGTCCCTAAGGATGTAGCATGGGTATCATCCACTAGGAGCCACCTACTCCTAGGGCTGAAACAGGGTTACCCCCTTCACAGTCTGTAAGGATGTAGGCATGGGTATCATCCACTAGGAGCCACCTACTCCTAGGGCTGAAACAGGGTTACCCCCTTCACAGTCCCTAAGGATGTAGGCATGGGTATCATCCACAAGGAGCCATCTACTTCTAGGGCTGAAATAGGGTTACCCCCTTCACAGTCCCTAAGGATGTAGGCATGGGTATCATCCACTAGGAGCCACCTACTCCTAGGGCTGAAACAGGGTTACCCCCTTCACAGTCCCTAAGGATGTAAGCATGGGTATCATCCACTAGGAGCCACCTACTCCTAGGGCTGAAACAGGGTTACCCCCTTCACAGTCTGTAAGGATGTAGGCATGGGTATCATCCACTAGGAGCCACCTACTCCTAGGGCTGAAACAGGGTTACCCCCTTCACAGTCCCTAAGGATGTAGGCATGGGTATCATCCACTAGGAGCCACCTACTCCTAGGGCTGAAACAGGGTTACCCCCTTCACAGTCCCTAAGGATGTAAGCATGGGTATCATCCACTAGGAGCCACCTACTCCTAGGGCTGAAACAGGGTTACCCCCTTCACAGTCCCTAAGGATGTAGGCATGGGTATCATCCACTAGGAGCCACCTACTCCTAGGGCTGAAACAGGGTTACCCCCTTCACAGTCCTAAGGATGTAGGCATGGGTATCATCCACTAGGAGCCACCTACTCCTAGGGCTGAAACAGGGTTACCCCCTTCACAGTCCCTAAGGATGTAAGCATGGGTATCATCCACTAGGAGCCACCTACTCCTAGGGCTGAAACAGGGTTACCCCCTTCACAGTCCCTAAGGATGTAGGCATGGGTATCATCCACAAGGAGCCATCTACTTCTAGGGCTGAAATAGGGTTACCCCCTTCACAGTCCCTAAGGATGTAGGCATGGGTATCATCCACTAGGAGCCACCTACTCCTAGGGCTGAAACAGGGTTACCCCCTTCACAGTCCCTAAGGATGTAAGCATGGGTATCATCCACTAGGAGCCACCTACTCCTAGGGCTGAAACAGGGTTACCCCTTCACAGTCCCTAAGGATGTAGGCATGGGTGTCATCCACTAGAAGCCACCTACTCCTAGGGCTGAAACAGGGTCACCCCCTTCAAAGTCTTTAATGATCATCCACTAGGAGCATGGCTGGTGGAGCAAAATGCACTACCTTCAAAACTTTTTTAGGGAATGAAACATGCATCTTACATTATTTACCTTGATTTATCCAATGCATTTTCTTCTGCTGCTGTAAGGACTTTCTCTTTCTCAGCTCGGGACTGAACTCCGTCATTCTTCTTGGTCCAGATACTTGCTTTCTGTAAAAAAAAAAAAAAAAAAAAAAAAAAGACCAATAACCATAAGGAAACTGACAGGGTAAAGTTTTGAATAATTTTGATTGGAACTTGAAATGTTAAAGACGGTGGACACTATTGGCAATTGTCAAAAACTAGCCTTCACAGTTGGTGTATCTCAACATGCATGCAATAACAAACCTGTGAAAATTTGATATCAATCGGTCGTCGAAGTTGCGAGATAATAATAATAGAAAAAACACCCTTGTCACACGAAGTTGTGTGCGTTTAGATAGTTGATTTAGAACTTGAGGTCTCGAAATCAAATTCGTGGAAAATTACTTCTTTCTCGAAAACTATGGCATTTCAGAGGAAGCCATTTCTCACAATGTTTTATACCATTAACCTCTCCCCATTACTCATCACCAATAAGAGAGGTTTTACGCTAATAGTTATTTTGAGTAATTACCAATAGTGTCCACTGCCTTTAACTTGAGTTTGATTGCTTAAAGGGTCTGGGTACTTTTTGTAACACAAAACACGAAGTCCACAGATTTAGATTAACTTACATACACTGTTTGAAGATAATGATAGTAGAAAGATTTCCTTAAAATAATTACTAACTTGCTGAGGTTCTGCAGTTTTAGAGAAATGAGTAAAACAATGCCACAAAAAAATAATGTTTGTCTCAGTTTTGGCCGTAAAAAGTATTTTAATACTTTTTACAGCAAAATTGCATTTTTATCATTTATAACTGGTTTTTACATGCTGAAATAATTTTCGTCTCACTGAGACGAAGATTATTTTTGTGACTCAGGTTTTACTCATATCATTTGCGATGAAAAAGTGTGACAAGTGCAATTGGTTCTTTTACATGCGTTACACAACACATGGGACCAACAGCTTTACGTCCCTTTCAAAGGACGAAGTAATGGTGAAGTGTCTTGCTTAAGAACACAAGTGTCACGGCTAGGGAATCAAACCCACACTCTGCTGATCAGAAACAACAACGTTTGAATTCAGTGCTCTGTACCGTTTGGCCACGACACTTCCATGGGGGTGTCAAACATAGGTGAACATGGTAAATAAACACCTTTTCAGACAGAGTCTCATTTCAGTTCATCCTAGGTCCAGCCTACCTTATTAACAGGTTTAGCCTTGACTGTAGTAGAGTTCTCTTGAAGTTGTTCTTTGCCGAGTGCCTCTTGTTTCCGGAATAACTCTGCTTTCAAACCCACCAGCTGCAAAAGAAGAAAGTGATCACATTGATTAATGTCAAGTTATTAACTCCAGTCTCCTGACGATGACTAGAGCAAGGTAGTCCAAATGTTGAGACCGATTTAAGAACTGACTCCAATTTCCTATCTTCCGCCCGGGTATAGTTAAAAAGCAGGACAGAGAAAAGAGAAGTCTCCTGAATAATCCAATTTGGATAGACAGGCCTTCGGGTCACAGTGTTTTGGTTCACTTTTTTTCTATCCTGGCCGGCTTAAGTTGGTTATGTTGTTTATTGGTTCCTGTTTTTGTCTGATCATGTTGTTTTGTCATATTTTTTGTCTTTTAATAATATGTCTGGAGATGTTCTTTGTTTTTTGTGTTGTTGATTTGTTGTTGTGTTTTGGTTGTTTTTTGTTTGTTTGTTGTTTCTTTGGGTTGTTGTTGTTGCTGTTGTTGTCCCTGTTGCTGTTGTTGTCCCTATTGTTGTTGTTGTCCCTATTGTTGTTGTCTCTGTTTTGTTTTTCTCCCTGTTGTCTTACTTGGTTGCCCAACCACCCCCTCTCTTCCCCACTCTTTTCTTCCAACTGCGTTTTGTAATAATAATTTCTTGTCAATATTTTATTTATTTTATTTGACATTTTTTGATTTATTCATGTTATTGTATTTGTTAGTTTTCCTGATTCTGTTAACTTGTTTTGTAGTAGTATACTGTACCTTTGTGAACGTTATTGTCTTGTATCTTGGTCGAATAAATACTAATTATAATAATGATAATAATAATTCTACTCCGCGATAGTAGTATGTATACAGAAAGACAGTTCTCTAAGAACAAACTCTACCTGGCAAGTAGATACACACACATGGTGTTACAGCAAACCAAACATAAATTGATACCTCGGCTTGCCATGCAATGCCTAGAATATATTCATTTCTGTTTTAGTGTGAACTTTTTTGGGGGTGTTTCAAAATAACTTGGGTAGCATCTCAGCATAAAAAGTTGGTTTTCCATTAAAAAATTATTTCACCTCCTGAAACTGAAAAGCTGAAGGTTCCTACTTGGATATATCCATGGTCTACATATTTTACAGTTACACAAAACGTTGAGCGATTGAGTCACTCGATCGTATTGGTAACTTTTTCAATGTTCCTTAATTTTGATTTTAATTCTTTATTTAAAAGCCAGAATAAACTTTAGGTTTTTTGTATCTCAATTTGATCAGTGAAAAACTTCATGATGGACCGTGTTCTGAGTCTGTGTTCAGTAGAAAGGGTAGAAGAGTTGACTTGTAGGCCTAGATGATTGTATAGGGAAAAGTTTCTGTATCACACGCCACCACTTTTTCATTCAATATGAAATAATATCAAGTCTCATTAGGCCTACCTCAATGAGATAATGTAGGCCTACTTCTAGAAACTATAAGGCTCCCCTGTGAGCCTTATGTAGGGGTCACATAATTATTTAGGGCCTTCTTAACGCTATACTTTTTCAAATCAGCGTTGATGAGTGAAAGTTTTATGACCGCTAGCCAGCCAGAACTGAAGTTTCCTGTGTACTGTACAACTAAAGCTTTCCCCAACCTACTCAATATACATTCATAATGCTTGTATTTCCTTTTTGTTGAGTGAAATTAAAAAACATCGTCAAAAATTACAATTTTCTGCATGAAAAGTGGTGGCAGGGAAACGGATGTGTTAACTGGGGCACTGATTCCTTTTTCGAAATTTTAACATTAATTTCGAAAAAGGCGGAAAAATAGGCGGAAAGGTTTCCGTATGGCGCCACCACTTTTTCATTCGATATGAAATAATAGTATCTAATTTACCTCAATAATAAGATATCCCTTTTTGTAAAAATGAGTGAAAAAGTGGTGGCGCCATACGGAAAGTTATCCGAATAGGCTTAGGCCTACAAACAATAGTACAAATACACGTACAATGACCGATAATGTCAACATTTCTAAAAAGGAATACAGTGCCCCAGTTACACTGGGTCTGTGTTGTATTGATTGATTGATAACTTTAGAAAGAAATTAATTTATTTTGATCTGGTGGATGGAAGTGTGAACTTGAAGGGGAGGAAAAATAAAGTAAATTCCATTCAACAGTGTTCAAATTTCAATTCAACAACCATCATCAATCATGCCATTATCATCATATTATGTCATGACCACATGACAACAATCGATCGTGACAATTAATTCAAACTTTCAAAATCAAAGAGTTCTTACGAGGAATAATTCACTTCTAATCTATTTACTTGCCTGAGTTCATGTTTCCACTGAGGTGTGGTCTACAGGGGAACGTATCTGTAGATAAACCACAATTTCAGGTAATGTGGCTATTGCTGCAGTCCAATGTGAATGTACACTAGGTTGTTGTTGGCAATCAAATTCGGTTTAAGGGCGCCGCCATCTTTTAAGCTAAACCACGGTTTTCTGTTACCGACAATAGAGGGCGCTATACTCCAAGAGCCGTCGTGTAAATTAATTAATTATTGGCTCTTTATGGGCCCTGATCCCAATTTCATCGATCTGCTCCAGCAGAAAAAAAAATAGTTAAGCAGGTTACCAGAATAAGGTTACCCGCCAAATTAAAAAGTACAATTTGTGACTGGTATTTCTTCTTACAGCAGTGAACTTCAAAGTATTAAAGGCAGTGGACACTATTGGTAATTACTCAAAATAATTATTATCATAAAACCTTACTTGTTAATGAGTAATGGGAAGAGGTTGATAGTATAAAACATTGTGAGAAACGGCTCCCTCTGAAGTGACATAGTTTTCGAGAAAGAAGTAATTGTCCACGAATTTGATTTCGAGACCTCAGTTTTAGAATTGAGGTCTCGAAATCAAGCACCTGGAAGCACCGTACAACTTGTGCAACACGGGCGTTTTCTTCCATTATTCTCTCGTAACTTGGACGGCCAATGTGAGAGGGCTGGTCTTTGACAATACCAAAGGTGTCCACTGCCTTTAATCAATAATTAAGTTATGCCTAAGCAGCTCTATGAAATTTTGCCCTGATGGCATTTAATTTGGGTTAACAGCCGATCATTACAATTATAGCCCCCTGAAGTAGCCATTCTACAATAATCTCAAAAAACAATTATGGCGCAGTTATTAACGGGGGATTAATTAAACAATGGTGATTACGGTATTACATTAAAACGTCAAATCATAATATTCTGAGGTTAATTAGAAAACCCTATAATTATATAACACAAGATCGTACAACTTGATTCTTTTGAAGACGAGCAGTGTGTAGTATCGAAACGTCGTGACCAAACCGGCTCTTTTCAGAGATTAACACGTGGTTGTATCCCGCCAGTTTACTATTTATTTATTAAAAAGTAAGTCTTGTGGAGTAAACTTGCATTAGAAAAAATTGTAATAAAAGGATGGTAGACACTAGAAACTACGCGCTGAGTCAGCGGGAACTACAATGTACAAACAATTTCAACAAAATGCTAGATATCCCAATGTTATTGTATTATATTCAATGGTTCATTGTCCTATTAAAAATAAGTATTACTGTCACCAATTTTAGTCATTAATTGTCCTTCCTTGTATTGTGGTGATTTCTTGAATAAATTTCAGTTTTGAAGCTCATCGGTTATACAATTTTATATCAGCGCAATCCTCCGGATAAATACATATTATTTCAGACTCTTGGATAAAGTCAAGGATATATGAATTGCAGACGTTAAAACTATACAATTGCTTGAACGATTTATTCCTTCAAACCTGCAAAAGATGACGTCCATTTAAAGAACACATGCCTTTTTCGAAACCGCGGCTTCTGCTTTGGATTCGGCTTCACGCTCCGTGCTCTCGTCTGAGACCCTGGCGCGTGTACGCAATGCATGCGCATTGTCCAAACAACCGCGGGGCCAAGCTAGCCCGAGCCGAATCAAAAGCCGAAGCCGTGGTTTTTAAAAGGGTCATAGACTACTTGAATATAAGATCTTGGTAGCTGGATGGTGAGGTTTCTTTATGGCCAGTAGAAGCAGCTTGCCCTTGTAGTTGGGTTTCCATTTCCTCATACGCATTTGCATCTTCATCTGGAGCTGTTTGAACTACACGGGTTGAATTAGGATTGGCTTTGGATCTTCTTTTCGTCACGATAATGTACAGGAGTGACGCGATGAGGAGCAAGATGGCGACAGCAGCTAGTGGCCACCCTACTAAGATGACTGTAGAGTCCGTAGATCCTGAAGAAGGGTTCTTACTGTTAGGATCGGGATCTTGCTTCTTGGTCGGTAGAGGGGATGGGGTATCGGGTGCAGATGTTGTAGACTGTCGGTACGGTCGATCTCTCGGTACGGGTTCGGTGCTGCTGATTGCAGGGTATCTGGTAGGTGGATGGGAAGTGGTCACTGCCATTTGAGATGTCGATACCTCATCTGTGGTTACTTCGTCATGAAGTAACACGCCACTGGTAGTATTTCCAGTAACTGACGTGGCTCCGCTGAACACCATACATTTCACTGCAGTGCCGTTGTCTCTCATTGTCAATCTCTGCATGGTTAATGTTTTATTGTTATCACGAAACGCAGTTAAACGATCTTCTGCCATTAATTCACGCCAAGATCCATATTGATTATTGTACGTTGATTTAATATACCAAATGTATGTTAGTCCGGAGTCAATGATTGGTCGCGTTTGGCAACGAAATTTGGCACTTTGATCCACTTTTCCCTCAATCTGAGACGGTGTGACAGTTGTGCCGATCGGACCAACTACCAGTCTAGCCACATTGGAATCTTCGAGTTGTACTACAGGCTGTAAATTGAAGATATAACAGCTGTAAAATCCCTCGTCAATCGGTTGTAGATTGGTAATGTGAAAAGTCCATGTACAGCCTTTTAACGTGATCGTGTACCTCGGTTATTGTTGTACACACTGGTCCAATCATATAATATATTTGTAGGGGATTCTACTGTTGTTTTAAGTTTCCAATACATGTGGTAAGAGCTCTTTACATTACACCATACATTCTGGAGCGTGCAGCTTAATGTCACATCACTTCCTTTCAATGCGAGGGTGTCAACTGGGTGAGTCTGGAAAAGTGAGGCCTCACCCAACCCCCATATCGAAGTCATAACAAGAATGAGCAGAAACATTGTATCTGTTGATACGTGTATGAATGAGCGACTCACTCGGCAACTTCAAACTAAACTTGGAAATGACAACCAGCTTCATATAACCACAACATGCAAATGACTTCAGAAAGTTTTTTTCCCAACAGACTTTTCTGTGTTTTTCCCTTGTATTTTTTTCGCTTCCTTCCTTGTATTAGGTTGAATGTAAAACGCCCCCAAAGTATTAAACCTTGAAATTATAGACAACATTTGGACATTAACTGTGCACGCCACCCCCGCCTCCATTTTGGTTGGGCAAGTTTGTTTGAATAATGATCTTGAGACGTGTTTTGCAAGTCAAGACGCGCATCAATATCACCTACCAGCCTTAAAAACCAAGACTAATCGTTTTCTCCTCGTTTCTCATTGAGGATTATGTTAAGATTATTTTCTTGGCACAACAACTCAAATATTTTCTCTATTTTTCTTCCTCTTTTGCACCAACGTCAACAAATTCCTGCCTTAATTTTAATACAGAAAGGTCTTTGGTAATATAACTAGGACAAGCGGGAAGTGTTTTTTGTACGTTTGTTCCTTATGAGTTTTCTAAACACCCCTGCCCTAGGAAAATTCAGAATCTACCCTTATAATTACTGCTAGAACTGCACAAATTGTTTGTTCCTTACGATGAGTTTTTGTAAACACCCTTGCTCTGGGAAAGTTCAGATTATACCCTTTTAATTACTGTTAGACCTGCACAGATTGTTTGTTCCTGATGAATTTTCTAAACACCCTTGCCCTGGTGAAAGTTCAGATTGTACCCTTATAATTACTGTTAGAACTGCACAGATTGTTTGTTCCTTATGAGTTTTGTAAACACCCCTGCCCTGGGAAAGTTCAGATTGTACCCTTATAATTACTGTTAGACCTGCACAGATTGTTTGTTCCTTATGAGTTTTCTAAACACCCTTGCCCTGGTGAAAGTTCAGATTTTACCCTTACAATAACTGTTAGAACTGCACAGATTGTTTGTTCCTTATGAGTTTTGTAAACAACCTTGCCCTGGTGAAAGTTCAGATTTTACCCTTAGAATAACTGTTAGAACTGCACAGATTGTTTGTTCCCTACGAGTTTTGTAAACTCCCCTGCCCTGGGAAAGTTCAGATTTAATGTAATTATAACTGCACTGAACCCTTCATATTGCAGTTTGTTTTTCTCAATTAGTTCTTTTCCCTCCTCTTTGTTTCCTAAAAGAATCAAAACACTTACATCGCCTGTTTTTATGTGTAGATCATCTTACTTTATTAAAACTACACATATGGTTTCATACAAGACAGGTTTTTAAAGGCAGTGGACACTATTGGTAATTACTCAAAATAATTATTTGCATAAAACCTCCCAGGGTAACGAGTAATGGGGAGAGGTTGATAGTATAAAACATTATGGGAAACGGCTTCCTCTCAAGTGATGTAGTTTTCGAGAAAGAAGTTATTTTCCAAGAATTTGGTTTAGAACTTGAGGTCTCGAAATCAACCATAAAAGCATACGACTTCGTGTGACACGGGTGTTTTTTCTTTCATCTCGCAACTCCGACGAACAATCGAGCTCAAATTTTCACGGGTTGTTGTTTTATGCATATGTTGAGATACACCAAGTGAAAAGACTGGTCTTTGACAATTACCAATAGTGTCCAGTGCCTTTAAGAAAACTCTACTTTTAGTTTAATTGATAACTAATGCAGGCTTGTGTTATGTCTAGCACTGCGTCGACACATTTTTAACACAATGAAAATCAAGATATTTTAAATGACCAACAACCGATGTGATTTACTGAAATAACTACTGCACTTCACTCTAAAACGTACCCGGATTCCAGTCCGGGGGTGGGGGGGGGGGGAGGTAAGGTTGACCATCTGCTGTCAAACCCCATGGATTTTAACTTTAATTTGCGTCCTTTTGATCCATTCCGGGTAACTTGACACTGATTCCTGGTCTAACTGAAAGCGAAATGGGTCAGACCCCCCCACGTGACACGGAATCATGGTTTATCCTGACCCGGATGTTCTCAGACTGGATTCAAATAATAATTATTATGATGAGAAAAGTTTTTAGCTGATTATTCTTTTGAGCTCTAATTTACTTTCTCAAACGGCGTATATGAGTTGTTTTTATTTAATAGCTTATTGTCCGTTTAAAGGTATATCACATAGTCATTTGTCCTTGTGGTGATTTCTTTAATAAATATTGAGTTATGCATGCAGGTGAAGAGATGACGTCATATCCACGTGGCCATCTTAAGATGTAGGCGTATCTCAGATGAATGTAAATAAGAAATACTAATTGGTTATAAGAGAACGTGTTACTTTGCGGTTATGTTGCATGTCAACTATCAAACAAAACAAATTTTTAATCCGGAAGTATAAAGTTCTTACCCTCGAAAAGAACCTCAAAGGAAATAATATTTGATTTCCAACGACGTCGAGGGGTTTATACGATTTAATTTTTTTCTTAAAAACACCGCTTTTCTAACAACAATCCCGGTAAATGTTTCATTCATTGACCATTAATCGTAAAAGTTTAACGTCAAGTGTCGGATCGGTTACCATTGAAAAAACAACAACAACATGAGTTTCAGTTTTGAAGCGCATCGCTTGTTCATTTTATTTCGGCGCCATTCTCCTTGGATAAATATTATTTAACTCTTGTTAAAAGTCGAATATAAAGGATTTGCAGACCTTAAAACTAACCGTAGCGGAAAGGGTTAATTCGTATTTCGTATATACAAAAAAGTACAAAAGATGGCGTCATTTTGACGAACACAGACAACTCGAATATCAGATCTTGGTAGCTGGATGGTGAGGTTTCTTTATGGCCATTAGAAGCAACTTGCCCGTGTAGTTGGGTTTCCATTTTCTCATTACGTATTTGCATCTTCATCTGGAGCTGCCTGAACTACACGGGTTGAATTAGGATTGGCTTTGGATCTTCTTTTCGTCAAGATAATGTACAGGAGTGACGCGAGGAAGAACAAGGTGGAGACAGCAGCTAGAAACCATCCTACTAAGGTGACTGTAGAGTCCGTAGATCCTGAAGAAGGGTTCTTACTGTCAGGACCGGCAGCTGTGCTCCGAAACGAACTCAACAAGCCTTCCTACGGGATTTTTCTGCACAGAGAAAAACAAAAGTTCGACGGATAAATTTGACCCCAAATCATTGCTCAATCTAAACAAGCTTAGCACCAATGTAAGGACATTTTCAGGGGCTTTCCTCTCGTACTAAACTTAATGCTATGGTGATTTTCAAAGCGAGGCTAGAGTTAAGGCCTCCTCACTTTCCCAAGATGGCGGTAGTGTTTGCCTATGACATATAGACAGACCGATTGCTACCAATGTTTACATGTGATCACGTGCCCTATAAAAAACGTTGGTATAGAAAAACACAGCTACACAGTAAAGATATGGGAAGACTCATACCGATGGATCACAATTGGCTGTATTTGCAATAAATAACACTTTTGACTAAAAACGGAGCCCTTTTTATAAAGTTGAATATGGTGACATTGATTTAAATGACATTTGCTGTTTGATGTTTCCAGTATTCTACTACAAAAGAGGTTTATGTTGAGAATATGGTTAGACTACGTAAATTACTGAGGTTTGAGCGAGCTCCTCACGCGCCGTGGATTTTGCGTTGTGCACGGCGTGAAGTTGGGCTGTGATAAGGGAGATCGCGAAGTTGTCCGACTCATAGCTGACAGCTACCCTTTCCAATCAAATATTTGAGGGTGAAAATAAAGGGAATTGCAGCTTCATAATGAGATTTTTGTTGTTGAAAATATTGGCAAGAAAATCATTAGAATGAGGGCATGTAAAACCACACTTTCCGTGCACAAACACATGACATCGTGTGAACATTCTCTTGGAATTTCCTATAAATTGGTGGAACTTTGTTTACCCATACTGGCATTGTTAAGCCATCGGTAAGGTCTCATATTATGACAAACTCCGAAATATTTTCAGTGATTTCCAGAATTGAGTCTTTATTGAGCCAAAAATGGCAACAGTAAATCCGACGTCTTCTTATACATAGCACGTTTATATGCAGTACGCCGTGTTTGTTTACATTTTACCCACTATGTCGCGTGAGGCACGGAGCGCAATCGGTCTATTGATTATGACCATGAAAACACCAGTTTTTAAGCACCAACACTGTAGCGCAGTGCGCAAGGTGATGGGACTGTCTCAGCAACTCGGATCATCCGGTCCGGGTTCGAATACCGTCTGTCTCTAATATAGATTCAAGGCTTTTTGCTGCCCCTGATGGGACAGTGTGATTGGGATCTGCCTTGCTTTCTCCCCTAAAGGGACAGGGCCCGCGTAGTGGCTAGGGTTCGAGGCAGGGGGGGATGTGCTCTGGGTCGGATGCAAGTCCTGAAGGGTTCTATATGGCAATGGGGAGGGGCCAGTGTGTGCCATTAACTGAACCGGCGCCTGAATGCCTGACACTTCCGGAGCGTAACCTTTTATATTTTTCCACCAGATTAAATAATTTGTATTACTACATTTCTTGACGTAGTTCGGGCACCCTCGGTAGTCAAGTTGGTAAGACACTGCTCTAGAATAGCAAGGGTCCTGGGTTCGAATCCCACCTAGGTAACATGGCTGTTATACTTTTTTGCACAGGACTCGGGAAAGTACTGAGTAAACAGTGCTAACACACATCGGTGTATGGGTAAAAAACAAATTTAATTTTCTTTATATATTTATTATTGTATGTTGTTATTATTTATCACGCACACTTAGGACTGGTATCTGATCTCAACTGGGTGTTCCAACATTTGTTGTGAGTCACTTAAAAAATTTGTTTCAATGAAGACGGGAATAAAACTGAGATTGGGAAAATCAAATTCTATCTATCTCTCTCGCAAGACGCGCTACAATTCTAGATTTGGTTTTCACCTAGACACACACACTTTCCTCCCCAATTAGTTCTGAATTTGCAGTGCGCCGTGTTTGTTTACATCCAATACCCACTATAGACGTAGGTCATGTGACGCAATCGGTCTGTTGTTAACTCTAAAAACTGACAGCCAGCCCCGTGTCTCTTCACTTCTTTAAAATTCTAAAAAACAGTTTACAATAGTTGAGGACTAAAATAACACATAATACATTAATACCAATCGTACATAATTATAGTCAACGGCGACTTCCAGCATTGATGCCCATTTATCTTGTCTTCAGTGTGTGCTTGGAAAAACAGGAATTCTTTAGAGAAATGGGGGGGGGGGGGGTGGGTACTTATGTACAAGAGGACAATAGTGTGCTGGTAAAATCGGGAACAATGGGGATTGGTTGGGGGGGGGGGGTACCCTCTGCCCCTATATGGGGCATGTCATGCTTTCCATAAATGAGATCACTTGGACGGGTACCCTGTATACTATTGCCTACAATCATTGGGTGCGTTCGTTTAGCTTCCCTGGGTCGACCCCGGTGTTTCGTGTGTTTTTTCCGGGACGAACGTGGGTAATTATCTGCACACGTTCGCCCTGGGAAAAAAAAACCGCCACACACCGGGGTCGACCCAGGGAAGCTAAACGAACGCACCCATAGAATTGCCATAATGTTTTCCATTGTGACATTACACTTGGTTTAATTACACTGGAAACTATATTGGCAATTGTCCAAGACCAGTCCCCTCACTCGGTGTACCTCAACATAAACATAAAATAACAAACCTTTAAAAATGTGAGCTCAATTGGTCGTCGAAGTTGCGAGATAATAATGAAAGAAGAAAAGAAACACCCTTGTCACACGAAGTTGTCTGCTTTCAGATGCTTGATTTCGAGATTTTTATATCAAAATCTGAGGTATTGAATTCTATTTGTGCAAAATTACTTCTTTTTCGAAAAATACGTTGCTTCAGAGGGGCCGTTTCTCACAATGGTTGATACTCAATCAACCTCTCCCTATTACTCGTTACAAAGTAAGGTGTAATGTTAGTATTTATTTTGAGTAATTACCAAAAGTGTCCACTGCCTTTAAGGTCCGCTTAGATCGATTCAACTAGCTCTTTGTTAAATCTGTCGATGGGAAATTGACAGTATTTGATTTGTTTAGGATACATCAACAAACCCTTTTACTTAGTCATTTGTTTCAAGTAAGTCATCAATTTCTGACGCAAACTTCCGCACGTTCAAGGTGCACTTAGCAAATGAATCTTAACGTGAAAACAAACACAGAAATCGATAAAGCGTAATTAAGGTCACTTTATGATTACCGGACTAGATACGTTTGTATGTCCACTGTGCGTGACTTTCATCTGAACAAATACATTAACGGCTGTTTGCCAAGTTGAGTGATGCTGCTAAAATAACCCAAAACAAGATGTTATGCAAGAAGCCTATATGAGAGTGTTCTTGTAACAATGTTTCAGCGACCCACAGGGATATGTACATCTGTCTTCGGAATGGTAGAAGCTCTGGAATTGCCATCCGGATTGCTAACTCATAAAACAATACATTGGCATTTAGGATCTGATCCATTGTAATGTTTTAACTTAAAAGTGTGAATGCGGACTGTGGTTGGTTTTCTATATCACTAGTGTATGTCTATTTTGCTGGATAAGTTCTTCTGAAAGCGTACGTTGTTAGATATTACTGCCCTAAAGTATGATATTAACTTCTCAAGACATGCTGTTGTGGTGACACTACAACTCTCTGAATTGTTTCGAACATTTCGAATAACACATCTCAACACAAGCTCCAACAGAAAAGGTGGCAGCGAAGCTTTACTTTCTTGATGCATGTATAATTTGGTACTGGTCATCCACTTTTAGACAGCTGTGTACAACCTATTCTTCAGGAGACGGTTTTGTTCGACCAAGATGGACATGACTGACACTTTTATGTTTACAATTTTGGGTTGATTAAGCTTGCCAACGGTGCGACAAGCAAATTGTCACCAACGGTGTAAACCTATGCGTACCTCTTGACAAAAGCTAAAGGGAGAAGACGGGTGGAAATTGCAATGGAAGGTGCTGATGTACAAACTAAACACGACAGCGATGAGGACAACTTTCCGAGACTAACATCAAACCAAAACAACATGGAGGTTATTTCGTTGGATGATGATGAAGAAACCAACAAGGCTAATAACAGTGACGTTCCTCTGGCCGATAACTTGAAACGCATCGTGGAAAACAGAAGTCCAATCATTCGCCATTCGATCACCAAGAACGCGTTTGTGGAGAAACTACCGAAAGGAGATCACAGCACAGATTCTCCCGACTCCGAGGATGTAGAGGCGAAAGGAATGGGAGGAAGAGCCGAGTTTAACGGCGAGAGGAAACGAGGCCGCGCGGTGCAGGAGGCAGCAACGGCTAACCGCTTTAATAGGTTCATCATGATGTGGTCGTCCACAGTATCAGATGCTGTCGGTGTTCCAGGCTTGAAATATGTCGTCAGTAATCAGGATGGTATCATTCGAAGGTAAGTCATGGTCATTTTACTAACGGGTTTTATTTTAATGAAAGCTTTGAGCACCATGCTCTGTTTTCACTGAGTGTGCAATTATTACATATCATGTTAAATATGTATATGATTGTATGGAAATAAATGTTGATTAATTGATTGATGTGGCACTCAAGAAAAGGAAAGGGAACAACATTAATAGCACGGGTCAGAATTGCTGCGGATCTTGGATTTATAGCGATAAGCTGACCCGAAACAGAGGTATTCCAAAGTCGGATTTTACTATTTTTTACCCTGTTTTGGGTCACATATTGCTGGTCATTTTGAACCAGAAGATAGTCAAGGACCTACGGCCTTCTTGGTTAGAACTGGTATTGTCACGTTACAGTCCAAATGACTATTCAAACAACTCAGTTCGCCCATGGGATCGAGCCGATTAGATGTTTTGCCCAAAGCTCAAACCATTGTGAAACCACGGCACCTGTTTTGGTTACAAATTAATTTGATGATAAGGACACTGGACACTATTTTGTAAGTGTCAAAGACCAGTCTACAAAGTTGGTGTATCTAAACATAATATGCATACAGTATGAAAACCTGTGAAAATTGAGCTCAATCGGTTGTGAAAGTTGCGAGTTTTTAATGAAAGAAAACAAAAACACCCGTGTCGCACCATGGTCACACAGATGCTTGATTTCGAGACCTCAAATTCTGAATCTTGGGTCTCGAACTTCATTGAAAACTACCTCTTTCTCGAAAACTTCGTCACTTCAGAGGGAGCTGTTTCTCACAACGTGTTATACTATCGACCTCTACCCATTGCTCTTCAATGCTAATAGTTGTTTTGAGTAATTACCCCATAGTATCCACTGCCTTTAAACACAAAATATGTTTTTGTTAAGGCTATTATGGTTTATTGCCATCGTGGGAGGATTGGTTGCAGCCGGAAACCAGATATGGGAAAGAGCGACCGTCCTTCTCGGTAGTCCAAAGACGGTCGACTTACGGGTTGTTTACGTCGATAAGTTAGTATTCCCCGCCGTTACTATCTGCAATTACAACACGTTCAGGTAAGATAAAAACACTTCACTTATAAAAAAAAAAATAATAATAATAAATTTGAATAAACCTTTATGCAAGTGACGTCATTTAAGATTGTTGCCCTCGGCTAGAGGTCAGTAATATATTATGGTGTCTCGTTATTGAGGATTAGCTGCACGTTACGCAAGCAAATACGTGAACGTGAACGTCGCAAAAATGTGTTGTTAAATTCTCACGTTTTTAGCATACGTGAAGTAACCATTTCAAGTCCGTAAAGTAGGTGCAGACGTCATTCGTGTGTTCAAAATGTACGTGTTTTTGTTCCATTGTTGGTGACGTCGGTGCTTTAATAATTACATTCATATTTTTAAGACTGGACACTATATTAGTAATTGTCAAAGACTAGCCTTCACAGTTTGTGTATCTCAACATAATTATGCAAAAGTACAAACCTGTGAAAATTTGAGCTCAATCGGTCGGCGAAACTGCGAGATAATAATGAAATGTCACACGAAACTGTGTGCTTACAGATGCTTGATTTCTAAACCTCACATTCTGAATCTGAGGTCTCGAAATCAAACTCATGGAAAATTACTTCTTTCTCGAAAACTTCATTACCTCAGAGGGAGCCATTGCCACAATGTTTTATACTACCAACCTCTCCCCATTACATGTTACAAAGAAAGGTTTTGTGCTATAATCATTAATTTGAGTAATTATCAATATTGTCCAATGCTTTTAAGCAGCTAACTTATAGTCCCCTTCTATCTTTCAAAGTTTACTTAAACTATACGAATACCTCTTGTGAAAACTCGGGACCTGATCTGACACTTATCACGGAGCAAGTTCGGTGAGCGACTAGACTAGTCAAGTCTAGTCACCACCCATACTTGCTCATGGATGTCAAATGGGAGACGTTGATCGGTAGGTGGCAGCAGACTTATCATAAATGTATAGGGTGCGTTCGTTTAGCTTCCCTGGGTCGACCCCGACGTGTGGCGGTTTTTTTTTCCAGGACGAACGTGTGCAGATAATTACCCACGTTCGTCCTAGACAAAAAAAACTGCCACGCATCGGGGTAGACCCAGGGGAGCTAAGCGAACGCACCCATTATTCGTTACGCATGCGCACATTGTCGACTTGACAACTTGAGTGTGCTCCCACCTAGCGTCCTCAAAGTTCCCCGTTGGAATCGGGATTCATTGACGTGAAAATGTACGGCGTTAACTAGTAATTTACATTAAAGGAACATTACAGAATTGGTTTTGCTAGCCAAAAAGTTGCTAGCAGTGTAAGCACTTTATGTAATCCATATACACAAACTGACAAACATGTAGAAAGTGGGAGAGTCATGAGAGAGTAGTAAAAACAACGATTTCAAATTTTGCACTGCAGCGAGGCCAAAACAAAAATTTTATAAAATGCTCACTGGGCGATAAACTCCAAACGCGAAATTAGATTATTTATTTCTCATTAAATATGACATTTCAGACAGAAATATTCCAACGGATGTGTTTAACTATCATCATCATTAGACCGTGTAAGTTTTATGTAAAACAGTGATCTTCACGATTTGTTTCTTTTCTTACCAATTCTGTAACGTTCCTTCAAGTATACGTTAATTTTATTTCCTCATATTGTCTTCCCAAAATAATTTCAGAAATGTCAACCTAACGAACCAATGTTTCGGCCAAATGTTGATAGACATCAACTTGGCGGGAGTACGTGGTGCAGCTGGTACGAATTTTACGAAATATCAACTGCAATGTGGATATATCAACGCAACAGCACTTTACCTAGACCTAGGGCATCACATGGAAGTAAATGAAATGTCCATACGGTAGGTTTAGTAGATTTATGTTGGCATTCAAATGTTACAGCTTTTTCATGACAAAATGACTTCCTTTCAATCTAACAGGCTTCATGTTAAAGCCATTGGACACTTCGGTAACAGTGCTGTCCAAGGCCCACACTTCAGTATCACAACTTCTATATAAAATAACAGACCACCTGTGAAAATTATAGTCTCAATCGGTCATCGGAGTCGGGAGAAAATTACGAAAAAACTTACCCTTGTATCCGCGCGTTCCGCCGTGCCATGACATGTGCTTAAAATAAATCCGTAATTCTCGATATCGAGAATTATTATTGTTTTAATGTTTTCTCAAAAAGTAAAGCATTTAAATGAATAATATTTCAAGAGAAGTCTTTCACCATTTATACCTTCTGTAAACCCTGTAAGTTATTTGTAAATCTGTGAACCTTTTTTTTTTGTTCCTGTACCGAAAGTTTCTAATGGCTTTAACAAGCAAAGTTTGGAAATTTTATTAGCGGGCGTTCACTTCTTAGCAACACCCATTACAAAGTTGATTAAAATTTTACTTTGGGGGAACTGGTGGGTACCGATGGAATGTTCTGTTCGTTAAAACCCCATTTCCTACTATGTTTCACGTATGTATTTATTCAGGGGCTCCTGGAATGGTGAGGAAATTACACCACTTCATTTCACTACCACCATAACGGACTTCGGCGTCTGCCACACGTTTAACGGAAGACAAGTCGGCCAAGAGGTACGACACGTGAAAGTTGGTGGTAAGTTTTTACTCAATACCTCATTAGTTAAAGTAAGCAACAGAACAAAAATCACAAAAGCTATACGGAAACGTTAAGTATCGGAATCAATGTAAGACATAATTCTGGCAAACAAACACATTTCTTCCCAACAAAAAATGAAGCGATAAAGGGGGCGGTCGAATTGTGCGTCATGTGTATCCGGAGGTTTGCTTAACAGGAATAGCATTAAAGACCCTGCAAAACTGTTTCTACTGAAATATTCCTCTTCATCAGAGGCAATTAACGGTATTGGTGTTGATTATAAACTGTTTCCATCACAATAACTTCAAATTATCAGTTAAAGGCAGTGGACACTATTGGTTATTACTCAAAATGATTAATAACATAAAACCTTTATTGGTGACGAGTAATGGGGAGAGGTTGATGGTATAAAACATTGTGAGAAACGGCTCCCTCTAAAGTGCCATAGTTTTCGAGAAAAAAAAAGTAATTTTCCACAAATTTGATTTCGAGACCTCAGATTTAGAACTTGAGGTATCGAAATCAACCATCTTAACGCACACAACTTCGTGTGACAAGGTTTTTTCTTCTTTTATTATTTTGCAAGTTAGGTGACCGTTTCAGCTCAAATTTTCACAGGTTCGATATTGTATGCATATGTTGAGATACACCAATTGTGAAGGCTAGTCTTTGACAATTACCAATCAGTGTCCAGGTCTTTAAGGCATTGGACACTATTGGTAATGTTGTCAAACCAGGGCCAAATTTCATGGCTCTGCTTACCGCCGAATTCTGAGCTTACGATCACGATTCCCCGCTTACGTGCAAGCGCCGAATCTCTGCGCTAGCCTTGTGAGCGTATAATGCCTATAAACGTAGAGTACGCACGCGCAGACGCCAAAATTCGCCGCTAACCCGTGAAATACGCTTGTCGTAAGCACGGAATTGTCGTAAGCACGGAATTCTCGTAAGCGCCGATTCTGGGCTTATGGTAAGCAGAGCCATTAAATTATGCCCAGTATTCTCACTTGGTGCACGTAAACATACATGAGATAACGAACCTGTAATAAAAAATAAAAAATAAACACAATTTTGTCATTACCCTGTGTGCTTTCCGCATAATACAATTATTCAGCTGAAGTATGTCATTATTTAAGTGAGACATTCTCTCTTTCACAAACAAACTACGTTACTTAAGAGGGAGCAATATCCGATACTATCAAAAGCTCGTCATTGCTCGTTACCAATTAACTTGCTATGTTAACACTTATTTTGAGTAACTACCACACTGTATTTTTGTATTTTATTTATTTATTTATTTATTTGTTTTGATGATTTTTCCCCATCAAGGGAACTCGGCAAACTCCAACAAATGGATTAAACACCATACAGGCAACAACCAATTAGTCCTCATTCATTAATACCTAAGACAGTTTATCCATTCTGATTGGTCGAGAGGGCATCACGAGGTTTTGTTTGAACGGATGATATAACACCAGTGTGACCCTCTATAATACTTAAAAGAGTCGTAAAGGATAGAGGCTAACGGCAAGTTGTTTCTTTACACTCGGTGCGCCATTTAATTTCCTAAAACAGACGAAGACAAAATACATGTTGTCAGGTCTTCGCTGGAATCATTATGAGGGTGGCGGAAGCGCGCGAAATTGAAATGCTTCTCAAGAGAGGGCGCTTCTCTTGAATAATTAAATGGTACATAACAAGTGCAATAAAAATAACAGTGGGGGTACAATTTCTATGACCGTCACACCAGTAAAAAGTGTTATAACATGGGCGTGACATGCGAGCTTGCACCTAGGCTAACAAGACAGTTTCTTCATTCTTATTGGTCGAGAGCAACGGCTGAAACAGTTGTGCAACATCACGCGATACGCGCGACGCCCACAGCATTCCCTTATAAGGAGTTGTTTACGTGATCGAGGGCGGCGGAGGGCCTTACCATTTCATAGCTGGAGGGGTGTTGTGTTGTGTTGAAAGAAATCATTGAATAATTACAATTATTGCATTTATTTTACTTCTTGACCTAAAGTGTTGATGAGTTTTGACCGAAAAGTATTTATGAATGGGAATCAAAGTGTGTTAAATCGGTTTTCAACTAGTGGTTTAAACCCGCCGAGGCCTGGTTCTTGAAAATTTACCTCGACTTCGTCTCGATAAAATTATCAGGAACCATGCCTCGTTGGGATTAAACCACTAGTTGAAAATCTCTTCACCACTATTGATTTCCTTATTCAAACATTGGCTTAACGTCTATGAATATAAATTGCACAAATCATGAAATTGTGGTTCTGTAACCAGTCTTTGTGAAATCATTCGAGCCCAGCACAACCTTTTGATTGCAAGTCCTTCAGTCTTACCACTTCACCAATTGACCAAGTCTGGTTCCCAGACCCCAAAATCTCCGACTAGGCTCTGTCGAATTTAGGGTCCGGTATCACCCAAAATCACGTGACCAAAAAGGAGGAATTCCTCTTCTTTCGAAGTTATCCGAAATGTTCTGAACGTTGTGTCGTCACCATTCGGACAGTATCGTTGATGTTCGGTACGGACTCGTAATGTCAGTCATGTCGGCCGTAGATCCAGGAGTTTTTATGTCAGTTACTGCCAATGCAGGAGTTGTGCATAAATAAAGCGTTTGCAAAGCGATGCGACAAGTTCAAAATAATATAAACCTGGGAAATCGCTCCGGGATCTGGTAAGTTTTTGTCCTTTTGGGGCAAAATCTGGTGACTAGCTGTCGAAATTATATGTTTTGAACCAGATTGTCATTAATTGACGATCAAATCGTAACCCTCCGGCCTGGCGGCCGTTGGGAGGAGGGTTACGTTATCGCAACTAGTAGTACGTGCAGACATGGTTTCCCTGGAGATGACCCCCGACCCTGACAAGTTGCGTCATGCTCTATTTTTAACCGTGGGTGATGCCTGACCTAAGATTTTTAACAAGAGACGTCAAGGAATCTTTCGTCAGGGAACCAGACTACAATTTACCCATTTCACCTGACGTCATCACCAGAAAAATTATAAATGCGCCATACTGGTGGGCAATTTCACTGTGCGTTTTCATATATAACTCTATGCATAGAGTATGCTGTGCGTTGCGGTGAAGTGCGCGTTTTAGGCGATGCGGCGTTAATACACGTACACCTATTACTGCACACCAATATGGTAAGCGTGGCATCAGTCACCGCGTGTGATGCGCGTGCAAGGGGTCAATAGTGTGTGAAAATACTATTTTGTAATAATACAATATTGAAATGGACCAACACATTATTTTCAGGGAAATTGCATGGCTTCAGCCTTCTCTTTAATGTTCAACAAGAGCACTACTTCTTCTCCAAGAGAAACCGCGGGGCAGCTGGAGCAATGGTCGCCGTACATGACCAAGACGAAATACCACTGGTTGAGTCATCTGGAATCGCTGTATCGGCGGGAACCGAGGCAAGAATCGCCATACAAAGGAAAGAGGTAAGACGCCAAGCGTTTAAAGACAGTGGACACTATTGGTAATTGTCAAAGACTAGCCTTCTCACTTGGTGTATCTCAACATATGCATAAAATAACAAACCTGTGAAACTTTGAGCTCAATCGGTCATCGAACTTGCGAGATAATAATGACAGAAAAAACACTCTTGTCACTCGAAGTTATGTGCGCTTAGTTTCTCTAAAACTATGGCACTTCAGAGGGAGCCGTTTCTCACAATGTTTTATACCATCAACCTCTCCCCATTACTCGTCACCAAGTATTTTGAGTAATTACCAATAGTGTCCACTGCCTTTAACTAAATACGCGTAGGTGACCAGCGGCCGACTCCAACGCTATAATAATTATTATTCATAACTCGAGTTAGGACGAGTTGGCCCAACTCGTCTATATTAAATACATGGATCTCTCACTTATGTCAATAGTAATTGTTTCTTCCACAGACTCAAAATCTAGAGCCTCCACACCATCTGAGTGTCTGCGGGGCAATAGAACTGAAGTATTTCGACGCCTTCTCCAAGAATAAGTGTCAAATGGAATGTTTAATTGACCACATTATGGAAATATGTGGCTGTGTTGAACCATACATGGCAGGTAAGCAAGATCAAATACAACCTTGTGGAATTATGTATTTATAAAAACAGAACTGAATTCCACACTAAGAGTTAGGACTAGTCTTATCTCGAGTTAGGACGAGTTACCCTCGTCCTTACGACTATCCTTAAGTTTTTAATATCTCCTATAACTAGTACCAACTTGGGACTAGTCCTAACTCTTTTCAATATTCACCTCAGCTTTCAGCTCGTCTTTTGAAAATAATGTTTTACTCTAAGATCAGGATGTCAAAGATGTGTAGGTGTGCGCTCATAAAAGTCTTATACACCGTCTCCGATCAAATTGTTAGTTTATGTTTTTTTTTAGGATGCAATGTTTGTTGACGTTCACTTCAGCAAAGCACTCTCCCCCGTGTCATTCTCACTGGCCGGCTTCACCACAACACTATGACGTCCCACCTTTGACAAGGGGTCGCTATGCAGCTGGCTGTAACCATTACAACCTAACTGCACGGCACTATTTTCTAGCCTTTAGTTTTTTTCATTTTGTGACTTCTTGTCCTATAGAATTTGCCACCGGCAAGAGAGTATGTGGTGTGGTGGAAGTGTTTGAGTGCTCTGAACCCCACACAAGTAAGTAGCAATCATCAACATTTAACAGCGGCTACCGCATAATCTCAGTAAACTAACTATTACCCTTTTTTGGGCCAAACAGACATCGTAGATACCGATTTATAACCATTTTACGCTTAACATTTGCATTAATAAATAATTCAAGTCACAAATGCACCTCTCCGCGCAGCTTTTTCAGCCGTGGGTCAACAACGGCTTATTTATTATAATGACCCCTTGATGTCAGCGGCGATTTTCCCTTTTTGTTGGCAAACTGAGGGCGCTATTTTTCCACATCAAATAGCCGCCAATGACATCACGATTCCTTTGTTGCGCGGGCGTGTTTGACCTCACGTTTTTCAGAATTTTTGCTTGGGGTGTTTCGGGGAAAAAAGATGTTTTTACCATGTTTTAACTTGAGGTACGAGATTCGTAATATGTTTTTTCTATGATCGGGAATTTTTCTTTGATCGGAACTTATGATCGGACGTCTAATAAATTCCACCAGTGTATTTTTTGTTCTTTTATTGCTTTTGAAGAACTAGTATTTTGACGTGCACTTTTGCTCACAGTATCAAACTTTTGCAGAGGATATAGTAGTTCAGGCTGTGGGGTCGATAAATAATCTTCCTTTCTTAGTTTGCTTTCGTGCTAATTTGTGTTATTTATTTTGAACCAGTTTGTTTCAAAAGATGACGTGTTTTACTTGTTCGTTTGTTTGTTTGTTTGTTTGTTTGTTGTTGTTTTTCCCAGGAGGCTTCAGCGTTGGAGAAGAGTGTACATGTCCAATACCATGCAATGTGACTCAGTTTGTGCCTTACGTCTCAACTGCCAAATTCCCTTCTGATTTTTACGCCGGCAGGCTGGCGGTTTCTCATTTCGGCAGCAACAAAGCGACGAGTTATTTTGGGTAAGGTATTTCATAAAACAACTTTTTTTCCCAAACTCAAAGTCAGAATGTTGCATCATGTTTATACATCAAAGATAAACCCTTCCTCACGTTATTTCTCACAAGTTAATAGAAGCTTCCCCCCCCCCCCACCCAATCAATGCGAATGAACTTTCTTGAGGAATTCCATGCCAACATACATTTACTTACCATATACAAAGTGCACTCCCAGGTGAAAGGTTCCCCCGTTATGGGTCCGTTCGACCCGGAATGTGTGACCTGCGATGTGGGATTGACACTAAACACATTGATCCGGTTTATCGGTGACTTTGGCACGGACTCTGGTCAAACTTGTGCAATGCTTTATACTGTCAACCACTCCCCATTACTCGTTACCAAGTGGGGTTTTATACTGATAATTATGTTGAGTAATTACCAATAGTGTCTACTGCCTTTAACTATTAATATAGATTGTTACATTTTCCGTATTTATCTACAGAACTAACTTGGTACTGCTTGAAGTGTACTACGAGGACACAACGATCGAGCGGAGCACTCAGTATGAAACCTACTGTTTCTTTGGATTTCTTTGTAAGCTCTTTTATAATTTATTTGTAACATACTTTTCGTGATCATGGGTGTGCTAAGAGTAGGAAATGTTTGTAAACCACCCACTCAAGCAGATGGAGGTATTGTACTAGTAACACAATGGCAAACGCTTATGGAATCATAGGCCTTCTTCTAAAGCATTTGAACGAAATCCACAATGTTTCAAGACTATCCTTTAAAGACAGTGGACGCTATTGGTAATTGTCAAAGACCAGTCTTCTCACTTGGTGTATCTCAACATGTGCATGAAATAACAAACCTGTACAGATTTGAGCTCAATTGGTCGTCGAAGTAACGAGATAATTAATAATGCAAGAAAAACACCCTTGTCACACGAAGTTGTGTGCGTTTAGATGGTTGATTTCGAGACCTCAAGTTCTAAACTTGAGGTCTCGAAATCAAATTCGTGGAACATTACTTATTTTTTTAAAAACTACGTCACTTCAGAGGGAGCCGTTTCTCACAATATTTTATACCATCAACCTCTCCCCATCACTTGTTACCAAGTGAGGTTTTATGCTGATAATTATTTAAAGTAATTATCAATAGTGTCTACTGCCTTTAAAGTGTTCCATTTCCCTTATGTATAGCATTCATGTTATACGTGAATTCTATAGAGCACTGGACACAATACTAAATATAATTGTTACCATAAAAACTAGCTTGGTAACGAGCGATGGAAAGCTGTTGCTAGTTATTATAACATTGTGAGAAAAGGCTCCCGGTGAAGTAACGCATTCTTTTAGAAAGAACTAATTTCCTTCTAAAATAATATTTGAATTGATTTCGAGACCTCAGCGGAGGTATCGAATTCAAAGATCTGAAAGCACACAACGTGTGCGGCTAGGGTGTTTTGTTCTTCCATTATTCTCTCGCAACTTTGACGACCAAACGAGTTCCACATTTCACATGATGTTTGATATTTTGTGCATGTCGAGATACACCAAGTGAGGGGACTGGTCTTTGACATTTGTTTACCAAAGGTGCCCATATCCAGTGCCGTTAATATGTGTATAATTGACAGGTTTAGTTTATCGGCTCGCGGTGCCTATAGTGCGTGATTCCTCAAACCAATGCATATTGATTACATTTTTGGAGCTGTTTGTTTATAATAAAACAAAACAAAAACAAAAAAAGTGAATCATTTTTTTAAGTTCTTTACTTCTGCTTTTACTAGGTGACTTTGGAGGTGCACTTGGCTTGTGGCTTGGAGGAAGTATCCTTACACTGTTGGAGATTGTGGAACATGTGTATTACACTATGTTTGTCAATAGTGATGTATCGACCTACACAAAATAACCGAGTGATCATCTACTTAACTGGGTTCGAACCCACAACCCTTTTGATTGCCTGGACTCTAATTCGACTAATCTTGTCCGGTGTAGGATGGTTGAAGTTGGTGAGAGGCATGAGACAGGAGATGTGCATCATATTAAAACAAAACAAAAATGTGTTGTGGTTAAATTCACAGTTGACTCTCCACGTGGGCGTCAATCCGTCTTGAACGATTTGGGGACGTAACATGTACGGTGTGGGGTCCGGGCGGCCCGCTTTAGGGCCCCGGTGATTTGTTTAGGCCTTGGATGCTCTCTGGTTCAATCTAGGTAGGCTGAGGGGTGATGTGCCCCCTTTTGGTAGACAGATATTGGAATTAAATGCCTAATGATGCACCTATTTTTGCTATCATGGTTATTGTACCTAAAAAAAAATCCCTATCATCACCAGCGTCTTCAAGGGTCGATCGATGCAGGAGATTTTATGGAAGGGGGAGGGTGGTGGGTTTGGCACATCTATTAAAGATGGACGTGGGGTCCAGGCCCGCCTAATGGCCCGGGATGTGTTTTCATATGTGCAATGTAAGTCCAATAAGAGGGGGGAAATGGGACAGAACACAAGCCTTTTAAAGTGTGAATTATTATCTTCAATGTGATGCAACATACTGCTCATGTTACACAGATTAAAACAAATTAAGCTTTTGAGCACACAGTCACACTTTAAATGCGTTTTGAACAAGCATAATAGCATCACCAACAGTGCACTATTTGCAAATTCTCCGAAAGTATCTAATCTGATGCTTTTAGCGTGGACGTTAAGTCAGATTGGGACGTTCAAGTCACCTGGAAGTGGTATTTTGTCAAAATAAAGCTTTTGTCACTAAAATATGTGTTTTGATGAGTGGAATATGAATACAAAATTAACTAAGGTTTACAAAAACTTAGTTTCCATGTTATTTACAAATTTGAAAAAAAGCCCGACCCGAGAGGGCGCTGTTCGTGACGTCAATCGAGGCACGATGATTCGCATGCAGTGCCAACACAGCATAGAGACGCTTGGCGCAAGCTAAAAACATGCCCTCAACGTTGAAACAATACCTGATTTTTGTCACGTTAGGCAACTGCTCCTTTAGGTTCGTTACATCTTTCAGGTACCTTCTATGACTTCTCCGCTAGGGCGTCATGTTTTAGAAAAGAACCTGTCTCTTCATGTCAAAATGTGTAGTGTATTCCGGATTCTCGAAGCACGACGGCTTAAAGTGTTTGCCGCACAGCGCTGGAAAAGACGTCGGACCGGACAACTTGGCAAACTGACACCATCTTTAGTTGTTTTGCTGCATCCAGCAGCAATACACCTGGTCGGCATTGCCGGAAAAAATGCAAGAAAAAGACGTTTTCAAAACGTACAAACTCACGACTAGGACTTGAATGTACTTGCACGTACGTGTGTTCGATGTTCGATCGAGGCAAAGTCTTCCTCGATTGACGTCACAAAAGGGGTAGGCGGAGTCACCCCACACAAGTTTATTTAATTTTTTAAACATATAAATCGTCAAAAACAATTCCTCAAAAAAAAATTATTTTATTGTTCAGGAACATATATATACTCTAATGTTTGAAGGAAAAAAAATATTTCCAGGTGCCTTTAACGCTTACCGTTTTGAACTCTCCTTTTAATGTCAACATTGCTGGCTCACACAGCAGGGAAGTCAGGGCTTACCTTAGGTGATCGTCATTTGTACAAGCCGCTCCAAATCTTTGGAAACAGTTTCCCCTCCTTGTATCAGACAGATCTTCTTCGCTTCATGTATTAAAATCAAAGTTAACCATTTGTTTTCACCAGTTTAATTCATCGTTGCTCTGTTTGTGTATTATTATTATCTCTGTTCTCTTGTATTCCTTATGCGCAGTAGAGTATATGTATAGGTCACTGCGCAATATAAATGTCCGTAAATAATTATTAGGGTCATTAAAATATATATATATATATATATAATAATAATAATAATATTCAATTGTTGATGGTGACAGATTTCAGCAAAGTTCGACAACCTTGACAACAGATTGTAGCTCACCTACAAAGTGCAGGTGAATATCACTTCCACAGTTGTCATACATGACAAATTGTGAGTGCCAATAATGATTGTTGAACACTGCAAGAGATAACCCCCGAAATACATCATACTACTCTCTCAAATCATTTGCAAAGAAATGTAAACAATACCTGAACCTTAGAGTTTATCGAACCTTCCTCGCAAAGCAGCTGACTTGTAGCCTACATTAGTTCAAGTGTTGTTGTTCTTGTTGTTGTTATTATTATTATTATAATTTTGTCACACTGTTTTATAGTTGTAGCAGATCTAGCCTAAAGGGTCTCTACTTTGGGCATTCTACGAACAAACATATTTGACCCGGATTCGAAGTTCCATGGGCTTGACTCTTTCCCGGTCCAGGCTGAACCGGAAACAGAATAAAACTGACTTTGTTAACTCGGATTCTGTGTCATTTTGCAACAACATTCCGTAACTAGGAGCAAGTTCGAGTGTGCACAATGTTTAACTAAAGGTTGACCATTTTGACTCGAACCCAGGCTGGTCGACCATTGGTTGACTACTGTGGTCGATCATTTGGAACCAGCCTCGAGCCCATGGTTTCTTCACTGGTCCCAACAGCATGTTCCATTCTAGCGTGTGTTAAGCGCAGTCGTTCGGGTGAGTACGTCACTGCGCATGTGCGTTGCTAGTCTGTGGTCGACCACTGGTGGACTAAATGTGCGCACTCGAACTTGCTCTAGATTGCTTTCCACCTGAACCTTAAAACTAAGTTTGTTGAACCTTGCTCGAGAAGAATATTTCAAGTGATTTGTTTTCAACAGTTTAATTAGGTCCAGCCCAGAGACTTTCTCCACGTTTGCCGGGGTCTAAAGTGTATGTTTGCAGGAACTTTCCAACAACTTGAAGAATACAAATCATTTGGAAGGCTTACTGGTGCAAGGCAGTCATCAGAGGCGTTTCAAAAAAGAAAGTTGGGAATGATGTTATATTGCCGCCTTTCAGTGCGCCCACACCCCCCTTGATTAATTGTTGTCTTTTAATTATTGTTTTTTGTTTATCACCTTATTTGTTCGATTGCTTTAATTATTTTGTATTTTGTATTATCAGTATTTTTATTTGTTTTAAGGGGTGGGGGTAGCAAAGAAGAAATCAGTAGTCAGACGTGAAGTACACTAACATATTGAATTGACATTAACACCAATGGCAACATACTTTGTTAAAATGCCGTTGGGGACGGGACATGTATGGATGTTTAGTTTTTGTTTTTAATTCCTACCCCGATAGCACAAGTAAGTAGTGAAAGACTCGAGTCATATTAAAGTCACCTGGAAGTGGTATTTTGTCAAAATAATGCCTTTGATCCTGTTTCAATGTTTGTGCATCCTCCATAAACCAGGATTAATCTTCAATGGAACCTTGACATGATTTATATACACATGGAGAGTTGGTTGTATTGGAAAAGTTTACCTAACAAGAATTTTCTATTTGCGCGGCCAAAACCAGTTAAATTTCCAAAAAGCACTCCTTGCGTCGCCGCGTCATTGCAATTGTTCACATGCACAGTACAGGTCAATATACAAAAAGCTCACACGTTTTCAGTTCTTAAAATAAGTAAACCAATGAACAAAGTGAACAAAAAACAACAACAGTACAACATTTTAAACAGTATCCTCAGAATCCACGCAGTAACTTCGTCTCTGACGAAATTTTGCATGAGAGTTGCGTGTATATAGATGACGATTGGTTAATTTTACTTTTCAGAGAAACAGTGAGCAGAAAGCCCTCTCCATTCAACCATCATAAGGTCATATGTTTTAAATATCAGTTTCGTTTTCTAACACTGTACAAATGTACACCATACACATCGTGCAATACAGGTGAGAACCTGGTCCAGCAATTAGACTAAAAATAAACATTGACGTCATACAACTTATCACAATGCACTGTGCCGTGTGTTTTGTGCCAACGTCACTGGCTGTACTTGTTGCATCAGCATCGCGCAACAGTATAATACGCACATCGCAAGCACTAGGGTGCTCAGAACATTGTAGACCCCCGGAGATCTGACAAAAGTGCGCTGAGCGTCACCCCCTATTTATAAATTAAAGGTATACACGTTGATCATTTACAAGATGGAGGTGTTCGGGTTTGATGTTACCGTCACGTTGATGCTGGTTGCAGGGCTGATCTCGATAGCTTTGGGGTGAGTTGAATTCAATCAAACTATCACCATCTTTGCTCTGTCATGTTATTTCTATAACCCCAAGGCCATGTCACTTCCATTCCGATTTCAACCGGCCAATAGACCTTTAAAATGTTTCCGTTTTCTGATCCAACTCATGAGGGGTATTACATAAATCTGCTATATTATAGCTATATTATTACAAATTCAAAATAAAGCAGATTAAGATGCCCGTCATTTACATGTACATTTATAAATAATTACATATTTATATTCTTTTTTAAACGAACTATTTTTACTTGTAAATGTACTTTTTCGGCCTGCTTTGCCGTCAGTGCAGTTAATAAATAAACCATAATAATAATTTGGATCAGGAAAAAACCGTTAATCAACTTCAAAGATATACAGTTGTAATGTCCCTCATAATAAAAAAAAAGAACATTAGTTTGTATTTACAACACATCGTTGTATAGTTATGGGTAAAACGATAAAACCAAAATGGATATTTTTGTATGTTTTTTAAATGTGTTACGAGTTATTTTTACCGCTCGAGGCTTTAAAACTTTGGCACGTTAACTTTATAGTCAGGTGCCCGGTCTAACGTGGAGGAATGTATGTCGCCTTTGAGCTGTGTGCCTCGTGTTTTAAACGTATGTTTGTGTTTGACCATTGCTTCATGTTTGACAGCACCTATGCAGCGACTTCTATGGGTGCGTTCGTTTAGCTTCCCTGGGTCAGCCCCGGTGTGTGGCGGTTTTGTTTTCCAGGACCAACGTGTGCAACTAATCACCCACGTTCGTCCTGGACAAAAAAACACCACACACCGGGGTCGACCCAGGGAAGCTAAACGAACGCATCCTATAATTCAGGTTCCACATCAAGCGTTTTTCAGATCAGTGAACCATGGGTGGACCCAATGCTTTAGAAAGGGTCAATGATTCTACCCTAATTTATTCCTCCATGATTCTACCATAGAGTAAGGACAGCCTTACTCTATGATACAAACATGGTTCCTGTGTAGTGCGCACTGTTTGTCCATAGCTTTATCGTCCTTGTTGTTTTATCATCCATTGGTACGTCGTCCCGTTATTGTGCATCATTACATCATAAATTAATATTCTTTATCCCCGATGCAAATTTAACATCTATTATATATCGTTGCGGTACCCGCTGCCAAAACATAGGATTCGAACTGCCTCTAGCTGCCGGACAACCTCGGTAGTCTAGTTGGTAAGACACTGCTCTAGAATTGCAAGGGTCGTGGGTTCGAATCCCACCCGAGTAACATGCCTGTGATATTTTTTCACAGGACTCGGGAAAGTACTGAGTATACAGTGCTAACACACATCGGTGTATGGGTAAAAACCAAAAATTAATATTCTTTATCCCCGATGCAAATTTAACATCTATTATATACATCATAAATACTCGTACAAACACAAAGTGAAGTAATTGTTTGCGATAGTCATGCTTGGCTGACTTATTTATTTACCTCCATGGGGAAACTATGTGTGTGCGTGCTAGCATGGAGGAAGAAGATAATGGTGAATGGTATAGCCATATACAAATTTGCTAGCAGGGTTCGTGGGTCAAGGTGGTGATTTTGTGTGGAAGGGGAGCGGGGTCACGTCAAGACCGCATGTTGTTTAATAGCGTTAATTATTTTTTTTAGTTTATTTCAGTTAGATATCTGGATTTGAAACTAAATCTGAAATCATGTAGTTTCTGCAAATCGCCTTGCTTGTTTAGATACTCGGTCATAAATCAATAGTAGTATTGTCTGTCTCCGAATGTTGGTCAATAATGCTTTATCTCAAAGTGATTGAGAGTGTTTTTTCAACCTTTGGTCCCTGGGTAATGTTAGACGGTGAACAAAAGCCATGAAGTTAAATTTATACCGGTATAAATGCTTTGTACCTTATTTTTGATCGTGTGTTGGGGCGTGTGTTTGTTTGTTTGTTTGTTTCGTTTGTCTGCTTGCTTGTTTTGTTGTTGTTGTCCATTGTTGCATTTTTTTCAGAGGGGAGGGGGGCGGGGGGCTTGGAGGGTGGTGGTGTGATGGTTGGGTCGTTTGGTTGGTGTGGGGAGGGTTTGTCAACTTTTACAGGGTATAACAAATGTACACCATTTTGGGTCACCAATATGAATTTTCGTGTGTTGCATGAAGTTCACTTTTTTGTTTAATGTTGATGTAATCGTTGTTCACTAATAGATATGATTGGTGGTGCCATCAGTACTTCCAGCGAAGAGGTATCGCTGTTGCTAGCGGTTACATACCTATCTTTGGAAACATTCTGGCGTGGCGTCATGTGAGTGTAATTAGTTCAGTTTCATATTATTTTACAAGTAAGTTTAGTGATTATATAGTCCAAAGGAAAAGTAAATTGTTTCCAATTTACGAGGTTAAAGATATAGGATTAGTAAAGATATAGCAATCTTGTGTAGTTTTATTAAACAAGCGCAATGATTGTGAAGATTATACTAGAATGATTTGTTGTATATAAATACTTCCTTCTTAAAGGGTGACATGTAGTCACTAATGAAGAGTGTTTATAAAAATAAAATAAAAACACTAACAAAGGGTGTTTCAGGTGCAGGAAATTGTGCATATTATTTTGTTGACTATTTTCTCCTGACACGAACAAGGGATTAATCCCAGGTTTTCATGTTTGTAATGTAATGGTTGATCACACACACACACACAACTTGCAACGATTTGGTCAGGTCTTACAATCGTGTAGAACACATTAGAGGTAAAAACATTACCTGAAATGTCAACAATTGATATGGTGCATATTAAATTTACCCCCCCCCCCTCTCTCCCTCTCACCGGTCTGACCCAGATCCCGGGTCGGGTTGTGAAGGCCTGACCTATTTGTTGGTCAGACTGACCCGAAATTTTTTTAAACAGTGTAATGTAAGTATGGATCACTGTAGGGCCAGTTTGACAAGCAATTATTATGCCCGAACTTCAAAGAGCTGCTTGAACAGAAAATCCTGCTTAACAATTGTCTGCTTACCAGAAATGATAAGGAGTCAAACAGTGTACATTTGACATGGTATTTTGACTGGTATCCCTGTTCTGGTAAGCATAATTTCATTATGACTAGCTAACTTGTGTGCCTATGAGCAGCTCTTTGAATTTGAGCCCTGGTCGTATTAACACATTTGAATTACGACCGACCTCCATACAAGCGCGCGATTGTACGTCTTCTTTACGTAAAATCGATCAAAAACGAGATCGAACAAAAGACCTGGAGATGTTCGCCCCTCATTATCGTATGAAGGCTTTAATTCACGGGGGGGGGGGGGGGGGTACACTACTTTACTTGTATGGGTCTGTTTACTTAAATGTTTAGTAAGATGTGGCCCTTGTCGTCGTTTTTGTCCGCGATTGTTAATGTTTGTTTGACGAGGTTATGTTTGAACACTTGGAGGGTTTAATTCACGGTGGGTTACACTACTTTAATTATATAGGTCTGTTTTAGATGTGTCCCTTGGCGTGAGTCATTTTTTCTACCCGATTTTTAATTGTGTTTGAGGATGTTATGTTTGAACACAATATCGGTGCTACAATTTCGAAATAGGTCCAGGCGTTTTACTTTTGGAGTTTAAACAAAGATTATCATTTGAACTGTACTTTCTTCAAACGGAAAACGTGCACATTAGGAAGTTGTGTTTCGTTGATGGGAGAGGGGAGGGCAATTGTTCTCGTCTGTTGCGATTAGTAAACGACTTTTATCGGATGTAGTAATGATTGACTGCGAGTTGATTAACAATTTCTCTCCAATACTTTATTTATCGAAACAGGGGATTCATGAGGTATTCACTGACTATGTTAAGAAACATGGAAAAGTCGTCGGGTATGTAAAAAAAAAATGATTTTTTTTTTTGTAAGACATGCATAAATAAAAATACAGTTTCCTTAAAGCTAGTGATGATTTATTATACCAGAACCAACGCTCCAAAATCCGGGTCACGTGAGCGTGATCCGTTTCTCGGTATAGTATTACCCAGAATCTGGATCAAATCCCATTTTTGCACCAGTTCCCGTGTTTATCTGACCCATGGGTCAGCCCCCTTTGGAGTATGGAATACTGGTCATTTCTGACCCTTGAGCTTAAAGGACAGTAGTTTGTTTGAGAAGAAAAAAAAAAGTCAAAAGCGACAATCATGTCCATTGCCAAATAAAAAGGTGATATACTAACTACAAGAGACAAAAACACAAAAATTATCCGATGGGATGGAACACAGTTCATGAGATTGTCAAGGGTTGGTTAAAAACCACCGATAAAATATATTTTTTAAACTTTGTAACAATTTTTTTTTTTTTTCAAATATAACAGCAGCAACAACAACGACACCAACTTGCATGTAAGATAATTTATGATGCAGGACTTCTAATAAACCCGACTTTTATCCACGTTATAGGATGTACGACTTCAGACGTCCGGTCCTAATCATCTCAGATGCACACATTCTTAAGAATGTGCTTGTCAAGAACTTCTCAAACTTCTACAACCGCAGAGTAAGCTTATTTGCTTTGTTTACATTTAAAACAATTATCTTTTTCTTTTAATTTTCATTTTCTTTTAAAGGGAAGGTACACGTTTGGTCCTTATACTCAAAAACCAAATATGAACTTAAAAACTGACTTGGTAACGAGCAGTGTAGAGCTGTTGGTAATAAAACAAATATTGTGGGAATAGCTAGAAGTATTTTATTCCCATTTGAAATCACACAAATTCGTCCAGCAACGGTGTTTTTTTCTTTCATCATTTTCTCAAAACTACGATGGGCCCAAATTTGCACAGGCTATGGTTATGATGGGATACACTAAGTGAGAACACATGGTCTTTGACAATAATCAAACGTGTTGAACGCATTTAATAATTCTTGCCTAAAACGAACTTTACAAATTTGTGTACCACACTTCGCAAACCGTTTGAGAATACTGGTCTTTGACAATTACCAAAGGTGTCCAGTGCCTTTAAAACCTTCAGACTAGGGTGCTAATAGGAAGACACCTGGTTTCCTTTGCGTCAATATCAACCTGCTGAGCTCAAACACTTTTTCGCTCTTCCCTACTTGTTGAAATTACCCTATCATTGATGATTTGCGAAGACTCAATGTCTTAAAGACACTGGACACTTTCGGTAAACAGTACTGTCCAAAGGCCCACACTTCGTGTATCACAACTGATATGAAAAATAACAAACATGTGAAAATGTAGGCTCAATCGGTCATCGGAGTCGGGAGAAAATAACGGGAAAACACACCCTTGTTTCCACACGTTTTGCCGTGTCATGACATGTGTTTAAAATAAATCCGTAATTCTCGACAACGAGAATTGATAATTGTTTTAATGTTTTCTCGAAAAGTAAGGCATTTCATGGAATAATATTTTAAGAGAAGTCTTTCACCATTACCTTCTGTAAACTGTGTAAGTTATTTGTAAGTGTACGTTGAATGGCTTTAAAGGAGATTACAGTTTCTGTCATTTCAACCTGACTGTTTTCTTTATTTTTAAAGATATTTCCCATAAACCCAAAGCCCCTAAGTCGCGGTTTGACCATGCTTGAAAATGAAGAGTGGAAGGAAGTTCGTAATGTCGTCACTCCGTCATTTAGTGCATCCAAGATGAGACTTGTAAGTGTGACTTTGTTTTAACAGGCTTTGTGTACCTTTTTTTAATTTGTACCAACAGCTTGAACGGATATGTCCACACGGAAAGAGTATTTTGCAATTGGAATAAACAATCTGAGAAAATGTACCGTCAGTAACGCGTTTCATTGCTACTGAAATAGTCTATATAATAATGTGACATTTGAAATTATATGACACAAAAATAAGTAAACAATTCAAGCAGTGAATTAAAAACTTAGGATACCAATATTTTGGAAGTTAATTTGAACTTGGAGTACTGTGAAACCTAAACTTATTGTATTTATTTTATTTATATTATTTTCATTATTCGGACAAAAACAAAACAAAACAATAACACAAGCACAGGCCGTCCAGGGAAGGGCAAAAGTAAAAATAACTGTCATAAAAAAAGATGCGCCTCCCAGACCTAGCTCATAAAAGCAAGTAAATACATGTACACACAAACAAAAAGTCCTTAATAAATGAATCTCCACTTTTTTACTCATGTTTTTAAATCCCTGACAATTACGAACTTCAAACAATATTGGATATGAGGACATCTCACTGTACTGCTCTTTAGTTGCAAAATGTAGGTTTGTGATTATTATTTGTGTCTCTATCTCAGTTTGTAAAAATAACTGATCAAGTTTCATAGTTGTACGAGGGCCAGTGTTTAAACTTTCGCTCCATAATTGTTTTGTCTTAAATATTTACCATGTCTTTCATGCTTTGTATAAACACCGAGGTTTTTCAGTACGATCTACACGGTACTTTCCGCAAAAACAGATATATTCGTTATCGGCGAGGCAAATTGAACTTCTATTATGTTTTGTTTTGTTGTTTTTTTTTCTTTTCTTTTTTAGATGTCAGTCACTATCAACGAAATTTGTGATACACTGGTGGCTAATATCGGCAAGTCCCAGGAAGACGGCAAAGTTGGGGACTATAGAAAGTAAGTGTTGCGCTTATAAGAAGTGAAAAGAAAAATGAATCTTGAATACTGAGTTGCTATACTCTCCTAAAAGCATTGCTGCTGTGCTAAAGAGGGTGTGTTGCCAACGTGCGCGCTGTGACTGTGCTGTCGACATGGTGCTCATCTGATAATGTTATTGTTAACTTGTCCTGAGTGAGATTGTGAGCTCCACCCGTCGTAAAGTTTGTGGTGTTTCTCTCCGGAAGCATTGCAGATCAGGTTGCAGTGACTGCATTCACTGGGCAGGTAGACTGTTCCATATAGAAAGGTTTGCGGTAACACCATGTAATGACTATCTCTAATGAATTGGGGTAGTTCTGGAAAGAACCGTTGGTTTCAACTCGACGTTTCGATCAGTATGCTCTGGAAAAAAAAAAAGAAAAAAAAAAAAAAGACTGTTCCAATTGTCGGAGTTGACCCACAGTGGTATTGCAAGCGGCGGTAAAAAATGTGTGTTTGTTTCAATTTGATAATGGCACTGAATCTGAGTATGACAACTCGTCACTATCTCTGACCCGATATCTAGTCTGCCTGACCCAGATACAGGGTCAATCTCACCTTAATCGATGTCAAGTTTGACTCGGAACTTTTAGGGTGCGCGGCGTTAAATTATTCAAATGAAATTCAAAGTCTGTATTGCATGTCTAAGAGGCATTTGACACTTTTGGTGATTACTCAAGATAATTGTTAGCATACAATCTCACTTGGTAACGAGCGATAGAGAGCAGGACTGCTTTTGATGGTAAAACAAAACACGTTGTGAGAAACGGTTCCCTCAACGTAGCTTTTGAGGAAGAGGTCATAGCTCAAAATGTCAAAATGATTCGGGCCTGCATGAAGCCTTTTACTCATCTAACAGAAAAGCTCAACACAATTTGGAAACGAGTATGTTTTTTCTTTATTGTTATATTGCAACTTCGATGACTTATTGAGTCGAAATGTTCACAATATTGTGATTGTATGCACGTTGGGATACACCAAGTGTGTATACTGGTGAAAACAGTACTACGAATGGTGTCCAGTGCCTTAAATGAACACTCGTCATTCCACACCCTTTCTTCTGGCAATTAACAAAGTCATGTGTTGTTCTTACATAATACTAGGCTGTACGGTGCTTTTACAATGGACGCCATCGCTAGGTGTGGATTCGGTTTGAACGTAGACGCTCAGCAGAATCAAGACGACCCGTTTGTGAAGCACGCAAAGAAAGCGTTTGATTTCAGCCTGTTCAATCCGGCATTCATGATTGCCTGTGAGTATTATACTGCTCGTAGTTCTATAATATCATTATTCCCACTTCTTTTAAACATCCTTATGGAAAATTTAACTCTCAGCCGTAACCCGGTTTATATACGTACGGCAAATACGACATTTTGTACGATTTTTGACGACCAGATTTGGTAACGAGTAACTCACATTATTTGATATGTGTTGAACTCACGCGAAACATTCGCAGTGGTGAAAACAGGGTTATGGTGTCGAATTCTTATATCGCATTTGCATACGCATGAATTCAACCAACTGCATTAACTAGAAGTTTTAAATGGGCAAAGGTGGGAAAACATAGTGAACAAAGTTCGGGAAAAAAATAATTGTTGAACGAATACATTTTTCGTTCGAACGAACACTATTATTGTTCTTCTCAAACAAAAATGTTGTTCCGGTCTTTATTTTCTCTCTCGCCTTTGAGAAGCTCCTTACACATCTCCTTCAAACCCTTCTCGGAAGTCCTCACTGGACCAATCATAACACAGATGAGCAACTAACGTCACAGCACGCTATGTTAATGGAATCACTGTATCCAGTGGAAGACCAGTGACTCTCTTTATCTAAATACAGGGGACCAGTCTACTCTGAATCCGGTGTCGTTTCAAAAGAGGGCGCTATCAGAAGTAGTTTGTACGCAGTTCGTTGTATGATGGGGCGGACAGAATCTCCTGCCACCACACACCGGCTGAACTTCATAAACCAACCCTTGGAGCTATGGCAGTGAAGGAAATACATTTTTTCAACAAACTTTTGTTCAACAAACTCTTGAAACCGCGCTCATTTTAATGTAATGGTACATCTTTGTTTTGTTATTTCAGCTGCCTTCCCATCCACGGGGCCGCTACTGACTTATTTCAATTTCGGTACCTTCGATGTAGAAAGTGTGAAATTTTTTACTGGCGTGACTGACGCCGCTTGTAAATTGCGCAAGGAGGAAAACGCTGGCGCCTCAAAGGTAAAACTGATTTGGAATTGTAACTTGAAGTTAGTGAATTTTGTAGAATATACTCCTCTACATTCCAGGGTCAGAACTATCAAAGGGGTCCAGCCGCCGATTGCACACACCTTTTTTATACTTAATCTTGGACTAATCTTATGACTTAGGACGAGTTCAGTTCCGTTATCGTAGACGTCATGACGCATTGGACGGGTTTCCTCGTCCTTACTCAAGATAGGATTAATCATAGATTATCTTAGCTCTTATAAGAGTGAACTTACCCTCAAAATAATATGTATTCTTTTGAGCAATAGTGAGCAACTTCTTTTGTGTTTTCAATGGAAAATTTTCGCAGTTGCCAGTTGCGTCTTCTGTGCAATTAACTATAACAATTCGTGATGTGTATGTGAATAAAGAACATAGATATGCTCCAGTTGATGATGAATGCGCACACCGATGCCGAGCATGAAGACAAGGGTACGGGCAAACGTCAACCTCTGTCAACTGATGACGTCACGGCACAGGTAATTTACATAATTCGCTTTTCGCTAGAGATAGTTGCCTAAATAATAAAGCACTCCACATAGTGTACACTCACAATGGAAAGTTACGTAATTATATCTCCGTAGTCATACCATTTTAGGAGAATTCTGTTTAAAGACAATGGACACTTTTGGCTATTGTCAAAGACCAGTCTTCTCACTTAGTGTATCTAAACATATGCATAAAATAACAAACCTTTGAAAATTGGAGCTCAATTGGTCGTCGAAGTTGCGAGATAAGAATGAAGTAAAAAACACCCTTGTCACACGAAGTTGTGTGCTTTCAGATGCTTGATTTCGAGACCTCAAATTCTAAACTTGAGGTCTCGAAATCAATTTCATGGAAAATGTTTTTGTTTTGTTTTGTGGAATAGGCTCCCTTATACATTATCAGAAACGGCAGTTCAGTTATCTCATTTAAACCACTCATTTAAGCTAAAACAAATTTCCAGCAGGCTTTATAACCATTCAATCGTGCCCTAATCGACTTAGGAACAAACTTTATTTTGGCGCTCTTTAAAAAACTTTTGATTGATGGACTGATTGATTGATTGGTATGGGAGACTTTCCAATGCTAGGTGGCAGCAGACTTATCCGGTAAATTTCCATAGATATTATCGTAAATACTCGGTACGCGCACAATAGACGTAGAATGGGGTGCATGCTGGTCTAGCTAGCTATCAAATTTGATCACTAGCTAGACCAGCTGCACCTCATTCGACGGTTTGCGCTTGCGCAATGGTGATTGCGAAAAGGTCTATTGTAATACGTAGTTCTGACCATGCGCTCAATTCTAAGAACAATGACTTTACCCGGTATTTGTCTGCTGCCACCTATCGTCCCAGAAAGTATCCTAATAGCAAATAGTAATATAAGTTGTAATACTTCCAGGCTATCTTATTCTTCCTGGCCGGGTATGAGACAACCAACACCCTGCTGTGCTTCGCATCATATCTGCTCGCTACCAACCAAGACATTCAGGAGAAAATTCTGGCCGAGATCGACAGCCACACTCCCACTAGGGACAACCTTGGCTATGACGTCATATCAAAGATGGAATACCTCGACATGGTGGTGAGCGAAACACTGCGCATGTACCCGCCAGCAAACATGTAAGATAGTTACACTCAAAAATAAATAGAGTTTGAGATTTCTTAAAGGCAGTGGACACTATTGGTAATTGTCAAAGAATAGCCTTCACAGTTGGTGTAACTCAACATATGCATAACATGACAAACCTGTAAAAAATTTAGCTCAATCGGTCATCGAACTTGCGAGATAATAATGAAAGAAAAAAAACACCCTTGTCACACAAAGTTGTGTACGTTTAGATGGTTGGTTTCGAGACCTCAAGTTTTAAACCTGAGGTCTCGAAATCAAATTCGTGGAAAATTTCTTCTTTCTCGAAAACTATGGCACTTCAGAGGGAGCCGTTTCTCACAATGTTTTATACCATCAACCTCTCCCCATTACTTGTCACCAAGAAAAGTTTTATGCTAATAAATATTTTGAGTAATTACCAATAGTGTCCACTGCCTTTAAGATGCTTTTTTTTTTTTTTTTTTTTTTTAAGATTGCTGTTTTGGTTTGCATTTTAATAACATATTCGTGAAAAAGAAGTTTCAAATTGTTGTTCTATTACATTCAATTCGATTCTAATTTTATGAAATCAAACAAAATTATGATATACCTGGCAAACCAGTTTATGGAAAGAAATCTTTTACTGGGAGATAATGACTCTCAAAAATAATGACCTACCATTTTCGTTATAGATTTGATCGCATGTGTAACGAGACCATAACCTATGAAGGACTGACTATCGAGAAGGGGTTGAATGTGTTCGTCAGTCTATGGACTCTTCACTATGATGAAGAGTATTGGACAAACCCAACCAAATTCGATCCAGAAAGGTAAACAGTTTATTTAATCAAGGTCAAGAGTGACCATGGGTAGATTTCGCAAGGAGATTAATAGGACTAGTTCTATGTTATTACAAGCCTTATTAAAGGCTGCAGTCCTAAACGTTAGGACCAAAACTGTTCTCAATTTATGTTTCTGTAAAATCCACCCGAGTGTATTTAGGTTAAACTCAACAAAGCATACCTTATTTATCTAAACAAGTTTAAGTGTTCAGCTCAAGATGTTCACGTTAATCTGTTCAAACTTTTGGTTCAACAGTCAACTTTATTGAAACCCTTCACGCAAACACGATCATGATGTGGAACCAGTCAATCCTGCCTCTTCTCACACCATATCTGGCGTTGCTGGTTTTAGAACAAAAAGCCAGTCAAACAGCTTTATCACACACTAACAACCTCTCTTCGGAACTCCTCTAATGCATATTTTCCTCCGTTTTACAATCTCGACCGTTTTGAGAGCAATACAACTTCCTATGGTTCTAGCTTCCCGGAGTAAATTTCATACTAACTGTCTTGTCGTCGTATTCTCTTGTGAGTTGCTGTTTTAAGCGAGGGTGCATAAACAACAATCAAGCTATAGAATGACGATGATGCTCTCATTCGAGGGGTTCACTTGTTTTTGCAAACAAAAATAACAAGTTACTTACTTAAATAATGCTGTCGGTATGCTGGTCTCAGACCGGTTGGGCAGTGGGTGGTTTTAGTGGAGGCAGAGTTCCCAAGTCGGGGATTGTGTGCTTTGAAAACGGTATACATGTACACCAACATCATGCAAAACAAAATGAAAACAAAACTTCACGACACCTATTTTCACCCCAAATTCAATTTCTACCTCATGCCGTTTTCTTGCTTATTTACCCACCAGGTTCAGTGCTGAGAATAAGGACTCCATCATTCCATGCTCCTACATGCCATTTGGCTTCGGACCCCGTAATTGCATTGGAATGCGCTTCGCTTTGTTGGAAGCCAAGATGGCGCTGGTGCGCGTGATGCAGCAGTATCGCTTTGATGTCTGCGCAGAGACAGAGGTAAATTATTGTTTGAAGGCACTGGTCATTATTGGTAATACTCAAACTAGTTGTTAGCTTAAATACTTACTTGTTAACAATCATTGGAGAGCTGTTTGTAGTGCAAAACATTGTGAAAAACGACTCCCTCTGGAGTTTGTAGTTTTTAAGAAATTACTTCTTTCTCGAAAACTAAGTCACTTCAGAGAGAGCCGTTTCTCAATATGTTTTTAATTACCAACCTCTTCATATTTACTCATTACCAAGTAAGTTGTTTGCTAATAATTATTTTGAGTAATAAACCAACAGTGTCCACTGCCTTTAAGTGCCTTGCTCAATGACACATTAAGAATGGTGGTGATTCGAACCTACACTCCAATGATCCAGCCACTCGAGTCGGATGCTTTAATTTGCTTGGCCATGACACACTGTAAAACATAATATTAATTTGTTTAACTCCTCAATATTAACCAATAAATCTATGCTTGTTTATCTTAAACAGATTCCACCCACTCTCGGTAAAATGGGATTCCTGGCTCCGAAGAAACTCAATCTTCGTTGCTCACCAAGGAAGTAAGTAGGATCTTCTGAGGAGCTTGAAGAAATAGAGCTGCTAAGCACAAACATATGCTCAGCATAAAATGGTTGCCTAGATAAAAACAGGATAACCCGACCGATGTTCTACGTGATTTTCAGGATGAGCAAACAACAGCTGAATACCAATAACATACAATATGCAACAAATGCAAATTTGTGTGGTAATCATGTTATAATCAAGGGAGAAGTTCCATGCTTAGCAAATTATCGTGCTTAGCAGCTCTATGAAATAAGCCCAGATCGATCCTTTAAAAGGAATGTGTGCCTTTATTTTTTTTTTGAATAAAACAAACCTTTGGAAACTCAATTTCAATATGTGATAGTGTTTTTTAGTTATCACCGATAATCTGGAGTGGTGTGTTTACACAAAGAAAAATCCGAAATTTGATTACACAATCTAAGAAACGTTTCTGGCAATATCGTTTTGTAATTAACATGGTTGCTTTGTTTTATTCTGATGTTTTTTTTAACCAGATTACTAACTTATTTTGGTTTCAGCCATGTGTAAGCACTGGACATATACCGAGCCCAGTAAACAAACGAATCACAGGCGTTATATTACTCTGGATTCGAACCCAAGACCCATATTTCGCATTACTTCGAAGTTTAATGGTTCTACAAATTCTATTGTACAATGGTTAATTACTCAATTTATAATGTTTTGATACTTTACTTTTTAAACTTTAGCAGTCGAGTTGTACAAACTTATTCAATTATTATTTTTATCAAAATTTGATATAACGTACTAATTATAAATATTTCAGTTTGATGTATCAACATTCTAACTTTTATTGGGTTGGTCTTTAAAAGTCACACAAAATCATCAACATGTTTTATGTTTTACTAAAGTTGTTAACGATAGACTTTCCTCCATTTTATATTGATGTTTCTTAAGTTTAGGTTATTTTTTGTTGTCTAACTAAAACATTGACATAAAAGCAACAACAAACTACTTAGTAACAATAGTCATTTTAAACTGGACACTATTGAAAGTTGTCAAAGACCAGTCTCCTCATTTGGTGTATCTCGTGATATGCATTAATAGCAAACCTGTGAAAGATTGAGCTCAATTGGTCGTCGAATTTGCGAGACAATAATGAAATAAAGAAAAACACCCTTGTCACACGAAGTTGTGTGCATTCAGATGCTTGATTTCGTGACCTCGAATTCTAATTTTAAGGTCTCCAAATTAAATTCGTGGAAAAGTACTTCCTTCTCGAAAACTACGTGATTTCAGAGGGAGCCAATTCTCACACAATTTGATACTATCAACCTCTACTCTTTGCTCGTTACATCGTAAGGTTTTATGATAACAATTATTTCGACTAATTACCAATAGTGTCCACTGCCTTTAATATTTAGTTCAGATAATTAAGTTGTTGAGTGTAGTATGTATTTTGCCAAGGAAGTCTATGTTCATAGACAGCTTGCACAGACGCCACATAATACGCAACAACGCCTAAATTGTTTAACAATTTTGATTCGCAATCTTACGTCAAGTTTAGTATACACCGCTGTACAGTTAGACACACTGATATAAATATTTTGGTTTTGATACATAATATAATGGAGCTATAGTGACACTAATACATTAACCTAGTATTTTTCATTTATATTCAAACAAAAACAAAAAAACACCCAAACAATCGAACACATAAACAAACAACATAAACAAACACCCCAACACCACAGGGACCACATTAAAGTGGCCCTATATGCTGTCCTTCGGACAAATTGATATTATTAAATGGCTAAAATGAGGAATCATTACAAAGAAAAGTTGTTTGGTGTGTTCTAGTCTTATTGTTTGTTGTTTGTTTTAAACGTTGGTTTTGTTTATGTCCACTTTGAATAGTCGCCAATCCAGGCCTATACTTTTGCACAAGTAAGCGCGGTCATAATAATTATTAATACTTCCTGCGAATGCGAACCAAATTTTTGTCTGCAACGGGGCAGTTGCAGTGATCAGGCAAACTAATCTATGGGTGTTTTATGTTTTTAACGATAGTTTCACACTAACACGATTGAGTGTTTTACTAATTATTTTCTGGCGACAGCTCGAAGTTTGATGCCGTCTTTAGGAGCTGAGAATGTAGTCTCGCAAAGATTGAGCGGAATCTGAAATTGACGAGAAAAGGCAACATAAATGTCTTGATGGTGGCACAAAAAAAATAAAAATTAGTGCGGGTGTGGCAGGTTCTGTCCACTGAACTTAAAATGTGTCGCCCTAACCGCCCTTTCCCTCTTCGTACGGCCAATTGAGACAGTTTGACCGTAAGCGCCCTCTTTTGAATCAACTGCAATTCAACCCATGTTTTAGCTTATGGGGGCTCAGACACACAGTCATTCCCAAACCTCCCCGCAACAATCGTCCTTATGGGGCATTATTTCGGTCTTTCGTTGTTCCTCGCACTTGACAGTTTCCAATAATTTGTTGTATTAAAGGCAGTGGAAACTATTGGTAATTGTCAAAGACTAGCCTTCACAGTTGGTGTATCTCAACATATGCATAAAATAACTAACCTGTGAAAAATTGAGCTCAATCGGTCATCGAAGTTGCGAGATAATAATGAAAGAAAAAAAATACCCTTGTCACACGAAGTTGTGTGCGTTTAGATGGTTGATTTCGAGACCTCAAGTTCTAAACTTGAGGTCTCGAAATCAAATTCGTGGAAAATTACTTCTTTCTCGAAAACTATGGCACTTCAGAGGGAGCCGTTTTTCACATTGTTTTACACCATCAACCTCTCCCCATTACTCGTTACCAAGAAATGTTTTATGCGGATAATTATCAATAGTGTCCACTGCCTTTAACATTTCCTTGAGGAGTATTCAGTGGTTGTTTCCTTTGACTCCATAAGATACCGACAATGAGCATACCCTGACATTCTCGGTTGGGTACCTCCTATAACAAAGCTTGTGGGGTATAACATTTTGTTTTTAAGTACCGGTTCAAATGCGGCTCCAGCAACCCCCTTCATAGATTTATCCTAGATGAGACCTAATGTTTACATTGTTGGATACTTTCATTTACTGCAATATAATAATAATATGTACCTTTGTTTCTGGACACACATCTAATCGGTAGTTCTGCAGTACACGCACCAGCGCCATCTTGGCTTCCAACAAGGCAAATCGCATACCAATGCAGTTACGCGGTCCGAAGCCGAACGGCACGTAGGTGCAAGCCTGGATTAAAGGTTTTCTCTCAGGACTGAATCTGTGTACACAACGATTTCAATTATTTGATACAGTGAAGATGTATGGGTGTTGTAAATCTTAGGTATAATTGAAAGCAACGGAGATATAATGTTGTGGGCTCAGTACACAGCGTGCTAATTCATGTGACTGGCTTCTGTCTAACACCCCGAAAACGATGGACAACACCAAGTTGGTACTCCTCAGTTGGTAGAGTACTGGGCCCAATTTCATTTAGCTGCTAAGCACAAAAATCTGCTCAGCATGACATTTTGGCCTTCATAAAAACAGGATTTCTTACAAAATGTCCACGTGATTTTCAGGATAAGCAAAGAACAGCTGAATATCAGTACAGGCAATAATTGTTGTTGGGTATCATGTTTTATTTTTTTCAAGGAAGAAATTTCATGTTAAGCAAATGTTTGTGCTTAGCAGCTCGATGAAATTGGGCCCTGGTTTCGTAGGAGATGCTGCCCCCTCGGCGGAGACCATGTCCCCCATAAGGAAACCGAGTACTAGATTGGGTACCTGTCTTTATCCGCGGATAAAGACAGGTCCCTGCTGTCAGATCCAGTGATTCCTGTGGAGATTTCACTGCTGTCACGTCCACAATAGAATTTGAATGCGTATCCCTGTGTGAAGTGATTGAGATCAAAGGTGAAAGTACACGCCGGTTTGGGGTAGGTCTCTGGCGTTATTCACGAGCCTTGAATTGTGAAGTCAGATGTTCAGGCTATTACTGCATACAAACATCTGTTAATAGAGCACCCTATTTTAAATCATCCGCCTTCAGACCAATCTTAGGGGACAAATTTCACTGTTACCTGCACGCAATCCGCAGGTCTGCGGTTCAAGTCCCGCACTTGACATTTTGTTTGCCTTCAACCAGACATTTCTTAAACATGTACACTGCCTTATAAGCAAAATGTCACATCCCCTTAAGCTGTTTCTTGAGCTGCCGTTTCCCAGGTCGTATCGTAAGCTTGTTGGGTGTGATTCCCGCCGAAAAACATTAACCAAATACTACGGATCATTAACAACATGAGAACATTATTTATTGAACCAAGATAGGATGCTGAAACAAACGTACCTCTCCGGATCAAACTTGTCTGGCTCCGGCCAATACTGCTCATCGCGGTGGATACCATAAACGTTCATAAACACATTCACTCCTTTCTCTATGGTCAGGCCATTGTAAGAAAACGTCTTGTTACAGATGCGTGCGAATCTATCAAAACAAAACTGGATGCAATTAATTCATGACACTACTGGCTAAGTAGAGAACAAGAGTGTATTATAGATTTCCAGACTACGGTGATGCGGCCAGTCTCTAGCCTTATCCACGTACACAAGCCAAGTGATGACATTTGGTGGTTCAAACAGAGGCAGCGGGTTACGGTGATATCGGCCGTTTGCACAAGTCCGTCAGTTCAGTTCTGTCCAGTCATGCCCGGGTAAAGTTGCCTACACGGAGTAGTTTCCGTCTCAATCAGGCAATACAAAAATCAAAAATTAATACTTATAAAGCCCACAAAACCATCAAAGTGCTCTTGGCGCTAAATACAAAAAAATAACATTATTCTTGTACAATAACTAGAATTTAATCGTAACAAGAAATCCAGCGAACACGTGGTAGAGAATACACAAAGCCAAACAAAAGACTCGACGCTCATCTGCAGAGAAGTCGAAAACAGATCGTAATCGCTCGTTTTGTAGATGTTTAAAGGCAGTGGACACTATTGGTAATTACTCAAAATAATGATAAGCATAAAACCTTTCTTGATTACGAGTAATGGGGAGAGGTTGATAGTATAAAACATTGTGAGAAACGGCTCCCTCTGAAGTGTCATAGGTTTTTAGAAAAGTAATTTTCCATGAATTTGATTTCGAGACCTCAGATTTAGAACTTGAGGTCTCGAAATCAACCATCTAAACGCACACAACTTCGTGTGACAAGGGTGTTTTTTCTTTCATTATTATCTCGCAAGTTCGATGACCGATTGAGCTCAAATGTTCACAGGTTTAATATTGTATGCATATTATGATGAGATACACCAACTGTGAAGGCTAGTCTTTGACATTTTACCAATAGTGTCCACTGCCTTTAAAGGCTCATCTACACATTAATGTGTGACTATAAAAGGAAATTATTGTGTGAGAAAAGAAAAGACAGATACAAAGTCAGACCCCTTCCCGAAGTATATAATGAACGTACATTGCTGCGGGTGGATAGACTCGCAGGGACTCGCATATTACCATATCTAGGTACGTCATCTTGTTAACTACGTCATAGCCTATGACGTCACGGCTTGGGGCTTTATCTTGGATCTCAGCATAGAGTTTATCTTGTACGTCTGGGTTGAGGGCGAGAAGGTACGAGGCAAAGCCGAGCAAGGAAATCGTTGTCTCATACCCTGCCAAGAAGAAGAGTAAGGCCTGAAACAAAAACATGAAATAAACGTTTCAAAATATTAAAGGGATATTTTGCCCCCAACAAATTTAACAATAATTATAATTTTTCATTTTTGTTTAATAAGTGAGTATTATGTGTTTACACTGTAAGCCGCCATATTGGTGTGCACAGACCTATTAAGTAGAAAGTTCTTTCTAACTGGAAATCCAGAGCCAATGAGACATGCTGCCTAAAATGGTATAGGCCATCTCAATCTGGACTGCCTGAGTACAGAACTAAATGGGTCTCACTCTTTTTCTCCCCCAAAAAATTGACAAGACATTACCAAAAATGTCGGTCTACTGGCTGCGCTGCAAACCGGTAGAGCATCGGAGAGTAAAGCACAAAATAATACGAGTTGATGGAGTACCAGAGAAGGGCTTCAAGATCCTTCTCATCAAATGATTAACAAAAACTCTCGGCCAAAAGTCATCCTCAGTAAAGTCGTATAACTGGTTTAAATTATGTTTGTTTGATAGTAGAGATCTATTGTTTGACCTGGGCTGTGACTTCGTTGTTTGTTAGCGCCCTCTTGCGTTTCATGTGGTGAACCCCGTTTCCAGCGACGTCATCTGTTAGTTCTGGAGCTTCGTTGTGTGCATTTAGCATCAATTGTAACATGTCAATATTCTGAAATGAAAATGAAACGAACCTTATTAAGGTCAGTTTCCAATTGTGTACGAGGAGAACACGCGGCAACACCAACCATGCAATGAGGATTTTACATGACAGATAAAGCTCGTTTGTGTACAAGTGAATGGGGATATCTTGAGACAAAATGCTATTAATGAGGGAATAAGGGTAGCGACTTATTCTTTCACGGCCGTAATAAAGTAAGAAACTATGTAAAACTTATCCGTTTCTACATGGTTTCCGACGTGTATGAGCTCTGTACCGTAATATGTACATGTTACTGTACATGTTACATGTACACGAGATCCGTGTGTTGCATGCCTATTTCCGACAGTTTCCGTTTCCGTTCGTGCGCATGCGCGTTGTATTGGTGCAACACGTTCTGGTTTTCCTTTCACACACAACGCGGCCACCTCACCGACAGCGCCTGTATCGCCCGTAACAAGAAACGTCTTGCATCAAGACTAGCGCAGAGTATCCGCTCACAACCGGTTATAAACACTGGTCATTGTCAAAGGTTGACCCCCCCCCATGTGACGCGCTCTCAACCAACAGGAATAGTGGAACTGTCTGAGGTATTTATGAATAGTACATAAAGAATACTTCAAAATGAATGCCTTATAGGTGCACCAGACATGATTGGTAATTTCATTCTGATTATAGACAGACGATTTTGAAAGTATGGATTGTTTGATCTGTTACTAGGTCCGGGTCCAAATTGGCGAGTACAGCTACTATCTTTCCGCGTCATCGTGCGTTTAGGTATATGACGTCCTTGACAACAGCCTTAGCAACAGCCGTAGCTGTTTATGCCGATGTGGATACGGCTTAATACATGATCTAGTCTCACTTTAGACTTGTCCAAGTCGCTTCCCTGTTCTTTGCGAAGTTTGCAAGATTCCCTCGTCACTGTTTCGAAGAAGCTAACAACTTCGTTGGGGATTATGCCAACATTGAAGTAAAGCAACACTGGTCCCATCATTGGGAATATAGCTAGAAAATTAAGATGGAAAAAGGTGAACCTGCATTATATATTATTGTTTCCATAATATTAGTTAAAGGGGTACTTTTGTGAATGTAGAGAACCCAATTGCGCCCTCAATGTTTATTTTGTGTTAAGTTCACTTCTCGGGCAAGTGTGTGTGTGTGTGGGGGGGGGGGGTCACATGTAGAATCATCCTCTGCAGCGTTTTAAACGGCTGTTTGACAACTACGAGTCGCTACTCTTTCATTTCTATTAATGCCTTTTAGTGATACAAAAATTATGACGTGCTTGAGCTCCGTCGGTGTGTTGCACTAGGGACTTTTCGTTTTCAACGACGGAGGGTTCTGCGACGGTAAAGATGACATTTGGCGTCATCTGCGCATGCGTCGGCTTTGAGGACGGTCGTCCCTCATTTTCTACGACAGTACTTGGGATGAATCTTCGTTGTGCTGAAAACGACAACGTTTAGCTGAACAACCGTCGCAGAACCATCCGTCGCCGAAAACGAAAAGTCCCTATTGTTTATGACCGAGACGACATGTCGCGACAGTTTCCGGATTCGTTTGTGCGCGTATAGTCTTGGTGCAAGACGTTCTCGTGTTCCTTTCACGCACAGCGCGGCAACCTCACCGACAGCGCCCGCATCGCCCGTAACAATAAACGTCTTGCAAGAAGACTAGCGCGAAGTATCCGAAAACAACCGTAATAAACAGAGCTCCAGCTGGTCATTATCAACCGTTTAAATTTACAGCCAATCCATTTGAGAAACGATTGGTGGCTATAAACCAATATGAGTAAAAGTGGTGAGGACAAAGGATGTTTGGTATGAAATGATGGATTACTGGACCATAAAAGTAATAAATGTATTGTTCGATAACAATACAGGGAAACGTGAAAGGGTGTGACAAGAGAGCAAGTTGCATCATTTGGAATAGCGAAACTGTCTGAGATATTTATGAATGATAGATAAAGAGAAACAAGTGTTACACACTTACACACAGCCAGGTTTCGTAAGATTGACTCAGCCGACTTGAATGCTTTCTTGGCGTTGATTACAAACTCATGATCTTTCGTTACTTGTGAGTCTATTTTCAGCCCGAAACCACACCATGCTACCGTGTCCATCGTGAAACCTCCGTACAAACTGCAGCGTATAAATAATAACATTAAAAATAAACAGGGGTTTTAGTAGTCATTGTTTTAATATTTGATGGTATAAAACATTGTGAGAAACGGCTTAATCTGAAATGCCATAGTTTTCGAGAAAGAAGTAATTTGCCACGAATTTGATTTCGAGACCTCAGATTTAGAACTTGAGGTCTCGAAATCAACCATCTAAACGCACACAACTTAGTGTGACAGGGGTGTTTTTGTCTTTCATTATTATCTCGCAAGTTTGATGACCGATTGAGCTCAACTTTTCAGAGGTTTGTTATTTTATGCATATGTTGAGATACACTAACTGTGAAGGCTAGTCTTTGACAATTACTAATAGTGTCCACTGCCTTTAAGCTGAGTTCACTTCAGTTTTTTTGTGCAAACACATGATTTGTGTTGAAGTTGGCCGGGAAAAACGTTATGCATGTAAATAACTTTATAAAAAAACTGAAATCCAAACGGCTTTCAAGAGAAGCACTTTTGTCTTAGTATTTCTTAACAATAACTCACTCTTTGCAGTTGATGTTACTTCCCTCCTTCACTGCCTTCTCGATATTATACAGCATGGTGTCACAACATTCGTTGATCATAAAGGACATCTGTGTGTGGAAAATACCAAAAAATATTGCAATCGTCTATTAGCATAAACAACTTACTTTGTAACGGGCAAAGTAGAGATTTTGATAAACGGCTCCCTCTGAAGTAAACGTAGTTTTTGAGAAAGAAGACTGAATGTTTGTTTTATAAGGAACGATTTAGGTGTGGTTTATGTACTTAATAATATAATAATAATAATGTCGAAGTCTTATATAGCGCACGTATCTACCAAACAAGGTACTCAAGGCGCTGAGTATATACAAACTTTCAGAAAGATAGGTTATTGCAGTGATGCATTCTAAAACCCAGTTATTTAGCACCTTATAAGGGTTTACAAGGTGCTACGGCACATAGAGCAGCCACAACCAGGAACACCGGGGCGAACCCCTTCTCTTTTCGATAAGTGCACTGGGTTCTTTTACATGCGTTACACAACACATGGGACCAACGGCTACTCCGATGACCAATTATTGAGTCCAAGCATCCATAGATTAGTTATTAATTATGCATGTGATGGGGACAAATTAAAGGCAATGGACACTATTGGTAACCATTCAAAATAATTATTAGCATAAATCCTTTCTTGGTGACCAGTAATAGGGAGAGATTGATGGTATAAAACATTGTGAGAAATGGCTCCCTCTGAAGTGCCATAGTTTTCGAGAAAGAAGTACTTTTCCCATGAATTTGATTTTGAGACCTCAAGTTTAGAACTTGAGGTCTCGAAATCAACTAAACACACACAACTTCGTGTGACATGGGTGTTTTTTTTTTTTCATTATTATCTAGCAAGTTCGATGACCGATTGAGCTCAAATGTTCACATGTTTGTTATTTTATGCATATGTTGAATTACACCAACTGCGAAGGCTACTCTTTTAAAATTACCAATAGTGTCCACTGCCTTTAAGAGAAAATACTGGGTATTGTGTCCAATGCCTTGAAACATTGTAGTAAAAAAATGGTTATTTCGGATGTTGTACTGGATGATGTCTATTTTTTGTTTACCCCACTCAAGTTATTTGAAAAGAAGGTGTCTCGTCTAAACCATACTGTCATCTTATCACTCACCTTTAAAACAAAATATTTCAAGCAAATTAGTATCTGTTCATAGATCCACCAGGGCCCTCAAAACAAGGAGCTTCTTAAGCACAACAGCCAAGCACAACAACAAAATGCTTACCAGAACAAGATTTGCAGCCAACTAACATGTCACACTTACAATTATTGACAGGTGAAGGCATATACTTTGCTCCTTTCTGCTATTAAGCAAATTGCTAGCCATTCGTTGTGTGTGCTTAAGCAGCTCTACGGAGGTTAGCCATTTCCTCTACCACATACCGTTCTCATTTTGACGGCGCTGAATGCCGGTGTGACGACCGATCTAACTTCCTTCCACTCTTCATCTTGCAGTGATAACAATCCCTTGTTCACGATTTCGGGACCCCTAGAATTACTCTTTAGGAAAATTAAACATGTTAACAGAATATAATTGAATATAGGATTTGAAGCAATATTACATGGTGAGGTATCAATATAATTATAATTATTTGGTTTGCCGTCGATTTCACCAAACTCTTCCTAACTTAAGATTAATCTTAGGACTTAGGACGAGTCCCAACCCTACACTGTAGCATGCAGACCTTAAGATGTATCCTAAGTTAGGACGAGTTAACTCGTCTTAACTCGAGATAGGATCAATCCTAACTATAGCGTTTCGTGAAATCGGCTGCAGGTAGAGTTTGTTTTTAGAGAATTGTCTTGCATTTATTCTACTGCCGCGGAGTGTGTAGATAATCTGGGGTTCGGGAGACTTCTCAGTTCTGAAAAGTTCGTTTCAGTTCGTTGCGCTTTTAACTATTACCAGAGCGGATGGTATAGAAACCAGACTTGGACTACTACTTTAGCTTATATAGGATCGTAATTAACTGTACTGCCGCGGAGTCAGCTCTGAATTGCTCTCAACGTTTCGACTAGCTTGCTTTAGTCATCTTCAGGAGACTGTGAGGGAGTCTAACAACAAACTCTACCTGGCAAATAGATACACACATTGTGTTACCGCAAACCAAATAATTATATAATATAATTGAAGACTAAACTATACTACATAACTAACTCGTGTTTATTTTCTACTTCCTAAAAAGGTCAATGTCAGTAATTTTACTCTGTGTAACATTGTTATAATTGTATTTAACTAATAATTTGTTTTATGAAGCTAAATTTAAGTTTATTTTGTATTGCGGACAATAACACATTCTAATTCTTTAGATTTTATTTCCCGGACTCAAGTCATGAGTTGACGTAAAATAAAAGAGCCGGCGTAGCAGGAGATTCTGTCGATGTGTTTATAACTCTTCGTCAGCATGGATTCTCAGTCCAATCGTAGGCTATAAAGTGCTGTATAATACACCCTCCGTGGGTCTGGCATCTGGCCTTCGTATGCAGTTCTGAACCAACATTTCCTGTGAACCAAACTTAAAATGAGTGACCCTACCTTTTTACGGTTGGTAAAACTGGAGAAATCTTTGACCAAAATCTGCTTGACGATGTCAGCATCCGTTAGGATAAGCATAGGCTGTCGAAACATGTACCACCTGAGGAAGTAATCAACAGTTAACATATCAAGTTTGACCGTAACAAAGTTACGACTACTAAGGTTTCATATTTAGTTTTTTTGTTCTTGTTTATTTCCAATCAAATAGTTTCAAATATTATTATTATGTAATAAATTATTTCTTTGTGAAGTTTATGTAAATAAGATTACCTTATTTTGTGGTTCCTTAACAAAATCCTTAACACAGTATTAGTCATATCTCAAACCGGTTGACTCTCACCACAGGCATTTGCATTGATCATAGTAAAACAGATTCAATTTGTTACTTCCGTAATTGAATGTTGACGAAGTGACAAACAAACTTACCCAAACACCCTCCCGTACTTCGCGGTATACTCAGGAAACCTGCATCCAAAACCCTGACGGGAATGACAACAAATAGACACGGAATTAAATATCAATGGACACATGCTCGTTCTCTAATTCACTAATATACTTATTTGTCTATTTAACCTTGTCATCTTCAATTAGCCTGGTAATACATTTAATTCTCTGTATTCTGTAGTCAGAATTGTTGAATGTCATTGTTCGTTTTGTCTGTCATGTCCTCGTTTTGAGATTTGATGATTTTTCATTTTTGTTGTTGTCTATATTTAGGCGGGGTTTCTACTAACCTCGGCTGTTTAGGGCAGTCTCATGCTCTCGTTCCTCCATGTTGTACTAATTCACTACATATTAAAGCTGTATAATATAATACTTATACGCGCTATTGATTTTGTAGCCTTTCTATGTAGGCCCTACTGACATACTTTCCGTATGGAATAAAATTCACATTATTAAGTGAACTGAATTAGCTTGAATTTAATTGAAAGAAAAAAAAAACCCCAAAAGGAACTCATAACGGAAAACTAAGTGTCAGAGACGAACATGAATATGCAAATAGAAAGACAAATGTGAAACACAATATCAGAGATAGAAGTGTTGGTTGACTTTTAGTTGACAAAATACCCAGACTTGCCTCATCCCAATTTGTGATAGCAGAAATATCAACTTACGTAAACTGCGCAATATGCAACTGTTTCTGAAGACAGACAGATGCCAACAGCAGAAACAACAAATCACAGTGCCGACAAAATGTTCGATCAATGCCTTATTGAAATAGTCAACGTGAAATGAGAATTGTGTACACTTACTTTTCGTATCTGATGCAGGCTGCCTATAACTGGTAGGTAAGACCCGACACGTATGCCACGACGCTGGAAATAATGGTGACACCACCAATCGTATCTGAAATTAATAACAGTCGTTAGTTCTTATTATACAGTTTAGTCATGCCCTCCGGCCATTACATCCAACGCCAGAGGCAAAAGCTAATTATTCCAGGGGGCACTACGAAGACATCACTCCAACATCAAGTTTGGGTACGAGTTAAACAGTATTTGTTATGACGACTACTCCGCAAACGGTGAAAATAATTATGTTGACATTGGCGTTACCGAATCATAAACGTTATATTAATTGATAATAAGTGTTGTCTTTCTAAAAGAAAACAACACAGTCCCACAAACAACTACCATTCCTGGAATTATTATTGACAATCACAAAATTATAAAATTTGCATAATATCAACTCTAAATTAGGAATTGTAAAAGTATGTGCTTCGAACACTGAGACAGAAAGAGCTTTACATTAAAGGAACACGTTGCCTTGGATCAGTCGAGTTGGTCTTTGAAAAGTGTTTGTAACCGTTTTTTTATAAAATGCATATGGGTAGGAAGATATTGTAAAAGTAGTATACAATGATCCACACAAACATGCCTCGAAATTGCACGGTTTTCCTTTAAGTTTTACCCCGTCGACTTACACGGTCACCCATGGGAGTGGCCGACCGTGTTAGTTCGCACCGTAAAAGGAAAACCACGCATTTTCGAGGCAAACTTGTGTGGATCGTTGTATTCTACTTTTAAAACACATTTCCAACCATATGCATTTATATAAAAAAAAACGGTTACAAACGCTTTTTATAGACCAACTCGTCCGATCCAAGGCAACGTGTTCCTTTAACACTGAATAAAGTACAAAAAAAATGTTCTTACACCAAAAACAAGACAACCACTGCAATAACTAGCTTCGTGGTAACCGACGACTGTTCAATGCCTCTCAGGATATCCATCGTGAATGTCTGCAAATAAAGAGTTTTGTCAACACGATTAAAATAGGCAAAGTTTGAATTTAATGAAGACACCCTACTTTGTTAACGACAACGACGAGAAAACTAACAAACAAACATTGATGAAGCATGTTATGGCAGCCCTCCACGGATGCATTGCGACAAAACGGGTCTCTCGCTAAAAAGGGGTTTAAAGGCACTGGACACAATTGTTGTTATCGATGACCAGTCTTCTCACTTGGTGTATCCCAACACACAGGCATACAATAACAAACCGGTGAAGATTTGGGCTCATCTGGTCATCGAAATTGCCAGAGTATAACGAAAGACAAAACACCATTGTTACATTCAAATGACCAATTAAAGGGTTCAGCTAATGTAATGAGAAAAAATTTGAGTGAGAAATCACCTCTTTCTAAACGCTAGTACTTCAAAGGGATTCCGTTTTTGTTGTACCATCAACAGCTCTCAGTCGCTCACGACCACGTTGCTGGTATGCTAACAATTATTTCGATTAATTACTTATAGTGTTCAATGCCTTTAATGACATGTTATCTATGAATGTCAACTGAAGTCATTGACCTTCGGAGCAGACGAGTGGGTCACAGGCGAAAGATTGCCACTTCATACTGTTTGTTAATAACTACAACATGTCTTGATCAATTCTACAGATTTTATTAGCTACCCTAAACATCACTCTATTTCTGATTAAAACCCAATGAATCAAATCTACCTTTCATCCAATCGTAGAATTAGTAACCATTGAGTTTATTATTTTATTATAGGTCTGAAACTGTAAAGCATTGACTATAACATCAGAAAACGTACAAAACATGTTTATACCAACTCTAACTCAATAGCCCAAACAAGGTATAGCTACATTATCATATTCTGTACAAAAGCAATTGCCCTGCTCAACAAACGAGCTACACTTCAGGACAGCTCACACTAGCATCTTATAGGTCACAGACTGCTTTCTTTACTTACCGAATGTGCGTCAGTTATTGCCTCACCTGCGAACAAACGGAGAAACTTATCCTGAAAAACTGCTGCAAGAGGTCCGTTCACTCCGTGCAGTCAAACCCACTTCATTAACACCCACATATACTCCCCAGATCACTGCTTTACTACAGAGACGTATTTCCCAGTCTGTTCCCGGTCGGAGGTTCTTGAAAACACATGCATTGAGAGACAGTTTGTCCATTCTGAATTGTCACCTACTTAGTGTTTGCACAATGAGTGCACGCCGCAAGCACGAACCCTTATACAGCAGTGCACAATTCTATATCTGCTCAGTTTAGCAACTTTTGTTGAAAGTTAAAAGTCCACTCCATTGTTAGGGTTATTGATGTTATTATTAAACCTAGCTGGCCCAGTCTAGACACTGTCTAGCGAAAAATTTTGTTGTGACAAACAGCCAGAGGCAAACATTCCACAATCAATATTTGCCCGCCGACTTATCGCAATTAATGATCATTCTCATTTACGAATAATTCATACGAATGATTTGAAAACATTATTTCCAAAGCAGACTTATATCAGTCCAGGGAAAGCTCGGCTTAGCTCGTGCTTAAGGTTCCCCCTGCTGTTCATACCTGCCCATCAACACTTATCCGAATTACCATATTTTAGGGGTTGTTAAACCTGAGGATGGTGTTACTTACAGCTCCGTGGTTTAACCGTCCAAGGTCCCTTTCAGCAAACAAACAAAAACGACATTCAATAATGTGGATTAAGGATTTAATTTGTTATTTTTGTTACATTATGCTGTAAAAAAAATGTCAAACACTAGTCTTCACAGTTGGTGTATCTCTCAACATATGCATACAAACACAAACCTGACTGTGAAAGTTTGAGCTCAATCGGTTGTCGAAATTGCGAGATAATAATGAACGAAAAAACAACCTTAGTCACACGAAGTTGTGTGCTTTCAGATGCTTGATTTCTATACCTCAAATTCTAAATCTGAGGTCTCAAAATCAAATTTGTGAAAGATTACTTCTTTCTCGAAAACTACATTACTTCAGTGTGAGCCGTTTCTCACAATGTTTTATATTATCAACCTCTCCCCATTACTCGTCACCAAGTGAGGTTTTATGCTGATAATTTTTTTGAGTAATTACCAATAGTGTCCACTGCCTTTAAATGGTATGCTTTATTATCTGCCCATAGTGTTACTGCCGTTGGAAACGACCTCTGTTTAACAATATTTTGAATAAGGCGAGTTTGCTTCGCCATGCACGGGATCTATGCATCTAATCTCTTGAGAGGATGAGACTCGATTTTTGCTTTAATTGGTGCGATTTTGTAATTCTAAGCATTGCGTAAACATGGTTAAAACATTGCTTTCATGCATTTGTGTTCGGACGTGTAATTGTCTTAGTATAGTGCTGATTCAAAAGTAAAAACACTGTAAACGAGTAAACTGACCAGACTTCATCTTCGGAATTCTTTTCCTACGCTTTTCGGTGCATTGTGTCATTTAAGAGGTCGACTAGTGTATCCCCCCCCCACCTTTGTGTTTCCCTTGTGTTTAAAGCAAACAACCCAGGTCAAAGTTGTTATGGACTTTGAAATATTCCATGACAGAAGAAGTGTTATCAACAATTTTAGGACATCTGAAGTATCCAATCGTCAACTGATATATTTCGCAATGGTATTAAAAACCTTGTCCGATAGACTTTCTGATTGTCAAACTCCACTAGTTTGTGTATAATAGGCGTTCGCTATGATTTGTGATACTTTGGTCAAGTGTTGATAGACTTACAAAGTTTACATGTTTAAAACCGTTTGAACCCGTGCATCAGCTGTCATTGGAGCTACAAAGCCTGCATGGAGTTCATGCAGACACGATATATCGGGTATGGTTGAAAAGCGACAACTTCAGTGGCCAAAAAAAACCAAAAAAAAAAAACGATAAAGGCATGTGGTGCTTTGCTGCAGTAGTTATCTTTCTGTTTTCCACGTGACTGTTTTGGGACATAGATTTCAAAGTTTATGGAACATTAAGTGCAAGGTAAAACAAACAAATATTTTGTTTTACAATATGTAAGAAAAAGAAGGTATTCAAAATTCTAGGCGGCATAAGTTTCAGGTGATCCTCAGAAATAGTGTGCTCAGTGTTCTAGGCTTTTGACGTCACTTGCGAGAGGTTTGTTGCTCTGGAACACGATCATCGGTGCAAAGCCAATGAGTAGAGGGCGGCTTAATTTTGTCGAAACCTAGCCGGTGTTTTCGCTACTTTTTCTGGCGATAGCTCGAAGTTCTAAGCCATCCTAGGAGCTAAGAATGAGTGTCACAAAGATTGTACGGACTAATGTAAAAGAGAAACTGCAACGACTATGACAGGATTATCATGCCATTAACAGAGTGCGAAACATTTTGACGGGGGAACAGAATCTCCGACGGACAAGGGACACCGTTCGCTCGGCCCCAGCGGCCAGTCTAACCAGGACCGCTGGGATGGGCTAATCGCTTGCAGATTCTTGTTCAGGAAGTACGTCATGTATAGAAATATGGCGCAGTGTGAATGTGATGCATGATGGGACTGCGCATTATTAAACCAATGACAGTTCCTGATACGTTTGCCCATCCCATCGCCTTTGGTTAAAGCAAGGCGCTGGGGACGAGTGAAGGGACACCGGTGTCACACGAACATAATCAACGGAGAGACAGAATCTCCTGCCACACCGGTGGGGGCAGAAGATTTTGTCGCTATGAAATTATGGATGCGTTCGTTTCGCTTTCCTGGGTCGACCCCGGTCTGCCCCGGTACGTTCAAATAGCTTTGACGTCATCCCAAGGGCTCACCCGGGTCAGCTCCCGGTGTCCTGCTTGTGGAGTGGGTCTCTTGGGGTGACCCGAGGTACTTGGTGTCACCACGAGAGGGCGAGTGTGATACTCGATTAGCTCTTATCAGGCTCACCCACCCGAGTGAGCACCGCGGTCGAACGCTCTTTGTGTCGTCTCCCTACCCTGCCCCGAGTCTGCTAGCGCCATCTTTTGAATTGAATTTCTTCTGACCAATGATTAATTAGGACACTCAGCCCCGTGCTCCTTGTACGTGGAAATGATATGCTACTGTGGTAAGACCTTGGCTGGAACCACTCTTCTGTTGTATTTGCCAATAATGATGTGGTTGCTAGTCTTTTTATCAAGGTTTCCTATAGACCAATCTCCGCCCATCTTCACATTTCACCTAGTAGATCCATGTCATACGTTCGGCGTCCCCCGTCTGCCCCTGGTGCGTTCAGCGTTCGAATAAGACGTCATTCCAGGGACTCAGTCGGGTCAGCCCACATCACACAGTGCCCTGCTTGTGGAGTGGGTCACTTGGGGGGGGGGGGGCGAGGTGCATGTCGTCACCACGAGAGGGCGAGTGTGATCGTTCTATAAAAGGGCTCATCCGAATGAGCACCGCGGGTCGACCAGGAACATTAACTTGAAGTTGCCTCGGATTGGACGAGTTGGTCTTTAAAAAGCGAAGGTAACCGTTCGTTATAAATGCATTATGGTTGGAAAGATATTAAAAGTATAGAATACAAAGATCCACACAAGTTTGCCTCAAAATTGCGTGGTTTCCTTAATGCAAACTAACGGTCATTTATGGGGAGTCAAACGACTCCCATTAATGGCCGACCGAGTTAGTCGACGAGAAAAAGAAAACCGTGCAATTTCAAAGCATGTTTGTGTGGATAATTGTACTCTACTTTTATATCATTTTACTACCCAGTATTATGCATTTTATAACAAACGGTTACAACCGCTTTTCAAAGACCAACTCGACCGCTCCAAGGCAACGTGTTAATTTCGAACGCACAATATAGGGTGCGTTCGTTTAGCTTCCCTGGGTCGACCCCGGCGTGTGGCGTGATTTTTTTTTCCAGGAAGAACGTGGGTAATTATCTGCACACGTTCGTCCTGGGGAAAAAAATTCGCCACACACCGGGGTCGACCCAGGGAAGCTAAACGAACGCACCCATAGATACCACACTAAGCGTAACCTCCATGGTGTAACGTTAGATAATTGCTACAGCCCGCCCTCAAACATTGTGCATTACTATGGGTGCATTCGCTTAGCTTTCCTGGGTCGACCCCGCAGTGCTCACTCGGGTCGAACGAACACTCGCCCTCTCGTGGTGACGGCATGCTCCTCAGATCACCCTCAAGTGACCCACTCCACAATTATTTGTTTTACTATTAATTGTCCAATAGTGTCCACTCCCATAACAAACTCCCAAACCATAACTTCAAATAAATGAAAAGTACACGAAAACCTAACAGAGGAGTGTGTAGTATGTATATTAAATAGCAGAAGTTATTGGACGCACACAGAGCTGGGTCTGTGTGCACTATGTGTGCGGTCAACCGTGTCAGAGGAATAATTATTGTGTGATGGTATTTTCATACAAAATGTACATAAACAATGCATGCACGTACTGTACACTGTGTGACGTCTACGCACAAACTACTGCATACAGCCGGCTGCGTGAGATCTTTACGCACGGTAAAGTACACCTTTGGTACACCCAACTGTCAAAAGTGGGTGGGTGTTCACCGTACAGTCAGTACACGTCGTACACATGTGGTGTTGGCAGCTAAAACTCTACCAAAGCTACATACTACACTGTGAGAGTTAACAAGGTCACAGAGTCCTCACTTTCGTTGTTGTGCACGCAGAACGCATCTAACCACAACAGTGCCTGAAAAGGATCAAACTCTGCCATTTTTTAAAGGGACAGTTTTCGTCGCTGTTGTTCTGTTGTTCTGTGACCATTTGGGACCATTTTGCTGAGTTGACCAGGATCCTATACTGCCTCCTCCTCCACAGTAGACGAAAGTGAATCCAAGCACCTTTCAAGTACGTTGATTTTGTGTCAATTCCTGCTGGCAGTGCCACATTGTCTGGCGTCTGGTTGCGTGGGGAACTAAATTTATGTTGACAGCAATGGTTCGGTATGCACCTTTTGAAGGCGAGGTTGTCCATCTAGCAGTGCAGTGAAAGTTCATTGCGTGAATAAAAATTCTACAGAGGGAGTCAGAGCACCACCAGAACACCGTTGTTTTGTTTCAAGCTGAAAGTGAAAGTAGTTTAGCTGAGGACCAGTCTCCCGAAATACTCCTTGGTGGTATTTCATTCAGTTTGATTTGGAAGCTTTTAGGTGAAGTCGACAACATCATGAACAGCAAGGGCAAGAGGATTCGCAAGAAGGAAGGTGTGTTGCAGGTTAAGTTATCATCGCGTTCAGCTCTGGGCAAGGTGAGAGTCTGGTATACACATTGGATATAAAAACAACGATATATTATGAAAATCGGTCTCGACAGTTCTGTATAGAGCCTACCATCCGAGTCCTCTTGTTTAGCATTCGCAGTCTCACTTATATTTAGTTACGTGAACAAGCTAATGAATATATTTTTATATCAGCCCCCATGATCCTGATTGTTTTTTATTTTTTATTTTATACATTTCGTTAAAAGTGAATGTTATCTCAATGGAAATACTGTAGTGGGGTGGACCAATGGGCCAGCCCCCCCCCCCCCACACACACCCACACATACAACTAATGTGTTGATGCTACCGTTAATAATAATATTGTCTTCCTCAATGCGTTTACCGAGTGGTGCTTTATGGTGGTGGGGGGCTTGGGGAATATTTTGTGATGTAGTCACACTTACTTATATTAAGAAGCAACACCATTTTTAATTGAATGAAAGCTGGGCATGTACTGTTTTGGACTTGTCTTTGATTTGGACAATTTAGCCGAAGAGGATGAGGCAAGACTCATGATTTGAATTTTTTTCCTCAGCTTGAGCCTATAGGCTAAATAACGGTATACATGCATGCAGTTTAAACCGGTTTGTAATCGGTGACGGGTGTTCTCCATTCCTAGTTTACAGGGGCAACAGTTTATAGAAACTCCTTTTAAAGATGTCAGTTTGCCTTCACATTCCTCAGACCTTACAGCTCGATCATATTCCACACTATGATTTTATACCGTCCCTACGAATAATAATAATTAGTAATACTGTAATTTGGACGTACACGTGAAGTGTAATGTGTACCCCTTTTCCCCATGTACCGCACACTATTATACTGCTAGTTTTGTTCATGCTAATTGTATGTGACCGTTCCAATCGCGCGTGATCCCTTGTATAAACAATTAGCATCACTATCAAAACAAACGATTTTTGGTGAGAGAGAGAGAGAGAGAGAAGAAGGTCTTATAGAAAATAATAACAATCCAATCAGTTAAATAAAAACAGCGTATTACTATTTTGTTTTGATTTCATGTTTTCAAATCCCACTCCACGCTCTGAGCTCTGAGATTCTATGTATTTGAGCAATTGATACATCGATGGTACGTCCAGTTGGAAGTTGTTTTTATGTTAATCATTGATTTGAAGAAACAAAATGAGGTTGTGGTTTTACCTGTTTGTGTATTGTTGTAGTTTAGTTATTTGTGTTGGTTTATAAAGTGAACAGATGACGTTGTTTCTTGAAGAGTCAGCTGGAATTTGGACCTTGGATCAAAAGTTTTTTTTTCTAGGTTGATCGAGTCGTCTCAAAATTCGTGATGTGTGTGCATATCAATTAATTTAGATGACTAAAGCTACAGTTATCATTGTAGGGCATTTAATGTGTCAGTGCTAACCGCACTAGCACTACTATAGACTTGTGGACAAGTCGTTAAATCGGCCCCACGCGCTGAGATAGTGGTCTCGCGAGATCACTGCTCTCGCGCGAACTGATGGATCCCCGATTTCGATGTCGAAATCGGGGATCCATCAGTTCGTGCGAGAGCAGTGATCTCGTGAGACCACTATCTCAGCGCGTGGGGCCGATTTAACGACTTGTCCACAAGTCTAGCACTACTACTGTTTGTATACAGTTTAAATGAGGCATGTCAATCGCCTGTGCCTATCCCCGTGGAATGTTTACTGAGTACGATAATCCCATTAAATAGATAAGAAGTTATGGGGCAAAAAAGGGGCTCAGGAGTCGTGACGGTGTCACCCTCAACATGGTATGACTACCCGCCGTCACAGCACCGTGCATGTGGTATAATAGAAACAACGCATTTCATTTCCGAAGTTTGTTGTTTAATCTCGATCATTTGTAACAGCACACTATTTCTTTATGAAGATTTCTAGAGTAAGCCTTATGCCTATGTTTACAGTCAAAAGGGGGTGCTCCCTCATTAGATTCATGAGAAGAAAAACAAGGGAAAAAAAAGGGAAAAATCTACGATGTTACTATTAATAATCCAAAACTTATCTGAACGTTTGTCATTTTAAGTGACTCTTTTGTCACCTTACTACCTTAACAGTATTCAATTGGTATGGCTGGCTTGTTCATTGTTTAAAAAAAGGAAAAAAAGGAAAAACAAGAAAAAAAACCCCAAAAAACATCAATTTCATTTGAAGTTATAAAGTAGCATAATAGGTGATTTGCTTATGTCGAGAGAAACAACAAGGTAACCCGGTCACGTTGGCTTATCAAAACAAAACGATATGAAGGTCGAAACATGTCCGTGGTGTGAACAAACCTGTGCAGTAGTGTGATGCTTGCCACTCCACATAAAACCAATATAATTCGGTATCCAATTAATAATGCAAATTATGACGATGACTTTCACCTTCAACTTTGATATGATCAAAATGTTCGATGTTTAATTAAATAATATATACGATCGTCGAATCAATCGTTCACAAAAAGGCGTTATTAAATATTCACAGTTAACGGGAAGTTGCACGTTTGGTAATACTCAAAACACTAACTTAAAAATTGATTTGGTAACGAGCAATGAAGAGCTGTTGATAGTATAAAACATTACTAAAACATTGTGAGAAACGGCTCCCTCTGAAGTAGCATAGATTTTGAAATGGAGGTAATTTCTCACAAAAATAATAAAATACTTTTGATCCTTTCTGAAATCACACAAATCCAACAAGGGTGTTTTCTCTTTCATCGTTTTCTTCCAACTCCAATGACCAATTGAGCTCAAAATTTACACAGGTTTGTCATAGTTATGCATTTGTTGTGATAAACCAAGTGAGAACACTGGTCTTTTACAATTACCAATAGTGTACCTTCCCTTTAATGTATTTCACATTTTTTTGTTAGATAACTGGATACGTCACTGTTGACCTATAAACCACCATTTCCTTGGTTGGTAACCGATGCTGTTTATACCTAAAAGCTTTTGGGTTGTTGTTTACTGGGATGATTTTGGTTTTAATAACATGTTTTTTTTTTTTTTTTTTTTTTTTTTTTTTTTTTTTTGGGGGGGGGGGGCTGTCCTCGTCGAATGATAGTTGTCCCCAGATCACATTGTCCCCCGTGCATGTGGATATTTCACCTGCTTTCACAAACATTTTCCCTTCTTTGTACATGTACCTCCATGGTACACGTCAGGTCACCTCGACCTCTTTTGGCCCGACCTTGCTCGTCATTGATCATGGTTGAACTTAACTGATCACTAGATCGGAAGTATAATTGATATAAATTTGGATTATAATCAAGATATGTTGGTTGTTACAAGTCTACCATAACATTGGCAGGAACAACAACGCGTTTTACATGTTCTTTTCAGCTGGTAACATTGTTGAATTAAAGACATTGGACACTATTGGTAATTGTCAAAGACCAGTCTTCTCACGTGGTGTATCTCAACATATTAAGCTTACAATAACAAACCATTGACAATTTGAGCTCAACTGGCCACCGTAGTTGGGAGATAACAATGAAAGAAAAAACACAATCAAAATCTAAATCCGAGGTTTCGAAACAAAATACGTGAAAAATTACTTCTTTCTCGAAAACTACGTTACTTCAGAATGAGCCGTTTCTCACAATGTCGTATTATCAACAGCTTCCGCTACTCGTTACCAAGCAAAGTTTTATGCTTGATAAAATATCTTGAGTAATTACCAAAACACGGTGACCAAAATTAGACACCGTATTGGTGGTTTTGTTGTAAACACTTTCCCGAAAACAGGGAGAAGAGGGACACATAAATTGTGTTGAGATAAAGGTTCAACTACAGACTGGATGATTAAAAATTAATGCACATTCCTAACAGGAAACAGTGGTTAATAATTACAAACTTGAAATAAATATGTTTATTTATAAACATTTGTATAGGGAAACGCGACCTTGGTGGCAGGCTGATTTCAAGTTATGTCAATTTCCCCCAAAATTCCCGATCGCATACTTCCCTCCCGGCCCGTAAATACAGATGGAATATTGTTTTGCCAGATGGAATTTATACAAGTGGGGAAGAATATTGCCCGGTAGCAACCCAAAGGCCGGATATGTGTAGGAAATAGCTGACGTTATAAGGACATGTTGTCATTCTATTCTGAGTTACAATGTCAAAGTTAAGGCTTTCATTGGACCTGACCTCTCCCGGAATACCGCGAGTTTTTGTGTTTACAAATCCATCAATTTTTTTTAACCACGTTTGTGCAGTGACATTATTCTCGAAATGTCACAATAGGCCTACCACCAAACATTACATTCTCTAAAAAGCAAATAATAATGATGCCATTAATTTTTAAGAGTGATTACCAATTGAGACTTTTTGTTTATCAAGCCGTTGGCCACGACATGAATCCATACTCACTGTGAATGTAGATGCGCGTGTGTATAATATGATTTATTGCCTATAGATTTAAGTTTCAGTTTAATTAGTCATCAAGTTTTTGAGAAAATAGAGAGAACACTAACAGAGCAATGTTATCATGCAAGGGAGTCGCGTAAGTTACGTTGTATACGCATACATGCTTAAAGACAGTGGACAAAAAGTACCTTTTAACCTTAATTCATAAGTGGACTGTCAAACTATAATAAAGACCATGTTATACCATTTTTTTTTTACACGGTTTGTGTATGTCTCATTAAGGTAGCTCGTGGAAATATTTCGGTTAATTACCACTGGCGTGAACGAATTTCAAATTCACAGCAAGAGCACGTGCGTAGCACTATCATACAGGATGCACCCCGCGTTGATACATGCAGAGATATGACCCGATTTCACACGGTTCGTGTACTTGTGTAGTTTTTGTCACGGTATGATTAATTTTGCATCATAATTTGTTCGCACTTAATTTAAATTTGTCAGAAGTGTTTAAACATTAATTACAAAATTGACCTATTGTGGGGAATTTTAAAGTCACCTGGAAGTGGTATTTTTTCAAAATAAAGCTTTTGTCACTAATATATGTGTCTTGATGAGTGGAATGATAATAAACAGTTAACTAAGGTTTTAAAAAATCAGTTCTTATGTTATTTACAAATTTAAGAGTAGACCCCGACCCGAGAGGGCGCTGTTCGTGACGTCAATCGAGGCAGGCTTTGCCTGTAATGCGTAGAGTAGACACAATTGCAAAGTACATGTACGGACCAAGTCGTGAGTTTGCACGTTTCAAAAAACAGTTTTTTATTATTTTTTTTTCCGGCAATGCCGACCAGGTGTATTTTTGCTGAATGCAGAAAAACACTTTTTGAAACGTACCAACTCACGACTTGGACGTACATGTACTTTGCACGTGTGTTTACTATACGCATTGCAGGCAAAGTCTGCCTCGATTGACGTCACAAAAGGGGTAGGCGGAGTCAGCCCCCCAAACAACTTTATATATTTTTTAAACATATAAATCGTGACAAACAGTTACTAAAAAAATTGTCTTATTGTTCGTAAGCATATACTCTTATGTTTGAAAGAAAAAAAAAAAATATTTCCAGGTGACTTTAACGGTCGGTTTTCTGTGCCCACACTCGTGGTGTTAATTATTACTCTCTGGATAAATCGTAACCATTTGAAAATATACTGGTTCACAATGAAACCATGACGTGCCGAAACAAAAGTTCTCGTAAGATTATTAACTCAAGGATTTGGTGATGTCCTGAGAAAATTAAGTTGGCAGTTTTCAAGTGTCAATATCAAAAACTCCCACACATGAGTAAGCTTTGAAATACATCTGGTTAACTTCTCTTCATTGAAAAGCGTTTGGATAAAAAAAAAAAACAAAAAAAAAAAAAAAAAAACATCAAGCTTAGAAAGACGTTTGAAACCGTTTGTTATCAAAAACATAATGGTTTGGAAGATGTTAACAGTTTTAAAAGTTTAACATAAAAAAAATTAATGCTCAACACAGTAGGCCTCGATTTTGCATGGTTATGCCCATTACCAATAGTGTCCACTGTCTTAAAGGGAGGGTACACGGTTGGTAATTGTGAAAGACCAGTCTTCTCACTTTGGTGTATCCTATCATAACCATAAAGTAACAAGCCTGTAAAATGTTTGGCTCAATTGGTCATCGAAGTTGCGAGAAAATGATGAAAGAAAAAACACCCTTGTTGGACGAATTTTTGTGCTTTCAGATACGAATAAAAGACTCCTAGCTAGAAGTATTTTATTATTTTAGTGAGAAATTATCTCTTTCTCAAAAATTACGTTGTTTCAGAGGGAGTCGTTTCCCGCAGTGTTTTATATTATCAACAGCTTTTCAATGCTCGTTACCAAGTCAGTTTCTAAGTTTATATTTGTTTTTTAACCTATTGTGTACCTTCCCTTTAAAACAGTAATACATACACAAACACACAGTCACAACGAGAAACCAATTGGAGGTGTCGGAAAAGTGTTTTGTCACAAAACATAATATCTATAATTGTAGGACATCCTGTATACTGATATTTACACTTGGATACTCCTGCCTCGTTTCAATTCGTGCCAACCACTGTTTACTGAATCCGACACTATTCGTGATAGTTTGACCCCGCCTTTCCACACGCTGAGAAGGTTAAACAGGGGAACAAACTTTGGAATGTGAAGGGCGCCCAAACAGGTCGCAAAAAATGGTTCACATTAAAGGGAGAACGTGGCACAATGTCCCAGTCTCTAGATTTGATTGGTTATATTATACATTTTTTTTTCACAGGAAGGAAAGTCTATGAGGTGTGTGCCAGCGAGTCACATTATTAACTATACACGTGGGAAAACTGTTGTGTTTAGGCCACTGTTTTGGAACCGATTTTAAAGACAGTGGACACTATTGGTAGTTACTCAAAATAATTATTAGCATAAAACCTTTGTTGGTAACAAGTAATGGGGAGAGCTTGATTGTATAAAACATTGTGAGAAATGGCTCCGTCTGAAATGACATAGTTTTCGAGAAAGAAGTAAATTTCCTTGAATTGAATATGATTTTGAAACCTCAGATTTAGAACTTGAGGTCTCGAAAACAACCATCTAAACGCACACAACTTCGTGTACAAGGCTGTTTTTTCTTTCATTATTATCTCGCAATTTCGATGACCGATTGAGCTAAAATGTTCACAGGTTAGTTATGTTATGCATATAGATACACCAACTGTGAAGGCTAGTCTTGGATAATTACCAATAGTGTCCACTGCCTTTAAAACGTGTTATGCTGGCTCGTGTCTGTAAAGTTTCGTTTTTCTTTAAAGTGTCGTTTCCGTGTGACAACCCTGACTGTTCAATACTTATTGGTTACCGTCGTTACGCACTCCAAAATCGCTGGGGTCAGAGTACACCCGGATTTTTGGTACCATGTTTATAATAAATTTGTTCACGTGATTTGCTTTTATGGCTGAAATTGTTTGTGCATAGTGCAAAACCGTGTTTATTGAAGCGGATGAAGGTTCGCAAATTGTTCGTCAGTGACCCCTGAAATATTTGACCATATGATTAAACAATGTAATTGGTCAAACTGAAACGGGATCCCAGCTAGAAAAAAACTACTAACCAGTAACCAAATAATTATTGTTTAAACAAGTTTCCAGGTCACGACTGACGAATGATTTGGTGGTGCCCCCCCCCCCCCCTCCGGACCCGGGTCAATTATGGCCGGGAACAGCGTATTGCCATTCCTCAAGAGAAAAACTCATTACAGAAACGCTGTCATTACGGTGTAAACATGACATTTTGAATACAGTTCAAATAAATAACCAGTTATTTTTTAAAGAAAGTTAATGTTGTTGTTTGGTGTAATGTTTTGATTATTAAAAGCTTTATCGTGGATTGAATGAAATGCTAAAGCTCAAAACCAATAATGTAGTGTTCCCACAAAATGACAAGTCCTCGTACCCATGCCCCATCAGTAATTGATTGAGTTTGACATAAGGGGGTCGATGAGTCAATTTCTTGCAACCTCTGATAATGTTGAGAATACATTCAGCCGTGACCCATTTTTACAAAAATACTGCTTAACATCAAAACACGAATCGAATTCCATGCAGAGGTGGACCAGTCACATGAAATGAGCATTGTATGGCAGTTTAGCTGGTAACCATGTTGTGATAAGCAGGGAATCTTCCTGCTAAGCGGCGTCATGTTTTAGACCCATTTTTTTACTTGAATCGGTGCCAGTTGTTATTGCTCAGCCCCCTTGACACATGGCTGACGGTAAACCAGGAAATTAATGTCTAGACTAGAGTAAACGGTTTAGATGGAACGTGTGGTGGTATAGAAACAAAATACGAAATGTTAAAGGCACTATACACTTTTTTAGAAAATTCATTTAATAAGTTGATATTTTACCAGCCTGATGAACTTCTTTCAGGACACTATACACACTGTTGGCAATTTACTCTTAAAATAATTGTTAGCATAGACACAAACTTGGTAACGAGCAAGTGGTAGAGTACAAAACAATGTGATAAACAGCTCCATCTGAAGTAATACGGCTATTGAGAAAGAAGTAATTCCTCACTCAAAAAGGAAAATACCTCAGCTGAAGCTTTTTATTACATGCGTTTGAACACACACAGAGTTGTGTGAGAAGTTTTCCTTTTTTTTCGTTTCTTTTTTCATTTTATTATTCACTTGCTTCGATGACCAATTGAACCCCAATGTTCACAATTGTTTATTACATTTTTATACACATTATGTTAGGCTCCAAGTAAAAATACTTGTCTTTGGCAATTACCAAACTTGTTCAGTGGTGTTGTTGCCGTTAATACACGAATCTCGAAGTGCACGCTCGACTATCGCGTTTTATTCATTAACAACCCTCTGTTCATTTTTTGTTTCTTTCTTCTTTTTTTTGCGCTATTGACTTTGAAAGGAAGTAAAGTTTGTTAAAAACAAGATTCTCTCGGGGGTGTTCAATAGAATCTTTACAAAACGTTCACAAACCAACTACAACTGAAGTTGTGCTGTACTATTTTTGTGTGAGCAGGAAATGGTATTTTTTTGACAATTATTATAGAACCAATGCGATGGATAAATGTATTCAACTCTTAAAGGCAGTGGACACTGTTGGTAATTACTCAAAATAAGTATTAGCATAAAACCTTTCTTGATTACGAGTAATGGGGAGAGGTTGATGGTATAAAACATTGTGAGAAACGGCTCCCTCTGAAGTGCCATAATTGTCGAGAAAGAAGTAATTTCCACGAATTTGATTTCGAGACCTCAAGTTTAGAACTTGAGGTCTCGAAATCAACCATCTAAACGCACACAACTTCGTGTGGCAAGGGTGTTTTGTTCTTGCATTATTATCTCGCAAGTTCGAAGACCGATTGAGCTCAAATTTTCACAGGTTTGTCATTTTATGCATATGTTGAGATACACCAACTGTGAAGGCTAGTCTTTGACAATTACCAATAGTGTCCACTGCCTTCAAGTGTGCACATTTTTGATGAGGTGGTGATGGTTCTCATGGGAAAGCAGCAGTTCTATCTACCTCACTTCTATAATAATAAAAAACAACTTTTCGCACAATGTTTCTGATTTCACACATTCATGCATGATATTCTTCTTTTCTACTTAAGTATATTGACCTATTTTTCTGCCATTTGAAAATTCTGAAAATTGTTATTTATGAGCCATGGAAAGCATATTAGTCCATTTGGGGTTTTGCATTCAAATTTGTAGCCACTGATCAGCAGGACCAGCTTCGTGGCACACTAGTCCACCAGGTTTTTTTTTTAAACATAGTCACATAGTCCATACCTTAACTAGCATTAAGTATTCCTCCTTTTCATAGGCCGAAATATCAAGCCTGTATTTTACAAAATACACAATATTAACCAACTCTGATGAACTTTTTCTCGTCACGATGTCATTGTAATAGTACATAAAGCCAGCTGAGAATTTGGTTTGATTCCGTCCAATGACTCGTAGGCTCCACGATTGATATGCGCTTGTAGGCTGTTTCATTTAACACATTTTTGGTGTCACTGGGGCAGTATGTTTATTTTATTTAAACGTTGACTTGCATGATCCAGAACTTCTTTCACGCTGTGAAATTTCAACACGCCGCCCACGCCAAATAATGAGTCATGCCGCCATGAGATAAACGATCGGGGCTTTTCTGGTAGTGTTAACGGATATGATTACACCATGAGGCTAAAGGTTACACTGTGTGAGAGACCCGTGTGTTTATAAACATCTGAGACAATACGCTGAAAGCTACGAATGAATATTTTTGTTGTATCTTAAAAACAAAATATAATAATCAAATTTGTTAATGAAAGATCAACTTGTTTATGAATTTTTGTAATAAAACACTAAAAGCATGTGGGGCGGGGTTAATATCAAAACGCTCGATTAGTTCAGGCGACTTTGGAAATATACCTGGTGAAATTATGTTTAATATCGTAAAACAAATTAGTACATGTCTCACAATTCATTATATAAGCATTGACCAATCTAACACAATAAACATGGGGGGGACCTCTGGGAAGATACTGATCACATTGTTGTTAAAAATCGTTGTTAGCAGTTATTATTCCTATCGCGGTTTCGCCTTTTTCCAAGAAGTCTGTTTTTTTGTAGGTTGTATCCGTGATCAAGGAAGGCCTATCTGATATCAATCTCAAGTTTGCGAAACCAAGTTCTTGTTTTTTGTATGTGCATTTACCTTTAGGATATGTGTTGTGTATGTCTATAGGCAACCTTGTGCTAGACTAAACAACGATGATACCCCACATAAATGCAATACCCCACACAACTTGTCGTGCAATTGTTGTAATGTTTTTTTCCTTCGAAGGTATTTTTAATTATGTATAAAATTATTGTGCGCCCTTTTCACTTCGTCACATTGATACGTATCTGCCACAAGAAGACTCCGCATACCTGTATATTGCAAAGGAACTTCGCATGCAATTACCCAATGTGACAACAAAGTTAATTGCTTTTCCCACATTTCTTGTTATACCATTACTATCGCACGTTGTTTTGCCACAAATGCAAAGTTTCGAAGGCGGCAGGAAAAACATTACTTTGTAACAAGTAGTGGGGAGCTGTTGATAGTATAAAACATTGGGGGAAACGGCTCCCACTATTGTATTGTAGTTTTCGAGAAAGAAGTAATATTTCAGTAATTTGGTTTCAAGACCCCATAACTTGATTTTGATGTATCGAAATCAAGCATCTGAAAGCACACAACTTCACGTGTGACAAGGGTGGTTTTTCATACATTATTTACTCGCAACTTCGACGACCAATTGAGTTCAAATTTTTAAAGTTTTAGTCTTGTTTGCAGTGTTTATGCATATCAAAATGTTGAGATACACCAAGTGGGAAAACTGGTCCTTGAAAATTACCAGTAGTGTCCAGTGTCTGCAAGTATATAAACATATTTAAACAAGGTATATGGAAAATAAAAGAAATGGGCGGGTAATGAACATTTATTAGTATCTTTCGAAATTTGGATTGATGGTGTGCTTTAATAACACGTATGAGTGGCATTGTGTTGTTCGGGTCCATCCGCCATTTCAACCCCCATGTTCCATGCAGCTGCACTCGAGAAATTTAACCAAACCCCAGCCTTGGTCTTTCAGCTGCTGTGGTTTGTTCAAACATTTGAACAACACTTTAGCTAGTTTGGTTTCTCTTCTGTTTTTCGTACACATTTCCTAAAACAACATACACAGTAGGCTTTACAATTATAGACCGAAAGTTTACGTTGTTAATGATTATTGGAATGTTATGCTCTTTTCAGGCGTAAATGGTGACGTCATTTAGTAGTCTTGATGGGTCCAACTCGGTTGGAACATCAAATGATTGTTATAATATATTTATGTTTATAAAACCAAATTATGCTTTAGAAGTGAACTTAATCATTGTATCTCACATGCACGCCTAAAGCAAACATGTAAACAAGGATGTGTGCAATGTGAACCAGATCAGAAGGACCAGGGTTCTGAAGGACGCCCTCGTGTTAAAGGCACTGTACACGTTTGGTAATATTGTCAAAGAAAAGTGTTCTAACTTGGTGTATTCCATCATAAGCATAAAATAACAAGGTTGTGAAAATTTGGGCTCAATCGGTCATCAAAGTTTCGAGAAAATTATGAAAGAAAAAAACACCCTGTTGGACGATTTGTGAGCTTTCAAATAGGAATAAAAGACTTCTACCCTAGCTAAAATTATTTTGTTATTTTATTGAGAAATTACCTCTTTCTCAAAAACTACGTTACTTCAGAGGGAGTCGTTTCCCACAATGTTTTATACTACCAACGGCTCTCCAATGTTTGTTAATAAGTTAATATTTGTTTTGAGTAATTACCAAACGTGTACCTTCCCTTTAATGTCAAATGTTCATAATGCTAAAAATGTATTCTAAGGTTAACAGACAAAAAGGCAATGTTTGAATTGTGTAATGAATTGTTATGTAATTCATATGTTCGTTTTAAATGGCCCAATTCAGCCATTTTGGCGACGGTATGATTTGTAACAACGGCAGGTTTGAGATGGGATTGTTCATTTGCTGGTACAATGCAAATGACACACAGTCTTGAGCATCATGCAATGAGTGAGATTGCTTTAAAGCCATTGGACCCTTTCGGTACATAACAACAAATTAAAGTTCACAGATTTACAAATAACTTTCAGGGTTTACAAAAGGTTGTGGTGAAAGACTTCTCTTGAAATATTAATTGCATGAAATGCTTTACTTTTTTAGAAAACAGTAAAACAATATCAATTCTCGTCAACGAGAATTACGGATTTATTTTAAACACATGTCATGACACGGCGAAACGGGCGGATATGAGGGTGGGTTTTCCCGTTATTTTCTCCCGACTCCGATGACCGATGGAGCCTAAATTTTCACAGGTTTGTTATTTTATATAGAAGTTGTGATACACGAAGTGTGGGCCTTGGACAATACTGTTTACCAAAAGGGTCCAATGGCTTCAATAATGGCAATTGCATAACATTGCAGATTTGAAATACATTATAATTTGTATTGTAGAGTACCAATCAATGGCAGCGACTTTGCTAATTGCTTGCCACTCTGTTGAACTCTGTTCAATACACACATTTTGTTAATTGCAATGGGGGTCAAATGCTTTCTAATTACACCATGACTCTGTGTCAAATTCAATGACTGCAACTTCGAAGGAACAATTCCCCTAATTATTTTCATATCTCCTCCTGACCACTTGCATTCTTTCAAAAGAACTTTCTTTGTTTTGTTCCATTATAAAGGCATGGAAGCGCAAGTGGGTCGTCGTTCAGCAGAACACCTCCTCGTCTGGGAAATCCCTCCTACTGGAGTTGTACGTGGAGAAAGGTGCCTACCACAAGACGGTTACCAGCCTACTACTTGAGGGCGTCGTGAGCGTCAAACGAACTCGATCAAAGACCCAGGAGCACGCTATAGAGATATCCTCGAACTCCAAGGTTTTGTTGGGTGTGGGGGCAGAGAGCGAGACCGATGCACAGGAATGGCTGAGCATGTTCCGCATGAACCTATTGCCGCCTGTGAAAGAGATGCAGTGCCCACCTGGAATTCCAGAGGGTAAACTTTGCATAACATTCTCTTTTTTTTGTTCCAACAAGGTTTTGCATTCATCAAAAGGCACAAAAGAAAATACAGTGGCATGCGATGGAATTTGAAAGGATCTGGACACCTTTAATAATTCTTAAAGTCCAGTATTCTGACATTGGTGTATCCCAACATATGCATATAATAATACAAATAACAATAGATATAATTAGAAAAAGTATCCATATGGCGCCACCACTTTTTCATTCCGTATGAAATAATATAGTATCTAATTTAACTCGATGAGATATCCCTTTTTGTAAAAAAGGGTGAAAAAGTGGTGGCGCCATACGGAAAGTTATTCGATATTTGTATAAGTATTTTAAGTAATTATTACCAACAGTGTCCAGTACCTTTAAGCTGCTGTTCTTGGTATGTAATCGTTTGAAATAATTCAATTATAGTATAGGATTGTTATTTCCGTTTTATGGAAACTTTAACAGGATTTGGAGTCGTGGTTGAGTAAACTGCCTCCATGGGATTGTTTACTGAAGGGCTTGTATGGTAAAACATACCATGTCCATGCATCCATGAAACCTTTCTGAACCAGACAGTAAGCCATTGTCTGAAGGAGCGGCTCTGGCTACTGTTATGGCTTGATGTCCTTGTCGTCATGTGTTAACGTATAGGACATCGTTTGAAAGACCCTTAGTAACACTCTGTCGCAGCCACAGCCATATGTGTAGCTGCCATTTTGGTAACTGCTATGGCTTGATGATCTTGTCTTCATGTGTTTGAGTGGAGGACATTATTCCTTAGCAAGCCATTTAGCAACAGTCGTACCCATAACCATACCGGTACCTGCCAATTTGGATAATGGATAGGCAATCTGAACAAACATAATGTTGTAATTGTGATGTTATTTAGGAGCTCTTTGACCTTGAGGGTCAAGTCCTTTGCCCCAACACTGCATTTAACCATTCTGTTAGGCACAAAGAGTAAACACGTATGGCTAATTAGGTCAGTAACTCGTCCTAACTCGAGATAAGACTAGTCTTAAATTTTTGTAAAAACCAAACCCTGGACACATTAAGTGTTGTCATAGACCGGTATCCCCCCCTAGAGAATGCAAGAGAACACCATTGTTGCACAAGTATGTGTGCTTCCAGATGCCTTTGAAGAGGCTTTACGCCTGAAATATTTGATCAGATTCAAATATTTGAGTTAGGAATTGCCTCTTGTTTTCCAAAACTAGGTTACTTCAGAGAGGGCCATTTCTCATCAGAATGTTTTTATACAAACAACAGCTCTCCTTTTCTCAGTACCAAGTACCTGTTCAGGTTCATAATTATGTTGAGTAATTACTAAAAGTGTCCATGGGTAAATTTCACCAAGAGTTCTTTTCCTAACTAAGAACTAGTACCAGTACATATAAAAAACTAAAGGCTATTCCTTAGTGAGGACTAGTCTTAACTCTTTGTGAAATATACTGCAGTTCATGTAAACTGAATGAAGATGATGGAATTTCAAAGACAATGATCGCAAGAATGGACAAAAAGTAAGCATTTTTACCCATTGATATTTGACACTTTTTTTTTTTAATTGCGCTGTTTTGTTGATTCTTACAGATTTTGTACGATTGAGTGTGGTCCCCAACAAAGATTCTGAACGTGCCCACCTCTCTGGTGATTACTACGCTCATATCTCATTGACTCACATCAACCTGTATGACACGAATACTGGCAAGATCGACCTGGACTGGGACCTACGACACCTCAAGAAGTTTATGCTCATCTCAAAGTGTCACCAACTGGATTTTGAGAAGATTGTGCATATCATGACGAGCAAGTAAGACAGTTGTTTCTTATTTTCCATTTTGATAACCTTAAAAGTCTACGAATGCAAACTTTACCTTTAAAGCATTAACCCTGCTTCCAATGACTGCTCGATCTTGTGGAGGCACTACTACTGGGGTGCTCCCCACTAACTAAACTCCTAAAGCATTCAGTGCCGAATGTTAAATATTCGAAACATACTTAGAAGTATCACAGCTTTTCATTAAAGACACTGGACACACTATCGGTAATTGTCAAAGACTAGTCTTCACAGTTGGTGTATCTCAACATATGCATACAATAGTAAACCTGTGAAAATTTGAGCTCAATCGGTCGTTGAAGTTGCGAGATATCAATTTAAGACAAGAAAAAAAAACATGGTCACACAAAGTTGTGTGTTTTCAAATGCTTGAATTGATTTTTAAAACCTTAAATTCTAAATCTTAGGTCTCGAAATCAAGTTCGTGGAAAATAACTTCTTTCTCAAAAACTACGTCACTTCAGAGGGAGCTATTTCTCACAATGTTTTATACTATCAACCTCTCCCCATCAATATTAATCAAGAAAGGTTTATATGATAATAATTATTTTGAGTAATCACCAATAGTGTCCACTGCCTTTAACTCAGACTCAAATTTCATCCTCTGTTTGATTTGACATGGGGAGTACCAGGACCGGACGAGTTGCTCTCACTCTAACACAAAACAAACCTACACCTATTTAAGTTATCACACTTTCATAGCTTGTTCTCACTGTTTTAACCAAATCATGCACTTATTCATTCATTCTCCCTGCTACTGGACACAAAGTCTGTTTCTTTCTTCTAAGAAAAAGAAAAGTTTGGCAACCGAATGTGTTGTACCTTACACTTGTACACAAAACAAAACCATTGGGTTGTCAATTTTCATCAACATTTCACATGATGTATTGAGAATGTCAGAAAAGTATATTGTCTTGCGCATGAAATTGCAATTTGTGAAACAACATTTGACTGTATTGCACTTTAGTTGTAGCATTTTTTTAATTAGTTTCAATTGCTTAATTTGTTTCAGACGTTCTGTGAGTGGAGAAGGAGAGTTTATCTTCTATAGCTCCAAGGGGAAAGAGCTTGTGGAAAGCCTGTATGAGAGACTGAGCAACGCCATGACAGTAAAATCTCGCCGATCTAGATCTACCTCCATGCTCTTCGAGATCACCGCCCTAGAGCTCGAGCAGATGTTCAAGGATGCAGATCAACCCCCGGAGGAAACTCTTCAAGAGGATGAAAGAGGAGAGGCGGAGGCAAAGGGGGAAACAGATGGAGCAGTAAACGGGAGTGCCCCAGAAGATGTACCGGTTAGTAATGGGGTAAAAGCCAATGGACAAGAAGCACCTAAAGAGGTAGTTGAGCAAACTCCAGCTGAAAAACAGGAAGATGGAGTTGAGGTGATTGCGAAGCAAGATGAGCAACAATCTGATGAGACTCGAGATGATGTGACTCAGAATCAAGAGGAGGTGACTCAGAATCAAGAGGAGGTGACTCAGAATCAAGAGGAGGTGACTCAGAATCAAGAGGAGGTCACTCAGAATGAAGTTGAGGTTACTCAGAATCAAGAGGAGGTGACTCAGAATCAAGAGGAGGTATGTCAGAATCAAGAGGCGGAGAATCGGAATCAAGCGGAGGCGACTCAGAATCAAGAGGAAGTGACTCAGACTCGAGAGGAGACGACTCAGAATCAAGAGAAGGTTACTCAAAATCAAGAGGAGGTGACTCAGAGTCAAGAGGTGGTGACTCAGGGTCAGGAGGAGGTTGCTGCAGAAATAAATGAGAAAACGGATGTTGCCATTGAGGTCATAATGGATGAAGAGGCTATCACAGAAGCATCTGATACCAATGTTACAGACGTTGAACAGCAACTTGACAGTGTCAGCTCACAACATGAAGACAACCCGAATGGTAGACTTGCTGAGGATGCCCAAGAAGATGACAAATGCAATCAAACCAACCCAGATGAGATGGATTTGGGGGTTCAAGCATCAACTGGTCCTACCGAGGAACAGGCCGTGCCACCTGAAACTAGTGTGAATTCAGACACACATGGACCAAAAGAGCTTGAAGTAAGTTTGACCCAGGTTAATGAACAATGTGTTACGATTGATCAACATGAAAGCACAACGGATGATGGTGCTGGTAAAGAACAGAGCACAGATTTAAAGGATTCAAGTGTTCAAGATGGACAGAGTCAGTTGTCATCGACTGTTGGTGATGTCGAAGAAAGTTTCACAATCGTTCCAACTTCTGAAAAAACTCAGGAGACAGCGAACATAGACAAAAATCAACCCACCACCACTTCAGCAGCTATCGCCCAGGAATCAGCAGAACACCGAGATGATGAAACTAGGTTAGATGAAGAGAAATCAGAAGTTCAACCTGACGCTGTAAATGTACCAGCCTCTAAAGACCAGAAGGAGCTTACAGAAACGGACACTGAACACCAACAAGTTCTAGCAAAGCCAGCTATAACAGACGTCGAGGTAGTTGTTACGAAACCAGTTAATGTAGATGTCGAGCAAGTAACAGAAGCTGAAACGGAACAAATAGCAATTACTGAAGAACATTCTAGTAAAAACCGTCAGAGAGTGCCAGAAGTGACCGAGGAGCAAACAAGTAACAAAGCTGGTGAAACTGAGGTGGTAGATGCTGAACGTGGTACAAAGCCTGAAGAACTTTCTGATTCTGGGAAACAAGAAGCTCCATTAGGTGACCAAGAACTCGACACAACCCCTGTTACAGTATCCGTTAATACTGATGGCGAACCTGAATCATCTACAGTATCCAACAAAGAGCACGTCACAACCTTGGAGGTGAAAACTAATGAAGCATCTTCGGAAGAAACTGCACCAGCCATTGTACACGAGCACAACCCTCCTTCAGATGAGCCTCCTAAATACAGTGAAGCTGATGTAGCTGTGACAGCTGTTGGAGATGTGACACCTGAGGTATCACGAACTGATGTGGTACCTTCACAGAGTGAAGGTAATGTTGATAAAGAAGTGGTAACCCATACCTTCCAACTGTCCCTCTTATGGAGAATGCCTAATTAAAAAATAAGGACAATCCCTAATTCTGAAAATATTTTAATATTAAAAATGCAACTAAAACAATGCTGTGAATGTTTGTAATGAAACTGTCAGTCATAGTGAGTTTGTGGCCATGATCTTAATTTTCTGAATGTACACAAATGTCTTAATCCATGAAATCCATTTAGTGAATGTAACATGCCCATGTAACATGCCCATTTGTGTCTTTGTGCACAAACTCAACGACAGTCTGTGTGGGTGACTAGAAACACAGATCTGACGAATGTCCCTATTTCTGACTTTGCTATGTTAGCAGGTACGAAACCCTCAACAACTGAGACTAGCACCAGAGAAGTCTCAAGTGAGAACATTCCTGATGGACAAACTAAGTCTGGTACGGAGAGTTCATCAGAGTCGCCCCGACAAATTCCTGCTGTTGGAGAAGAGACTAGAGAGGATGAGTTAAACTCCAACCAGAACAACAGCAATTCAGATGCCACTGGGGTGCGCAAAATCAGCAAGACGATCCCCCTGCCGAACAGTTTGACATCGAGGATGGCTTCAGCTCTCCGGAACGCCCAGAAGCGCAAGGTGTCAAGCTCTTGCCCTCCCAGTCAGGAAACGCAGACTGAGTTCCTGTCATCGGAAAGTCAGCCCTCTGATGATACACCAGGTGAGAATTGGTTCCCTACTTAAAGGCAGTGTACACTATTGGTAATTGTCAAAGACTAGCCTTCACAATTGGTGTTTCTCAACATATGCATAAAATAACAAACCTGTGAAAATTTGAGCTCAATCGGTCATCGAACTTGCGAGACAAGAATGAAAGAAAAAACACCCTTGTCACACGAAGTTGTGTGCGTTTAGATGGTTGATTTCGAGACCTCAAGTTCTAAACTTGAGGTCTCGAAATCAAATTCGTGGAAATTACTTCTTTCTCGACAATTATGGCACTTCAGAGGGAGCCGTTTCTCACAATGTTTTATACCATCAACCTCTCCCCATAACTTTCACCAAGAAAGGTTTTATGCTAATAATTATTTTGAGTAATTACCAATAGTGTCCACTGCCTTTAACAATCATTCAAAATAATAATGGTCATTTATAATGCGCCGGTATCCATCTAAAGATGCTCATGGTGCAGTGACACAACAAACAGAAAAAAAGTTATGATGAAGTCCTCATTAGATGAGTCTTGATGGAAGTTTTGAACAAAGCTGCTGATGGAGAAAGTTTAACATGATCCGGCAAGTCGTTCCACAATGAAGGGGCAGCAGAAGTAAATGATCTTTCAAAAGTCAATAATTGAGTGCCACCTCGTGCCTGTGGGTTTACAATAAGATGATGCAAGCAATGTTTCGGTTCCCCAGAATTTGCAATCTCAATATTAGGTGACCTGATATGATTTTAGGAATACTACACCAACTAATGGATGCATATAAGTGCAATAACGCAAAATATAATCACAAAGTGAAATCTGAACTATTCCATTCCAAGAGGTTAAGCCGATTGGAATGGAGAACTCATTCTGTGACTAAAATTATCATTAAACAATGAAACAACAAAATGCGTTCGAAATTCAGCTGACAGACCCTTCTCACATTTGTTTTCACGAAATACACAAAACAAGACACGGACTCGTCCCACCCTTCACTCTGAAAATTAACAACTCGATGCAGTTGCCAACCTTGTTGTCCGCTGTGGCAAGACATTGTCTCGTTTGGAGAAACAGGCAAGGAGCGATCACTGTTCGAAACCATGCTGCGGAAATATAATGGCTGTTAGAGCAGAACGCATTACCTTCCTTAAATAGGACTCCTTAATTAAATTTGGAAGCGTCCCACGTCCCAGCATTGGTAAAATAAAGTATGAAACTTGATGCAAGTTCCGTCAATCTAATGACAGATTAATGTCTGCAGCAGATAAGTGTACATTGGGCTGAATGCTTTTTGAGAGCTTGTTTTCCAACTATCGTTAATGTAAATAACTGCTGCTATACATGGACATGTAGGCTGTAGACTGAACATCCAAAAGAACTGTCCTAATGTACTACTTATCCAATTTATTTCAGAAATAATTGTTTAACTGGACCTGATGGTTTGAACTTCACTGTTGGAGACGTCTTCCTTAATGGAGTCTGCTCAACTCGCCAATGTGTTGATTGTCTGGGTAGACAACATGCTGCTGTTTTATGATGTCACCTTTTTATTTATTTATTTTTAATATGAAAGATCGCTCATCATCGCAAGGCAAAGGCAGCCACTCTAAGGTGAGGGCTTCACTGATCTGGGCACGATCCAAATCACGTCGAGATGAGGGCTATAAACTGGTCTCGACCTAAATCAACTACCACCAGGGACATGTTACCGCCCTCTCCTGGGGGCTGAAACAGGGTAACCCCTGTCTCACTGCCATTGGTATGTGGGGATGGGTGTCATCCACTATAGGAGCATGGCTGGTGGAGCAGAGAATGCACTACCGTCCCAACTTCTTTGCAAAGCAGTGGTTAAGTGCCTTGCTCCAGTACACATGTCATAACCGGGTACCGACCCCGAACCCTGCTGCAGACAACACCAGAGCTTGTATCCAGTGAACTTGATCGCTCGACCATGACATTACTCTAATGGATGACTATGTATCCTATGCCAACTACTGGATTTAGTAAGACTTGAGGGTGTCACAAACTTATGATGTCATCTGTACCAAAGAGGAACCTGGAACTGGAGCCTTAAGTTACTAATATCGAACAAGTGAAGTAATCGTTGTTTTGCAGACACTGTTTATTGGGGGGAAAAGGCGTTAACTCTATGGAACTTTACTTTAATATTGTTTTATGATCGCTTGATGTCTCATAAAATGGGCCTCTGCTATCGACATCGCAATGCAACATGGAGAGCATTCTGACCACATGTATTTGGATGTACTGTTTTTGATGTTATCTTTAATGATTTATCTGAGGTGTGGACAGGTTTTGTTGAATGTTAAACTCTATTTTGAATTAAGACAACAAGGGTGTTGACCCTTTTTTTTGCAGCAATGGCTGTATTCCACAAGACACTCACTATGGCATCAAAAACAAAAGGATTTGTTGTTTTGGGGAATTTCGATCGAACATTACATGTCTTTGTCCAATCACTTAGCATGTACTTGGAGATAAAGGATTTGATGATTACATGTTCTTTTCGATCTTCCTATGTCCAGCTATTGTTAACTAAAACTGCTACAAACTTGCTAGAAAACTAGACATCTCACAAAATGGGTTTTTGCCACAATTTATTTTTGATTTTTTACAATGGCACTTATTTACGCGCTCTCATTTTAATTTTTTTGCCCAAAAGTGCCAAATTTTGACATATTAGCCCAAACCATGCTTTACATAGCAGTGTGAGTTTTTGCCCCTCCCACCCTCACACACAACACCTCTGTAACGAGTATGTGAATATCTAATGTAATTGTTTTACCGATATTTAAGTTATAATATTATTAACATTGCTTTGATGGCATCATTTTGTTCACAATAATCAAAGAAAAAGTTTAAGTCAAAGTTTGGCTGAAAGGTTAAAAATAGCCTTCTTCCTTTGTCTAATGACTTTTTTTTTTTTTTTTTTTATGAGTTGGCTGCAGTTTCTTTTATTTTTGGATGTTTTATTTTTGTGTTTTATGATGTAAATTAAAAAGATGGTTGTTTTGAACGGCTAGGTCTCGAAACTGATACCTTGCTTAACGGGGAACATTGGACTTGTACAATGTCCACCATTTTTAAGTTAATTTCCTTTTGTGAATGTAGACTCCTAAACTGGTAGACATAATATGAACACGTTAAAGGAACACGTTGCCTTTGATCGGTTGAGTTGGTCTATGAAAAGCGTTTGTTATGAATTGCAAATGGTTAGATAGACAAGTTAAAAGTACAAACATGCCTCGAAATTGCACGGGATTCATTTTACGTCGCGGAGAAACATGGTCGGCCATTTTTGGGAGTCAACATTTTGACTCCCAAAAATGGCCGACCGTGTTAGTTCGCGACGTAAAAGGAAAACCGTGCAATTTCGAGTTATACTTGTGTGGACTATTATATTCTACTTTTAAAATATCTGTTAAAAGACCAACTCGTCCGATCCAAGGCAACGTGTTCCTTTAATGGACTGTAACATAGTGCAAAAGATAATGCAGTGTTAATAATTATCATAAAGCTCAATTTCTGTTCCCTTCTGTAGTTCGTTAATACATCAAAGTGTGTAGATTTTAGTGCTGAACGAAAAAAAAAAAAATATGTTATTTATTAGTGAGAGAATGTTGAGTTGGTATGAAGTTTATGTTTTGCTGCATACAGAACAGGTCCCAGTTTCTTAGCTTTGCATATCACGGATATATTTGCGTGTGATTCAGATCTATATTGTGGGTATTGTCATGCAATTTGGGCCAGTTCTTTCATGAAAGGCTCTGGACAGTATTGGTGATTAAAAAAAAAATAATAACAACAATAATAACATATTACCATGAAAACTTACTTGGTAAGGTGTAATGGAGAGCTGTTGATAGTTTAGCATATTATTAGGAACGCAGCCCTCTGAAGTAACGTAGTATTTGAGAAAGAAGAAATTTCCCATCAAGGGTGTTTTTCTTATATTATTCTCTTGCAACTTCGGTGACCAATAGAGCCCTAGCTTTGTTATTGTATGCATGTTGGGAAACAACAAGGTGAGAATGCTGGTCTTTGACTATTAGACCTACCAAACGTGTGCAGTGCCTTTAAATTGCATGCATGTTAAGCATGTGAAAAGCTTACAATAAGTTGTGAAAAAAAGTTAGGAGAGTAGTGTACATCAGCGTTTCCTTTAAACATTTATATATATAAAAAAAAAAAAAAAAAAAAAAAAAAAAAAAAAAAAAAAAAAAAAAGGATTTGCCTATTTTGTTTTCCAATTTTGCATTTTATACATATTGATTATTTTTTTATATAATACATATAACTGGCTTTTGTATTCTAACGCATGTATGTGTACCATTATATACTTAACATTATATATTTAATCAGGAATGTGAACTTAGTAGTTATTTTTAATATTAGATCCAACTTTTGCACAATTAATTTAGCAAAATTAATTTAGTATAATTTAAGGGGATCAGCATTGCTTTTATAATTACACAAACACATTATGTGTACTGCATGTATATGAATGCACGGAACGTCTATAATGTAGGGCCGATGAACTGAATTTAAATGATTTAAAGGCAGTGGACACTATTGGTAGTTACTCAAGATAATTATTAGCATAACACTTTTCTTGGTAACGACTATTAAGGAGAGGTTGATGGTGTAAAACACTGAGAACCGGCTCCCACTGAAGTAATGTGGTTTTCGAGAAAGAGGTAATTTACCACGATTTTGATTTCGAGACCTCAGATTTAGAACTTGAAGTCTCGAAATCAAGGATGTGAAAGCACACAAGTTCGTGTAACAAGGGTGTTTTTTCGTTCATTATTATCTCGCAACTTCGACGACCGATTGAGCTAAAAATTAAACGTTCACATGTTTGTTATTTTATGCATATGTTGAGATACACCAATTGTGAAGAGTAGTCTTTGACAATTACCAATAATGTCAAGTGTCTTTAAACTCAGGTGTGTTTTTAACCACCGACAACGAATGTGTAATTATATTGCAATTTCACCTAATAGAATTCACATTCAAGTCTCGGTTTGATAAAATTGAGTTACGTAGGCCTATGAAAGGTGGTCGGACCAGGATAAACATATCTCTATAAATTTAACTTAACTCTCAATTCATGTTGTGTTGTTAATCATTCATTTTATAAATAAAAATGACAATATTATTCCCATTGACTTTACAGCAGAGCTCGACCGGTTCATTTTTGGAAATTCGATGACAATAAATACGATCTCTGAAACCGTAGAAACGATTGTTTCGGTACTGATCAATGTGACTATATGAGGTCAGACAAAAACAATTTTATGTTTGGTTTTTTAGTTGTTGTTTTTTAGTCAGATACTTGACGGTAGATAGAGACCTAATTTTAGACATTATTTCTTTTAGATGACTATTTGTAATCTAATGTTCAATTTCAACTAACTTACAATTACAAAATTGACCATAAAAATCTATTTTTGGCTCGAGTTGGATAAAGATGCTGAACTTACCCCTTGTGTTTCTCATATTTTTTCGGTCCAAATTTCATAATCATATGCTGGACTTACTCCCAATGTTTATTTACTATTAGTTTTTTTTTTTCTTCTTCTTTTTATTTTTTCAATTTTTTTTTCAAATTAAATAAAAATGCTGGACATAAACCTATACCTCTAACTTATTTCTTTGTTTTCAATTTATGGTTCATATTTGATAAGATTGGCGGACTAATTATTTGTTGTCTTAGTTTTTCGTTCTACATTTGATATAAACAACTTCACTAAACCCTTTCAATTTTAAAAATATTTTGATTCAAAGTGGATAAAACTGCTGGAGTTACCCATTGTGCCTTTCTAAAAAAAAAACTAAAAAAAACTTTGATAATTATGCTGGACTTAGTACATAGGATTTGAGGCATTGCATGGTGAGGTATCAATATATATTTGGTTTGCGGTAACACCATTGTGTGTATCTACTTGCCAGGTAGAGTTTGTTCTTATCCTACTACCGCGGAGTAGATTGTTCGGGTGTTCGGGAGACTTCTCAGTTCTAAATAGAACTGTCCTGCTGGAATTGTATATGGGTTCAAATTCTATAAAATTGCTGAACATGTGCCTTCTACTGAAGAATGTTTAAATTTTCGGCCAAAATTTGATACATATGTGGGACTCACCGTTGTGATGTTTTAGAAGTTGGACAAAACCGTTTAAAATGCTTGACAAGTTGTTGAGGGCGCAAGGAAATCGTAGGTGGACCCGAGGCCGGCTTTAGTTCACATTTTTTTCTTTCGACCAAAATGTTTAGAGAAACATACGCGGAAGGTCCTCCATTGTTATTCATTAAGGGTAAACATTTTAGCAACATTACTGCATAATCATGCTCGCTGTTATGGACTCCTTGACAGGACTCGCTTTCACAATATTAACAAATTATTATCAAAAAGAGCTGTCCCTGTGTAGTCCCTGTCTGGCGGAACCTTGTTGTGAAAAACAGCAAGAGCCAAAGATTTCACAACCATTGCCCTCTGCCCTTTCGCACCGTGCGTTGTAACGAATCATACAACATGTACAATGTGAAGTGCCGTACTCTGATGGGTCATGCGTGGGTGCCCGTATTGTGCCCACCGTGACACAATAATGTATGTAGGCATTATTGCATGTGTTTTCAAGAACCCTTCGACCGGCAAGCGAAAGTACATGTACTCAATATTGTTGTATGCTTTACTGCGTTCCGGAAAACTGACCACGGCGGAAGACTGAAACCGCCACACCTGGACGCGACTAGAAAAGAAGGGGGGAAAAAAACCCGACTAAAGCAGTGATAAGCGTGAGTTTGACTGCACGAAGAGAACGGACCTCTTGCAACAGTTTTTTTCAGGAAAAGTTTCTCCATTCGTTCGGAGGTGAGGCACATTCGGTAAGTCAACAAAAGCAGAGTGTGATCTAAGATGATAGTGTGAGCTGTCTTGAAGTGTAGCTCGTTTAATGATGAGCAGTGGGCAATTGCTTTTGTACAGTGTATGTTAATGTCTCTACCGTGTTTTGGGTTATTGAGTTAGTGTTGGTATTAAAGTTGTAACTTTTTCACGAAACACTAGGATTGAGTCTATATCGAGTTAGGACTTGTGACTCGTCCTAACTTAGGATTAATCTTAAGGTCTGCAAGCTACATTGCAAGGTTGGGACTAGTCCTAAGTCCTAAGATTAATCTTAAAGACACTGGACACTATTGGTAATTGTCAAATACCAGTCTTCTCACTTGGTGTATCTCAACATACGCATAAAATAACAAACCTGTGAAAATCTGAGCTCGATTGGTTGTCAGCGTTGCTGAAATCGACGGCTGATGTAACATCAATTCGTTATCAGTTTCATAATAATGAACTCAATTGCGGATTCTACGATTGGAATGAAAGGCATATAATATTTAATTTAATGAGATTTTAATTTTAAATCTCACAAAGTGATATGTTAAGGGTGGTTAACAAAATATGTGGCATTGATCAATACGTGTTGTACTTATTAAAGGAGCATGTTGCCTTGAATAGGTCGAGTTGGTCTATTAAAAGCGTTTGTACCGTTTGTTATAACATGCATAATTTATAAAAATATGTTGTAAGTAGAATACACTAACCTACACAAACATGCCTCGAAATTGCACGTTTTCCTTTTACCTCGTCGACTAGCACGGTCGGACATTTATGGGAGTCAAATTTTTGACTCCCATAAATGACCGACCGTTTTAGTTCGCCAAGTAAAAGGAAAACCACGCAATTTCGAGGCAAATTTGTGTGGATCATTGTATTCTACTTTTAAAACATCTTTCCAATCATATGCATTTTATAACAAACGGTTACACACGCTTTTGATGGACCAACTCGTCCGATCCAAGGCATCGTGTTCCTTTAACATAGTGTGAAGCTGCAGTCAACCCCACCTGCCCCCCCGCCCCTCGGCTGCTCCGAAGTTCAATGACTTCAGTCGACATTGACAGATCACTTATGTCACTAAAGGCACTGGGTACAATTGGTATTTATTCAAAATAAGTGTAAGCATAGAAACTGACGTAGATAGCGAGCAATTAAGAGCAAGATAAACGGGTCCCTTTGAAGTAAGTTTTTGAGAACGAGGCGATTTCTCACTCAGTTGGTGCCTTTTTCTATTCATCTGAAAGCACACAAAGTAATGCAACAATGTTGTTGTTTTTTCATTGTTCTCTTGCAACTTCGACGACCACTTGAATTCAAATTCACATAGGTTTGTTATTTTATGCATATTTTGGGATACATAAAATTGAGAGTCTGGTCTTTCACTATTGCCAATAGTGTCCAGTGCCGATAAAACCTATGGACCCGTTTTGTCAAAAAGCATCCGCAGAAGGCTGTCAGAACAAGCTTCATCAAGTTTTAGTCCCTGTTTTGTACTCTACTCAGAAATATTTGTTTGAGAAGTCTCTTGTAGACGATAATTTAAAACCTTTGCTATTGTAATTGTGTCGACAGAACCCTTTCTTTGCAGAGTTTCATGATGGATATCCTGAGAGGCATTGAACAGTCGTCGGTTACCACGAAGCTAGTTATTGCAGTGGTTGTCTTGTTTTTGGTGTAAGAATTTTGTATTTTCTTCAGTGTTAATGTAAAGCTCTTTCCGTTCAGTGATCGAAGTACACACTCATTACAATTCATAACTTTAAAGTTGATATCATGCAAATTCTTATTTGATCATTGATAATAATTCCAGGAATGGTATAGTTGTTATAGGGCACTGTATAATGTTTTATTTTAGAGTGACAATAGTTATTATTAGATAAAATATGTAACGTTTATGATTCGGTACGCCAGTGTCAACTTATCTACAGTGTGCAGACTAGTCTTTGTAACAAATAATACAGAGGTTTCGCAAGCGTATGGATATTACAAGTATAACCGTATCCGTTCACGTCAGCCGCGTTTTGGATTTTGTTTCGCAAAAAAATGTATACATATAAAAATGTGTCGCTTGAGTGCGCTCACATTCATCATTATGAGTATTTTGCCCGACAAGCATGACCTATAGACGATGTGACCTCTGACGTCACACGAAAACCATAACATGATTCGCGCGCATACCGCCGGGCAAAACCTTTGTGTTTTGGCAGCCAGCTGGAAAGTGTACGCAATCTTACTGTGACTGCGCAACTCAGTGCCCGGCGAAACATGACGTATAGAGTGTTTTGTCAACAGAGGGCAGTTTGAATGTAAACATAGGTCACATCGTCTATAGACAACCGTGTTTTATACACTGCATTTTTATTCGTTCGGCTTGCAAAAAAAATGTCTTTCTATATTAAGCACAATACCACTGGAAGCTATTGCGTGGGAAATGAGTTTGATCTGGGACAAAGAGACAGCTACAGGGCTGCAAAACAGTATCCGTTTTTCTACGACGTGTACATAAGCTCCTGTATCCGTAGCTAAAGTGCGTGCTAAAATAGTCGCGGACACGCGTGACGTGAACACTCAAAGTGTCGACTTACCGGTGTCAGATGCAATTGTGTCCGCCATGCAAATGCAATACTGGCCGCCCGGACACTTTTGCATATGCAGTCGTGTCCGGTGTCCGGGGCTTTGCAAAAACCGTCCGGCGGTCATGTACATGACTGCAGTACATGTATGTGCGCGCGTAAGCGAGCGTGCATGCACTGAACCTACGTATTGTTTTATGCAACATGAATATTCACGTATTTTATGAGCAGCAAATACCCAAACGGCCGAACATTTCCCATGCCATGCTTGTAAAACAAATGGCGAACGTGTTCCGTATACCAAGGGCGTTTAATTTACTGCAAGGACGGTTTTGCACGGGGCGGACACAACTGCATATGAAAATGCGTCCGGGCGGACACACTTGCATTATGCAACAGCGTCCGAGCGGACACGATTGAATATGCAAATTCGTCCGGCGGACATTATTGCACATGCAATAATCCCCCGAATGGTATTGCACAGAGTACATAATTGCATGCGACATCGGACATGTATGTGTATCCGTAGACTTGCGAAACCTCTCTATTTAACTGTTTAACTTGTATCAATTGGGGTTCTGGCGGGATGTCTTCGTAATGTCCCCTTGACCAGTGAACATGACTAAACTTTGGCAAAAACTAACGTTTTTTATTTTGTTCAGATACGATTGGTGGTGTCATCAGTATTTTCAGCGTCGTGGCATACGTGTCGGGTCCTACCTACCAGTGATAGGCAGCCTACATCAGATACGAAAAGTAAGTTTACCAATTAATTGTCTCTTCGCGGCTTACGATCTTAATGAGGCACAGATAGAAAAATTTGTGTAATGCGTGATGTTGTTGTTGTTGATGTTGTTGTCTCGAGAGACAATTGGATATTTTGCAGTTTATGGGAGTTGGTTTTTCGACGCGCCTTTTTTGACTGAACAATTCAATCTTGGAGAAATAAGCCTTAAAAAAGATGTAATCTTTAATTTGGCCTGCCTCGGAGTTTGGGAGAAAAATATGCCTGGGGGTAATTTTACAAAGACATTACAAACATAAAATATTAAAACTAATCCAAGCGAAAACAATCAAATGCGTGATTACATCAAAAATCCAGTAAAAAGTTACAGCAATCCATTAAAAGGTTATAGCAAATAACAAAAATCCATTAAAAAGTTACAGCAAATAACATTCAGTTACATTTAAATAGACAAACGAGTATAGTTGACAAGAGAACAAGAAATATGTGTCCATTGATATTAATTCCGTGTCTATTTGTTGTCATTCCCGTCAGGGTTTTGGATGCAGGTTTCCTGAGTATACTACGAAGTACGGGAGGGTGTTTGGGTAAGTTTGTTTGTCACTTCGTCAACATTCAATTACGGAAGTAACAAATTGAATCTGTTTTACTATGATCAATGCAAATGCCTGTGGTGAGAGTCAACAAGTTTGAGATATAACTAAGTAATACTGTGTTAAGGATTTTGTTAAGAAGCCATTTCCAGTGATGATGTGCAGTTGTTCACATAAACTTGTCAAACAAATATACATATTTTGTTACATACTTGAAGCAATTTCCTCATAAATAATCACTTATCGATAATGCCAAATTCGTGAAAATTGGTCCTTAACTATTGGTTACTTCCTCAGGTGGTACATGTTTCGAAAGACTATGCTTGTCGTAACGGATGCTGACATCATCAAGCAGATTGTGGTCAAAAATTTCTCCAGTTTTACCAACCGTAAGGTAAGGTCACTCATTTTAAGTTTGGTTGACAGGAAATGGTGGTTCAGAACTGACTATTTAAAGGAACACGTTGCCTTCTGGATCGGTCGAGTTGGTCTTTGAAAAGCGTTTGTAACCGTTTGTTATAACAACATGCATATGATTGGAAAGATGTTTTTAAAGTAGAATATAATGATCCACACACATTTGCCGCGAAATTGCGTGGTTTCCCTTTTACTTTGCGAACTAACACGGTCGGCCATTTATGGGAGTCAAAATGTTGACTCCCATAAAATGGCCGACCGTGTTTGTCGATGAGGTCAAAGGAAAACCAATTTCGGGTGATACTTGTGTGAATCATTATATTCTACTTTTAAAACATCTTTCTAATCATATACATTTTATAACAAACGGTTTCAAACGCTTTTCAAAGACCAACTCGACCGATCAAAGGCAACGTGTTCCTTTAAGGTCAGATGCCAGACCTGAGGAGGGTGTATTACATTATACCCTACGATTAGACTGAGAAGCTGACAAAGGGTTACGAACACAATGTGTAACACAAAGAGTACATTATTTGTTAGTTTTTGTTTATCACAAAAAGAAGGTGTTCGTTTGTGTTGTCATTATTGACCACTGCATGCAAATGTGACGTCCTTTTATCTTGCAAGTCAGTGGGTACGTTCGTTTAGCTTCCCTGGGTCGCCCCGGTACGTTCGACTAGCTTTGACGGGGCTCACCCGGGTCAGCCCCCAGTGTCCTGCTTGTGGAGTGGGTCACTTGGGGGTGACCTGAGGTGCATCCCATCACCACAAGGGGGCGAGTGTGATCGTTCGATTAGCTGCACCCAGTATAATGTTGACGCCGTGAATGTCCGCCGGTGTGTCCCAGGGAAATCCGGCCGCCGGATCTGTCCCCATGGAAAATTTACATGAACTGGAGGAGGAGGATTCAACAGAGGGCGCTATCAGAAGAGGCTAGAATTATTGACATCAAAGGGCTTGTATCACAGTTCGCCATAATGGGGCATAGAATCTCAGGGAGTAGGGGGTGGGGTGAATTTGCATTGTACGTTCTTGTGACGTCATGCAAGTAATAGTGGCTTCTTATTGGCCAGCAACTCACCACGCTAATGCATTATGCATTACATTTTCTCCCACCAAAATCGTTGGCAAATGTAAAGAAAAACATAAGGCCCCAAAACGAGTTGGTAAAGGCGCGGTGATAGTAGTTTTTCGTGCGTTACTTTTTGGGGGTTGTGCGTGCTATCCGGTGTGCCGCGTGCGCCTTGACTAAAGGCTAGGGGTGGTGCAGAATCTCCTGCAACGCCGGCTCTGATGTTTACATCAACTCTGACATGAGTCCGGGGAACCAAACCCATATCCGGTCAGCATCGTGGTTGTCCTGTTGTTATTCACGGACATATGACACATTATTTTAGGTGAAATTTGCATCGGGATCGCAAAAATGTGGGATCTGGTCACAACAGGTCATTTCGCATGTATGGACCTTTAAAAGAAGAATACAATAAACATAATTTATTTAATATGGTTTCTTTGCAGTCTTTAATTATACTTCTGCTTTTTATTTATTTTATTATTATTTTTTTTTTCAAGGCGAGTTCTCCGGAACCCGGAATCTTTAACAAGCACTTAATAAATTTGCAAGATGAAGAGTGGAAGGAAGTTAGATCGGTCGTCACACCGGCATTCAGCGCCGTCAAAATGAGAACGGTATGTGGTAGAGGAAATGGCTCAACCGTAGAGCTGCTTAACCAGACAAAACACGTGATTAACAATTTGCTAAGTTTATAAATGAGCAGAGTATAGGCCTGTACCTGTCACAAATTGTAAGTGAGACATGTAAGTTTGGCTGGAAAACTTATTCTGGTAAGCATACTTTGGTTGTGCTTAGTCATTGTTTTGCTTTACGACAATTGACACATTTGACGAGTATCAACATGGACCAGTCTTCTCACTTGGTGTATCTGAACATAAGCACAAAACAACAAACCTGCTCATCAAACTTGACTTCGATTTTTGTCGTCGAAGTAGCAAGACAATAATGGTAAAAAAAAAAAAAAGTTTGATTTCGAGATCTCACGCGAGGTGTCTCGAAATCTATTTAAATATTTTATTGAGAAATTACTTTTTTTTTTCTCACAAACGACGCTACCTTAGGGAGCCATTCTCACAATGATCTATACTGTCAGTAACTCTCCATTGCTCGTTACCAAGTAAGTATTTATGATAACAATTATTTTGAGTAATTACCAGTAGTGTATAATGCCTATAAGCAGCCTTTTGATCTCACTCGCGAGGTCTCAAAATCAGTTTAAACATTTTACTGAGAAATAACTTTTTTCTCTCAAAAACTACGTCACTGCAAAAGGACCCGTTTCTAACAATGTTTTATACTATCAACAGCTCTCCATTGCTCGTTTTATACCAAGTAAGTTGTTAATAATAATATGCTAACTTTGAGTAATTATCAATAGTGTCGAGTGCCTTTTAAGACAGTGGACACTGTTGGTATTGTCAAAGACCAGTTTTCTCACTTGCTGTGTCTCAACAAATGCATAACAAACCAATGAAAACTTGAGCTCAATCGGTCATCGAAGTTGCGAGATAATAATATTATTTCGATGCTTGATTTATAGACATCAATCTCTAAATCTGAGGTCTCGAAATCAAATTCGTGGAAAATGACTTCTTTCTCGAAAAGTACTCAACTTCAGAGGGAGCCGTTTCTCACATTGTTTTGTACTACCAACCTCTCCCCATTACTCGTTACCAAGTAAGGTTATATGCTAATAATTATTGTTAGTAATTACGAATAGTGTCTACTGCCTTTAAGCAGCCTTTTGAAAGAGGGCCCTGTTGGAGTGTTGAACATAAACTAATGGTGTGTGAAAATATTATAAATAAGATAACAGTATGTTGGATGAGACACCTACTCAATTGTGGAGTAAATTATACACCACAACATTCAGCACAACATCAAAACAACCCAATTTTCTGTACAATGTTAAAGGCATAGGACACCTTTCGAATTAATTGTCAAAGACCACTCTCACTTTGCGTTTCCCAACATAATGTGTCGCAATACTAAGCATACTGTTATGCATAAATAATAACCAGTCTGTGGGTGGAAGTTTGGACTCAATTGCGCATTGGAGTTATAAGAAGTAAAGAAACCACACCCAAACAATTTTGTGTTTTCAGATGCCTAAAGAAACTTTCAGTCCTGAAGTATATTAATGTTTAATGAGAAATGGCCTCTTTCTCAAAACTACGTTACTTCATTGCCCGTTACCGAGTAAGCAATCATAGACGATTGCTTAAAGGCAGTGGACACTATTGGTAACTACTCAAATTAGCATGAAATCTTACATTGAACGAGTAATGGTGAGAGGTTGATGGTAAAAACCATTGTGATAAATTGCTCCCTTTGAAGTGGCGTAGTTTTCGAGAAAGAATGAATTTTCCACGAATTTGATTTCGATACCTCAGATTTAGAATGTGAAGTCTCGAAATCAAGCATCAGAAAGCACACAACTTCGTGTGACAAGGGTGGTTTTTTCTTGTGTTATTATCTCGTAACTTCGACGACCAATATTGAGCTCGAATTTTCACAGGTTTGTGTTTTGTGCATATGTTGAGATACATCAAAAGAGAAGACTGGTCTTTGACAATTTGTAATAGTGTCCACTGCCTTCTTGTCCACACACAGATGTCCTTTATGATCAATGAATGTTGTGACACTATGCTGAATAATATCGACATGGCAGCAGTGAAGGAAGGAAGTAACATCAACTGCAAAGAGTAAGTGATTGTAAAGAAATACTAAGACAAAGTGCTTCTCTTGAAATCATCTAGATTTCGAGACCTCAAATTCACATTTCATGACACGGCGAAAGGATGGGTTTTCCCATTATTTTCTCCCGACTCCGATGACCAATTGAGCCTAAATTTTCACAGGTTTGGTATTTTATATATAAGTTGGGATACACGAAGTGTGGGTCTTTGGACAATACTGTTTACCGATGTTGTCTGAAGACCCACACCATTTTTTTATTTTGATTAAAACCTCCTTTAACAAATATTCTATTTGTACGTTGCAGTTTGTACGGCGGTTTAACTATGGACACGGTAGCGTGGTGTTGTTTCGGGCTGAAAATAGACTCACAATTAACGAAAGAACATGAGTTTGTAGTCAACGCCAAGAAAGCATTCAAGTCGAGTGAGTCAGTCATACATCAAGTGGTTCTTGGTAAGTGGGTACAACAAAACGAAGATTATTATTCCCTGAGTCAAATTTAACACTTGTTGATCGATTGCAGTGCCAGCTACTAAACACAGGATTCGAACTGCCTCTAACCACCGGGCGATCTCGGTTGCTAAGACACTGCTCTAGAATTACAGGGGTCGTTGGTTTGAATCCAACCCGAGTAACATGCCAGTGTTTTTCACAGAACTCGGGTAAGTACTGAGTATATACAGTGCTAAACAATCATCAGTGAATATAGGTAAAAACCAAAATGAATGTAGTGTGCGTGGGCGTGTGTGTGTGTGGGCATGTCTGCTATTGATAACCGAGGACTTCAACAAAAGCAAAAGAGTCACACCGGGGACAGTCCTCGGTAGATTTTGTGTACAAAACCAATGGGGACGTCTGAAAAATACTGTCCAAACAATGGGAGAACAAAGAGAAGTCCTCGGATAGACATGGCTGTGTGTGGGTGTGGGGGGTGGCTAACCACTTGTTGACATAACATTTCCAAGCAAATGGCACACAGTGACATGCGACATGGTCTGGCCACTCCTGAAACCACTACTAGGATATTTGATGTTATTTGTTTTCATTTACCAAATTAACTACAGCTTCTCAGTCACTCAAAAGAGAAACTTAATGGGCCGAATTAAAAAAAAAGTACCAATTGCTTTTCATCATCAAAGGTTTAAACACCCCCACGTGACGCGCTCTTCATAAATTAATAATAAGAATGGCGAAACTCTCTGAGGTATTTATGAATATAAAACAACCAGCTCGTGGTGGCACCCCTCTCAAATAATCATTATTTAAAAACATTGCCAGAGCCTTGCTTCTTCCAAAATAGAGATAACTACGGGGAGGTAATACGGTGCTCTCTCGTGCACATATCTACCAACATAAAGAGGGGATGAATCTACGTGTGACGCCCCGAAGTGAGCTTTATACAAAATGAACACTGGGGGCGTATTTGGGTTATCACACTACGAAAAGTATTCCTTTAATCACAGTATGGAAACAATTTGATATTGAATGGTCACTTTTGTCAACTTAATTTTATAGACATGTTCCCAATGTTGAGACCAGTGTTAACTTACTTCAATGCTGGAGCAATTACCAACGACGTGGCAAACTTCTTCGAAACAGTGACGAGTGAATCATGCAAACTTCGCGAAGAGCAGGGAGACGACTTGGACACGTCTAAGGTTTGACTTGATCGTAATTTTTAAGCTGTATCGAGGTGGCGTCTGTAGCTATTCGCTCGGCCCCAGCGTCAGTCTATCCAGGACCGCTGGTATGGGCTAATCGCTTGCACAGATTCCTGTTCAGGAAGTACGTCATGCGTACAGTGCATAGAAATAAGGTGGAGTGTGATGCATGATGGGACTGCGCATTATTAAACCAATGACAGTGCATGATACGTTTACCCATCCCAGCGCCTTTGGTTAAAGCAAGGCGCTGGGGACGAGCGAACTTTAGCCACTGCTGCGACTGTAGACTTGACTCAAGTCCAAATCCCGTGCCACTCCCAGAAAACTACTGTTGTATGATGCCCTGTATTCCCAAACCTGTTCCGCACCCGGGACAGGGACTTGAGAATGCAGTTGCCTGATATGTAAATCTATTCACCTATGAATGAGGGAATCAATGTGAGGTGTAGAGGTTTTTCAACTGGTGGTTTAAACCCAACAAAGTCTGGTTTCATAATAATTTTACTGAGACGAAGTCGAGGACGAAGTCGAGGTAATTATCAAGAACCAGGCCTCGGCGGGTTTAAAACACTAGTTGAAAACCGAATCAACACACTTTGATTCCCATTCGTAAAACGTCGATACTTTTTGGTCAAAAAGTAAAATAAATGCAAAGATTATAATTGTTCAATCATTTCTTCCACCACAACACCCCTCCAGCTATGAAACGGTAAGGCCCTCGGGTAAACAACTTCTTATAAAAGAGATTGCTGTGCGCGTCGCGCGTATCGCGTGAAGTGGCACAACTGTTCCAGCCGTTGCTATCGACCACTATTAATGAAGACACTGTCTTATAAGCACAGGTGCAAGCTCATGTGTCACGCCCATGTCTCAACACTTTTTACTAGTTATAAACAAAGGTTTATACACACCCACGTGACGTGCTCTCCACCAATAGGAATAGCGGAACTGTCTGAGGTATTTATGAATAATTATTTAGACATTGCTGCGGTACCACAATAGTTGCATTCGACGGCGGCGGTTATGCTTTAAGAACCTCCCGCACGAGGAGCTGCATTGAGAACGGGTCTATAATGGTACTCCGCGTGAGTCCCTTATGGCCCGATTAAAACTAAACCTTATTATAACTTTTTGTAAAGTTAGTTAAGGTTTCGTTTTATCATTAAAAATGATTCTGTATTTCTCAATGCAGAACATTGACATGTTGCAATTAATGCTAAATGCACACAACGAAGCTCCAGAGCCAGCAGATGACCTCAATGGAAACGTCAATGGAAACGGGCTTCACAACATGAAACGCAAGAGGGCGCTAACAAACACCGAAGTCACAGCCCAGGTATGATACAAACAAAAAGAGCTCCACATACAACAACATAAATCAGTTATATGATTTACATTGCGTACAAACAGGATGACTTTGTGGCTAGGATAGTGTTTGCTCTTTCTGAAATAAGGAATGCCGACTTATGAGAAAGAGTTTGAGGCCCTTCTTTGGTACTTAAAGGCAGTGGACACTATTGGTAACTACTCAAAATAATTACTAGCATAAAACTTCACTTGGGAACGAGTAATGTGGAGAGGTTGATAGTATAAAACAGTGTGAAAAACGGCTACCTCTGAAGTGATGTAGATTTCGGGAAAGAAGTATTTTCCACAAATTTGATTTCGAGACCTCAGATTTAGAATTTAAGGTCTCGAAATCAAGCATCTGAAAGCGCGCACAAGGATGTTTTTTTTTTTTTCTCTTTCATAATTTCTTTCGCAACTCCGACGAGGGGCAGTCTTGTCATCGTCTGAGAACAATTATAGTTTTACAAATAACATGTTGTCAAAATTACAAATAAGTTGTTCACGTCACCTGACTGTGTACTGGTCGCTCCGAAAAGACGCCGCTGTAAACCCACCGGTATACACTGTGCTTTCTGTGTACTCACACCGCACCAACCAACCGTATACACCGTCACATCGCTCAACGCACACCGTACGACTACTGTGCACAAGTCATCCGCACTTGTACCACTAACCCGCATTACGGCCGCCGCATGCGGATAGTGTACGGGGCCATCTTGTCGTGCGGTGTGGTTACACAATACGCACCGTGTTGGGTTGGGTTTTTACACAGCGGCGGTTTTTTTTTTTCGAGGGAATAATTCGACTGCCTTGACCAAGGCTAAATCAAACTGGATCTCTCGTCTCTCTGGTGCTTAATGGATGTTTATTTCTTATTTCAGGCCATACTCTTCTTCTTGGCAGGGTACGAGACAACGAGTTCCTTGCTCGGCTTTGCCTCGTACCTTCTCGCCCTCAACCCAGACGTACAAGATAAACTCTATGCTGAGATCCAAGATAAAGCCCCAAGTCGTGACGTCATAGGCTATGACGTAGTTAACAAGATGACGTACCTCGATATGGTAATTTGTGAGTCTCTGCGTGTCTACCCACCAATTGGAAGGTATTGTTATTATTTGGAGGTGGAGGGGGGGGGGGGGGGTTGTGACTGATCTTGTGGTGTGCACTGTACACTACTTGGTTACTATACTAACACTTACATTATTGTTAGCATCAAAACGTATTCTTATTGTAACGAGCAATGAAGAGCTGTTGATAGTAGAAAACATTGTGAGAAACGGATTCCTCTGAAGTATCGTAGATTAATATTATAATATAAATAGTTAATTTCTCAGTAAAATATTTGAATTGATTTCGAGGACCCCAGGCGGGTAAAACAAATTCAAACTGTCTCAAGGGTATGTTAGCTTTGCTAAACAAAAGTGCCAGTTGTATACAATCAAGATAAGAAGCGAGAGCCTTTGTTTCCCGTCTACTGGCTGCACCCGTAAATCTGACTGGGGTGGTGCAGCGCACGGTTAAACCACCAAGTTGCAACCCCGTGCTAATGGAAGTGGATCCGGCCACTAGAGAGTAGCTGCTTCACAGTACTCTGAGAATTTGACAAGTTTTGTTCTCGAAATTAGCGAACAAATATTTATTTAATTTATTGCATCCAATTTGGATTTTGTTTCAACAGATTCGCACGCATCTGTAACAAGACGTTTTCTTACAATGGCCTGACCATAGAGAAGGGAGTGACTGTGTTTATGAACGTTTGGGGTATACATCGTGACGAGCAGTATTGGCCGGAGCCAGACAAGTTTGATCCGGAGAGGTACGTTTAGTTCGGCAGCTTGGTTCAAGACTCCCCTTTATGATTACTCCTCGCTCCTCCCGTCGTCTGACGAGAGGTACCGAAGTCCACGGGCTAAAGGAGGATGATTCACAAGAGGGCGCTATATCACATAATCTCTGGGGACAGAATCTTCTGGCACACCAGTGCTCTACCCAATGAGCAACCAACCTTCTGTTTACCATTTTTTTTCTTTTTCGGGTTGTTAGTCAGAAGCCAGTCGTCACATAGTTAGCAAGATGTGTACAGAGCCCAGCAAAGTAGTAAACAGTGTACAGTGCAATATAAACAAGCGGTCAATCCGAACATATCCAAACATTATTTGATATGGCTTTACTTTCCACTTCACCTTTAAGTTGTCCAACATTCCTACAGCATGTCCACTGTACCAACTCATTTGAATTGTCTTGTACACAGATTCAGTCCAGAGAGAAAACCGTTAATCCAGGCTTGCACGTACGTGCCGTTCGGCTTTGGACCGCGTAACTGCATTGGTATGCGATTTGCCTTGTTGGTGGCCAAGATGGCGCTGGTCCGTGTGCTGCAGAAGTACCGCTTAGATGTGTGTCCAGAAACAAAGGTACATAAAAAATAGTATGATACTATGAGGGGCCGTTTATGACTAAATGGGCAAACCCATATATATAAGAGCAAACCCATATATATAAGAGCAAAACCATATATATAGGAGCAAAACTATATATAAAGGAGCAAAACCATATATATATAGGAGCAAACCCATATATATAGGAGCAAACCCATATATATAGGAGCAAACCCATATATATAAGAGCAAACCCATATAGGAGCAAACCCATATATAAATATATGGTTTTGCTCTTATATATATGGGTTTGCTCTTATATACTTTTGCTCTTATATATATGGGTTTGCTCATTTAGTCATAAACGGCCCCTCATATGATACTGCAGTAAATTAAAGTATTCAACAAAAATGTATACATTAGGTCTCATCTATGACAAGTCTATGAAGGGGTTGCTTGAGCCAGTAGTTTTGCCCTTCAGAGACTTTTCGCGGTACATTTTACAGTACAACGAGGCTACCCCACAAGGTTATTTTTGTTATAGTAGTACCCCATAGAGTAATTCTTCGGAAAGGGGGGTACAAGAACACAGTTGCACTTAACCCCCACATGAAACTAGATCCGTAAGTGTATGCCAATTTCGGTACCTTGGAGACCAAGACAAAATACACACAGAAGTTATGCCCCTCAAGGGATTGTGTAAAAAAAAAAAGTATATGGAAAACTGTCACTAAAAGTGCGAGACAAAAGGAAAGACCGAAAGAACGCCCCACAAGGATGCATGGTTGAGAGTGGGTGTATGAATGGGTAGATTTGCAGACTCAAACCGGAGGCCTATAACAACAGAGGGCACTCACTAGAGTGTACACTTCGGGAAAGTTATACAGTTAGAAAACGTGTACAAAACCAATGGGAACTGTATTGCAAAAGATAAATGGAGTATGGGAGGTCCGCGACCTTTATTGGGTGCGTATGTTTGTGACCCCCATACACTATCAACATGGGTTGAACCATGAACGCAGTTGATTAAAAGGAGGGCATTATCGAACAAATTTAATTGTCCCAACTGGCCGTTTGGATTGGGGGAGGGGATCATGGGCGGACAGGGCGACATAGATTATCGGGGCAGAATATTCTGCCTTTCACTATCACCGGTGTCACTATCAACATGTTTACGCATTATACTACCGTATTATTTTTGCCCTTTCTCGTCAATTTCAGATTCCGCTCAATCTTTGCGAGGCTACATTCTCAGCTCCTAAAGACGGCATCAAACTTCGAGCTGTCACCAGAAAATAATTAGAGCGATCGAAAACACCAGCGATCAACCTTTCTATTGTTGATATACAAATTGAGCTGGGTGGCATGGGCGACCGGATGCTAGTTAAACGTTCAATTTGTGTTAAAGGTAGTGGACACTATTGGTAATTACTCAAAATAATTATTGGCATAAAACCTTACTTGGTGACGAGTAATGGGGAGATGTTGATGGTATAAAACATTGTGAGAAACGGCTCCCTCTGAAGTGCCATAGTTTTCAAGAAAGAAGTAATTTTCCACGAATTTGATTTCGAGACCTCAAATTTAGAACTTGAGGTCTCAAAATCAACCATCTATAAACGCACACAACTTTGTGAGACAAGGGTAAATTTTCTTGCACTATTATTTCGCAACTTCGATGACCGATTGAGCTCAAATTTTCACAGGTTTGTTATTTTATGCATATATTGAGGTACACAAACTGTGAAGGCTAGTCTTTGACAATTACCAATAGTGTCCACTGCCTTTAAAGGCACTGGAACACTTTTGATATTGGTCAAAGACCAGTTTTTTTTCATGTTGGTGGATCTCAACATACGCAACAAGTAAACAACCTGTGAAAGTTTGAACTCAATTGATCATTGAAGTTGCGAGAGAATAATGACAGCATAAATACCCTTATAGCACAGGTTGTGTTGTTCAGATGATTGAAATTGATACTTTCGAGGTCTCAAAATCAGTTTAATTGTGTTAGTAACAAAATTAATTAACTTCATTCTAAAAAACATGCGTTACTTCAGATGGAACCGTTTCTCACAATGTTTTATACTATAAACAGCTCTCCATTGCTCGTTACCAATTACGTTGTTTGTGCTAACAATTATTCCCGACCGAGTAATTACCAGTAGTGTCCAGTGCCTTCAACAGTAATGTTTGAACCAAGTATTTTCTTCAAACTTCAACTAAATGTAATACCTTTCCTATATGTTTGCTTTATTAATGTGTCGCATTGTTAACGATATTTTATGTTTTATTATGTTATTTTCTTTCGCGTTTGTTTACTACCATACATATTTTGTTTTCAGTGATTTATGTTTCCCACTTTCGTCCAAATTTGTCTAGCCTCTAACCTGGATAAAAAAGGGGGAGGGGATCCTCGGTGTTAAATATTGTGCCTCATTTGTTGACTTCCAGCTTGATGTTTGTATGGCATTAGGCCCTTTCCCCATAAATCGTTGATTTGATGGGAGGTGACGGTTTTTTTTATTTATTATTATTAGTATTTGTTTTAATTGATGATCGGACGTATGTTTAATTGTTTACTGTGTGAAACATTGTGCCCAGTTCGTCGACTTCCAGCATGATGTAATTTGTATGGCATTATTGGAGGCCGTGTCCGGGGCATTTGTTATTTTGTTATTGTTTATAATTGATGCTTGGGTGTTTGTTAAATAACAGGGGTGTTCTAACTGTGGGGGGGGGGGGGTATCTTCACGGGACCAGGGACTCCCCCATCTTAGGGAGAGAAGTAAAGTTAAAGAGTTAATAAATAATTTGCCCTCATTGTCAAAAGCTGTGAGACCTATTTTTGTTCGTGTATATTTGAACATTTATTATAACTGCACTTACTCTCACACTTGGGCGAATATTCTCGCGAATATGAATAAAATTATTTGAAATTCGCGACGAATTCGCCCAAAAGTTACGATTGGACATTGAATTTGTTCTCGATCGTCCCTCAACCTCTCCTTATCAATATCTTGAGCAAAATACGCACGCTTTAACAACGGCACCAGTGGCTTAAAAATGCTAACGAAAATTGATGGCGGAATCAATGTGTGGTGAGGTTTTCAACTAGTGGTTTAAACCCGCCGAGGCCTGGTTTTCATGATTTACCTCGACTTCGTCTCGGTAAAATTATCAAGAACAAGGCCTCGTTTGGATTAAACCACTAGTTAGAAACCTCTTCACCACACATTGATTCCCTTATTGAATGTGCCAATCACCACTGCCGAGCCCTATAAACTGCTCTAAATGAATATGCGTGAAAACGTCACTACCTAATATAAATATTGATGAAATAACAACAACAACAAACCAATATAAAGCAAAATTGTTTTCATAACGAGTCGTGCATGTGCACCATACTGGCATGCAACAGTGTGTGGTACCTTACGGTAGCTCAAGCCCTCGATGTAGCCCGACCTATTTATTTATCGCAGCCACATATCTAGGGAACGCCAAAGAGGCATTTAATCATCGGTGATGGTCTTTTGCAACCGGTGATCAAATTTGTCATCGGTGGTGGTCCTATGCGATCGGTGATCAACTTAAGCGAGCAGTGATAAAACACGACCGGTGGTCCATTTTAGCGATCGGCCATGCATATTCATGATCGGTGATGGGATTAGCGATCGGTCATGCATATTCACGACCGGTGATGACTTTTTGCTATCGGTCAACTTTAGGGATCGGTGATGGCTTTTTGCAATCGGTCAACTTTAGTGATCGGTGGTGGCTTTTTGCAATCGGTCAACTTTTGCAACCGGTGATGGAATTTTGCAATCGGTCAACTTTAGTGATCGGTGGTGGCTTTTTGCAATCGGTCAACTTCAGGGATCGGTGGTGGCTTTTTGCAATCAGTCAACTTTAGGGATCGGTGGTGGCTTTTTGCAATCGGTCAACTTTTGCAACCGGTGATGGAATTTTGGGATATCCGAATTTTGCGTCCGGTCGGTGCAGGCCTACTTCAAAACCTATGATTGTGTAGATTGTGGATATGTTGTTATTTTCTAGTTCACACCACCGTGGAGGAATAAATTACACTCACCAGCGGGTTGACTGACTTGCCAAACATTTTTAGAAGAGTACCATTTTATACCCAGATAACATACATACATTGGGCAATCAATTATTCCAAATTATTACATTATTGCAATCAAGATTGATTAATATCTACAATTTTTGGGGTATTTTATAGCAAAACAAATCTCAATAAATTACATTACTTTGTCATTTTTTAATTGTTTCGACAATCTTAAGACATCCTGTGCCACAGCTTTGACACCCTGCCTTGAAAATTGCATATTATGACCAATGTCGGTTCAATGCCCACAAAAGATTGTCTATGGTGCAGCTACAAAACCAGTGTTGGCCCAATAAAGGTTTTCTACCATTTTGCCAAAATGGTGTGCCGCCAACAAACCAGTAGACAGATGACAGAAAGTAAAACTTTCATTATCAGACGAAAATTCAACCAGCATTTTAACTCGTAAGTTTTTATTATTAAAATAAAAATGCAAAAAGTATATCAAATATATTAAATTTAAATGAAATTACTTTGCAATAAAAAAGTTCATTACAATAAAGTGTAGTTGTCCATGATAAACAAAAAACATAAAAAATGAAAAGACAGCAGCAATGAATAAATTAAATTAAAAATGCTATGTAAAAACCGATAAAATAATAAAGGAGGTATACATTTTAGAATTTTGTTTTATTAATAGTATTCAGTTTCTCAAAATGCCGGTACCATCAGAGGTCGATTTCACAGAGAGTTAGGCCTAGTCCTGACTTAGGACATAGTCCTTGGAGATATAAGAAACGTATGGCTAGTCCTAAGTTAGGACGATTAACTCTTCCTAACTCGAGATAAGACTAGTCTTAACTCTTTGTGAAATCCACCCCAGCTTCAATAACTTGCATGGGCTAATTCCTTTTTAAATATCAAGTCGGTTTAGTAATTAGAACACCGTTTTGCCAAAGCCAGTATTGACATGATTGGCCCCGAAAAGGTTTTCTATATGATACCATTTTGACAAAAATGATGTGCAGCTACAAAACCAGTATTGGCTCAATGAGAGGTTTTCTGCCTGTTTTTCCCAAATGGTGTGCCACAAAACCAGTATTGGCTCAATGAGAGGTTTTCTGCCTGTTTTCCAAAATGGTGTGCCACAAAACCAGTATTGGCTCAATGAGAGGTTTTCCGCCTGTTTTCCCAAATGGTGTGCCACAAAACCAGTATTGGCTCAATGAGAGGTTTTCCGCCTGTTTTCCCAAATGGTGTGCCACAAAACCAGTATTGGCTCAATGAGAGGTTTTCTGCCTGTTTTCCCAAATGGTGTGCCACAAAACCAGTATTTTCTCAATGAGAGGTGGTCTGCCTGTTTTCCCAAATGGTGTGCCACAAAACCAGTATTGGCTTAATGAGAGGTTTTCTTCCTGTTTTCCCCATGGTGTGCCACAAAACCAGTATTGGCTCAATAAGAGGTTTTCTGCCTGTTTTCCCAAATGGTGTGCCACAAAACCAGTATTGGCTTAAAGAGAGGTTTTCTGCCTGTTTTCCCAAATGGTGTGCCACAAAACCAGTATTGGCTTAATGAGAGGTTTTCTAAGTAGGATTTGAAACTTTGCATGGTGGAAGTAAGATATAGAAAAGTTTGCGGTAACACCATGTAATAACAATCTCTAAATGAGTTGGGGTGGTTCTGAAAAGAACCGTTGGATTAACTCGACGTTTCGATCAGTATGCTCTGATCGTCTTCTGGAGAATGCTGGACGCTGATGCTGCATGCTGCTTAAGTACTGGGCGGTGGATCAGCGATGATGCATGAAGGCGGGAAATAGAGGCGGGAAGTGAACTCGATGATGCGTGGTGAAACCTGTTGTCTGGAGCCTTGGGTGGTGTGTGGGGGGTGTGTGCTCACTGAACCGTGTCAGTAGGAACAAGCACAGGGGATAGTGAGGGTGTGGGGCCTAGGTGACTGAGGGTATAGATGACCCAAAGCAGTCTAATGGTTGGGGGCCTAGGGGGTGACCGTGGATATAGAAGATCCATTGGTCGGGAGAAGGGGGAGCCAGATGTCGCTGATGTGGAAGCCGATGTCTTGGGGTACGGTGTCATGCTTGTGGATCTCTATGGCCTCTCTGATGCGTCTAGGGTGCCACGCCTGGATTGGAGCGATGATTTCTGCTGCTTCCCAGTTCACTCGGTGGTCAGTGATGTGGGAATGCTTGACGATGGCGGATTTATCGAAGTCCCCCCTCCTTCGGTGTGCTCGGTGTTCCTTAAGTCTAGTGGGAAGGTTACGCCCGGTTTCCCCGACATAAACCTTACCACATTCGCATGGAATGCGATAGACTCCGGCACGGGTGGAGGGGTCCTTCTTGTCCTTGTGCTATTGGAGAGAGCCATGGAGTTTCTTCGGGCGGAGAGGTTTTCTGCCTGTTTTCCCAAATGGTGTGCCACAAAACCAGTATTGGCTCAATGAGAGGTTTCTGCCACTTTCCTAAAATGGTGCACCGCTACAAAACCAGCATTGGCCCATTAACGGTTCATCATTTTGCCGAAACGGTGTGCCGCACAAAACCAATATTGGCCAAGACAGGCAAACCTCCGTCCTAACTAAAATAGTTTGCCTCTATAAAACCGACATTGGCCCAGTGTGGGCACTTTACTAGCAAGGACATGACGCTTGACCGGAAGAAGGCCAGCACTGGCCCAATTCTGGCTCAATATCATCATCATAAATATCGAAACTCGACGCCGGTACATGCCACCATTGGCCCGATACTGTATTGTTTGTTAGGCTATAACTGAAAAAAGGTTTGAACATAGGTTGTGAAGTTCTTGGGATATTGTCCCACTTCCGGTTGATCTGGAAGTAGAGCTAGGTCAATATGGGGCCAAATTTTGTTAAGGTTAATCCTTAATGCTCAAAGAGTCTCTAAGTAAAAAAAGGTTTGAAAAAAAGTGGTGTAGTTCTTGAGGTATGGTCCCACTTCCGGTTGACCCTGAAGTAGAGGTCAACAAGGGGACACATTTTTCAAAGTTAATATTTAACACAAAGGAGTGTGCAACTGAAAAAAAAAGTTTGAAAATCGGTTGTATAGTTCTTGAGATATGGTCCCACTTCCGGTTGACCCGGAAGTAGAGGTCAACATGGGGTCGCGGAAACTGGAACAAGTTTGAAATAGGTTGTATAGGTCTTGGGATCTGGTCCCAATTCAGGTTGACCCGGAAATAGAGGTCAACATGGGGTCACGGTTTTCCAAAGTAAAAATTTAAAAGGAGTCTATAACTGAAACAAAAAATGAAGATTGATTGTGTAGTATAACTGAAACAAAAAATGGGCCAACTTCCGGTTGACCCGGAAGTATACTTCTTGAGATATGGCGCTCTTCTAAGATTTACTAGTTAAATATGCAAATGAAGATCACACGGTTAACTAATTAATAATTTAGAACAAAATTACGTTTAGAGTAAAGCTTATTTTCAAGCTTCAATTTTATATAAGATTTAACTCTTTTATCTTTATACTTTATACACCCCCCCCTCCTAAATTAAGAACTTCATACAGTACGTTTTTCGCTTTGGATTCAATTAATACGTGCCTCTCCGTTTATTTTATTATTAGGAAATATTTGTATAATACTTTACCTAGCCTTTTATAAAACGTGTTGAGTGCGTCCCGGTCTGTGTTTGTCCATCACATTCATGATGCACATAATATGTGTTTTCCATCAAAACGGTTTTTGTGTGGTCATAATGTTCTCACCTCCGGGTCTGTTTACACAGGGCTACTTGTATGATTTCAGATTTCCCCTTACATACAAAACTATCGGTAGAGACTCTTGTTCAAAAACATTTCCCTTCACTGAATATAAATATTTGTATTTCCCCGGCATACACAATTTCCGGAAGACGACAACCAATTGTGGGACATAGATAACCCTTCCACACCCTCTCCTACCCATTTGTTATTATTATTATTATCTTTTTAGAAAGAGCTGATTAATTTGATGTTTGTTGCGTTCCCCCTTACATAGTTATAAAATGGTACTCTTCTAAAAATGTTTGGCAAGTCAGTCAACCCGCTGGTGAGTGTAATTTATTCCTCCATGGTGGTGTGAACTAGAAAATAACAACAATTAATATCCACAATCCACACAATCATAGGTTTTGAAGTAGGCCTGCACCGACCGGACGCAAAATTCGGATATCCCAAAAGTTCATCACCGGTTGCAAAAGTTGACCGATTGCAAAAAGCCACCGATCCCTAAAGTTGACTGATTGCAAAAAGCCACCTCCGATCCCTAAAGTTGACCGATTGCAAAAAGCCACCACCGATCACTAAAGTTGACCGATTGCAAAAAGCCACCACCGATCACTAAAGTTGACCGATTGCAAAAAGCCATCACCGATCCCTAAAGTTGACCAACTGCAAAAAGCCACCACCGATCCCTAACGTTGACCGATTGCAAAAAGCCACCACCGATCACTAAAGTTGACCACCGATTGCAAAAACCCACCAACAGTCGTGAATATGCATGACCGACCGCTATATACCATCACCGATCATGAATATGTATGACCGATCGCTAAAATGGACCACCGATCGTGTTTTATCACCGCTCGCTTAAGTTGATCACCGATCGCATAGGACCACCACCGATGACAAATTTGATCACCGGTTGCAAAAGACCATCACCGATGATTAAATGCCTCTTTGGCGTTCCATACATATCTGCACCAATATGTACCTTTAACCTAAAGCCGTGTTCCCATTGGACTTATTTTTGCTAAAGTGCCGCGACTTTTCTGTAGAATGACAAAATTAAATCCAATGGGAACGCATGTTAAACTGACCTCCCTGTCAACTTACCGCGACCGTGATGTAAAACTAACAGGCCGAATGAGGTCGCGGAAGACTTCCGCGCAGCCACGGTAAGTTATCAGGGCCGATAAAAAGTCCAATGGGAACGCTCCGCGCTGTAAACCTACCGCGACCACGGTGTAAAACGCTTTGCAAATAACACCACTTCCTGTAGCTGTATACACACAGAGGGCGCGCGAAAATGGAAGTATGGTTCCCTGTCTCGTTTGCACTGACCATCATACCATATGCAGCGTGTGTACATGTACCATGTAATACAAAACAACGCTATTTTCCAATTTCGTCCAGTTGGTACTATACTACAGTACTACTTTGGTAAGAAATATGGCAGATTTGATCAATTTTGTGAGGAGTTTAATAGGGCTAGGCGAATGTGAAAATGCTGATGAAGGAACAGGTGAAATGATGGTGGATATTCAGTCAGTGCAAACGAGAAGAAGACGTATCCTGCTTAGGTCAAAGGTGACTGTGCACAGCGCCCCCGATATGTGACGATCTGCCAGTTTTGGAGAGCGAGTTAGCTGTTCCGTCGTGGAATTTAAGTCCAGGTGGGAACGCACGGTAGAACTACACCTAATCCAGTCACGGTAACTTTCCGCGTGGCCGCGGAAGAAAAAGTCCAATGGGAACACGGCTTAAGTTATCGATGGTATAAACGCATTAGAGATGGGTTTGTCAATAAGGAGACTCTCAAGACCGGAACTCAAAATGTTCAAAAGCCTTAAAATCGAGTCAGTTAAACAAAAAAGTATCTCCCTTGAGTTCAATCAATCCTACTCTCGATCCTGAGTTTTACATGAAAAGCAAGTAGGTCCCAACGTCAACGACAACACCCCCACGACAGCAGAAATGACTCCCATCGTGCAGAAAGCACCTCCAAAACCACCCGTTACGTCATATATCCAACCTGCATAAAACATATACAAACAAATGAATAGCACACGGTATGGATAATACATTTTGTGTTTTACCTCATAGAATCCTATAATCTGATTGGTTAAAAATGGATCATGGAAATAGCTGTGCCCCTTTTTCTATTGAGATGACGTCTTTAATAGGTGACTATGCCCGGAACATAGTCAATCGACTATGCCCGCCCTGAAAATAAAGGTCGCAAATGATGATGTCGTTCGTGTGTACTGTATGATAAGTACATTGTGTACATGTACGACTGTAACGTTCCGTGTCACGAGGTGACCTTTCCCCGTTCTCAGACGACCTTTCACCATTAATTAGTGTTGTTGATTAGAATAACCTTTATTCTGTATTAACAGAAATATCGACTGCTTAAATAATCGGGGCACAGTTAAAATTATAGGCCCTCGGTGATGTCAAAATCATGGCTATGCCCTCAGCTTTTGAGATTACCTTGGGCCTATAATTATAACTGTACCCCTAAGAGAAGTCAATATTTCAATATTATAACACACCTCTTGCTTGTTCTGTATACTGGTTTGCTGAAACACGGTCATGTGATACGAACATAGTTTAATGATCGCGCGCGACGGTGTTTGGCGAGAATAGTATCCGGGCGGGCTCTACATAATCTTTGAAAATAGTGCCTGGTTCCAGTGTCCTCTCTTGAATTGAACCGTGAAAAGCAACCTCACAACTACCTGTTTTTTCTCAGATTTTCTGTCTTATTTCACAATTTAAGACCGATGTGTGTTATAATACACCTGACTGTGTATAATGTGTAAAATAGTGGAGTCCGAGTGCACTAAGTCAAGTACCCACCCACTGAGAATATTGAAAACGTTACTCGAGTACGAAACGTGTACTTTTATGTACGAGTCAATTTTGCTGAAATAGTGGGTATGATTCTCTAGGCCCGCCCGTTCTAAGTGCTGGTCCTGGTCAAGAGTATTTGCAACCAAAATAACGGTCTATTAGGGAGCGGCAGTATCACAAAAGAACGTTTCGTAATGTCATTTGGGCTGTAAGATCATAAAGCACGATTCAGCACTTACCGATTGCGAAACCTCCTGTTGGCACACCCAAACTAGTGAATAACAACATCCAAGCCAAGGCAGACACTCTTCTTTCTTCAGGAATATTAAAAACCGACAAGACGTATAGTGTTGGTTGACAGATTCCAAAGAAAAACCCGCCAATAGTGGCGATGATAGCAGTTGCCTCATACGATGGTGCAGCGATGGGATCAAGGAGACACACCAAGGCCAGTAGGAAACACGACCCAGCGAGTAGATTATGTGCTTTTACCAGTCCGTGGTCGATTGAAAAGCCGGACAAAACGCGCCCAAATATGCTTCCAAAGCCGGAAAAAGTAGCCAGAAATGACGACATTGTCTCATTGAAACCCAGAGAAATACCATTCGGGATAATATATATATGCCAACCACCGAACACGGTTCCCCAAAGGAAGCTAATAATCTGGATGGTGACGAATCCAGGTTCATCAACGAACATTTGGAAGTAAATTTTATCACTTATTATTCCAAACGTTTGTCTAAATTTCTGCCAAAGTGACTCGATCGCAGGTGGGTTAGTTGTAGAGCTCGGCTCATCATCAGCTATTGGTGTGTAGGAGTTTTGGGTCCGCAGAGGTCTAAATAGAGCGGCGAAAACGCACAAATTTGCCGACATAGCACCGAGAAGAGCCAGAGCACCTCGCCAATCATACAGCTGGATCAGTTGCTGAACCACGGGAGGGACGATCATCATACCCAAAGGGCCTCCTATCAAACTCAACCCATTCATGGAGGCGAAATTATCCGGGAAATATTTCAATAGAACTGCGACTGAAGCATTTCGCATCATGGCAAATCCAAAACCTACACAGATTAATGAAAAATAATAAAATATGTTTTCTCTTCCATTCACAAACGTGCCATACTCTTGTGAACGTGAATGGCAGACAAAATTATGGGTAAAATTAATTTCTGCAAGAAAATGAAACGATGTCTAATGGAATAATCATACGACAGATGCTCGGGGGATTCGAAATCGTAACTTGGGGAATATTGAATCGATTGCGAAGAAACTGGACATGACATGGACTGTATCGAATCATTACAAGAACCTTGCAGATGTAAGTCACTAATCTTTTGTGATGTTAGCATGTTATTCCATAAATACTTACTGCTTACGATGAAACACAGAGCAATGTGGACTAATGATGTCGATACCACTGCGGCTATGATCACAGATACAGCAATTACCGCGCCGCTAATAATCATCAGCGGTCTAGCTCCGATTTTTTTCAGTAGAACTGCAATGAAGATCCCTGGAAAAGCAAAATTAATGCATAAGATAGGTCAAATATGCATTTTAACCCATGCAATTTGTGACCGAACAGCAAACGTAATCAAAGAAAGTGTGCTCTTTCCATCAAAACTGGTTGTTGTGGTGATATGTTTAAATTGCTACATTATGTTTCCATATTGTAGTAAGTTCTCTTGTTTGAAATTTCCACTGGGTGACGGAAATACAAAACGTACCTGTTACACTACCAATGCTGAATGGGAGGCTAACGACAAAACCTGCTACACGTGTGCTGCATTCAAAGTACCCAACAAACTCATCTACAAACACCCCCATGGACTTCAGGACGCCAAAGGATACGAAACCTACGCCCATCGTTACTAGGAGAATCACCCATCGCCATGGACCTACTGCAGCTGCTGCATCCATCGTAGTTTCTAGAAGTTCCAATTCTCTTTGGAGGTATACTGTTGCTCTGTTCCCTCTTGCCCGTGTACTTTGTTCAATTCAATGCTCCTTTTTAATTAATTATCAATAAGTATTTAAAAAAAGTACAATAAAACAGAACAGTTTTGAATAAAATAAAAACGAATAAAAAGAAGCAGATGTCAACAGCAACACACAATTCAAAACAACACGCCTCGACCAAATCGACTTTTAATTATTTTTTATAACCAACAATACAACACGACAGTTATTGAAAAGAGGAAGAAATACATACAAATTTAAATGCAAATGAAATATGAAATCAATTAAACTGCACTTGACTGAATTCACACTGCAAAAAAAAAAAAAAAAAAAAAAAAACTACAATAAAATACAGTTTCGCATGATTAAAAAATAGGCCTATGAATAAATAAAAGAAGAAAAAACAAACAGAAAATGTTACCGAGGATGCTTTGGTCTGCCAAGGACCAGCCACTCGACTACCACACCTCACAAACGATTGACTAAACTTAATTATTGAAACTAGATGAGGAAACCAACAAACCAAGTCGAACAAACCCATAGATTAAAGCCATTATACACTTTCGGTACAGAAAAGAAGAAAACAAGTTCACAGATTTACAAATAACTTACAGCGTTTACAGAAGGTAATGGTGAAAGACTTCTCTTGAAATATTATTCCATGAAATGCTTTACTTTTTGAGAAAACATTAAAACAATATCAATTCTCGATAGCGAGAATTACGGATTTATTTTAAACACATGTCATGACACGGCGAAACGTGCGGAAACAAGAGTGGGTTTGTCCCGTTATTTTCTCCCAACTCCGATGACCGATTGAGCCTAAATTTTCACAGTTTTTTTATTTTATTTTTTTACTGTGACGCAGTTTAACGTAGTTTTAAATTGTGAAGTTTTCCTTACCAGTTCTGATTCACAAAATTAACTTCAACTAGACATGACTGCATTTGTGCACAAATGCAGAGCTGTTTCGTTAACAACATTTCCACATTTCTCAACTGAACTTGAAATTCTCTTGGCATCAAAGCAGTTATGACCAATACAGCCTATAAAAAAAAATATATATAAATTTGGATTATACCATGTTTAGACAGCAAGTTATGACTCAAAGGTGCAAAAATTAAAAATATCATAACAAATAATTTGATGACGTCATCGTGACGTTATTCACATTTCATAAGAACTATCCAACAATCTACCAAGTTTCAACATGATCGCATAATTACTTCGGGAGTTATACTAGTTCAAAAAGTGCACATTTCAGGCCGCGTCACGTAACCCCCAATGACGTCAATGATATGACACTTCACACTATGATGCCTGCCTGACAGTAAACGTGTGTGTAAAATTTAAAGTGATTGCAAAAAAACTTCACCATAGCGGCTTCAAAAAGTCCATTTTGAAAAGTTTTCAACCTGCCGCTAGAGGGCGCTGTCGTATTTTATGACTTTATTGATATGCTTTTTAACTGCCGACCCTTGCCACATCGTTGAAAGCAACTTCATAACTTTGGCCATTTTTGAATTAAAGGGCACTTTCTGTTTCGACCGTAAGTAGAGGTCATGTGAGGTCACGCACACGAAACAAAATGAACACCTAATTTATCCCTACCAAATCCCGCAAACAAGAACCTATATACGGTCTCATTTTGCTGACTTGTTGTAGATTTTCAAACATTTAAAATACAACACCTTTAAGATGACGTCACGTGACTTGTCATTAAGACATACATCCTTGTTTGAGACACATCATCATTGTAACAATACCTTTCATCAGTGAAAGTTTCATTGCAATTGCTCTTTAGGAACATTGCAAATCAGCACTTATGGGCATTAAACTTCAACGGACACGGTTATTGTTGCACATTGTGTATGTTGAATCAAGGCTGTTCTTTATCGAAATCACTGAATAATATTCCGGTGTTTGTTCAATGAGACCTTACCGGTGGCAACATGTGGTTTTACGTTGCTCTCATTGTAATATTTTTCTGCCAGTTATGTTCAATAACTTTGTACAACGGTTAAAGGAACACATTGCCTTGGATCGGTCGAGTTGGTCTTTGAATAGCGGTTGTAACCGTTTGTTAAAAAATGCATAAGTTAGAAAGATAATTTAAAAGTAGAATACAATGATCCACACAATTAATTTGCCTCGAAATTGCGTGATTTTACTTTTACTTTGCGAACTAACACGGTCGGCCATTTATGGGAGTCAAAATTTGACTCCCATTTAATGACCGACCGTGTTAGTCGACGAGGTAAAAAGAAAACCACGCATTTTTGAGTTATACTTGTGTAGATCATTATATTCTACTTCTAAAATATCTTTCTAATCATATGCATTTTATAACAAACCGTTACAAACGATCCAAGGCAACGTGGGAGATTGTTCAATAACGTTGACTTTGGACAGTCCTCCCCATGTCAAAATTCAACAGCCTTCAGCTGAACCAAGTCTTAGATTTATAACTAAGTAATTATGCGAACATGGAGAGCTTATCGAAAAATATATAAAAGAAAAAGAAAAAAATGGCACGTTAGTTCGTTCAGTATGTTGGACAATGTTCACAAAAGTCTCGAAAACGCTACCCCTACCCCCAATATACAGGACACGCCTTCTCTATATGCAATGAGAATCCTTCATAAAAGTAGTTGAAAGTTCACTGCATTGTAAGGGGGACCTTGTTATCAAAATAAGCCGCTCCAATCTAATCCCAATTAGTCCGGTTGAACCTTTATGGCAAATAATCATTCTCAGATCCCAACAATGGCCCTTCACTTACATTTCTTATATACGTCAATAGTCAATGGGTCTACCCCGGTGCTCATTCGGGTGAGCCCCTGACTACAGCTAATCGAACGATCAATTACCCGCTCGTGGTGACGTGATGCACGTTCCACAAGTCCACTTGGGGCTAACCCGGGTGAGCCACTGGACTGACGTAAAGCTACTCGAACTTACCGGGCCATACCGGGGGGTTGACCCGGGGGAGCTAATCGAACGCACCCGAAACACCATGAACAGTGTATACAATCGCCACCAGTTGATACAACAAACAAAGGGGGGCCCATGCGTTCTTTGCATGCGATGTGCAAACACAAACACAATGCATGTAGGTGACAGTTCAGAATACACACATTGCACGACAATGCATGTGTTTTCAGGAACCTTCGACCGGGAAATAAGACAGCACTAAGCTGCAGAGAAAGTGTATAAATAATGCATAACCGAATAGTACATCATTACCGAGTTTGACTTCACAACGAGAACATTGACAGCTAGGTGACAGTTAATAATGGACTGACTGACTGTCATTCCCTTAGCTTCAATCTCATTTGATAACCTTCGATCAGGAAAAAGAGTTCTGCGACAACATAGTTTACAGTTTGCTCCCAAGGAGAACGGATTCTTGTCGCGGCAGTTTTCAGTAAGGGTCTACAATTAAAACCAGTTACAGCTGAGGCAATTAGTTTAACCAACGATCGGTAAGTCATGAAAGATGAACGTAATGGTACAACATTTTGAACGTAAGTGTACATTATTTTTAAAGGCAGTGGACACTTTTGGAATTACTCAAAATAATTATTAACAAAACAACTTTCTTGGTGACGAGTATTTGGGAGAGGTTGATGGTATAAAACATTGTGAGAAACGGCACCCTCTGAGGTGCCACAACTTTCGAGAAGGAAGTATTGTCCATGAATTTGATTTCGAGACCTCAAGTTTAAAACTTGAGGTCTCCAAATCAACCATCTAAATGCACACAACTTCGTGTGTCAATGGTATTTTTTCGTTCATTATTATCTCGCAACTTTGATGACCGATTGAGCTCAAATTGTCACAGGTTAGTTATTGTGTGCATACGTTGAGATAAACCAACTGTGAAGACTATTCTTTGACAATTACCAATAGTGTCTACTGTCGTTTTGATGATGACAGTCGATGTTGGTGTACGTCATCGAGGAGTAGCCGTTCCTTTTATCTGTGCTTTGTGTACTTTGCATTTAGGTTTAGGAACTACATTTGGTAAGTTTACAATTTTAGTAATATTTTGTAATGTCAATAGCACAAGGTGTTCATTACAAATCAAACTTGAACAACTTAGGGGGGGGGGGGGGACACACACATTTACAAACTCAGCACATCAATGGAGTTATTCGGAAGCATAAACATTCCAAGTTGCTATACACGATCGGTACGTACTAGCTTATCGTGTTCGATGTTCAAACACTATTACGTCAATATACATTTACACGCATGAGGCTTGATATAAAAAGTCAACAAGGAATATATGCAAACAAATACATAAGGCTTCATACATTCGTATGGTCTATGTGGTACCTTTTTTGTGTAAGAACGCTATATAAAATGTTTAGATCATTATTATTATTATATAAGTTGAAGCACAGAAGTGAGAGGCCGACATTCCTTTGCGTTGTCTAATGAAGTATCCTTACACATTTTGTCACATTATTGCTACATCATTCTGTCAGGCTCCCGGTGTCCCCCTGGGATTCTTCTCTTTTCCTTGTGATTGGAAACTAGCATTGGCTTTATGGGGTTCCAAAAGAGGGTGCTGTCAGAAGAAGTTTAAGAAAAAAAATCGAGTTATAGGTGCCGGTGTCAGATGCAATTGTGTCCGCCATGCAATACTGTCCACTCCGGATACTTTTGCATATGTACATGTATGTGCACGTGTAAACCTATGTATATGCAGCATGAGTATTCACGTGTTTTATGATAGCCTTGCTCAAGGCAGTCAAATTATTCACTCCGAAAAAAGACCGCCGCTGTATAAAAACCCACCCGTATTCACTGTGCGTAACATCGCACGACTCGATGCCCCCGTACACTATCCGCATGCGTCGGCCGTCAGGCCTGACGGCCTCCGCATGCGGTTAGTGGTACGAGTGCGGATGACTTGTGTGCACAGTAGTCGTACGATGTGACAGTGTGTATACGGGGTGGTCATGCGGTGTGATCGCACGCACCATGCACAGGATATACGGGTGGGTTTACAGCGGCGTCTTTTCGGAGCGAATAATGCGACTGCCTTGGGCAAGGCTATTTTTATGATTGCAATGAATACTCAACAGCCAAACATTTCCCATGTCATTCATGGCATGCACTTAAGCTTTTAAAACAAATGGCGAACGTGTTCCGTCCACCAAGGGCGTTTAATTTACTGCAAGGACGGCTTTGCACGGGGGCGGACACAGCTGCATATGCAACTGTGTCCGGGCGAACACGATTGCATAATATACAAAACCGTCTGGCGGACATTATTGCATATGCAATATTGTCCCTCAGACAGTATTGCATAGAGTACATAATTGCATGCGACACAAGAATAGTTGTGTCAGACCCGAAGGGCGAGATCCCAGGGGGTGAAATCTGAGTTGGGAGTTCTTAGAGTTTATCCTGGTTCGCGTCACGGAAAATACAACTGAAACTATACAAAAAGCTTGTTCTTTTTTTCCACAGAACTTCACGATGGATATCCTGAGAGGCATTGAACAGTCGTCGGTTACCACGAAGCTACTCATTGCAGTGGTTGTCTTGTATTTAGTGTAAGAAATTGTTTTTTATTGTCAAAGGAACCTTACAGAATTGGTTTTGCTAACAGAAGATGTGCTGGCAGTGTATAAGCATTCTAGTAATCCACCATATAGATAAACTGACAAACATGTGGAAGTTGGAAATCGATCGGCCTTCTGGGTCACGAGAAAAATAGTGAAAAACCGATTACACATTTTTGCATAGACCTTTTCGAAAATACTGGGGCGCGCGCGTAAAGCTTGAAATTTGGTGTATTGTGGTCTAGCTGGTGATCAAGTTTGATCGAATTTGATCCATATCTATCCCACAATGCACCTCATTCAATAGTTTGCGCTTGCGCAATGGTATTTGCAAAAAGGTCTATGACATCGATGGAAGAACAAAATTATCAAAATCCCAGTGGGCGATCAACTCCAAACGCGAACTATATTGTTGTATTTCTCATCAAATGACATTTCAGTCAAGGGAAGTTTTCTACTATCATCATCATTAGACCGTGTAAGTTTGATGTAAATCTGTGATCTTCACGATTTTGTTTCTTACCAATTCTGTAACGTTCCTTTAAACTACCCTCAGGGAACACAGCAGTGTACTTTGCAATAGTATTTAAATATTCTATTTAAAGGCAGTGGACACTATTGAAAAATAATTATTAGCATAAAACCTCACTAGGTAACGAGCAATAGAGAGAGGTTGATGGTATAAAACATTGTGAGAAACGGCTTCCTCTGAAGTGACGTAGTTTTTGAGAAAGAAGTAATTTTCCACGAATTTGATTTCGAGACCTCAAGTTTAGAGTTTGAGGTCTCGAAATCAAGCATCTAAAAGCACACAACTTCGTGTGACAAGGTTTTTTCTTACTTTCATAGTTATCTCGCAACTCCGACGATCAATCGAGCTCAATTTTTTACAGGTTTGTTATTTTATGCATATGTTGAGATACACTAAGTGAGAAGACTGGTCTTTGACAATTACCAATAGTGGCCACTGTCTTTTTTTTTTTTTTTTTTTTTTTGGGGGGGGGGGGGAACTATTGCACGGGTTTCTGTGAGTGTCAAAATTTATAACAGTTTTATAAAAAATGTTTTGGTCTGTTATTAACATGGCAGACTCAGTATCATCTTCTTAACGACGTGTTTCTGATTTTGGTCTCGGTCTTTCACGTCCAACACCACCGTATAATAATAGCTATTCTATTTCAGATACGATTGGTGGTGTCATCAGTATTTCCAGCGTCGTGGCATACGTGTCGGGTCCTACCTACCAATAATAGGCAGCCTACATCAGATACGAAAAGTAAGTACATCAATGATCTTTTGATAGACTTTTCTACGAGACGATTGTCCAACAGAAGCATAGACTTGATTCAAGGCTGTTGGCATAGTGTGCCCCGGCCCGGAATTCAGTAATGGGGACTGGGATGTTGCAGGTCGCGGCTGGCCTTGATCACGGCTAACAGAAGCACGGGGGAAAGGCAACAAATGAACCTTTTCCTGATCTCTATTTCCAACTCTCAATGCAAAGTCACGATCATCTCGTCACATTTCAGCATATTCTCTTTATACTATTGCCTAAAGGGAAGGTACACGTTTGGTAATTACTCAAAACAAAATATTAACTTAAAATCTGGCTCGGTAACGAGCTTTGGAGAGCTGTTGGTAGTATAAAACATTTTGAGAAACGAGTCCATCTGAAGTAGCATATGTTTTGAGAAAAAGGGTATGTCTCACTAAAATAATAAAAGCCTTCTAGCTAGAAGTCTTTTATTCCTATCTGAAAGCACACAAATTCGTCAAACAAGGGTGTTTTTTTTCTCTCATCATTTTCTGGCAACTTTGAAGACCAATTTAGCTCAAATTTTCACACGCTTGTTATTTTGTGCATATGTTGGGATACACCAAGTGAGAAGACTGGTCTTTGACGATTATTAAACGTGTACCTTCCCTTTAATACTCTTCAGCACCTAAACAAATCTAAATTTGCGTTATTTAATTCCGTCCTTTTTTGATGTCACCACCAGGGGTTCGGATACAGGTTCCCTCAGTATCGTGAAAAGTACGGAAGAGTATTTGGGTAAGTTTTCTTAAGTTGTAATGTTTGTATTCATGCTGAGTAATGCGCTTTTAAGGACGGTTTATTATCATCTACGAGCGGCCTATCAATGAAAAAAAAACTAAATTGGGATTATTTAAAGAAGTTGAAGTTAAAGAAAACCTTTGTATTTTTAAGGCCGTTAAAGGCAGTGGACGCTATTGGTTATTACTCAAAATAATTATTAGCATAACATTTTTCTTGGTGACGAGTAGTGGGGACTGTTGGTATTATAAAACATCGAGAGACATGGCACCCTCTGAAGTAACGTAGTTTTAGAAAAACAAGTAATTTTCCACGAATTTTATGTTGAGACCTTAGAGTTAGATTTTGAGGTCTCAAAATCAAGCATAATATGAAAGCACACAACTTCGTGTGACAAGGGTGGTTTTTGTCTTGTATTATTATATCGCAACTTCAAAGACCAATTGAGTTAACATGTTTACATGTTTGCTATTCTGTGCATATGTTGAGATACATCAAATGAGTACACTGGTCTTTGACAATTACCAATAGTGTACTGTACAGTGTCGTTAAACAGTATACACATAATCTGTGAATAACAATGATAAACTTTAAGATGTCACCTCCTTAAACCCTGGTTCGAATCTCACCTCAGACCAAAGCCTAGGAGAACTACTCCATAAATGCTTGAATTATTTTACACAATTATCTTCTTCTTTTTTTCAACAATTAAATCAACCATTTTAATTAAAAATATTGAGTACAAAATGAGGTAGTTTAAAGGTTTAAAGGGAAGGTACACATTTGGTAATTGTCAAAGACCAGTCTTCTCACTTGGTGTATCCCATCAGAACCATAAAATAAAAGCCTGTGAAAATTTGGGCTCAATTGGTCATCCAAGTTGCGAGAAAATGATGAAAGAAAAAAAAAACCGTTGTTGGACGAATTTGTGTGCTTTCAGGTAAGATTAAAATACTTGTAGCTAGAAGTGTTATTATTTTAGTGAGAAATTACCTCTTTCTCAAAAACTACGTTACTTCAAAGGGAATCGTTTCCCACAATGGGCTATACTATAAACAGCTCTCCAATGCTCGTTACCAAGTCAGATTTTAAGTTAATATTTGTTATGAGTAATCACCAAACATGTACCTTCCCTTTAAGACCCGACTTGTCCACTGTTATTTTGTCCAGGTGGTATATGTTTCGGAAGCCAATGCTTGCTGTGACGGATGTTGACATCATCAAGCAGATTCTTGTGAAGGACTTCTCCAGCTTCGTTAACCGTAGGGTACGTTTGACACATTCAGGTCAACAGACTAATTCGGGTCAGAACTTGACGAAGTTCAGTTGACCATTGCCACAAGACCGGGAATCCAAAGATATAGGTCATATAATATGACGTGCAAATGTTTTCTGACGACTGTATGCCAGTTCTCGTTTTTGACTTTACACATTTAATTTGAAACTCTGAAACGTTTACATTTATTCTATTTAACTATTTGTTTGGACAGATAACTTTGTGCAATTGTATGAGACTTTGCTTCCGTTATAAGGTATGTTGATTGCATCTTTTCAGGAAGAAGGTCCACACGCCGGAATTATGGGCAAGGGTTTGCTATCGCTGCAAGATGAAGAGTGGAAGGAAGTGAGGACAGTCGTCACACCGGCATTTAGCGCCGTCAAAATGAGAACGGTATGTGGTACTGGCGGAGTTGGGAATAAAACGATCAACTTGTAAGGGTTTCGCTAGTTCAATGAGTGTGTTCTGAGCAGAGTCATTATCAAGTTACGTATGCCATTTAAAGGTATGTACTTTCTGCAGGGACAACAACATACAGTGTCTACAGATTTACACAAACAAGTTTGAAGATAATTATATTAGAAAGCTTCATTCATTGTTCAGCGCTTTGATCTGTGTTAAAGGCGCTATATAAATACCTATATAATTATAAAGCTTCCCTAAAAGTTGCTGGTGTAATGTAGTTTATGAGAAATGCGTAAAACAATGTCATGAAAATACGTTTTTACAGGCTAAAATAATTTTGTCTCGTGATCACTGTGACGGAAATTATTTTTCAGACATTAAAGGCACTGGAAATGTTTTGGAAATTGTCAAAGACCAGTATTCTCAATTGGGGGTATTCCATGCATGCAATAACCAACCTGTGAAGGTTTAGGCTGATCAGTTGGTCGTCGAATTTGAAAGAGAAATTGCAAAACTACACGTTAGAGGGAGCCGTTAATCACAATAAGTTATACTATCAACAGCTCTCGTTCGCTTGTTGCCAAGTAGGTTGTGTTACGATAACAATTACTTTGAGTGATTATCAATATGTAACCAGTGTCTTTTATAGTATAAACAAATGTGTAAGGATCGAAATTATTTTCAAAGTTTGAACAAGGAGATATTTACACAATGAGCCGTTTGTCACAATGAGTTACACTATCAACAGCTCTCGTTCGCTTTTTACCAAGTCGTTACGTTAACAATTATTTTGAGTAATTATCAATGTCTTTGATAGTATAAACAAACGCGTAAGGATCGGAATTGTTTTCAAAGTTTGAACAAGGAAATATTTACACAAAAAATATAAAACATTTGAAAGAGAATCTGATGTATTTTCATTATTTTATTTTTGTATACTTAATTAAGATACGCATTTTTCACACACAGATGTCCTTTATGATCAATGAATGTTGTGACACCATGCTGAATAATATCGACATGGCAGTGAAGGAAGGAAGTAACATCAACTGCAAAGAGTGAGTGATGGCCATAATAAACAACAAGTTGGGCCTATTTTGTTTCAACAAAAGTAAACAATTAATCCGAGATCTATCTAGTGAAATGTGTTGGTGGAACTTCGGCGTACGTACGTGACGTAGCCGAAAGGTTTCAAGACACTGGACACTATTGTCAAAGACCAATCTTTACAGTTGGTGTATCTCAACATGCATAACATTAACAAACCTATGCAAATTTGCGAGATAATAGTGAAAACAAAAACACCCTTGTCACCCTTGTGTGCTTTCAGATGCTTGATTTCAAGACCTCAATACTAATTCTAAATCTGTGGTCTCGAAATCAAATTCGTGGACAATTTCTTCTCTCTCGAAACCTACATTTCTTCAGAGGGAGCCGTTTCTCGCAATGTTTTAAACTAGCAACAGCTCCCCATTACTCGTTTCCAATGAAGGTTTTATGCTAATAATTATTTTGAGTAATTACCATTAGTGTCTACTGCCTATAAGATCACCGGATTTAAGGTTTGTCTGATTATGCAGAGAGTGGGTTCGAGGGTCATGGTTATGTTGGACTCCGCTAGTAAGATACCTTTTAGGTAAACCACTAATTGTTTGTACTTCGTACGGGATAAAGAACCGTCGGTCCCGTGCATTGCGTGATGCAAATAACACTTTACGCTAAGAAAAATGGTTCGCCTTGTTGTTTCCTGTCAAAGGCTGTTGACTATAATAATTTATCTTTCTGAAGAAAAAAAAACGAAACAAAAAAAACCCAGATGTATATTATACTCAGCGCCTTGTTTTGTAGATACGTGTGTCATTTAAGACTTCGGTATTACTATTATTGTTATTCTTTCCACTGCAGTTTATACGGAGGTTTCACGATGGACACGGTAGCATGGTGTGGTTTCGGGCTGAAAATAGACACACAGGTCACCAAAGATCATGAGTTTGTTATCAACGCCAAGAAAGCATTCAAAGCAAATGAATCAATCGTAAATGCTATTATTGCAAGTAAGTATAGCAATATTCTCACTTTGGATTTTATCTACTACTATTGTATTGACCATTCGTTAGTTGTTTAATGTTCATACACTAAAAGAAGATTTGACTAGTGATGACATAATAATTGTCCCTATTAAAACGAAAATTAATGTTCTCGGAGGGTAGGCCATACAAACCAACTACGCCTACATACAGAACCTTGTTGTTGTATCAATCCATTATCTAAAGAGTTCAATTGTGGGGTCCATAGCTCAATTTAATTTTATGTACACTTCTGGAAATCGTACTATTCAACACTAATGAACAACACTTTTGGACGTGTGTTTAATCCACATGAAAGTTTAGGTCCATACATTTTCGGAACATAATGTTTGATTTTTTTGGGGTCCACACTTGGTATTCAGCAATCACTTAGGGTTGCAATAACGTTGTGGGCATTCCGTCGTCGTATACACATAATGGAACATACATTTCACTAACAGAGGGCCTTTCGTCCCTAGGATTGGACGTAAAGCCGTTGGTACTATGTGTTGTGTAACGCATGTAAAAGAACCCACTGCACAAAAGAGAAAAGGTTCGCCCCGGTGTTCTTTGCTGTGGCTGCTGTATGCACCCTGTAAACCCTTATCAAGTGCTAAATAATTGGGTCTCAAAACTCATCACTGCAATAACCTATCTTTCTGAAAGTTTGTATATCTCAGCGCCTTTGGGTGCCTTGTTTGGTAGATAAGTGCGCTATATAAGACTTCAGTGTCACTAATTATTATTTAAACAAAAATTGTGGATCCACAAGGTGTTAAAAGTCCGTACGTAATGAGAAAGTCTGTTGTCCTCGGGTGTACTCGTCGTATGTATAGTTAAAATATAAACATACTGGAACTTGCAGATGTTCTGTTTCATCTTGAATTGTAGACTGGTTCCCAGCGCTTAGACCAGTATTGAATTACTTCGATGCTGGATCAATTCCTAAAGAAGTTGTAAGGTTCTTTGAAACAGTGACGAGTGAATCATGCAAACTTCGTCAAGAGCAGGGAGGCGACGTGGACAACTCAAAGGTGAGACTTGATCAAGTAGCAGTAACGATTCAAAACCGGGTTTTCTCAACAACAAAAAGTGCCGTTGGGTAATTTATACCGTTCTAGCGTAATATACATTAATTTCGGCTAATTATTGTTTTTTTAACCGAATCTAAAATTGGAGCTGCTTGTCTCCCTGTCTATGTTTAATCTTTAGTTTGTGTATCTACCATAACAGTTGCTATTTCTTCAATCTTCGATTGCTGTCTATCCTGTTTTGTTTTGTATAGACGATGTGACCTATGTTTACATTCAAACCGCCCTCTGTTGACAAAAACCTTGTATACGTCATGTTTCGCCGGGCAAAAAGACGCGTAGTCATGGTAAGATTCCATACACTTTCAAGCTGGCTGCCAAAACACAAAGGTTTTGCCCGGCGGTATGCGTGCGAATCATGTTATGGTTTCCCAAGTGACGTCAGAGGTCATATCGTCTATTGTTTCAACGGGCACATCCATCACAAGCCTCGGCTTTTAGGGTGATGCCTCCATGAGCAATGTATTAATAACTGTTATATTGATTGATAACATAATCAAAGTGAGTATTCATTTTGTAGCAGAGTTGTTTATAATCGTCTTCTTCACCGTGTCCTTCCTGTTCTAAACGGTGTCCCCCCCCCCTAGTGGTCCGCACAAAGGATGGCAAAGTCGTTTGCAGCGGAAAGGTCATTGGCTGTGATAGGTGAATTGAGCTGTCGATAAAACACAGGAGATGGCTCATAGTCCAATTCTCCCTAATTTCGTAGGTGTCTTTAGTCGGTTCGCAATCCCCATTTGACCATTGTCTTTGTAGCACCTCCCGACTTGGGTGCGTATAGACGGCTTTGTAAGCTTTTCCAAGTAGTCCATTTGGAGTTAGCACCACCACACTGGACAGACGTTCCGCGGCTGGGTTGTTGGTCGCCGAGGTGTTCCTCTGCGTGGCTCCTTGGTGATTTCGCCAGCGTCGGGTTCTGGTTGTCACTGCAGTGTCTATAAATCTCAGTTATTGGTTGTTTTTTTCACTTTGCACATTTCAAAACTGATTTCAAATAATATGTAGTTGTCATTCATTCTCGTTGCAGAACATTGACATGTTACAATTGTTGCTAAATGCACACAACGAAGCTCCAGACCCAACAGATGACGTCGCTGGAAACGGATTTCACAAACACAAGAGGGCGCTAACAAACGTCGAAGTCACAGCCCAGGTAAGATCAAACAATATTGAGCTCTATCCATTCTCAAACAAATAAAAACAAAACAACTAAATCAAAAATGCGAAGTGGTCTCAAATAATACTGAATCTAGATCCATGCATAATCATGACGTTATACGGCACTGTTTTGTACGTATTGTGCCCTGTATCCCTAACAAGATGCCTAATTATTCTCCCTGGAACAAGGAAGGCCGACTGGTGCTAAGGATCTCGATTCGGTACTTCATCAACTCGCATCTATAAAGACTGGTACCCCTGGTTTTTAACCGCAATGATAACGATGTGCGCTTGTTTTTACAGACACAATATTGTTACATTGAAAACAATGAGTCCCCATTTAATAAACGTGCAGAGACGCAAGCTTTCCAAATCTGTGTTTTGATTGGTGGTCGGAGGTAAATGTGGAGAGCTGCACTTTCGGTCGATGCATGCAGATTACACAGTGTCTGTGTGTGTGCAAGTGCCTGTACATTTATTTAGTGTTATTTTATGTTAAAGTGTTCAAAGAATTTGACTGGAAATGCGAGGTCAAAATGTGCATAGCGAAGGATCCTGAAGTAGGTTAGAGGCAGTTTCCTGGCGTGATCCACGAGCCTCGAAGCGTGACGTAGGATGTTCAGGCTATTATATGTATTGTGCTTTACCAATAATGCCTAGATAATGGATGGTATTTTTGTTTTCATCTTTCAGTCCATCATTTTCTTCTTAGCAGGGTACGAGACAACGAGTTCCTTGCTCGGCTTTGCCTCGTACCTTCTCGCCCTCAACCCAGACGTACAAGATACACTCTACGCTGAGATCCAAGATAAAGCCCCAAGCCGTGACGTCATAGGCTATGACGTAGTCAACAAGATGACGTACCTCGATATGGTAATATGTGAGTCCCTGCGAGTCTATCCACCCGCATCATTGTAAGTTCATTAAAGCCACTGGACACTTTTAGTAATTGTCAAAGACCAGTCTTCTCACTTGCTGTATCTCAACATATGTATAAATCACAAACCTGTGAACATGTGGACTCAATTGGTCAAGTTGCGAGATGATAATGAAAACAAAAAAAAACACTATTGTCACACAAAGTTGTGAGCTTTCATCAGATGCTTGATTTCGAGACCTCAAAGTCTAAATCTGAGGTCTCAAAATCAAATTCGTGGGAAACTGCTTCTTTCTCAAAAACTACGTTACTTCATCAGAGGAAACCGTTTCTCACAATGTTTTGTACAATCAACAGCTCTTTATTACTCGTTACCAAGTAAGTTTTATGTTAAAAAAATATTTTGAGTAATTACCAAAATTTAATGGATTAAGAAAGACCTAGGAGCGGTCTAATGTTGTATGTTCAACACCCGCTAATTCCAGTTCATAAGAAGGGAATCAATGTGTGGTGAAGAGGTTTTCAACTAGGTTTAATCCCAACGAGGCCTGGCACTTTGATTCCCATTCATAAATACCTTTTCGGTCAAAAAACATCAACACTTTTTGGTCAAAAGGTAAAATAAATGCAAACAATTATAATTGTTCAATGATTTATTTCAACACAACACCACTCCAGCTATGAAATAATAAGGCCCTCGGGTAAACAACTCCCAAGGGAACGCTGCTCGCGTCGCGCGTATCGCGTGATGTGGCACAACTGTTTCAGCCGATGCTCTCGACGAGTAGGAGAACGAAGAAACTGTCTTATATAACCCCAGGTGCAAGCTCGCGTGTCACGCCCATGTTTCAACACTTTTTACTGGTCATAAACAAGGGTTTATACAGACCCACATGACGCGCTCTCCACCAATAGGAATAGCGAAACTGTCTAAGGTATTTATGAATAAGATTTTAAGACTGTATGGGCTTCCAAGAAGCTCATAATAAGAGCAATTTTGATGTTGTTTCCTCGCCGGTGTGTTGAGTCTTCCATTTGTTGTTTGTTTACTCTATTTAATACTATGCATATATTTTGATCTCTTTTTAAAGATTCGCACGCATCTGTAACAAGACGTTTTCTTACAATGGCCTGACCATAGAGAAGGGAGTGACTGTGTTGATGAACGTTTGGGGTATCCATCGCGACGAGGAGTATTGGCCGGAGCCGGACAAGTTTGATCCGGAGAGGTACGTTTAGTTCGGCACCATAAGTATTTAATCTAAAGACTATTTTGCTATCGACACAAACTTGTCTAAAACTATCAAGCAATAGACGATGTGACATCTGACGTCACTCGAAAACCATAACGTGACTCGCGCGCATACCTCCTTTAAGTTTTTTTTCAACAGAGGGCGGTTTGAATATAAACATAGGTCACATCGTCTATACAAATTAGTTTGGTGATGTGGTAAACAATAGGCTATTGGAGTTATATTGATGACCAATTTGATACCAATCGTAACGTTTCTTGCGGTTGTGGCTGGAAATTGACACTCAGGAACAAGTGCAGGTTCTGAGCTTAAAGACACTGGACACTATTGGTAACTGTCAAAGACCAGTCTTATCACTTATGTGTATCTCAACTAAGCATAAAATAACAAACCTGTGAACATTTTTGCCAAATCGGTCTTTGAAGTTGCATTCGTAATGGTGAAAGAAAAACGAATTGTTACACGAAGCTGTGTGCTGTCAGACGCTCCGTTTCGAGACCTGAAAATCTAATTCTGAGGTCTCGAAATCAAATTCGAGGAAATTACTTCTTTCTCGAAAGTTACGTTACTTCAAAGGGAGCCGTTTCTCACAATATGTTGTACTATCAACCTCTCCCCATTATACTCGTTACCAAATAAGGTTTTATGCAAACAATTATTGTGAGTAATTACCAATATAGTGTACACTGCCTTTAAGTGTTTTCTGACCCAGAATCGCACAAGTTGATTACAAATGACCTGAACAATTTTAACGTGCAATGTGTGTCAACATTACCAAAAGTAATTTATGCCTACATCTTCTGATCAAATTGTGACAGGATCATTACGAACAACATAACGGCGGAAGCTCAAAAGAATGTCCTTGTTTTTAAAGGCAGTGGACACTATTGGTAATTGCTCAAAATAATTATCAGCGTATAACCTCACTTGGTAACGGGTATTGGGGAGAGGTTGATGGTTTAAAACATTGTGAGAAACGGCTCCCTCTGAAGTGACGTTTTCGAGAGAAGTAATCTTCCACGAATTTGATTTCGAGACCTCAAGTTTAGAATTTGAGGTCTTGAAATCAAGCATCTGAACGCACACAACTTCGTGTGAAAAGGGTGTTTTTTTTTTCTTTCACAATATATCTAGAAACCGATGACCAATCGAGCTCAAATTTTCACAGGTTTGTTATTTAATGCATATGTTGAGACACACCAAGTGAGAAGACTGGATTTTGACAACTACCAATAGTGTCCATTGTCTTTAAAAAATTGCATGGAATAACAGGTGCTACAAGATGTTTCATTTCAGCTTTGTGTATAAAGGTACTTATAACGAATCCGCTATACTTGTTCACTGTATCAGTTCATTTGAATTGTCTTGTACACAGATTCAGTCCAGAGAGAAAACCGTTAATCCAGGCTTGCACCTACGTGCCGTTCGGCTTTGGACCGCGTAACTGCATCGGTATGCGATTTGCCTTGTTGGAAGCCAAGATGGCACTGGTGCGTGTACTGCAGAAGTACCGCTTAGATGTGTGTCCGGAAACAAAGGTAGAGAGAGCAGTAAATAATTATAAAACCTAACACGTTTAATACACTAAGTCCTAAACTGGGTGCCCCTCCAAAGGGCCGTCTGTGAAGGACTGTGTGCCAGAGCCACCATTGGTAGTTTAACATGTTAAAGGAACACGTTGCCTTGACCGGTCGAGTTGGTCTATAAAAAGCGTTGAACTTTACCGTTTGTTATATGTTGCATAATAATATGGTTGGAAAGTTGTTTTAAAAGTAGAATACAATGATCCACACAAATTTGCCACGTAATTGCGTGGTTTTCCTTTTGATTTGCGAACTAACACGGTCGGCCATGAATGTAATGGGAGTCAACAATTTGACTCCCACTAATAGCCGACCATGTTAGTCGACGAGGTAAAAGGAAAACCACGCATTTTCGAGCCATAAAATGTGTGGTTCCGATAATTGTGTTATAATTTAAAAAAATCTTTCCAACCCTAACTAATTTATAACAAACGGTTACAAACGCTATTCAAAGACAACCTCGACCGGTCCAAGGCAACGTGTTCCTTTAAGTGTTCCCCACAACTACCATGTTGGTCAGACAACCATACTACCCATGCACCTACCAAAAGGTTGCGATGTGCAGGGTGAGTTTAGACGAGACACTGCACCGTGGTACAATCGTTAATTAACTGCGTGACTTGCAACTACATTGTGGGTTTGGATTCCGCTGGTTTCACTGTGACAAGAACTCGTAGTGCCGTCTAGTTACCGAATAACAGTTTCTTCAATTCATCATCATAGACGTTAAACCAGATGTTTGTATGGAAGAGATTGGCTCTGATCATCTTGGCGTATACCCCTTGTGGGAGTTTGCCAAGTTCCCTTGACGGGAAGATCATCTTGACAAATAGAACAATCAAACAAACACTCACTCAAACAAATAGACCCAACATACCCAAGAGTAGCAACCATATATGCAAACCCATTGACCAAAGAGTAACTCCGTGCAGTAACTTACAATAAGTAAGGACCTAATTCCACTAGAAGCATTCTGTCGCAACAGTCATCGACACGGCAGACGAGGACATGGTCACAACATGTAGCAATGGCCCATGTGGGCCCACACTGTTGATTGTCACCATACTTAACGGACTTACGTTGCCTTTTCTTGTAAATTTCAGATTCCACTGAATCTTAACCCGACTCCATTCTCAGCTCCTAAAGACGGCATCAAACTTCGAGCTATCGCTAGGAAATAAGTAGACCGAGCACCTCCAGCTATAAGTTTCAACAATAGTAGACCGCCCTCTCTTGTTGGCTTTGCAACAATAGTTGCGGTGTTTATTAAATCAAGTGAACAAACAATGAATGGTTCACATACGTATCGTGCAGCAGTTCCAGGTTGCTATAACTGCTACTGTTGAGTAAAATATATCCGTTGTAGTGTAATGATCTAAATTTGTATGCGCGAAGGTTAAGGTCTCGAATTCAAATTCAAATATTTTAAAACTACGTTACTTCAGAGAGAGAGCCGTTTCTCATAATACTTTGCACTACCAACAGCTCCCCATTAATTTATGCTTGCAATTATTTTGAGTAATGACCAATGGTGTCCAGTGCCTTTAAGTTATAGCACTGCACCATGCTGATCTGCACAACTCGATCACACCATGCGGAAGGTGTTTAGTCAAACAAATTGAAACAGACAAAATGGCCTTAAAGATTGACTTAATATTTTTATTAACCAGAAAAGTTATTATAAACAACAATAGTTGACATAAACATTAACTTTACTGCGACTTGAAATAGTTATTAAATTGCTTAATAAATAAAAAGGTAAAAAAGTGAAAGAGTGACAAAATGTACAAATGAATAGTCGTAGTTAAATTTTGCTATTTAATATTGAAGAGGATAATGACAATACGAAATTCAGACGTTACCAACAAGTTGAGTTTAAAGTTAGCATTGAGTTGACCTTTATCCGGTAAAGACACACCAAGAAACCCAGTTTCACAAAGCTGTCAAGCTGAGAAAGTTGATTATTCCAATAATGTCTGACATTGTTTACACTCCATTATTTTGCAACTTGTACATTAGTAATAAGAATAATCAAGACAACTGCAGTTCTATAGCGCCTAACACCTCCAAAAAGAAAATCTCTAAGCGCTCATTTGTTTGACGCTTTTCAGTTTTGTGCATTGTTTGTCCACTGCCTCTAAATAGTCACAAATGAACACTGACCAATGTATGTAAACAGAGATATTAGTTTAAATCCCCAAGCTGGAATGCATGATATTTGTTTATTTCCACGATAAGAACCCCCTCCCCACACCCCCTAGCAGGATCAAGTGTGGACGCGGTGATGGCTGTGGACTCGGCACCGATGTCCAAAAAAGACAGCTTGAAGCTGTCGTGGCCGAGCGGTGTCGTGGCCGAGCGGTAAAGAGCACTCAATTGAAACTCTGGTGTTTCTGATCAACAGAGTGTGGTTTCGAATCCCCAGCCGTGACACTTGACCATTGCTACGTTCTTCGAATGGGACGTTAAGCCGTTGGTCCCATGTGTATGTAACGCATGTTAAAAGAACCCAGTGCACTTATCGAAAAGAGAAGGGGTTCGCCCCGGTGTTCCTGATCCGATCGGCAGCAAATTGCGCCACAGCATCTTGCAAAGCATTACATGTTGCTATCAGAATTAGGTATCATAATTCAAAAACGTAATCTCACATCTGGCAGGAAATATTGTATGTTACAGCGCCAAGAGTGCACTGGGTGACGAACATGTGCGCTTTATAAGAAGCCACATTTATTATTATTATTAAGCTGGATCACCGCACGAAGGTGCTCACCTGGTTTCAAGGTACTGGTGGGATACCAGGGGCGGGATACCAGGGGCGGTTTTTCTTTCCGTGGAAGAACAAATCTGACGCCGAAACGAACCCAATAATGAACGTGCACTAACTGCGCTCTAACCGTCCCAAATAGTTTCCCTTAAGTGATTATTCGTTTATGTTATTATCATGACCGTATCAGCATTGATGTAATTAAGTGTAATCATTATAATTTGTGCCTGTACTTTTTGATTAATTGAGTTTGAATTAGTTAGAATAGTTTAGCCTAAAAGCTTGGGTTTTAGAGCAAGTGAAACATGTTTTTTCCAGCTTATTATCGTTAGCACATGCACATTACAAGTGTGTAAGGGGATCTGGATTTCAGTATACAATATTCAAGTGTAATGTTGTTTCGTTGGGAGAACAGCGTGATCTGTTAAACTTGTACGGTATCTCCACTATGCACTATTCATTGTAGAATGGTTCAGTGGTTAAATTACGATAGCAAATCTTCAAGAAAGAGTGCTTGAACTACATTAGTGTGTTGAACTCAACTGTTTTCCAAACTAAGCTACGTTTTCAAATTTGCACTAAATCACCCTTTTATGAAACCTATCATGGACTACGAATGATTAAACAATAATATTAACACAACACAAAATGACCCAAAACACAAATATCAGTGTAATGGTTGCGAATTTAGGGTGCGTTCGATTTAGCGTTGCTCACTCGAGCCCCTGACAAGAGCTCAACCCTGTATGATGACGTAATGCACCTCGGGCCAGCCCCCAAGTGACCCACTCCACACGCATGGCACTTGTGGGTGAGCCCATGGAATTACGTCAAAACTATTTGAACGTACCGGGGTCGACCCATGGAAGCTAATCGAACGCACCCAAGGCAGACATTCAACTCCCACAAACCAGAACAGTTATTGGTACCTCGCCAGGTTTTCAGCTCTTATGAGGCTCAGGTATTAGTGCAAAGCATATGCGAACTGGTAGCCTCGTTTTACTGTCTGGATTTTCACATTCCATTGCCATTTTATTTAAAATACCCACCACTGAACACTTTATACGACAGAATATAATACAATTTAATTTCAGTTACCAGGTTAACATTTCAAAAGTTTCAAAAGGTTTGTTTAAACATTTAACGAATAAAAACGACGTGTAGTTTTCTATGTAGCCTGAAAGGTAGTTGAAGTATCGTTGTAAAGTTAAAGTTTTAAGCAGCTCGTGACTATAAAGTAGCACTAGTCCTAGTTGATAATGTTTTGAAAAAGGCAGGTTTATTTGTATCGAGGAAAAATGTAGTGAAATCGTCATAGTGGTTATATAGACATTACCTTGAGTTAAGTTTATATAAATGTTCTTTATAGTAATGGTCAAACAGTTTATAGTTCCACCACATTACATAAAGCAAACTGCACTCATCAATCTGACCCACCTGTTAGTTCCCAAACCGTAGTCATTAATATTCATCCAAACTAGTCACTGATCAAAAGTAACATTATGTAATAGACCCAGTGGAAACTATTTGACCGAAATGCTTTAAATCTTTAACAAATGACGATTTGTAAAGCTAAGCAACTAATAGTAGGCCAAATGCTACTAGACCTTGTCTCAATAATACCTGGTAGGCTCGCATTGTGCGTGGAATGAGGTGAACGCTGGTCTAGCTAGCGATCACCATTGATCGCCAGCTAGACCAGCATGCACCTGATTCAACAGTTAGCGTTTGCGCAATGGGTATTTGCGATTTCAAAGTGTAGTGCGCCACCGATAGCTTGACACGCTCCGGCCATTTATTGCATTGTATTGTGGGGGAAATGGTACATCGTTCGCCTTGTTGTTACACACAGAGATCGCGTTTTAATAATACACCAACTACTCAAAGCAGAGGAGTAGAGGTTGGGTAACCGAAGCAGTGCTGTCTGGTATTGTTTCATTTACCAGCCTTAGCTGCTACTTCACTCCCTTGAAACTAACCTTTCTGCATTGACACAACCTCTTGGCGATACACAATAATGTTAACCACGCAAAATGTGTACACAGAGTTGCCCTTTAATCGTTTGAATTATTGCATGGCAAACCTCAACTGGCTACAGCAATCTAAAAACTATCTAAATGAGGGACTATTAGAAAGACTGGCAGATCTGAGAAAGGGAGAGAATTACAAATAGGAATGTAAATGATTGGCTCAATTCACGACGATCTATATTTTAGTAAATGCATAGCTCTTGAGAGTAGGCCTACCTTTGCAATGTTTGTAAATGCAGACAATAAACCCTACCCTTCATCAAATGTAACATACCCGTGTCAGTAGATGAAATTGTACCGATATTCCTCGTTATTGTAATGGACACAGTAAGTCAAGTTATACTATAGTATGCGAAGCATCAAGACTCCTGCCCATCATTTGATTTTGTTTCTTAACCCAAAATAATATATCCATATAAATAAAGCCTCAAATTATAAATACAAGTCATTCAACTCTCAAAGCAGTCAGTGGTAATTGCTCACTTTGACTGTGTCCATTGTTTTTAATACAATTCGTAGAAACCCATTATCCAAAACCTTAACCAAACTCGAACGGAAGTTTGTCTCGAGGTGAAACTTTTGTGGTTTTGTGTTTTGCTTTTACTGATTTGATTACAAGGCTATAGAGTTGAGTGACTTCAACGCGGCATCCACCACCGATGTTATATAGTACACCAACGAAGCCCAAAACTCATGGCCAAGGGATGTGTATCTCTATAGTATGTTATAAGGCTTGAAAGATGCATAAGAGAAGAGTAAATAGATGCTCGTGAAGCTCGCCTGTACATTTCCATTGATCTGCAAAGACAAAGTTCAAAACGAGAGACACAGAGTGAGCTTTCCGTGAGAAATACAATTTTCCCCCTGATATGTATATATTGTTCTATGGCAGAAATTACAGAAACAAATAATGTTCTATGGAGGCCTGTACAACTACAGCAACTATGTACTTGAAAATCGATAACAATGACTGGCCATTTTTAAGGAGACAATTCTACAACATCTCTTAAAGACACCGGACATCAAATGGTAATCTCAGCATAAGCAAAACAAATAACTAATCTGTGAACATTTGAGCTCAATTGGTCGTCGAAGTTGCGAGATAATATTGTAAGCAAAAACACTCCTGTCACACGAAGTTGTGTGCTTTCAGATGCTTGATTTCGATACCTCAAAATCTAATTATGAAAAATATCGAAACCAATTTCGTTGAAAATTACTTCTTTCTCGAAAACTATACGTTACTTCAGGGAGCCGTTTTGTCAAACTGTTTATACTATCAACAGCTCCCCATTACTCGTTACCAAGTAAGGTTTTATGCTAATAATTGTTTTGAGTAATTACCAACAGTTTCGACTGCCTGTTATTTGTACATGCAATTAATATAAATACAATATTGTTTATGCTATATTTTTTCGACTCGGCCTCTCTCAAATTTTCAGAGATTTATTTCATACAGCTACACGCCTGCAGCAAAAACAGTATTGCATAAAATGAAGTTGTAATGCTAGTAAGGGGACCAGTAACTATGATTTATTTTTTATATCAGCTAAACTTATTCGATTTGCTCTGCTAAGCAGCTTAGGATCTCCTTATGGTTGCCGTATTCACATTATGGTGGTTGATGTGTACGTTAGCACTGAATCGTGATAGTGTCAAAGTCTATGCAAACATTATACACTTCACAGTCGATATTCGGCATAAGGGCCTCAGCATAACTTATTCTAAAAATTTGGTTGATGCATCACTACAAGGGTGAGTGGTGGCAATGACATTTTGAAAAGGGAACAACAGAATCACAATATATGAAGTCAGCAACACGACAAGAATGGAGATCGAATGGGGTACACGAATCTATTTATATGACGGTCCCAGTCACCGTCGCGGTCCACTCGCAATCGGGTTACATGCATACACTTGCAAAGGTAATTATAGTTCAGGTGTAGACGACGTGACCAGTGACATCACATGTTTACAAGAGAGCCACAGAGCCTGGACTTCTGTAGGCACGATTTGTACACAGCCTTATTGAAGAAAACATAAAATCTTATATTTATAGTAGATCGCACAGTCTAATTCCTATCAACTTTTGATATGATGGATTTGTGTGGAAATTATGACACAAAATGTTAGCTTTCCCAAAAATAATGATATGACCTGTGTAGTATCTTGCCTGCCAGAATACTCGAAGAATGCACGAGGTCACACTTGTTGTAAACAAAGTTCACATGGTCTATAAGCACAGTGAACCCAGCTCTCAATGTGATTCCCCCATATGCAATTGTGTCCGGGGCTATGCATAAACCGTCCGGTGGACATGTACATGACTATTCACGTATGTGCGCGCGTAAGCGAGCGTGCATGCCGCAAACCACCGTATGCAGCATGAATATTCACGTATTTTATGATTGCAGCGAATACCCAACGGCCGAACATAATGTCATTCATGACATGCACTTAGCTTGTAACCAAAATGGCGAGCATGTTCCGTCGACCAAGGGCGTTTAATTTACTGAAGGGCGGTTTTTTTCACAGGGGCGGACACAACTGCGTATGCAAATGTGTCCAGGCGGACACAATTGCATCATGTAGCAGCGTCCGGGTGGACACGATTGGATATGCAAAACCGTCCGGCGCGCCGGATAGTATTGCAGAGATAGTATTGCATGCGACACCGGCCACGGACGATGACAGGTAGGAAAAGCGTTGTTTTGAATTTTTTTGTTCGCGTTTTTTAAATTTGTTTTATATATGACCTGACACACCGGATTTGAGCAGCTTTGTATGCAGGATCTGATCTCGTTTTTTTTTAACAGTTCCCCAACGATTTTGCACACAATTTTCCTTCTTTTTTTTCTTGGTCCCATTAGAAGGTTTCCAATAATATGAGCGGAAAAAAGAAGAAAAAAAAACAAAAAAACACTCCCCTAAAAACACACCGACAAAAAAACAAGATCATTCTAATTTTTGGTTTAATAAATAAACATACTTTAATAATAGGAGATAGCTAACTACTGAATCGTGTTCCGGAGAAAGAAAGAAAAAAGCAAGATGCCAAACAGATGTTCAATTTAAGTACTGGTGAACAATCCGAACAGATCAACCAAACCCTATAAATGCAAATGTGATATATATATATGTTTGTGTGATCCGCTCAATATAAAATCTAATTTATATTTATGATTCATGTATCATCTGATCAGTAGTTTGAAGTTATTTTAAATGCAAATTGAATCAAGATTATGGTGTTGTTTGTTTTCTTCAGAAATAGCAGCCTCATCTTAATTCCAATTTAACATTTTATTGAAGTTCTGACTTAATTGCAAATTGCAAAAATGGCAAAACTGATTTACATAATGTGATTGAGTTGAAGGGAAAAGGTGCCAATCAGTGGATGGTTTACGTTGTTCTAACTCAATTTGTTGAAATGGTTTTAAATTTAATCAATTGCTGTATATGACACACCTCATTTGATGAGGCATGTTAGTGTTAAATATAAAGAACATCATGCTGTTGAATTCCAATGGATAGTATTATTTGCGTCTAATGGGCCTTAACCTGCGCTTTCAATATAGACTGGGCCCAATTTCATGGCTCTGCTTACCGCCGAATTTATGCGCTAGCCTTGTACGCGTAGAATGCCTAGTAACATGGAGTAGGCACGCGCACCAAAATTCGCCGCTAACCCGTGAAATACGCTTGCCGTAAGCACATAATTTCCTGCTTCCGTAAGCGCCGATTTTGTGCTTAGGGTAAGCAAGGCCATGAAATTGGGCCCAGATCGTGTACATTCCATTGCCCGATTTCATAGAGCTGCTTCAGCACAACAAAGATGCTAAGCACAACAAAATGACTACCATAATAAGGTTACAGGCCAAACTGCCATGTCACATGTACCTTTCGTGTATCCAGCTCATTTCTGCTCAGCGGAGGGTTGCTGAGAAATTAATTTGCTTAAGCAAGGCGATCCCTCGCAGGCAAGATACCAAGCTGGTCAACATTTGACATTTTGCTTCAGAATTGCCCCCCCCCCCAAAAAAAAAAAAAAAAAAAAAATAATAATAATAATAATAATAATAATAATAATAATAATAATAATAATAATAAAAAATAAAAAAATCAATTAATAAATGAAAAACTAAAAAAATCGGCCAATAATGTACATGATCTGTACAAATATTTATCCATATCAAAAGTTAATAAGAACAGTGCAGTCTACATGTTATTTTCTTCCCTTCGGTTGTGTACAAATTGTGCGTGCAGGAAATCCATGCTCTGTACAATGGTCATTTTATCAGGATACATGATGTACCAGCTAAGAAACCTAAATTGAGCAAAATGATATGATTACAAAGTCTTACCTTATTCTTTAATTGAGAAAAACCTGCAGAAAATAATAAGAGGAAAATAAGATTTTTAGACTCGAAATCAAGTTCGTGGAAATTACTTCTTTCTCAACAACTACTCCACTTCATAGGGAGCTGTTTTTCACAATGGTGTATACCATCAACCTCTCCCCATTACTCGTAATCAAGAAAGGTTTTATTATAATAATTACTACGGGTATACCAATAGTGTCCACTGCCTTTAAACAAGCACGGTCGTGTGCATGTATGTATGGTGTGATTATGCCAACAAAACAATCTTCTCATTCGGTCGAGAATATTATTTATTATTTATGTTTTCGCCCGAGGGAGCTGGATCATCACATCATCGTCTTGGCACAGTATTAAAGGGTCACTGCTACTAGTTCATTTTCCTGAAAACTTATCAGATATGATCTTAAAGCTTCTGGGTCTGAGAATTTCCGGCTCATTGTTAATCCGGGTCAGAATTGTTCCGGGGTGCTTGACTAAATTATCGGTCAGTTTGACCCGGAATTTGTGTCAGAATTACACAGAAATGAGGTAGAATGAAAAACAGTTCAAGTTGAACACAGTTCATTGCTCGTTACCGAGCAAGTTTTAATGCTAACAATTATTTTGGGTAACTACCAACATACATTTACCATGCTGCCACCAGTTCCCTATCTATTACAGTGATTGAATGTTGTACACTCGTTAAAAAAACAAAAAAATCAAATACTATTCCCCCACCCAGCCTCGGTTTGGTTACATTGACTTGAATGGAAGAAAATCAAGATGGCCGCACCATGATGTATAGTGTCCAGTGCCTTTAAGATGTTTGATTGAATATGACCAAAGGTTTGAATAATTCATTATGAATAATAATGTGATGCAATTCAAGGACTACAGGTGTAACATCATGGCTATGACTTAACGCCATGACACACTGCATGTCATGTAGTATCAGATTCCCCAAGTCTCTAGTCTTTAACTCTTGCTTTGTTCCTGTATTATTTATAGTTGCACGTTCCAGTACACTTTTTTATGACACGTGTCTAGTTTGCTTTCATTTCACGATTCGACACTGAACTTCTTCAATGATTAAAACAGCAAAATAGTTGATACACATCAGCAAGTGCAATTGGAACCTTAAATTAACTAGACACTACTGGTAATTAATCAAAATAATTATTAGCATAAAAACCTACTTGATAAAACAACAACGGAGAGCTGTTGGTATCACAAAACATTGTGAAAACAACTTTCTCTGAAATAACGTAGTTTTTGAGAAATATATAATTTTCACTCAACTATTTGAATCTTAGATTGGGCCGAAGCCCTTTATAGGCACCTGAAGACACACACATTTTGTGCACCTGTATTTTTCATTCAGTTTTATTTTGCAACTTTGATGATTTAGTCTAAGATGACACAGTTTTGTTAATGTTTGAATTATATGTTGGCACACATCAAGTAAGCGTCATGCTGTTTGACATTGCCAAAGGTATCTAGTCCTTCGGTTCGACAATGAATTCATGGTGTGATTAAGACAGCTATGCACCAGCAATGGCATTTTATCAACTTAAACCCAATACATTCACACAGCCTCCAATAAAATTACCAGTCGGAATTTTTTTTGTAGACATTCATAAGCAAGCAGCATTGATTCATTGTTTATACAAATCATTTGACATGGCTAAATTCTTTAGAATATCTTACTTACTTTTTCATTTCTTCTCGTTCCAGCTTTTTATCGTCATTTGAATCCAACATTTTGAGCTACAAAACATACAAACAATCAGGAAATGAATTAAGTTCTCAGTTTGTTAAATAACTATAAAATTTTCTTCAAGTTATGGTTGATTGCGTAAAAAAACAAAGGGAGGGAACGTAATATAATCACATTTCAAAGCAGTGCATTTGGTTAAACGTTTTAGTTGGTGGCAATAAAAACACCCGTATTCGATTACATGTAACGTTTTCCGCTTGCACAAAAACAAACGACATAATAATCTTTACCAAAAAGAAACACAGTGGAACATTACAAACAAAATTTATATTCGACAGATATTAATAATAATTAAACAAAGTACCATACAATAATTATAATGAATAGGAGAGGCTGTTTGAATCAGCCAGCTATTGAGGGAAACAGTGGTACAGAAGCAATAAACAAAGTCTCCATGTGAAAAGAAAGAGGCTGAATGCACAATATCCGGTACTGGGTTTAAACATATACAGAAAATTCAAAATGAAATATTTAAGGGCGAATATGTTATTAGGAACTGCGAGAAGCAGAACGGAGTTATAGAAAGCTGATAAATATCAATTAATGGTTGCTAATTCAATAATTTTATGCAGTTCTTATTTCAAAGAAGAAGTTTCAGCTCTCCAAGAAGTGGAGTTTCAGAACACAACGAGAAGTAGATAGATTATTCGTAGTATTATAACAAAATTACCGTGACTAGATGATAACACTGATAATTTTATGATGCAGATGATATAATGCGTACTCACAGGTCAGTCTAAAACACAGTGATCCGCCAGGGACATTTTTTATATCTCACGTTGTCCCTAAAGTCTAGTAATAGCCAGGACTGCATTTCAATCTAAAATCTATTTAGGGGACAACAAATGCAATCAGAGTTTAGCTGCACCGTTATGTTAGCTACTCTTCCCTGGCCTCCGGGATGTCAAACAGACAGTTATGAGTAAGTGTGTAGCATCTTAGGAAAATAACACCTCCCACAGGGCTCCATTTTGGGGCGGGAGAGAGAAATTCATCACACCCAAGGGCAGAGTCACTCTGGTTAAGTTGACCAAACAACTATTATAGTTAAAACGTCTATCTGCAGAGAAAGAACACTAAAGTGGTGGATTTGTGGGTCTCGCTTCTACTACTTACAAGAGCTGCAGTATATTTTTCCAATGTGGCGTCGTTGAGTTTCTTTTCTTTCAGGACCTCTTTTAGAAAACTCTGAGAACAAACGAGAAACATCGTCAACATGTTTATAAGCGAAATTCATAAAACATGGTGTTTAAGACACTGTGGGCACTATAGTAATTGTCAGAGATCAGTATTCTCACTTTGTCTATATCAACACAGTATAACATAACAAACCTGTGAACATTAATTTAGCTCAATTGGTCGTCGCAGTTGCGAACGTTTATTTCAACTGTTTCCATTAAATTGAACCATCTGGTTGAGCATTTATGTAATAGTGTTACAAACATGAGCTATTTTGTTTTTGCTTTGCATTAATGGCTCTCCATAGTTTCCCCAACCTCGGTAGGCGAAAACTCGTGCGGTGACGTTGCAATAGAAAAATCTCTTCAAGTGAAACAAAAAGACAATGGTACACAGTTGTGTTTGAGAGGGGAAACATTTGCGTGCAGCAGGAAATCTTTAGTTGACTAGGTACATTGTAAATTGATAGTCATGTACTTTACCCACAGACAAGATAAATCAATGCTTATTACTATCCCCAATGCAAAAAAAAAACAGACATTCATTTCAAATCACCGGCTTTAACGCTATTCATTGATGAATAAAAGAGCCGGAGTTACTGAGAATTTAGCAAAATGTTAATGGCACACAATGTGTTTACCTTGAGCTCGGCCGTGTCAATGTAGCCGTTTTGGTCGTTGTCGTACGTCTGCCATATCTAAACGTAATTCAAAGGAAGACAGTTAGCATAGTTCATACAAAAATACACAATAAATAAATAACAGTTAGATGGTTAGTCAGGTATGGTTGTGGTGGAGGAATGCATTGTTCATGCATGGGATGTGTCTGCCCCCCCCCCCCCCCTCCCCATATTATGCTTTCATAAGTGAGCGCACCAGTTTACAAAAGAATTTCCGTCCCTGAAATTCGTTATAAGAGTTTCAGAGATTCACATAACACAATGGAGATTCAAAATGGGGGAGGGGTGGTGGAAACCAGTCTTCGATTCGAGCACATCATTTTATTAAGGCTAACAAACGATGGGAACATAGGGGAAATAATTGGGGGAATAATGCCTTTCATGATGACCATACAATGACATCGTCTGACTGTATGCCAAGTACCACACTCCAGTATCACAAAGCACAATTCAAGATCGCATAGCTAGCCGTAATGCAGGGGTGTGTGTCATCATTGTCAACTAACAAATCAATGATTTTGTCCACTATTGCTGGTAAATAAGGTTGGGATATATTGCAAGTATTCATTTGTGCACCACTAACCTTGTCGAAATCTGCTCTTGACAATTGGGCATCCTGGGTCTTCAGGATCAGCATAAAGTTCTCTTCTGGTTTTAGGATTTCAGCCAACTGCAGAAACGAAAAAGAAAAACATACCTTAAGTATTAAGACATTATTAAAGGCAGTGGAGACGGTTGGTAATTACTCAAAATAATTATCAGCATAAAACCGAACTTAATAACGAGTTATGGGGAGAGGTTGATAGAACATTGTGAGAAACGGCTCCCTCCGGTGTGAAATAGTTTTCGAATTTGATTTCGAAACTCAGATTTAGAATTTGAAGTCTCGAAATCAACCATCTAAAAGCACACAACTTCGTAGGAAAAGGGAGTTTTCTTTCATTATTATCTCGAAAACTTCAATATTGAGCTCAGTTTTTCCCAGGTTTGTTATTTTATGCACATGTTGAGATACACGAAGTGAGAAGACTTGTTTTTGACAAGTACCAATAGTGTCCAGTGTATTTAAGACAAGGGAAATAATTAAATGTATCAACAGCCTTGTGTAATTTACATGGTTAAAAGTAACACCACGTCACTTAATAAGAATCTTTTAAGATTCTTATTAATTAAAATAATAGTAATTGAAAACTTATAGAGCGCACATATCCATCAAAGTGCTCTCGGCGCTAAAAACAAACAAACAATCGCATTCTAAGTGTTTCAAATAACCAACACTAACAGATAAACTATAACAAAACAATCATGTGTAAACTTTATCAACTGAAGAAAAACATCAGTTCAGTACCTCTGTAAAATTCCCAGAAAGACACACTTTGATTACAATTGCAATATTTTCAACATTCACTTGAATTCACTTGAATGTTAATGATCGAAGATTAAATCAACTGATGAACGCGAGAGGCAGATTTTCGGGGTGGGAAATTACATCATACCGCGGGACGAAGAGATCGGCAGAGGATCCCAGCTCATAACTTAGTTTGCATATTGTATATCTAACACTTTCTGCGCCCATGGGCTCATGTTTAATACGTTTTGCTGGAGGGGAGGGAGTGCTTATAACGGGAGGAGATAACTGATTGCTAATTAGATGTTGAATTTATTTTCTTCATCAGGGCAGTGTGAGGCTGGACTGGTGGCCGTTGTTGTCTTCCGGACCCTTTCAAGAAGGGGCTAGTTATTCGTGAGTGCTGAATAGTAATCGCAAGATACGGTTTGCAGATGACCATAGCCTTAAGCTTAAGATGACCACGGTATCCTGCCGAACCTCTTCGACTCGACTATTATTAGACACTGGACACTACTGGTAATTGTCAAAGACCAGTCTTCTCACTTGGTGTATCTCAACATTTGTATGCAGAAAATAACAAACATGTGAAAAACTGAGCTCAATTGGTCGTCGAAGTTGCGAGATAATAATGAAAGAAAACACCCTTGTCACGCGAACTGTGTGCTTTTTTAGATGGTCGATTTCGAGAGCTCAATTATTTATAAATCTGAGGTCTCGAAATAAAAATTCGTGGAAAATTACCTCTATCTCGAAAACTACGTCACTTCAGAGAAAGCCGTTTCTCACAATGTTTTATACTAATAATCTCTCCTCATTACTCATTACCTAGTAAGGTTTTATGCTAATAATTATTTTGGGTAATTACCAAAAGTGTCCACTGTCTTTAACTACAACCTCCCCTCCGGTATGAATACTAAAGAAAAACATTGAATTGGTAATGAGGTAACGAAATGTACTCACTTCTTTCCACCTTATACAGTAGTAGTTTGTTAATTATTATTTTGATGTAAGGTATCGGGGCATCATTCCAAAAGCTGATAAGACAACAACTTTGATTTTTTTTTTTTTTTTTTTAAAGAAAAATACCAAATTTAAAGAAGACAAAAATAATAACCAAAGTTAATAGTGGGGCACCGGTCATCAATGTGTAACATTCTGATATATATTTTGAAAGTATCAATCTATTTATAATTATTAAAACAATTCCCCATCCACCATATACCCCAGCCCGTCCCCTTGCTCTGCCGTCCCCCTTTTCCCTCCTCAAGGATAATACCGGATTGTCATGCTTGGCTTGAATGACGTCACTAGATCCTTCCAATCAGATAGGAAGGATTTATACAATCCAATTTGATTAGTTCTCGTGTATTAAGTCCCTCGATTCGCTGAGCTGGGCATAAACCCCTGGGTGACCCTTACGGCAGATGTCAGATTAAATGGCGCCAATCTTTAAAGAGAGGCTCCCTGCTCTGTGATGCACTCCTGTTGCGATACATAGCAAGTTCGTATATATACGAACTTGCTATGTATATATGAGAGTTGGGATGGGTTTAATAATAAGTCTCTAACCTCAAGTTAAAATTGTGTATAATTATTATCTAAGCTGAAACCCTTCCCGTTCCCCCCCCCAAAAAAAAAATAAATAAATAAAAATAAAAAAGTCCATCGATGCCACATTTGGATCAATTGTGGACCAGGGGCCGATTTCACAAAGCAATACAATTCATCACAAGACACATTTTCAGTACTACCATAGTGATTTGTATTGTGACATCACACTACGATTGATTTGCAGTTAAGATCAATCTTGACTCTTTGTGAAATCGGCCCCTAGTTTGTAAAATATTCCTGAACCGTTCGATGGCGTTTGCGGAGGGGTGTGGGATGGGGGGGGGGGACTTTCTTCTGGCACAACACTTCATCCAGATGTGTGTTTGAACCTGATAAACACAAATCCGCAGCCAACTATTAGAATGCCACTCAGCTAAGTTTAAAACAAAAAACGTTATGAAAATTTGCGCCTTAAAACAGAATTTGGACAGCCTCTTAAAAAAACAATGACATACAATAATAAATACAAAACGAATATAATTACAACAGTACATGCTGTTCTAAATTTGCCAAGATTTACTGAGTTCATTTTCCTTTTCTCATTCCAATACAACCCTTTAAAGCAACCATAATGTACTCACTATAATTCATAAAATCAAACGCAGTTTGTCCATTGTTGTCTGCTTGAAACAAAGTGACATGAACATAATATTGCTGACTGTGCGCTTTTGTGCTTTCCGATTCACTTGCAGTAACTTACAAATACTAATTTCAATCAACTGATGGGCCGTATGCTGACGTCACTAGGGAGCCGATACTATAGTGTCACAAAACAAAACTCACACAGGGCCTACAATGAAAACTGCACACTGTTGAGGTGTATTGCCTTTAAAGGCAGTGGACACTATTGGTAATTACTCAAAATAATTATTAGCATAAAACCTTTATTGGTGACGAGTAATGTGGAGAGGTTGATGGTATAAAACATTGTGAGAACAGCTCACTCTGAAGTGTCATAGTTTTAGAGAAAGAAGCAATTTTCCACGAATTTAATTTCGAGACCTCAGATTTAAAACTTGAGGTATCGAGATCAACCATCTAAACGCACACAACTTCGTGTGACAAGGGTGTTTTTTCTTTCATTATTATCTCGCAAGTTCGATGACCGATTGAGCTCAAATTTTCACAGGTTTGTTTTTGTATGCATAGTATTGAGATACACCAACTGTGGAGGCTAGTTTTTGACAATTACCAATAGTGTCCACTGCCTTTAACCTTATTAGAGGTGCCACTGATTTAATGATGCGCCTTCGTCGCCTACCTGACTTGAAAGATTGAATACATTTTAACGAGTTGCCACCGCACCCTTATCTTTAATTAAAACCGTGACCGCATTCTTGAAGGAATGCAAAATCACTGCTGGATAGGGTTGCTGGATTTCGTTTGGAGATATATTTACACAAAGAGAAGTAAAGGCTCAAAGAAATTGACAATACATCCTTAGTTTTGGGAGGTTGATATAATTTCCATCATCTCAGTAAAAAAAAATAAAAAAAATAACACAATAATTCTTCTAGAGTTACTTTTAGCAATGCTTGCTGCACTGTATACTCAATACTTTCCCGAGTCCTGTGAACAAAAATATCACAGCAAGTTACTCGGGTGGAATTCGAACCCACGGCCCTTGCAATTCTAGAGCAGTGTCTTACCAACTAGACTACCGAGGTTGTCCGGTAGCTAGAGGCAGTTCGCATCTTATGCTTTGGCAGCGGGTACCTCATTCTTGCAAACAGAAGCCTTCATCATTTCCAAAATGTATACAGACCGCAATGTGTGGTATGGTTGAGTTTGTGAATGGTGATGGTCTAGCATTAATATTGATTACGTTCAGAGGAATGGCATTTCCCCCCCCCCCCCGTATCAGATTTTGTGTGGCAGCAATTTCTAGGAAATTGATATTTATATTTTGAGGGGCCTGTCATGACGTACATCCTTTAAATTCCTACAAAATCGAATATGACAAGGGCTGGAAGGACATTGGGTTTGACCCAATACCGTTGGTGTAAATTGTTCATTGTGTTGTACGGTAGACATGTTAACCAATGAGCACGTCATGTAACTGTATTTACACATTGTGCATTTACGAGCTTTTAACTTTAAACAACATTGCGATATTCTACATAACAGATTGTATGTTCTTCTATTAAAAAATGCTTTATTTGGATAAATTCATCTTTCAAAATTATCTTGTTCACTCAGGATTTTCAAGATTATCTTATAATTATTATATATTAATGGGTCAATTATCTAAGTGGGAGTATGTTCCACCAGAGGTGTTAAGAAGAGCGAGGGAACGGCAGCTGTCAGGCTAGCCGTCCCTAGAGGGCTTGGCCGTGAACCCACGACAGTGTTCGGAACCAACTGGCCGACGTCATGTGAGTTGTACTCGGCAGCTGTTTTTTTTTGTTTTCGTTTTTTCGCTTTAACAGTTCGCCTCATTTGCAAAACCGAATCTTCGCATACAGTGCGTGGGATTAATCATGCATGATCATGCATTTATTTAATTCGAATCGATGGGTGTTTGCAGCTTTAATGGCAGCGTGCAAACTGCTGCTATGGGGTGTCAATGTGTTAATTAAAATGAATACACACCTTCGAATATATTAAGAGAGTACTTCGGACTTTTTCGAAGTGATGGCTGAGGTGCGTGCCGATACTGTTAGTTTGTTTTCATAACAATCAATGGATGTGTCACTTTCGTTGTGTTAAAGGCACTGGACACTATAGGTAATTGTCAAAGACTAGCCTTCACAGTTGGTGTATCTCAACATGTGCATAAAATAACTAACCTGTGAAAATTTAGGCGCAATCGGTCATCGAAGGGCAACTGCAACAATTTTCACACGTTTGTTATTTAATGCAGATGTTGAGATACACCAAGTGAGAAGAGTGGTTTTTGACAATTACCAATAGTGTCCGTGTCTTTAATAAGCTGATAAGTTGAAGTTTTGGAATTAGATATCAATTATCTACCCACCGAAGCTGTATATGAATAGATCGTCTTGGTATCCTTTGAAAAGCGTAATAATACTATTTCATGTTATAAAACAAACGGGGTGAGGGTGGCACCGGAGATTATTTGTAGTCAAAATAGAACAGTTGGCATGACTTTTAAGGCAAGCTATAGGTCAGGCGTATCATAAACGAATTCAGTCCCTGGAGCAGGTGGGGACGTGCCTTTGCCACTAGTTTAATAATTATTTATACTTTGGATGTTATGTCCTACTTATGCGATAAATTGCAGTAGTGCTTTGATGATATCGCATAAAAAATAAACTGCAGGTACAGAATTGAAATCAATACTATAACAACACAATTACGGGTTATTTAGTACTTTAGTAAGTTTCCCCATGGTGTGATTAGATAATAGTTGTATAGAATTGTAACTTGATAAGGCTGCGGTCATTAATTTTTGTTTTTGATAATGGGTAATTTACCTTGGAAACAAATTGTGTCTATCTAGTAAATGGCTATAACGCTAGAACGATGACTTTTAAAAGGTTAATGATATGCCTTTGGAAATGAAATAATGCACTACTGTTTTGTGTTTTTTTTCCAGGTTTTATTCAAGTTTTAAGTTAAGCAACATTTTAAAACAGGGCTGTCAAATCTGAATGAGACATAATTGGAAAATAGATATTGGGTCTGTTGATTGTTTATTTGTTCATTGTACTGACATGGACATCACACCTTTGTATGTCTCGCTAAAGTTATAGGTGTGAGTACCTTATCGTGTTCTACCAATGAAAAAAGAAATGGAAAAGAAAAAAAACATCGGCTCTATTCTCAAATAAAGTAAAAACAAAACCTGTTATCTTGTGTAATTTCAGCACATCAATATAATTACGTGCAATTCATTATCTTGTTCAGTGATCGCCTATAATATTCTTGTAAACATGAATTGAGCAGCTTGCAAAAAACTCACGAACCAATTCCGTGTTTTTAAAAAAGCCCACAGAGATACTTGTTTCAGGTTAGCAAATCAATATTGTGTACAGTGTTGCACTTGTTTTAGTATATGTCGCCCAAATTAATCTTCCTGTCAACCTGACATTAACATCTTGCAAAATGCTCGCCAATCCCCCGCAGTTAAAAAAAAATTCCCCTCAGAACCTGTGTAGTCACACAGCGGTGCGTGTAAGTCCTGCTGCTAAGAACACATTCTCTGACAGCTTAGAGGTTCCTAAGTATCCTATAAAAGCTAAGACAATATTTGGGCAGTACCGTCTTCTTTAAATCCAAAACAGATTTAACAGAAATAACACACTTGAGTGTATGAGGATGCACGTTTAGATCGTGTTCGGAATAGAATTCGCTTCTTGGGGATATTTTATTTTTGTAGTCCTCGATCACTTTTCCATTATCTTTCTTGTTTTCTAAAAGGGTTAAAGGGAAGGTAGACGTTTGGTAATTACTCAAAAACATATATCAACTTAAAAACCGACTCGTTAACGAGCATTGGAGAGCTGTTGATAGTATAAAACATTGTGGGGAACGACTCCCTCTGAATTAATCAACGTAGTTTTTGAGAAAGGGGTAATTTCTCACTAAAATAATAGAGACTTCTAGCAAGAAGTATTTTATTCCTATCTGAAAGCACACAAATTCGTCCAACAAGGGTGTTTTTCTGTCATCAGTTTCTCGGAACTTCGATGACCAGTTGAGCCCAAATTTTCACAGGCTTGTTATTTTATGGTTATGATGGGATACATCAAGTAAGACGATTGGTCTTTGACAATTACCAAACGTGTACCTTTTCTTTAAAGCCGCTCTTGGCGTGTGTCTATAGCGCTGTGTGGATTACGTTTCCTTCGGGCCCCCTTCAGAGAAATGCTAAAAATTGATTTTCCGTTGGATGATTATGTATCGGTTGCTGCGGACGTAAAGCTGGGAGGTCATTGATACCAAAATGTTTTCAGCTTTTCTATTCGTAGGTCTAACGATTACCTATTGGTTACAGTCGTTCAATGCAATTAGGGTTTATTTGTTTCAGAACCCCCAAATAGTGATTATTTTATTGTGAATGGATCTGGGTACATAATGCCTGTAATCACGACGCCCTTGATCATCTTCAGATCAACAAATGAATCTAATATATCGATATCCAGTAGTAATTTAATTCATGTACTTTGCTTTGATCCTAAAAACTTAATCAAGCAGGGTTACAAATTGAGATTGGTAAACATTTCCAAAGCAATCCCTGGATGGGCATTGTCGTAATATAGATATGCAAAATAGATGCTTTTATACCAGCCTTGACCGCATCTCGAGTGCAATATGCATTGTTTACACAATAATACTAATGAATACTGTATACATTTTTATTGTCATCGTGTACAGCTAGCTCTCATCAATGTCAAGTAAAATACTGCCAATGGTATGTCGTGATAGACATTGACGCACACTACAAAATAATTATAATATTGTTACAAATTACATTTCAAAGAGTTGAAACCAACGGTTCTTTTCAGAACCACCCCAACTCATAAGAGATAGTCATTAAATGGTGTTACCGCAAACCTTTCTATATAAATACATTTTGGTATAGATTTCCCTTGTGTGAATATATATAAGCTTCACAATCATCTTGTTGCTTCCTTGTTACTTAATCATGGTTGGTATATGTAGGGCAACATATCTACAGATCAAAGTATGTATTTGCTTTGGTTGTCCCTTGCCCGACTGGGGTATATTGTCTTGTATTTTGTGTTGTACTGTTATGGCAGATAAAATAATAATATTAATAATAATGATAATAATATAAAACGGATCAGAAAGAACGCATACTAAATTATTGTGTGGTTTTCAATCTGATTTGTTTACACAGGGCTGAATTGAGTCTCATGAGCAAGGGCATTTTACTGTTTGGTAAGGGATCACAAAGTGAGGATACCTGCTTTGGTTAGTACCTGCTTTGGTTAGTACGAGTCAGTGCCTTTAAGGTTGGTGAAAGTAAAAACAGTTTCGGTCGGTGTTTTCCCTCAAAAAACTAAAAACTAAACATAGACACATGTTATTTTGTTTCATACATCTATTGAAAGATATTGGATTGGAATGAATTTACTCTTTCTAGAAAAGAAAACAATAACGTGTCCCTTTACCACTTTAAGATTCTCTGACGTAATTGCACGATCTTAATGAACGATTCTTAATGTCTATACCATCATGTCACTTAAGCGAGTCGAATGAAATCGACCAGCTCAAGCGACTCGGGTCTGACTGGCTTCCTACGTTAAAATATTAATTATATCCAAAAATAAATGTCAACTTATGCGTTAAATATATGACTTTAACTGAAGTAAGTAAGGAGATTATCTTTATACGAAGAGTGCAATGTTTTAAAGCTGAACATTAAACGTATTAATTGTTTTTTGTTTTTCACTGAAAATTTTCCCCGGCGAAAAAAAAGCCTTGTTTTCTTCATGCATTTGTAATAAAGTGATGTCACCTCTCTGTTTGAACTAATCGTTCAACACACTTTGAGGTTTGCAACTTTGTATAGTAATGTAGTCATTCTTCCACTTTAGATGGAATAATTTTAGCCATGTGAAATAGACATTTAATTTAGCAGAAAATAGATTTCTGGGGGGGGGGGGGGGAGACACACAATGCTGTTGTTCGAAAAAGTGCCGTTGAAGCGAATTGTTTGTATTTAATTATTGCCCGTTTTAGTTGCATGGCAAGATTGAAGACTAACTTACATCTGTAATTGTCAGTGAAGTTGAATTAGGCCTACTATTTTGAGGAGCTGTCAATTCTGAATTTGCAGTTTGCCGAAAGTGAATGGGAAAACATTTTCTTTGATACAACTTCAAATGGTTGTAATCGCCTGTATAAACCGCATGTAATTTTCAATTAATTAGTTAATACATTTTATTGATTAACAAGAGTTTGTTTTTATTAATAATGTGCGATCAGCTTCTGACAACACACGCCTAACCGAAAACCCAACCATCAGAACACTCTCATCTGCTCACAACCGGACTTTCTCCTTAATTGCTCCGCGAATATGGAACAACCTCAAAGTATGCATCAGAAATTGTAAATATTTGCAATTGTTTAAAAAATCTCTCAAAACTCACTTGTATCAGATGTAATTTGCTGTATTTTGTATTTTGCATTAGTCTTGCTCTTTCCAGCGCTTTGATCTTGATGTAAAGGCGCTTTATAAATATTTAGTTGTATGTAAGTATGTATGTATATGTATGTATGTATGTATGTGATTAACTTTGCTTTGTTATTATTTGTATAAAAATTAATAATTGTTCTTGTATATTTATTATTTTGTTTACGCCAAATGTTGTTCATTCTCAAATTCAAGCAAGTCTGAATGGCTTAAGATATAAAGCAATCATAATTACAAACGCATGCATCAGCTGAAGCTACAGCGCCACATTCCGTGTATAATAAATAAAGATATACGTCAATTGCCAGAGACACGACGGTGCCGTCCGTGTGAGAAAAACCCTCCCTACCTACTCATTAATCCCCACCTGTTTCTTAAGACAGTCTTTTATTAATACGTCCTATTATTATCATTATGTCTCCGTAACGGATATTACACAGGTGTTCCCGTCAGTTTATAATACATTATTGATTTGGAAGGGCCTTGTCTTCTACATTATGTCTCGGGTGACGTTTCCATAACCGCATCCTTACTATTAGATTATACTTATATTATGGGCGTATAGAACATAGGTCGGGGGGGGGGGAATGCGTTTTATATTTGTGTATGCCTCCATTTTGTTTTCATATGGGTGAGTTGCCACACCATTACGCTCTTTAATTACCAATTCTGGTGTAAAACAGGTTCACCGGTAATTTTTCAAGCAAATATGTATTTCGATGTCATTACTACGTATTTAAATTCAAACGCATCCCCCCCGACGCCCTTAAACTAGGGTCAATGATTAGTAATGCATTCATTTTCGTTTTCGTGTACACACGTTTTCGTTTGTCTCATTTTAAGATTCGTTTATGACATTCTATTTCATCTATAGGCATTTGCGACTACACTTTGACCATTCGTAAGTTGAATTTAAATAATACCAGTAATTACCGCTAATGTCCACTGTCTTTAAAGATTATGAACTTCAAAAATGCTTTTGATCTTACAATTTACATAGTAGTGGTTCAATGTCATTTACTCACACACAAAGATTCCCTTGGATTGTCTGTAATTATATGTTAGGTAGACTTCTGGTTTTGTTTATTCATTTTGTTGCGATGTTCAAAGTGCATGATAATTCCCTCGATCCTACAATCTAAAATCACCCATTTATCATTCCCGATTCCCGAGTGTTATCAGCTTCTCTCGCGAGGAGCTTCATTTATGCCAAAAAAAGAAGTTCGCTCAAATTTCGATACACAAAACAGAAATACGTAGTGTACCTTTTACAAAGAGACCAATATTATGTCAAGTTAACTTAAAGGCAGTGGACACTATTGTAAATTACTCAAAATAATTATTGGCATAAAACCTATCTTGGTGACGAGTAATGGGGAGATGTTGATGGTAGCAATAGTTTGTCTAAACAAAGGTAGCGAGCCATATCACAGCATTAATTAACCACTGGGTTCCGCGTATGAATTCGGTATGAATGAACTGGTTGATAATTACAATGGAGTTCCCGGTGAGGATGTCAAGTGAAGTGAATTATTCATACTGTGAATGATATGCTAAATACAGGAGCATGTCAACCATGGGACTTTGCATTTCTCAAGGGGTTGAGGTGGGATACGGAGGGCGGTTATTCTTTATTTTTTCAACAAGACCTTCCGAGATTCGCACCCGTCCACCCAACTTGGTTATTCATGCAGTGATGGCTGAGCTATCACGCAGCTGGGGATGGCAAGACGTATAACCCCGGCCAGAAAGAGGATGAGGAAGGCAAGGGAAAGATACAATCTTGGAATAATTTACAATACAATGTGATCAATTGGTAAAGGCTCGTTGTGTCTAGCCCCCGTCTCTCTCTTCCCCTATTTGCCTATATTCCATTCGCATGACCCAACCAGTGCATATTTCAAAGGAGCACAAAAAAAAGGTCTGCTTAGCAGAAATGAGCAGAACACCAGTCACAAACTGCGTATGTGACATAGAAGTTTGGCTGGTAACCTTATTTTAGTAAACACAATTATTGTGTTAAGCTTGAGGTACTCTTCGTGCTTAAGTAGCTCTAACAAATTGGGCCCAGTATGTTTATTAGATTAACGCCCAAACGGATCGTGCCGTTCGTACAGCATTAATTGTGTATTCGCTGAGACGCATAGAAATGGTAGTTGTAATGAAAGGTAAACCGAACTACACGTGAATGAGCAGCCTAGTTTTCTTTAATTTAATTGTATGTTCTTTGCTATCTAACTCAATTAGAGATCGATCGAGAACCATTTGAAGGTAGGGTTGTACGTAAGAAGAAGGTTTATATTTAAAGGCACCGGACACTATTGGTAATTACTCGAAATATTATTAGAACCTCACTTGGTAAAGAGTAAAGTAGGGAGAGGTTGATAATAAAAAACATAGTTTTCGAGAAATCGAGGTTTATTGTTTGCTGAATAACGAGTTCTTCATTTGGCAACTTACAAATCGGCATTGTACACGATATATGCCCGCATACTTGTTCCTACCCACCCCGAACCGAATCACTGACCCCTGTTTATTGACACCCCCTAAAATGACGTATGGCACGGTCCAGTTTGGGGTATCAACCATGACATATTAAGACCTGACCAGTGTCTAAGATGTGGTTCGGAAAATGAATTATCAAAACTGGTCAGCATGTGCCGACAACGGCCATCTTAGCAATTTAAAAAAAGGTAATAAGGTAGGAGGGAGGTCTGTCTTCTCTCGTCAGAATAAGATAAAAACGCACGTTCTGGCAGAAGCTATTTTAGGATCTATACACGACCCTCAGAGTTCGTCAGCAGATAATTGTTTTCAGCGAAACATCTCCAGAGGGTCACACGAGGTGTCAATATGATTTACAAGAAGGTGGAAGGAATAACTGTGTGTCATGCCCGCACCACCCACCCTCAAATAACAAATTAAAAATATCATAATAATTATCTCTCCCGCTACCCTTTTCGAGGATGGTGTTTCAAATGCCATTGTCGTATGCAAGTATACTATTGTTTACATTGAGGCCTGGTTAGCTCTGTATACACAGAAAGGAAAGTAAGGTAAGGTTAAAGGCAGTGGACACTTTTGCTAACTACTCAAAATAATTATTAGCATAAAACCTTACTTTGTGACAGGTAATGGGGTAGGTTGATAGTATAAAACATTGTGAGAAATGCCTCCCTCTGAAGTGGCATAGTTTTCGAGAAAGAAGTAATTTTCCACGAATTTGATTTCGAGACCTCAGATTAAGAATTTGGGGTTACGAAATCAACCATCTAAAAGAGCACATAACTTTGTGTGACAGGGGTGTTGTTTTCGTTTATTTTTATCTCGCAACCTCGACGACCAATTGTGCTTTAATTGTCACAGGTTTGTTATTTTAAGCATATGTTGAGATACGCTAAGTGAGAAGGTTCGTCTTTGACAATTACCAATAGTGTACAGTGTCATTAACAAACACTAACTGTTTAATTTTTTGTCTAAAAGCTTACCGAAGTAAGTCTCCGTTTAGTCTCGAAAACTGTGGCACTTCAGGGGAGCCGTTTCTCACAATGTTGTATACCACCAACCTCTCCCCATTATCTCTTCACCAAGAAAGGTTTTATGCCATTAATTATTTTGAGTAATTGCCAATAGTGTCCACAGCCTTTAATGTGGATTGTTACAAACGACATTATGAGCAATGCATGCTGAAATTGTGCATTGGATTTCAGTATTTTCTCTTGACTCAAACAACGGATCGAACCAAAACTTCACAGGTTTGCTATTCTATGCATACGTTTAAACACACACACAAATGAACAAATTAATTTCTGTGACTTGTCGTCTCCACCAAAGGGGTAGGGCCAATACAAAAAAGGGGTGGGGCAATACAACATATTAACGAAACGTTAATAGGAATTGAATGATTTCATGGTGAGGTACCAATGTATATTTGGTTTGCGGTAACATGATGTGTGTATCTACGTGCCAGGTAGAGTTTGTTCTTAGTGAACTGTCTTGCTTTATTCTACAACCAGGGAGTAGATGTTCAGGGTTCGGGAGACTTCTAAGTTCTAAAGAACTGTACTGCCTTTAAATTTTACCCGGGCGGATGGTATTGCACACAGGCGGGGACTACCGCGGAGTCAGTTATTAAATTGGTCTCAACGTTTCGACTAGCTTGCTCTGGTCGTCGTCAGGAGACTGAGGAGGTATTACAGAAGAGTGGGCTTCAGTTGGTTCAGTGGACAGAGTGCAAGTCAATCAATGCAAAATGTTGTTGTAAAAAGGATGTTCAGTTCAATTGTAATTAATAAATAACATTGAAAACCCAATTTCGCTTTTATTAACTGGAACAACAATTTGTATTTAAAGAGTGTGTTTTCCTTTCGCTCTTCAAGCCCATGAGTTGATGAAATCGTAATGTACTCAGACGTCCGCTGCGGTCCAAGGTGCCCCCTGCATACGCGTCACTCGCAGTTCTATAATCTACTTACACATGCAAGGCTGCCCGTTAGTCAATGTCACCCAAGACCGACCACGGTATATAAATTGTATTTAGCTCCGATGACATCGGTTGCCAGAAACCAGCGGACCGTTAGACCGTGGCCTGAGACCGATGAAGAGTTTGTTTTTCTCCTTGACAAGTATCACGGATAATGATAAGGACAAGGGGAAGCCAGACGAAGGAGAAGACCGCTGACCAAAAAAGAATGTGTTAAAATGTTTCCCTCTTTTAGTGAGTAACGTGCGTAATAAGTGGACAGTGTTATCCTTTGCCTGTCTGAGAGAGGCCGCAAAAGAGGCCACATGAGGGCACTGCTGGAAACAAGAGACAACGCGGGGACTGAATCTTTCCGAAAGACCCACCTCGTGTGTATGATATAGGCCTACTTTTAACCGTCATATACCGAATGTTTCAATAATTTACTACCACAACAAGGGCATGTTACCTTTTACTGAGACATGTTAAGGTTTAAGAAGTCTATCGGTGAATGAATGGCAAATCCCTCCCGTTATTCAGTTCTCTCACCACCCCCAAATAAATGAATTGAATTAATGCACAACTTAACTACATATCAACCTTGCAAATGCTGTTATTATTCAAAAGAACTAAATTGTTGGCACGAACAAAGACAAATGGTTGACTTTGGCGGGAGTTGAACCAACGACATGCGATTTAAAATGAAGAAGACATTCAGAAGACATTCAACCAGTAACTGCCGTGTAGCCAGAGACCACACCCACGTTTATGATGCGACTTGTAAAGTAGCAGTGGAAGGACATTTTTATCATTTCAGATATCAACTAATAAATAACCAGGGTATTACACATGACTCGCGATTGAACAAAGACAAACCGACTAGAGCTGGATTCGAACCAAAGGTCTCTGGGATGAATTCATGATTTGACGTCGGCAAAAGAATATCCCATCATAAGGATGAGTGCTGGAAGTTAACGTTGGCACCTAAGACAGTCGTATCTAGGCTGGGTTAATTATGTAATTTATATAGTTTTTATATTGATTGTGTACACTTGTATTATGGCCAGTGGTTGTCAAGTTTCCATGTTCTGTTCACGTGGACAATAAAATAAATCTAATCTAATCTAATCGAATCTAATCTAATATGTATCCTTGGTCTGTTCACGATTGGATAATCTCCATTGGGTTGGAATGTACCTGGTGCTCAAGGACCTTGGAGTTTATCATTCCTTTTCTTTATTATTAACTTGACACATACAACGGCCATGAATTTGACTCTACTTTGACACACCATAATGACGTTTTAGTTCTTAGTGTACTTATTGGTCATTGCTAAACAAAGACGCACATGGTTCATTGTAACCATCCTTGTGGAAATAATATTTTAACGTTGGGCACAACTTCATGGACTGACTTAAAGGCAGCGGACACTATTGGTAATTACTCAAAATAATTATTGGTATACAACCTTACTTGGTAACGAGTAATGGGGAGAGGTTAATAGTATAACACACTATGAGAAACGGCTCCCTCTGAAGTGCCATGGTTTTCGAGTGAGAAGTAATTTTCCACGAATTTGATTTCGAGACTTCAGACTAAGAATTTGAGGTCTTGAAATCAACCAACTACACGCACACAAATTCGTGTGACAATGGTGTTTTTTTTCTTTCATTATTATCTCACAAGTTCGATAACCGATTGAGCTCAAATTTACACAGGTTTGTTATTTTATGGATATGTTGAGATACACCAACTGTGAAGGCTAGTCTTAGACAATTACCAATAGTGTCCACTGCCTTTAATGAATAGAAATGGTAATGACCCGGAACGAACTGCATTTGTCTAATGTCTAAGTCTAATGCTCATCTTAGTGTGCACTTCCTGTGTTTTTATAAATCAGCTCTTTTTTCGCGAATCTCTTATGATCAAATAATATAAATAAAAAGACGTAAACAAAATACAATAACAGTTGGACAGTTTGTCTCTTTGATCAAGGATTACTTACGTTAAAATGAACAATATTATTATTGCAATCTTGGCAGTTATGAATGGAGTAGATAAGTCTGCGTTAATATATTACTACGGTTAAAAAAACAAATTCACATCAAATGTCGGAACTTCAAACTGATGAAGATTTCATCATACAATTAAACTACTTCATAATAGAAACCTTTTTAGAAAATGCATGTGCGTGTACGCACTGTGACAGACGAGACTGTAACACGTGGTTTAATGTGCTACATTTGGACAACAAAATGGTGTCTATAGACACCACGTGACCAACGAAAACTGGTGCCGCTCATCCATGGCAATTTGTTTCAGTACATCAACATTGCCACGGTATATATGAGGATTGTTTTCTTCAAAATTTATTCAAAAATGGAAATCCTTGGAAGTCAGAGAGAAACAAATTGATGGTGATAATTCTGTGCTACAGAAGAAAAAATTGCCACCCTTCGCAGTTTAACATAAATCTCTGATAAGCGGTTTCTTCAAAATGTTTTTTTGTTAGGCATTATTTTCTTCTTTCCATTTCCCCACCCATTAAAGACACTGGACACTAATGGTAATTGTCAAAGACCAGTCTTCTCACTTGGTGTATCTCAACATTATGCACAAATAACAAACCCGTGAAAATGTGTGAGCTCAATTGGTCGTCGAAGTTGCGGGATAATAATAAACGAAAAAACACCCTTGTCACACGAGGTTGTGTGCTTTCGAATTATGCTTTATTTCGAGCCCTCAAATTCAAAATTTGAGGTCTTAGAAATCGAATTCATGGAAAATTACGTCTTTCTCGAAAGTTACGTCACTTCAGAGGGAGCCGTTTCTCATAATGATTTATACCATCAACCGCACCCCATTACTCGTTACCAAAGTATTGTGCTAATAAATATGTTGAATATTAATTACTAATAGTGTCCACTGCCTTTAACAGTTTTCCTACATTTGTATACACACATTATTCATTTGAAGCGACCAGTCTTTAGAATTCATCCAAGGAGTTTTTTATTTTATTTTTGTTTTGTCCCTTGGTCTCCATAAAAACAAGATACCGACAATAAGCATCTTTCCACATTCGTCTTTGCACTTCCACACTGACATGTAAGTGGAATGAGGAATGTGCACTTCTTCCATCCACGGTCTGTCTGATATGCGTGAACATTGAAGGGAAGTTTTTATGACATGTCGGTTGGTTGGTTAGTTCGGGCATAATTGCTCCGTCGCCAACTGGAATAGAAAGACAACCGATGGCCTTGAGGTAAGAAGCAAGATGCAGAATGTCGTTTGGCTGAGTATCCTCCTGGTAGCCTTTCTCCTTTAGTGATTGCTTCGACTCTTTTTAAATTCCTGTTGTATTGAAATGTATTGTACTGATTGTGATTACTGTAAGATATGGTGAATGTTTTCTATCTGTTAATGTAGTTATTAATTATTGCGCTTTTTCAAGCAGTTTGAGGCTTTGCATAAGATACTTAATTGCTTTTTTTATTTATTAGTATGTTAAACATTATTTTTACGAATACGAAATCACAAAGATCCATGTAAATATCTTTCGAGTGCCGTCGGTACGAACAACGATTTGCAAACGGATTCCATAGAAACAATATAATGTTTAAAGACCCCCAATATGACTTTGATTAGAGCTGGAAAAACCCCAAGCTCACAAATTAAATGAATAATTCCGTATACTTGAGGTAACCAATCGGTTATTCTCTTGACTCAATCATGAAGTATTCACTGCATATAGACGCAATACATTTCAAATGAGCCATCCTCTTCAAGAGAAAAGGAAGTCTTCTAGATGAATACAGAAGACGCCGCTATCCCAGTAGACGTACATACAAAAAAGCCACTTAAGAGACCATGCTATGTTTAAATTGCATCAGTCCGATACCTGCGGGACTAACGATGAATCTGTTTCTTCACTTGCTCGCCTTGCATCTACTTCATGCATGTGAATAGTTAAAGGCAAATAGCACGGTCGTTTGTTTTAATCAAATGTCTCCATTATTATGTTTAAAATAGTTAAACTTATAAAAAAGAAAATTAAAGGTGGTAGCATTTTGGAGATATCGCCAAAATCTGTCCAGGCAGGAACAATATTAATCCGTGGAATACACAAACAAATTATTGTTTTGAATACCTTTCTTTAAAAAAAGTATTTCGTATGAGAAAAGAATAACTCCTCAAAATGTTAGTATAATTGCAGTGAGTATACCATTTGCAGTGATTATCCCAAGCCGTGACACTTGTGTCCTTAAGCACGACACTTTACCATTCCTTCGGATGGGACGTAAAGCCGTTGGTCCCATGTGTTGTGTAACACATGTAAAATAACCCAGTGCACTTATCGAAATGAGAAGGGGTTCGCCCACGTGTTCTTGGTTGTGGCTGCTTTATGCGCCGTAGCACCTTGTAAACCCTTATAAGTGCTACATAATTGGGTCCTAGAATCCATCACTGCAATAACCCTGACAGTTTGAATATACTCAGCGCCTTGAATCGTGCGCTATATAAAACTTCGATATATTATATCATTATTATTATTATTATTACCGAATAGCGATGTTGGTCATTATTTCGTAACTACCAAAAGTATACCTTCCTTTCAAATGCATGATGTAGTGTGAGATTGGGAAAAGTATATAAATGACGTGTGGACATTATTTTCTTCAAATTAATTTGAAATCCTAATGTGGGACATTTTTCCTGCACGTGGTGGTTTACTATTGGTTTTAAATATCCCGGGGTATTGAGTACATGCATAGACTGCGTGGTATCAAATTATTAAACGTGGTCTTGAATTGGAAATACTGTATACCGATTTAACAACAGTTTTGTTTTGATTTAAAGTGATGTGTGAAAACACGTTTTCCTGGGTAACACCTTATTTCATTTTGACATTGAATTGCCCATTGATTTATAAATCGATTAAACTAAAGCTTGAAAAACTTAGTTGTAATATGAATATTTCTTTATCTTGGTTTGTATACCACGTACACCAAACGTGCGATAATCACTGTTCACTCATTGATTATAATTATTTCATTGTTTGCTTTTTGTGTGTAATTAGCATTTTGTTTAAAACACAGTGTGCCCATGTTTGTTTAGACAAACAAACGACTGACATGTGATGAGACTACTACTTATTGTACATGGAAGGACACGTCTATATCCAGCATATGTTTATGTGAATGAACCTTTGTCAGGAACCACTGTTTCGGCAGCCGCTTAATATTTATTTGCCAATCTGAAACACCGTCCAAAGGATGCACGATTGTAACTGTCCTAGCTAGATCCTAAACCAAACAGTTGCACTGGACACTGGACACTGGACACTATTGGTAATTTTCAAAGACTAGCCTTGACAGTTGGTGTATCTCAACATTATGAATAAAATGACTAACCTGTTAACATTTGAGCTCAATCGGTCGTCGAAGTTGCGCGATAATAATGAAAGACAAATACACCCTTGTCACACGAAGTTGTGTGCTTTCAGATGATTAATTTTGGGACCTCAAATTCTCGAAATCAAATTCGTAAACATTTACTTCTTTCTGGAAAACTAATCCACTTCAGAGGGAGCCGTTTCTCAGAATGTTTTCTAATATCAACCTCTCCCCATTACTGGTTATTCCAAGTAAGGTTTTATGCTAATAATTATGTTGAGTAATTACCAATAGTGTCCACTGGCTTTAAGGTGACGAAACGAATTGAATGCGACATGACAAAATGGTGGTCGTTCATATTAACGTGGTCGTTATAGCGAAACGATGTATATCGTTATTTATAGCGGCGTTTATGATCAGACCGGCTCATATTGCAGCACGCTCACGCAGTCTTAGGTCGCTAATCCCTGTACGCCAAGCAAGGCGTGTATAAAACACGCTAATGTAATTACAGTCAATCATCTGTGAGGCAGTAAAGTAAACCCATAAACCTGATATAAATATAATGAGATGACACATTGGGGTGTCTTGAGACGTCTAGCCCCCCGTCAGTTAATTACTTCAAATCTACAAGGTTTTTAGGGCCACTTTCGCTTGAAACGTAGTTATCGATGATCACCTGGCAAATGAGTTCAAGCAGTAATTAAACTAAAGTAGAATAAACAGCAGTAACTCAATAATTGTCATTGAGATTTTTCTAGCGACTCCATAGTTAATTTATATTGACATGACATGACTCGGTTGTAATGACCGAGGATGGTTGTTGGTCCGAACCCATTGTAATCAAAGTGTCATTCGTATCAAAGTAAAAAGAGAGAGAGGGAGAAATGCAAATATAAACAGCAGAACAAATAAAGGGCTGGTGATTACCACGGTAAATTACAAGTTGTCAAGTTGTGTTTAGAAACAGCCCGTGGCGTTGATGTGCATGTCTGAGCAGAACCATGTAGGGGGGGCCGGCCTGGGGTGTTCGACGTGTATTCCTACGGCGCCATGATGGGAGCATCTGTGCTGCATTTTATACATAATTCTGCCATTGGAGATGTGCAACGCCACACACTGTGCACTTTGTTGTGTTACAAAGACACTAATATTTATAATGTTATATTACTGTCAGTAACTTTTGTGTATCTTGTGTTTGACAAACAAGCTTTGTGTGTGCATCATTGAAACAGCGATCGTTCATTTATACTCTGGTTAAAGGCAGTGGACACTATTGGTAATAATTGTCAAAGACTAGCCTTCACCGTTAGTGTATCTCAACATATGCATAATATAAGAAACCTGTGAAAATTTAGGCTCAATCGGTCATCAAACTTGCGAGATAATAATGAAAGAAAAAACACCATTGTCACGTATAGTTGTGTACGTTTAGATGGTTGATTTCGAGACCTCAAGTTCTAAACCTGAGGTCTCGATATCAAATTAGTGGAAAATTATTTCTTTCTCGAAAACTATGGCACTTCAGAGGGATTATTATTATTATTATTTTTTTTTTTTAACAACCCGTCTCCAGATCATGACAATATGTAGCCATACGTGTCACCACGACAGTGACAAACTCGTCACTACGACATTGACAACGCGTCACCGCGAAAAAATGACAACTCGTTACCACGACAGTGACAGCGGTCCACCAATACATTGACAACAAGTCATCAAGGAAGTGACAACACGTCATTATTTCTCTGACAATCAGCCACCTAGGAAATGACCGCACGTTACCGCATACCGAAGCTGCTGGTTCACTAATAACGAGCGACATGTCAGTTACTTAAAAGAATTACTATTGATTTCTTATTACCGCACTGCATGTTAAAATGGCAATCAAGCTTTCACTCTGCAAACTGCAGCCATTATATGATAATGGCGGTAAGTATTACGCTCACTAATTTAAACATGTCAATTAAATCTTTAACCGACCAATGTTTGCAACACTGCACATTACACTTAGTGCAGTTCAAGTAAAGTAGACTGAGTGCTATGTGTCTTGCTTTCTCACAATCTAACAAATTAAATGCCAATAACCAAAACGACAAAGAGCTACCCCTCATTATACGCTAGGCTTTTACTCCAGTCGGTTTCGAGCAGGGTTTTCATGTCAAGTGGTCATTTTTAACATGATAAACACATCTTGATGAGAAGTCTTCCGGGTTTAGTAATTAACTCAAATTGGGTCTAACGGGACATGACCCTTTCTTGGTTAGCATGACCCGAATCAGTGTCAAAAATTACCCAGGAATTGATCAAAATTACGCAAAATCCGCGTAAATTCCGATGTTTTACTCACTTTCCGGGTCAGCCTGATCCTTAATGGGTCAGACCCCCTGGGACACGGAATTAGGGTCAAATCTGACCAGGGAGCTTAAATACTATAACCACTTTGGTATTTAAATTGCATTTTCTCGTTATTGTCTTCTTTTTTGGGAAATTGTTATGAAGGGGCGTGTACAGAGTGTTTTGTGCGTACAAAAGAGTGATGTAAAAATAGACAGATAGATAAAAAGTTAATTAATTATATAAAAAAAATATCCTCGCTGCCGCACAAAGGCTGAATGACAACAATTTTAAATTTAAAAATCCTACAAATTAAAATTAAATAACAGGTTGGGTATCCACAATTTGATATTGTATTCGTGGATATTTCCTCAATATAATTGTATATATTATTCTTCAAATGCAATTCATACGCATTATAGTGAACAGCAGTGTCATCAATGTAAGCTCCATGAAGCAAGGAAGAATATAATATGTGAGCTCGATCTATCATCCATATCATTATTCACAATTTGCAAGTGTGTTTTGTTTAGTCAAATATTGAATCGGCAACTGGGAGCTGTGTACTGGTGCCATTCAAGCACGTAGTCCGTGCATACTGACCGTAGTTTTATTTGCAAACATACCATTGACCACTAATGTAATAATATTGAAATGTAAAGGCCTATATGCATGCATGCTGCTTCAACGACACCTTAGAGTTCAGATTCAAACTTGGGTTTTACAGCATTGTGACAATAGAATAGCGAACAAGAAATACGGTCATTGAGTAAATAATGTCTAACTTGTTTTAGTCCATGTTCAAACGTGACGTCATGTTTAAACATGAAAGGTCCGACTCTAGTTAAAAGAGCATCAGCATAACATTATAAAGTGTTTGTTGGTGTTGTTTTGTTTTTGTTTGCGTTGTATTGCTTGTTACTTTAACATTCACTTCTTCTTTTTTAATCCTACGAAATATTTTATAAGATGAAACTGTCCAGATAAGACTTATTTGAAGCTAGTTTGGAGAGAAAAATGCACGCACCGCGACTGTTTTGTTTGAATTAGTAATGTTTAATATGGTTGACAAGCCTATATAAAAACGTCAGTGGTTTCCTTATTGCATCTTCAGTAACTAACACGGATAATTCTATACAGGATGCTTGCTGCTTGTTTGTGCGTAATTATATATTTGGCGAGAATCACAGACTGGTAATTATGATAGAACACCCTGAATTGTATTTTTCTTCTCATCTATTTTCTGAGTTAATTTGATATGTCTATAATTATGCTTTAAATTACTTGGCGATGAATGTCATAGTCCGGTGTCAGATGCAATTATGTCCGCCATGCAATACTGTCCGCTCCGGACACTTTTAAATATATGCAATCGTGTCCGGGGCTATGCAAAAACCGTCCGGTGGACATGTACATGACTGTACATGTATGTGCGAGCGTACATGCACTGAACCTATGTACATGTACATGCAGCATGAATTATTCACGTATTATGAGTGCAGCAAATACCCAACGGCCGAACATTTCCCATGTCATTCATGACATGCACTTAAAGGCAGAGGACCTTATTGGTAATTGTCGAAAACTAGCTTTCACAGTTGGTGTATCTCAACATGCATAAAATAACAAAGCTGTGAAAATTTGAGCTCAATCGGTCATCGAACTTGCGAGATAATAATGAAAGAAAACAAACTTTGTCACACAAACTTGTGTGCGTTTAGATTTCGAGACATTAAAGTCTAAATCTGAGGTCTCGAAATCAAACTCATGGAAAATTACTTCTCTCGCAAAAACTATGGCACCTCAGAGGGAGCCGTTTCTCACAATGTTTTAAACCATCAAATGCTCGTCCCCAAGAAAGTTTTTATGCCAATAATTGTTTTGAGTGATTACCAATAGTGTCCACTGCTATTAACCCGTAAAAAAATGGAGAACGTGTTCCGTCGACCAAGGGCGTTTAATTTACTGCAAGGACGTTTTTGCACGGAAGCGGACCCAACTGCATAATATGCAAATGTGTCCGGACGGACACCATTGCATTATGCAGCAGCGTCCGGGCGGACACGATTGCTTATGCAAAACCGTCCGGCGGACAATATTGCATATGCAGAGGACATAATTGCATGCGACACCAGTACATAGCAATGCACTGTGCAGTTCCATAGTAATGTATGGTTTCACTTAAAACGTAAAATCACCCAGACGCCCATGTCCTTTAGTCTGTAACCCCTGTCCTGTTAATATTTATAGTTTTTCTCAAACACAGTTGTCTCCACTCGCGTGGCCTATTGCGTTCACTTGATGTAAATTCGATCACCCCTCGACTCTAAGGCGTTCAGATTATGATGAAAAATGTCCCATCATAAAATGGGATTGTAGTCAGCACGATTGTGCTTTTTCGGTCATCTTTAGCAAATAGCTCTTCTAATCACCATATTTCCAAAAAGATCACATTAATTTATTTGTGTTCTCTCTCCATGACTTCGTCATATTCAAGATGCCCTTTTTGTTGCGGTTGTTGCCGACGTTTGTATTGCATATTGTTGTTGTTATTGTTTAGACACACTTATGGACACAACGTTATGTCATATTCCCAGCAGTAAAGTCCCACTACAGATTACTGATCCAGCTTTGCCATTCTATACCGTTAAACCTTCATTTGAAAAATAAGGCTGACACATTTCCAATTGGTTAATTTAGGAAAATAGAAGAAAACCGAGTTAAAACGTGCATCAAAACACAAAAGCTTTCTTAAGAGATGAGCAAATATAAAATAAAAAAGGCCGTCGCCGTGTTCCTTTTTATGACCTTTTGTTTATTTACTTTTGTTTTATTAACCTTGATTGTCTAAAATAATTTCTACCCATTGTTTTTCTCGATCACCGTGATTAGATCACGCTAAAATGTATATATAAATATTTATGTCTCTTGTTCTTGTTTGTATGTTATCAATTTAATTTATATGTATTACAACCCGTAGCTCATTTAATCTGTTATAAAATAGCAGTATGTATTGGAGCTTGTTGTATTGATGTATGTTGTTGCTGATAATTGTTGTTGAATAAACGGAGTAGTATAACTCCACATCAAGAGAAAAAAAAAAAAGGTAAAAGCACACATCAAATGTACACCCTCAAAAGCATATTGCAAACTCACATGTTTGTAAGTGTAACGATTATAAAGATACCCCACAGAGTTTACTTATTTGTCCTTTAAATGTACCATTTTCTTTCATTTGTAAACGTATAAACTTACCTTACTTTTTATCAATCCGCCTATTGAGTTCTTTTTAGAAACGTATAGTCATGCAAATCAACCTGTTTACTTACGCCCTCATAAGCTTCGCATCCACATTTTACAATCACTTCCAAATTACTTTCACGAGAGACAACACTCTAAACAGTTTCTGTTCTCTCCTGTTATTTCCAGATCTAAATAAATGATTGTAATGGCAAGCTATTCTCCTCGATGTCAATTTATTTGACTCTAACAACATCCCGGTGTCATATAAACAGAGTTGTATAATATGATTTAAAATTGGGAGACAAAACTATTATCAAAGTTGCAACTAAGAGAAAAACATGATATTACCCTAAAAAAAAGACAAAGGTATACACATATATATAACTAATGCAGATGGAAGGCTTGAAGTTAAAAGAGCATTTTGAGGAAAGGGGAAAAAGGCAAGCGTGTAACGAGCTAGACAGCTCTCTCACTTTTGGTGTTGTAAGATCACCAGTCTCGTTCAGCTTTAATCAACTTTGGACAATGACTTTCGCTGCACGATCCTTAGAGACCGACACAATATACAATTCACACCTTGACTTAAGTGGCATAATTACTTCAACACGTCACACGGCAGCCACCAAGGGGGCCATGGGAAAACTATACTGTGGTTACCTTACAAAGTTAATAATTTACACCACTTTCCTGTATTTGTCAAATCGAAACTGCCTTCAATCTTAATTTTTTTTTTCAGCACCTGTGCATGGAGCAAAGTTGGACTTAACAGTGTAAAATGCTGAAAAGCTACAACACCTAGAACGATTTGTCAAATCGAAACTGCCTTCAATCTTGAAGAAAGTTCAAGAAACTATACATCTTCTTCCTTTTTTAAGTAAAGGCAATATGTGTTCGGTGAAGACATGTCCGAGTTTTGCATACTCTGTGTTTTGAAAGTTGACATTAAATATGTCTACGTAATAAAAATGCAATCCACTTAAAATGTGTGATATTTGGCTTCCACAAAGGCGACTGTGTGTAAAGGGGCCGATTTCACACAGAGCTAAAATTGATCGCAACTGCAAATCAGTGGTAGTTGCTTAGTAAAGTGTGATGTCACAATGCAAATCACTAGAGTGATACTGACAATGTGTCTTACGATGGATTTTATTGCTTTGTCAAATCAGGCCCTGGGAACGTCTTAAAATGGCACTGGGTAATAATTGACATTCACTGTTTTGTTTTGGTTTTTTTTTTCCAAGTTACGGAAACAATTACATCTTATTCATAATAAGTTGTTGAAAATTGTTCATACTTTTATCTCGTCCGTTTATCATTACATTATTTAGCACACCCTTTCCCTTGCCTGTTGTTGTTGTTTTTTGTGGTAGTTTTTTATTGATTTCTTGTTCAATAATTTGTATCTAATTTTTCTGATAGGAAAACAAATGTTAACTTTATTTGCCCTTCAAATGGCTGGACTGGATAACTTGGCTGGCGACAACGACGTTTACGCGCGCTAATGTATCTGCATAATAATAGGGCGTGACAACTTGCACGACCTTATGTATCTAGAACTTAACCCTCGAACAGCCGCCTTTCACACTCAACCATGGATCAGCCGTCATAAATCACTCAACCATGGAACAGCCGTCGTACTACACTTCTTCCGAGGCGTTGACTGGGTGTTGTTACTGTCTCAGAGGTAGCCGTTCTAGTCTTGAGGGGTGTTTCACTGGTCGATCGACAGTCTTCACTGTAAATTATGCTGGGCTGACGAATGATGCATTGTAATTACCATGTGTAAATTAAAATGTGCAGAATGCCTATTTTTTTTCACCCGCCAATTTTGTCGATATTAATGGCACTTTTGATTGAAGCGATCTATATATTTTAATAAGTGTGTCCTATCAGAATTATAATTAATTTACGTTGGCCACTTATTATGTGACTGCGTTCACACTATCACGGTGTGGCCATCTTGATTTTACTCCAATCCAACTCATCGTAACCAAACTGAGGCTGGACGAAGTAATAGTCTGGTGTCATGTCACGCGCAATGAATGATAGCATTCATTATGGGAACAGGGAACATGACGAAGATGTTGACATCGTGATAAAGGTATATAGTTCTTATGTAGGGTTTACAGTTCATGCTCACTTTGCAAGACAAAAACACAAAGTGGGCAATTTTTCCCCACTCAAGCAACCGGGATTTATAAGAGCAGAAACATATAGGGTGCGTTCGTTTAGCTTCCCTGGGTCGACCCCGGTGTGTGGCGGTTTTTTTTTTCCAGAACGACCGTGGGTAATTATCTGCACACGTTCGTCCTGGAAAAAAAAAACCGCCACACACCGGGGTCGACCCAGGGAAGCTAAACGAACGCACCCATAAATTGATTATACGGTGCGAAAAAGTTCGGTCACCTGTGAATAGCGGTTGAGGAACCATGCATAAGTCGGAAACCCAATACAGCCGACTCTTATAATATAGAGCCAGTAATAATGTATAAAATGGGGTTTGAGGCATTGCATCGTGATGTATCTATAAATAATATTTGGTTTGTCGTAACGTCATGTGTGTATCTATCTACGTGCTAGATAGATGATGTTCTTTAGAGAACTACCTGGCTTAGTATTATACTAATAGCTACCGCGGAGGAAAACGATTTTTGGGACTCCTTATTTACTACCTAGGCGGCAGGAAGAACATCGGCCTGGCCTACTATAGGTTTTAGTGGATCGTTTTTAACTTTACTAAGCGGTCTCAACGTTCATTTCAGCAAGACCATTAATTAAAAAGCCAATAACCGGAATCGGAATACGAAGAAACACAAATCGTTATTATATTGAACTCCTCGTCAGTTTATTCTATACAATGGGCACTGATCTACAAACGGAGTTGATTTAGTGTCAGTCCTTTCCTAGGGATTGCAATCGACGATGGAGTGGTTTAGCATGCGCTCAACAGACCGAGAAAGTACGATGCTCTGAAAGTGTCATCCTAAGGGTGACAGGAACTTGAAAGTTGCCCGGCAACTTCAGAGATTATTTACGTCAGCAAGCAGCATTGAAACAAGTGAAGACATCAAATTAATAGTGTAGGCATGTCGACGAATAAGAATAGAGAAATCGAGACGAAGACCTTTTTTTGCAGGACGTCGCCCTTCCGAAATATTTATCAGCAGAATGTCGTCAACGTGTTGTAAAACGTCATAGTGATGAAGTTTTCTTATTTGAAAAGTCGATCGTTGGCAGAGTGTCGACATTCGTTTAATTATGTTGGATAACTACACCAGAGATATTTTTATGATCTAAACAAGCGGGATGACACTGCAAAAAGCGGGGTGTTAAATTATCTTGGTATATATAAAGGTGACAACACCGACACGGTGTGAATTTCACAAACGTTATGGTAATGGGGATAAATAACACATTGTCGGTGTTGCCACATAATATAATTATATAATATAATCAATTTAACGCCCTAATTTTTGCCGTGTACAGAGTTCTGTATGATTTGTAGGTCAAGGCAATGAAATGACGGTAATTTTATAAAACAAACTGTTGTAAATCCCTTACCTCGGCCATTCCGATCTTGCCATCCCCATCGTCATCATAAGCATCCATGTATTGCTTGATCACCTCCTCCAACATCACACACGACATGGCCTAATTAGGGAAAACAATAACAACGTTAATTAGTAAAACATTTCACAGGACTATCAACAACCTACTAATCATTATTAGGCCTACCTGTGTGTAGAATGTCGAAGGGTGTGTCATTGAATGGTTTGTACTGTACACATTATGTATACATGACTGTACGACTCCAAGTTGCACTTGTATTGGTAGGGAAAGTACCGTTGCTGGAACAATTCGATTTTTCTATTCATAAGTGTAGAATATGATATGATAATAATATACACCATACCTGTAAAAATACACGCTGACAAAATCAAATTTAGGGGAATAACAACTATAATATTTTCATAACCGCATTACTTCGAAGTAAAATACTCTCAAAGTGCATTACTATCTATAACTTCCGTACTTCGAACAAAGTACTTTCTTTACAGAACGTATGGTTTCCTTTAAAGCAAACAGTGTACAAATATGCGAGTTGAATAAATTGCCACGAAATGCATTTTTAAACCATCATACTCCCCTGCACCACCACCTCCGGACACGTCGGTGTTGTAATAACCAAAGTTAAAATGCTAACATGATTTGTTTTTTGTGATCTTTCTTGCACAAGTATTTATTTAGTGCATTTAAACAAAAAATGATTCCTGAGGAAAGACACAATGTATACGAGGTTGTAGTTATTACGAGATTGTTCTACAATAAACCGTGCATCAAGAGGTATGGATCACAAATGCGGATAATCAGAACAAGCAAGCCAGTGGGGATGTGAGGAGATATTGAAAAGTTGTGGGATTTTATCATATTTTCCACAGGACTAGTAAAGCCGCCTTTCATAAAATAGTAAACATTCAGTGCATGATCAAAAGCCATATTAATAAATAACAACACTTTATACATAGATAACAGAAATTGACATAAGAAGAAACGTCGAGACCCAAGCGGCTCTTTTCAGAGCCAACACTCACCCTAAGAGGTGTACACATGGTTGTACTCGCAAGTTTACTATTAAGTTATAGTTTCTTCCTATTTATTCACACAATGCAAAACTTCAAACAATACTTAGGACTAGATACTGTTATCACTCTTTACTCTTACAACATTGTTCATCTGCCACGAACGAGGTGGTGAAGCAAATGACAACGTCAGATCACAACTCCCCATATTGAATTTCTTGTCGCAAAGAGAGAAAAACAACCTTATTCTCTTTCCTCAAATGCATGGCACAAACCGAGCCGTCTCAGGTGAAATGAAGTACATTAAGGTATACAGACAAAATCATCAGGATTCAACCACTCTGTGCAGTCAATGATGCCACTACGTATTGGGTGTCGAGCAACCTGACTTCTTCGCTATGCAATTACACCTCTTAATGCGTTAGGGCGCACACTTGAAGTACGTGGAAGGAGTTATATTACATGTTTTGATATTTCATTTATGTGTGTGTTCAACTGCATACCTGACACAATGAGGTACCTAAAGTTATACTGCAGTGGTGAGGGTGGCTTTATACATTAATTCATTTCATTTGTGTCAATAATCGGACATCTATATAGCTGATTTTGTATATGTTCTATTGCCGTTCTACAGTGGTTTTCAAAGTTATAATGAAGTTCCATGGGTGAAAATTACTTGGTATAAAATATTTCTCACTAATTTCAATAATCGAACATTCAAAACATAAATCAGTGGCTGTTTTGGTTCCAGTTCATTTATTGGTTTGAGTGTCAGGCTGCAGATTTGTGTGTAATATTTGGTATAGCCGTTCTAGGACCCGGTTCTTAAAATTATAATGAAGTTCCAGATTTGATTTCCCGAGCGTGCAAAATAAAACCAAATTTAAAACATTGGCTGTTTGAGTTATACATTGCAAAGATTGATATTTACGCTGCTGCTTGATATCGGTAGCCGTTCTACGATCCGGTTCTTAAAGTTATAACGCAGTTCTAGCGGCGAACCCATTGGCTACTACACACCATTGTATGTTAAAGAACAACGTTTTTTCTTTCAGATTGCTGTGTTATGTTGTGTTGTGTCTTTTAAGGGTTTTTTAACAGCTTTAACGTTGTTGAAGCAAATGCGCATACTGAATAAATGTTTGCCTTTTGCTCCACGTGTTTGAATATAGTTGTAATAAATCAGAAATACAAGGTCGGTGTCACGGTCAAAGTTATCAAGGGAAATTTGTTCGTTTGAACCTTTATTCAATGTTGAGCACAATATAATAAAACATAAAAATAAAAATAAAAAGTAAAAATAAAAAATCCCCCAAAATGGGTTTATTCCCGGAAAGGTAAAACAAACAAATCGGAAGTCTTTTGATTGATTTGAAATTTCAGCCACCGAGGTAAAGTTATGAATGCTCGGTATTTTTTGGTTTGGTAACGATCCATTATATTGATGTTGTTGATTATGCACTTTAAAAAGTCACATAATGACAGTAGGGCACTTTGCGATATTGGTTCAAATATTATTCTTCGATTTACAACCTGTCTCCCTGCGGCATTGCAATGTATCTATAATTATTAGCCTCTCACACAGAACACATACACATTTACTCCCAGGTGTAAGTTTGCTCGTATTGGATGTGGTGCAATTATGATTAAGTGTTAAGTTCAGGAAAAGAAGGATACGCCAGTCGATGTAATCAAACTTTTGGTAATTGCACCCGAACGAATAAATTGAAGAAATGCAATTCAAGTAAGGACACCGATGTAGTGCCGCAAGTTTATTATGTGGAGAAAGGGGATGGGGGAGAAACATAAAATAGTCAAATGATAGATACATTGCAAAGCCTTGGATGTCAAAATTGAAACCATTCGTGTTCCCTCTGAAGTGAAATAGTTTTCGAGAAAGAAGTATTTTGCTACGAATTTGATTTCGATACCTCAGATTTAGAATTTGAGGTCTCATAATCCAGCATCTGAACGCACACATCTTCTTGTAACAAGGTTTTGTTCATAGTTATCTCGCAACTTCGACGACCGATTGAGCTGAAATTTTCACAGTTTGTTATTTTATGCACACGTTGAGATACAACTAGAGAGCAGATATCAATTTTGATTCAGTGTATCTACATGTGACAACACCAATGGCGTTAATTTAACACCCGAGTTTTGCACTGTAAACGTGGCTTTCTTAAAACGAATGTTTACCCTTTTACTCCGAGGTGGAGGGATGCAAGTTTGGTGAAGTGTTACGTTCAGAGACCAAACGATGTTTTGCCAGTTGGCTCAGAGACCAAACATTTTGTTTGCCTGTTGGTTCATGAAAGTCTGGTTGTTTCACTCCAACTAAAAGACTGCACAGATACAACCATTGGGGAAAGTGCATATGACTACAGTTTGAAGTACATCTTTTTCAAGGAAACATTTTACTTCGGCAGCAGTAAAAAATAACACTACAGAAACTCAGCCGAGAAAACCCCCGAACATAAAATATTCAAATAATATGACATCAATTTTCAGTAACCCACCTCTTGCGATGATCCCTTTTTGGCTGTAACCAGATCCCTGAAGAAACATGTCAGCTCACCTCCTTCGATAAAGCCATTGCCTGGAGAGAAAAAAGGGGTTATTTTATTATAAAGAGGCTATGAAGATTATAAGAGTGTTGCACTACTTTGCTTTATTAAAAACACCCTTGTTGCACAAGTTTGTGTGCTTTCAGTTGCTTGGGATTTAGGCCTTTTAAAGGCAGTAGACACAATTGGTAATTGTCAAAGACTAGCCTTTACAGTCGGTGTATCTCAGCATATGCATAAAATAACAAACCTGTGAAAATTTGAGCTCAATCGGTCATCGAACTTGCGAGATAACAATGAAAGAAAAACAACCCTTGCCACACGAAACTGTGTGTATTGAGATGGTTGATTTCGAGACCTCAAGTGCTAAACTTGAGGTCTCGTAATCAAATTCATGGAAAATATTACTGCTTTCTCGAAAACTATGGCACTTCAGAGGGAGCCGTTTCACACAATGTGTTATACCATCAACCTCTCCCCATTGCTCGTAATCAAAGGTTTTATTATAACAATTATTTTTAGTAATTACCAATAGTGTCCACTGCCTTTAATATTTGAGTTAGAAACCACCTATTTTTTTCTCAAAAACTACGTTACTTCAGAGGGAACATTTCCTAGCAAAAGTTCCTCGTTGCTCGTTAACATGCAAGTATATACGTTTCCATGCCAACAATCAATTGAGTTACCACTAGTGTCCAGTGCATTAAAGACAGTGGACACTATTGGTAATTGTCAAAGACTAGTCTTCACAGTTGGTGTATCTCAACATAAGCATTTCAGCTCAATCGGTCGTCGAAGTTGCGAGATAATAATGAAAGAAAAAACACCCTTGTCACACGAAGTTGTGTGCTTTGTGATGCTTGATTTCGAGACCTCAAATTCTAAACTTGGAGGTGTCGAAATCAAATTCGTCGAAAATTACTTCTTTCTCGAAAACTACGTCACTTCAGAGGGAGCTGTTTCTCACCTTGTTTTATACTATCAACCTCTCCCCATTACTCGTAATCAAGAAAGGTTTAATTGCTAATAATTATTTTGAGTAATTACCAATAGTGTCCACCGCCTTTAAGCCTGTATGATTAAATACCATTTGCAACTGGAAACACCAAAATCACTAATCAGCTCTGAAACAAACACAGGTGTCTAAACAAGTGTCTTAAGATTAAGAAAGTTACATTATTTCGGCATTTCCTGTTGAGTATCTGGGGCATCGCGCTCAGTGCACGACTGGATGAAATGCTTTCGCGCTAGCCAGTTACGGGTTCTTGATAATGGAGTAAGTTCTTCCTTTGAATAAATTAATTCCCCCAGTTGACCTGACTTCGGTCCAAGGTTAATTAAACTGTTTCGCTCGCGAACACAAATTATAGATTGGCAAACAAATCGATGTAGTATACTGGGTCCTAGATTATGATGAATGGACTTACTTTTAATAAAGGAGACAATCGAAGTAATTTCTTTTGGGAAGCACAAATTATTATTGAAGGCAAGAAAAAAAAATCAGAAGATCTTCAGCATCAGTTTATAAAGTGCCTGTATAGCGTTTGTACATTAAACAAAAAAATCATATACAAGTATTAACTCACATAGCATACAGTGCAGAGAAAGCTAAACAATATTTAAAAAAAAACTTGAAAACACTTAGAAGTAACTTTCTTTCCTAATGTTTAATTTTATTTCACTGTAATATTTTTTCTTCATTTACACAATTTTACATGGGGAGTCCCAGGTCCCGTAAATATATTCTTCCTCCAAATAAAAAACACCCTCACACTGATGTAATTTCCCAAGCATCTTATGGAAAAATTATTTCAGTGTCATTAATTTGTCATCCAAATGTACACATTTAATTTACTTTGGCTGTCGTACCTGGCTATAAAAGAATATGTTGAGGTTCTACAAGTTATTAATGAGGCAGATGCTCTGTTTTCACCTTCTTTAGTTATGTGCACCCTGCATGGTTAAACTAGATTGAACAGAAGATACAAATTCAAGATGGCCGCACATTGATGACGTATGTCCCGACCTGTCACCGATTGTGCGTTACAGGAATTCATCGATATTATCATTGTATCCACACAACAGAAGGTGGGCATTATTAAAGGCTTAATGCCATTGAAATGACATTGAACGGGAAACCTAAATTAAATATGCAGTCAATGCACTTAGTGATATATAAGCCTCAATGGTCGATCTTCTCTTTCATAATTAACGAAGACTGGATTTAAGACTAATGGAAACTGTCGTTCTATTTGCAGAGTAATTGGTCACGGGCAATGGTATGGCATTGTCTGATGCATCTTTGGCGTTTTGCAATTCTGCAGATTCTGCGCTGATTCTCGTGTAATAAAAACGACACGAACAAACGTTTTATTCAACCGTATTTCATTAATTGCTTTCAAATAAGAACTGGGCACAAAGCCGATGTCATGCACGTTGCAAAAGTCATGAAAACCTTGAAAAATATTAATGGTCAGTTTGTTTTCCTTCCCGCAGAATGGCGGACTGCAAAACAAATTTCAAGTTTTTTAGTAGGCTTGCAGCTGCTCAGATAAGGCATAAAGGTTGTGTAGTTCGTCTGTATGGCATAATCTATAAACTTTGCTACTAAGAACAATGGCTGAAATGATGCATTTAGGAAGTGACAACTAGTAAGAGCAAAAAAAAGAAAAATTAAATAAAAAACTTTGTTTTGATAAGGAGCACCATAACAAAACATGGACAATTAAACACTTAGTATGAACCTTCCAGACATTTTCTGTCAGGATTTGAAAGCAATTAATTTTTGAGGCGAGGTTGGTATAGGAACAGGTTTAACCTTTTCATAATAAAGTTGACCTGACTTCGGTCCAAGGTTAATAAAACAAATTATGGATTGACCAAAACAATTGATGCACTATTAAAACAGATGGACACTTACACACAATTGTATGAACCTTGCAGTCAATTCATCTGTTTTTTTTTTTTTAACGATAGCAAGCAAGTAATTTGAAGGCGAGGTTTCTTACGAAAGCGGGTTTGTAAAATTTATCTTCTGTTTGTGAAAATATTGTTTTTCCATTTTCTAGATATGCTGTAAAATGTGACCAGCTGCCATTGAAACCTTTCTTGATTACGAGTAATGGGGCGAGGTTGGTAGTATAAAACATAGTGAGAAACAGCTCCCTCTGGAGTGACGTAGTTTTCGAGAAAGAAGTAATTTTCCACGAATTGGATTTCGATACCTCAAATTCTGAGGTTCCGAAATCGAGCATCAGAAAGCACACAACTACGTGTGACTAGGGTGTTTTTTCTTTCATTATTATCTCGCAACTTCGACGACCGATTGAGCTCAAATTTTCACATGTTTGTTATGTTATACATAATGTTGAAATACACCAACTGTGAAGATTAGTCTTTGACATTTACCATTATAGCTGTCTTTAAAAATACAAAAAATACCCTACAGAATGCAAAAACTGCTCTTAGAAAAACCAACAACTTCCCTTACAAAAATGCCCTCGAAAGCAATATTGCTTGCCTGCTTCAAATAGGATAATAGTTTAATGCTATTAAAAACCAGATGTTTGCCTTTTCTAAAACTGGGTGATTTTTCCGGGTTCACGGCTTTAAAATGTGGCTATGGCTGGACCGCTGCAGCTGCCATTACCTCAGACCGTAGCGCTTAATCAGCCACAACCAAAATAACTATTTGAGTAACCTACTGGCAAAATCAAAATGGCTTCAAAGTTTTTGATGAAATATTATACGCGGTACTTAGGGCGTGGATTCCAACGGGTCTTCGAGCGGGAGGAGGCAGTGGTCAAGCATTGGGCCTACCGTTGAGAACAACATGAAAACCTGACATTTAATTAGACTAAGTCCAGCTGCTTAAATGCATTGGAAACTATAGGTAATTACTCAAAATAACGTTGTGCATAAAACCTTTCTTGATGGTGACGAGTAATGGGGAGAGGTTGATGGTATAAAACATCGTGAGAAACGGCTCCCTCTGAAGTGAAGTAGTTTTCGAGAAAGAAGTAATTTTTAACGAATTTGATTTCGAGACCTCAGATTTAGAAATTGAGGCCTCGAAATCAACCATCTAAACGCACACAACTTCGTGTGACAATGGTGTTCTTTCTTTCATTATTATTGTGCAAGTTCGACGACCGATTGAGCTCAAATTTTCACAGGTTTGTAATTTGACGCATACAATATGTTGAGATACAACTGTGAAGGCTAGTCTTTGACAATTAACAATAGTGTCCACTGCCTTTAAGCAACATTTATTAAGTATGCTAGGAACAACGCAGCATACCTGTTACATTTTCGACATTTAAAATGGTATTTCAGCTGATAATCTTAATCTGGTAAGCATAATGTGGATGTATTTAGCAATTGTGCTTAAGCAGAATGTGTATTTGGGCCCTGGTTTATACTTTCTTCGGCTCCCTTGTGAGCCATACTACATAGCATGGAATACATCTATATTCATATAAACAAAAAATACCCCATAAGAACAGACGTGTTGCACCCCATCGTCAGTTTCATCGAATCGAACAGCAAACAAAATTGCCCATATATTAATAACTTTGCTTATTGGCAATTTAGTGCACTGAGGCAAAATGTTCCATGCCGTGTACGCTTAAAGCCTTGATGGTGGATTTCATAATTGTATTTGTTTATCATTATGCGGGTGCTTAGACTATAGAGTGGTTTCTGCGGGTTCTCTTTGGCTATTGAGTGTTTCCTTGAAACCGATCCGTGTAATTAGTCAGATACCAGCAACATTTGAAATTTGCAGAAACTCGTGTGCAAACATTAACGATTCTACCTGTCATTCTCCAGAAGTGGACAATGCAATGTGCATTACATAACAAAATGATAGGACCAACATCCTTTTTACAAAAACAAACGAATAATATTAATAAAACAAACTATGAGGGTGAAATGTTTGATCCTCGCCTACAATGTCGAGTGCTTTGAAAATGTTCGATAATATGCTATAAGTCTTTGCCCAAAAATTCAGTGCACTCCGGAGTTGGTGCAAAGTGGTGCAAGCAATTTAGTTCAAGCAACTTAGTTTTAAAATTGGATGAAGGACGAGCTACCCGGGTTAACGCAACTGCACGTCACCTAAAGCCAAAACACTCAAGTCAAATCCATCCTTTAAACAATCACAACTTAACGACAAAAAAAAAGCAAAGTAAATATCAAACCACTTCTAAAAACCATTGATATACTGTTGTCTATAATGCTCAATGAGCCTTTTAACAAACAGAGTTGAAGTATAAATTTGAATCAATCTAAATACATACCATCAGCATCGTACTTGTTCCATGTCTGGGCAAAGTCCTCGGCAGTCATGTCCTCAAACTGCTTTCGCATATTCTCTATAGCAGATTCCTTATCCATGATTATTAGCTACTAAGCGGGCTCTTCAAAAAAAAAGAACTGATTTGCTGTTGTCGGGGTTTATAAGTAGTGTCCTTATTAGGTTTGACTAATGACTGTTATCACTGTAGGTATGCAAGCTTCACGGAGAGCGCGATAGCCGTTTGCTTTCGGGGTGAGATAGTAGAGTGAGTTCACAGTCCCTGGTTTTGTGCTGTTTTATACGTTACACGTAACTCACCGCGACACAGTGTTGTACACAGTTTGCCACGACTGCTGCGTTTTGAGCAGGTGGTGGTACCATAGTGGAACGCGCATGCGTGTGTACGGGATGGTATCTCACATTAGAAGGTCGCCTAGTACAACAGTTCAGTTCGGGTTGTGTTGTATTCAATCTATCGGAGTGTTTTTAGCATAATATCATTATGGTTGAAATGCAACTTTAGCTCGCCGACTAGTGTTAAATATAGTACAACATTTTAAGGTGATTTTTCATTATTTTTTAATATCTAATAGGAACAATCGTAGGTAATAACCCACAAGGGGAACGGTCTGACCCATCCATATTTTAGGCGTACGGGGTCTAAACTTAGACTGGAGAGAGATGGATAAAATAATAATATTTTTTTTTCTTGTTTTTCTATCGTATCAAAATTAAGTGCATGTTTTTTATGTTTTTAGTAGTATTTTTAAATAATGTTGCTCTCTACTTTTCTTTATTTTTAATTTGTTTTTACTGGCCATTCTTTGATATTTATCGTTTACTTTTTGAACCTTCACCTTGTAAATACATGTGAAGATTAACGATTTTAAAGTTTCTGTTATGAATTTCCTAAGGTTTAGTATATTTAAAATGAATCCAAGCGTATGTGGTTGCAAATAAAATGAACCCTACTTTACTTATTATTGTTAATGCACTATGACATGGTTATAATCTATGACTCAGATAACATTACCATAGTGACCTGACCCATCCCTGGTCCGGCCGTTCCGGAATCAGAACATTGGATTCAAACACGGATTGTACGTCAGTTGTACCTACTTCTTGATCATTTTCTAGACAACAGATATATGTAATCAATATTTTCAAATAATTTTACAATTACTTGTGTCCTTAAGCAAGACACTTAACCATTGCTTCGTCCTTCGGATGGGACGTAAAACCGTTGGTCCCATATGTTGTTTACGCATGTAAAATAACCCAGTGCACTTATCAAAACAAAAAAAGGGGGCTTTCCCCGGTGTTCCTGGCTGTGGTTGCTGTATGCGCCGTAGCAGCTTGTAAACCCTTTTAAGGTGCTAAATAATTGGGTCTCAAAATTCATCATTGCAATTAGAGACCTATCTTTCTGAAAGTTTGTATACTCAGCGCCATTAGTATCTTGTTTGGTAGATACGTGCGATATTATTATTAATATTATAAAAACATTGCCACCAGAAGCTATTTACGTGAAATGTATAGCCTAGATTTAATGGAGCAATGGAAACCAACAGCCAGTGTTATTCAACAAAATGCATAAAATGAAAATACCAGCATAAATGAGATCCAACGTCAGCCGAACACAATTGAGATAACAACACTGTGATCAACATAATATCACACATCTGAACAATAAACTTCATCCGGAGCTGTGTTAACAAATCATTAATCACTCTACACCGTTAGCCTAGCATGTTTTTCTAGAAGTAGAAGTAAAACAAAGACTTATAGTTCAAATTCATCTCGGTTGGCAAACAAATCGATCGCATTCGATCGATTAGAGTGAGCAATTGATCTGAGAGACAGTGAGAGAATGAATAGCTGTTTCAAACTGCTAGCCAAACCAAAAGGAATTAATTAAAATATGTAAACAATGACATAGTAGAGTTTTTTTTCGAACGCTAATTTTCGCGAGAAAAATATGCCAGGGTCGAAGCGTCGGGTCATAATAATGCTTTGGGGGGTTTTGTTCGTTCTCTAATTGTATTAAGCTTTTTATGGAAATATCTTCATGGCGAAGTTTAAAGGAACGTTACAGAATTGGTAAGAAACAAAAATCGTGAAGATCACATTTTTACATAAAACTTACACGGTCAAGTGATGATGATAGTAGACAACATCCCTTGAAATATTTATGTCTGAAATGTCATAATTTGATGAGAAATAAATATTATAATTTTGCGTTTTGAGTTTATCGCTCAATGAGCGTTTTATTCATTTTTGTTTTGGCATCGATGCAATGCACAATTTTGTTTATTTGTTGATCACTATTCTCTTGTGACCCAGATGGCCGACTGATCTCATGCTTGTACAGGTTTGTCATTTTATGTATATGATGGATTACATAAAGACCTTACACTGACAACAACTGTTTTGTTAGCAAAAACCAGTTCTAAAATGTTCCTTTAAAGGGTCTATGTATTTTTTTTTTTTTTTTTTTTTTTTTTTTTTTTTTTGGGGGGGGGGACAAATAAACACAATGTCCACAGATTTACATTAAACTTACACAGTTTGAAGATATTGATAGTAGAAAGCTTCCCCGAAAATATTACTTGCTGAGGTGCTGTAGTTTTTTAGAAAATAGTTAAACATTGTCATGAAAATAATTTTCGTCTCACTGATCATGAGACGAAAATTATTCTAGGATGTAAAAACGTATTTTCATCTAATATTGTGTTTTGTGTTTTGTGTTACAAAAAAAGTACCCAAATCCTTTAAAGGTAGCCTCCGGACACTATTGGTTATTACTCAAAATAGTATCGTTAGCAAACAAACTTACTTGGTAACGAGCAATGGAGATCTGTTGGAAGTAATTTCTCAATACAATACAATATTTTAATTGAATTCGAGACCTCGGTTGAGGTCTCGAATTCAATCATCTAGTAGCACACACATTGTGCAACAGAGGTGTTTATTACTTCATTTTATCTCGCAATTTTTTTGACGGCCAATTGAGTTCAAGTTTTCACTAGTTTGTTATGTTATGCAATGTTGAGATACACCCAGTGAGAAAACTGGTATTTGACAATTACCAAAGTTGTCCCGTGCCTTTCAGCATTTTTTTTTTCAGCACACTGAAACTGCAACTGAACTCTTGCAACATGTGTAATGGTTAAGTCATGCAATGAATTTCCCTGTTAATTTCTTTGGTATCTATTGTTTTTTGTGTATTTTTATTATCAATAATCAAAATATAAAATCGCATGAGTTGCTGATGCGTCATCAGTTGCAAGTTTGCACAAAAATATGTAACTTTAGTTTACATATGTATTATATAATGGACCCGGTTTCATGTTTTGCTTTTTTTTTTAACGCGTACAAATTTATCTGAGTGGAAAAACAAAATACACATACATTTTATTAAACCGGATGACATTTTATATTTAGCACGTTCTGTTTTGGGTCTTATTTCTTACGACTGGTTTATTAGTACGATGCATTGGTGTTAAATCAACATTGTGGGATAAATGATGGTCATTCCTGCAGAAATCGAACATATTTCTGTTTATTTTGTCTAGGCTGTTGTTTAATTTTCAACAAGCTTCATGTTTATTTAGTACAAACTCATTCGTACAAGGTATTGATGGGAGCTTTTGCACACACAGACTCGTCTGTGGTGTGCTAAGTTTATACAAAAGTCGAACATTCTTAAATTCATCATAATAAAATAAAGTTTTACGATTTGGTGACAAAACGAAAAAGATTGTGTGAAACTGAATCTGCCAGCATGCTTTCTAGACTGCTACGAGTTAGAAGAAGAAAAACAGTTTTCTTAAAATAACAGAGGGTACTCCTTTAATTAATGACACATTTGCATGATTGTGTACAAACTTCTGTTGTTTTCTTGGTAATAATATTATGAACACCAAGTTGTCTGACTCATAGTCGTGAGCATCAATAATGATATGACAGACCTAGATACAATAGCCCATTTATTAAATGAGACCACAAAGTGTAACTAATAATCAACGACATCATGCGATAAAATTGCGCCAGCTGGTCCCGTTGTTACAGTGACGAACCCTGGGTAGTTTAGAGCGATACACGTCACACGTTGGACGACCGTTCGTCATTATCAGCAAGATTGGGCTATGCACGTTTTCAATAGAATGTATGGACCAAACCACTCGCTGTGGGAATTGGGTATGAACTTGGTGACGTCAGACAGAAACGAAACTGGGAAAGCGTCGAATTTGTGCTCTCCCTATAGCTGTAGTGTAGGGCCTAAGAATAGAAAGTCAATTAAAGTGGAGTAGGCATGCGCACAAGCCAAATTCCCCGCTAACCCGTGAAATATGCTTGACTTAAACACATTTTCCCCTGCAGTGCTTCCGTAAGGGCCGATTATTTGCTTACGGTAAGCAGAGCCATGAAAATGGGCCCGGCTTGATGGGAATATTATTGTAACCAGAAAAGGGTTACCAGCCAAAAGAAAAACAATGTCACTTGTACAATTACTGGTATACTCTGCTCATTAACGTTATTAACACAATAATTATTTCCTGCCTAAGCAGCTCTATGGAATTTCGCCCTGATTGATCTGGCAAAATAAAATGTATACCGTTGGTTTGTTTTAAAGGCACTGAACATGTTTGGTAGTTGTTGTTAAAGGCCGGTCTTCTCACTTGGTGTATCCCAACTTAATCATAAAACAACAAGCCTGTAAAAAATTTGAGCTCAGTAGGTCATCGTAGTTGCGAGAAAAGTGATTAAAGAAAAAACACTCTTGTTGGACGAATTTGTGTGCTAAAAGTGTGTAATTAGAGACTTCTGGCTAGAAGTCTCTTATTATTTTAGTGAGAAATAACCTCTTTCTCAAACTCTATGCTACTTCAGAGAGGGAGCTGTTTCTCATAATGTGTTATCTTATCAACAGGTATCACATGGTCGTTACCAAGTAAGTTTTTAAGCTTAGATTTGATTTGAGTAATTAACAAACGTGTACCTTCCCTTTTGCAAGCCGATTGCTTTAGTCCTTATCATGTATAATCAAGCCAACGTGGTGAAATTTTTATTTCAAAAGGTGGTTGAGTTGTTGATGTAGCGCTGAAAATCCGGAGCGAAGAATGTCCTTGAATAAAGAATACTCCCTAATAACAATGCACAATTAAAAAAAAAAGAGTTTTTCAGTCAGTAACTCTGTCAGTAACGCTTCACAGTTTCAACTGTGAGTTCATAGAAACCAATATATTTCTATATAATCACATTACTTCAAAGTGAACTGTTTTTTTTATGATTATACTATCGAAATTGTACGTTACCAAAAATATGTGTAGGTCCCTCTTGCTATGACTTTAATGAATCTGTAATTTATCTTTTCTGGGTTCAATTAGTTACAATTGATTATTTTGACTTCATTGGTCACCGAAGTTGCAATAGAATAAGGTAAGAAAAAACAACCTCGTTGAACAAAATATGTGTGCGTTCAGATACCTGAAAACGCCACAGGCCTGAAGTTGTACAATATTTTTTTTGCGAGAAATTACCTCTTTCTCAAAAACTGCATTACTTCGAAGGGAGTCGTTTATTGCGATGTTATGCTGTATAAACATCTCTTCATTGCTAGTTACCAAGTAAGTTTCTATGCTACCAATTGTTTTGAGTATTATTTTTGTCACAAGTACCCCGTGCCTTTAAGATGAGAATGATGCACAGAATTAAAACACTTGCATGGATGCATTATTATCGCCCTTTGGGTAGAAAGGGAGCCTCCATAGCAAGTCAATATATCCAGAAACACAAATAATGACTAGTACTTTCCTTCAAACAGCATAACCTCTGCAATAACTTGACGATTTACTTACCGCTTGGCGGAATCATTCGGGTTCTTTCAATAAATCAAAACCATTTTTTGTTTTCGTTTGGTGACAATAAGAGTTTAATTGAGAATCATCATAAAATAACGTTGACTCTAGAATTGGCAGATACAACAGTGTCAAGTTTGGTTAGTTTTATTTTTAGAGAATTATTTGCAAACAAACAAAAATACTGCACTGTGTGCACCGTATTTTCAATATAATGGTACGCATTTGTCATCATTCTAGTTAACAGCGTTTGGAAAAGTTGATTTGTTCTTCTTAGAACGACAACTGAGGGCGCTATATAGGCACAGGGACTGAGCGGAAACGGTTTGCCCTAGTTTGCTGTTTAATCCAGAATAATATGTTAATACTGTGTGCTGAATACATATTGTTTTTGTGTATTACAAAATACTGGAAGAAGGTTCGGTCACAAATCTATGTTACCTTACCAGCAAGAAAACAAATAAGTTGAATGAAATTAGGCAGTTTCAAGCATTAACAAACAAAAATTAAGCTGCAGTTAATGTTAAATTTTTCCTTTACCATTACGTTCAATGTTATTGTTAGGAATTTGAAGTGGAAATCGTAATACGAAAAATGTGGTAAATGTTGAAAAAGAAACGACCTCAAGCAAACTGAATATTTGTAAGTATAAAGTAACGTCAACACATTATTAGATGGAAGCTGGTCCGCCCCTCCGCCCCCTGCAAATGGCACAGCAGAGTACGACAAGAACCAGCACACCCGCAAGCACACCGATGACGATGCCGACTATCGCTCCTGTACTCAGGCCCAAAGGACCTGGTGTAGGCTCGGCAGTGGGAACCGGTTCATCTGTAATGGACAAAAGAACAAAAGTAAACAGAATGAGGATACACATAAAAACCGTCGTAACGTCACTGATATTTAAAGAACTGCCGCTGCTTACGAGATGATTATGTTTTCGGAAACCCCCTCCCCCCTACGCGAACAAAAAAATAACAGCATCAACCACAACCACAACAACAACCACAACACCAACAACAACAACAACAACAACAACAACAACAACAACAACAACAACAACAACAACAACAACAACAATAACAACAACAACAACAACAACAACAACAACAACAACAACAACAACAACAACAACGACAACAACAACAACAACAACAACAACAACAACATCAACAACAACAACAACAACAGCAGCAGCAGCAGCAGCAGCAGCAACAACAACAACAAAAACAAAAACAAAAACAACAACAACAACAACAACAACAACAACAACGACAACATTAACACCAATAACAACAAAACACAACAACAACAAATATATTGACAACGACAACGACAAATAACAAGAATAATAAAAACGACAACGACGACAACAACATGATACCAAACCAACAAAGCAGAAAGCAAAACAACAATGAATGTTAGCATACAGGGTGCCAGACTATCCACCGTTTCATCTTTGTTGTAGTATATGTCGGAGGGACTAAGCATGGCAAACCAAATAAGGTAACGTATAATCTGAAGGACTAGTGTCGTGACTGGGACTCGAACAAACTCTGCTGATCAGAAACACCAGAGCGATTAAGTCCAGTGATTTTAAAATAATTACATTGTATTGCATTTTGAAACATTAACATCAGATAAAACTAAAGATAACAAAGTGTATTAAACCACATATCGATGGCTCACCATTGGTTTGGCAAACAACAGCAGCTTCCCTCCCCTCAGTGCAATCAGACACGTTAAAAGGTGCGGTAGGGCAGGTTACCAGACTCATCTCCGAACCAAGACATGAGTAAGAGATATTGGAGAGCGAGCTTGCGGTCCTCTTAACCGAAGATATCGACAGCGCCTCCTTGTGCCCAGCCTCTCGGCAAACCACATCGGCGGTCCTTGGACCGAAGCCATCGTAACAAATAGTGCTCTCTGATGCACCAGAAGATGACACTTTCACTAAGCCGCTGCCAGAGTTGTTTTCGCCGACGGTAATTTCAATACCTAAATTGAGAGGAAAACCTTTGTGCAATTATCTCGTAAAATATCAGGTTATCTTCTCTGTAACAAAGTGCCCCAGATTGCAAAATCAAGATTACGAGTCCAGAATACCTTGGTAAACCTATACAATTATCATATTATTATTTGTAAACTCCCGATACAACAACGTTTGAATATTTTTTTTCATTTCTGTTTTGGGTGCACGCAATAAATAGTATTGTAAAATCATGACATGTTTCCAAAGCATTTATGGGTTCGGTGCCGTCAACCTATGTATAAGACTTGCTAGGTTCGGGCATGAAGTTGGTCCAATTTTGCTTTGGAAGTTGAGGGATGTTTCGTTAAAACTGGCGGGAGGTCAGCTTGGCAATAATTCCAAACGACATGTCAAAAACCGCAATGAAATTTGAAGTGTAGTTTTTCGACCATGTTTACAAAATGCTGAGACTGAAGTGTTTTGTTTCCCCTTTTTTTTCGTTTGTTTTTTCTTCTTTTCATAAGGGTGTCTGTTTTGTGTTTATTGTTTCGCAATGATTGACAAAAGTCTGCTGTTCGTCTAACTGTATCCCGAAGTAGATTTATTGTGAGATTAAACAGAGCAGATTGGAACATACTACAATTGCATACAGCCCCTGCTTCCATCGTATGGTTACAACTCGTCGTGTTATCGACAAAACTGTACGGGCAGTCCACCAACCGCACGTTGGAGGCTGCGCACAAAACTTCATTCAGTTTAAAATCCAGGGATCCCTCCCCGTACGCCGAGCCGGTGGTGGCGCCCTTTGAGTTGGTACAGCCGAGTTGTTTGCAGACCGTGTCAGCGTCGAAGGCACCCCATCGTTCGTCACAGACTGGTCCCCACGACGATGCGAGGAAGACTTCAACTCTGCCATCCTGTGAAGTTTTGCCGTCCACCAGACGGACGCTTCCTTCGACTTTATTATCTGTTGGCAATTTAAGGGAGGTGTGAACATTAACTAGGATTCAGTTTAAATTCAATATGATTTTCAAATCCATGAAGCATTGTTGTCCAGAGTGTGCACTAAGCATTCAAATGTGGATACTAGCTACAGCTACATTTAAAGGAAAACGTCGAGGAAAATTTCAAAAATTCAAAAATTAAAAATCAAAAGTCAAAAATCAAAAATCAAAAAATCAAACATCAAAAATCAAAAATCGAAATCTAAGTAATGCGCTTTCCCAAGTAAACTGTACTTAAGAATAAGAGAAACGTAATACTTTTTAAGCGTTTGCAAAAACTCACTATTATGTTAAGTTGATACAATCAAAATACAAACGAAATGAAAATATTAATGAGTTGAATACACCTTTTGTAAATCAAATGTACTCAGTATGAACAAAATAAAGGATTGTTTTGGGGATAAACAATGTGGAAATGAATATTATTCTCTTTAAAAAGGTTTAGCTCAAAAAAGATTGTAACAACATTATTTTTTATTTGTCAGTCTGTCACCACAAAACATGTGATAAGTCTGATACTTACCGAGATACTCTTCTGGTGACCAGCAGATTACCCCTGCACTCCGTTCAGCTGGACAGCTCGACTGGCCCAGTTTCTCGTGCACACAGTCCATCAAACTCTCCTCGTTGCCCTGACATTGCACCCCGTCCAGGAACACTCCGAGACCCTTCCACTTTGGTGGAGCGAAGTACCCCGTTGATTTTGACGTGGTCCCCCGTGTCTGTTTGCAGACGACGTCGGCAGCGTACACGTCCCAGTCGTAGTTGCACACTTTTCCCTGTTTTCCGCCGAATTCGATCAGGACCATTCCGCTGTTTTCGTCGCTGCCACCGAAGAGCACTAAATCGCCGTCTGGTTTATAGCCGAACAAACAGCATTAAATGATTTGTACATAAATGGCGTCAGGATACGAAATAGCCCCATAAAAAAAGAGCAATAAAAACATCATTAAAAATAACATGAAACATACCAAGAAGAACAATAAACAGTTAGTCTATTTTTAATTGTTATTATTCAGACAACATTGTCTGTAACACAACATGACTGTCCAATGTGTTCACAAGGATGGACGCAAGAAACGAAAGATGAACTTGAGTTTTCAATCGATGTGTACAAAAGAAGAGCCGCCAAAGAGCAGTAAATCGCCGTCTGTTTGGTTGCCGAACAAACACATCGTATCTTTGTATACGAATGGAGCCAACACTAGAAATTGTAGGTCCATAAAAACATCGATAAAAAACATCATTTACATAACACCGACGAGACAAATTGCAGTATGCATTGTTATTTTATTAAAGGAAAACGTTGCCCTGGATCGGACGAGTTGGTCTTTAAAAAAAGTTTGAAACCGTTTTTTATAAAATGCATATGATTAGAAAGATATTTTAAAAGTACAATATAATGATCCACATAAGTATCACTCGAAATTACGTGGTTTTCCTTTTACCTCGTCGACTTACACGGTCGGCCATTTATGGATGGCCGACCGTGTTAGTTCGTAAAGTAAAATGAAAACCAGGCAATTTCGAGGCATATTTGTGTGGATCATTGTGTTCTACTTTTAAAACATCTTTCTAACCATATGCATTTTATAACAAACGGTTACAAAAGCTTTTTAAAGACCAACTCGACCGATCCAAGGCAACGTGTTCCTTAAATGTTTGAACTACATTGTCTGAAAGGGGCTGTCTAATGTTTTCTTGAGGATGGTTTCCAGAAACGAAAGACGAACTAAAGGTTTTAACAGATGTGTCGGAGTAATTAACCATACACATGTATAATTATTTCATAGAGCATTAGTAAACGTTCTATGTTCAACGGTTACCACGTAAAAACTAGCCAAACAATCCCAAAGTGAGTAACAATATTATTAAATGTTTCAAAGGAAGTGCTTACCTGCCGCCATTGCTAACCCGATGGTAGCAAAGGTGATCAAAATTGCATGTAAAATCATCATGCTTGGAAATGACTATTGCCAGACAATAAAATAACACAGCCTCTTGTTACACGTTTGCACAGTTATATCAAAATGTCTACTCGGGCAAAGTTTGCCGCCCCAAAACCCCAGTCTGCTCTATTATCAAATGTCACACTACACGCGTAATAACCAAAGTTCAAGTTGACACTACAAAGCTCAAGAGCTATGCTTTACCTGTACAAAAGCTAGTAGATTCAATTCGTGAAGGTACTATGAATTCCACCTGCCAGACGGTGATTCATAACAGAACGATTTTGGGTTATTAGAATGAATGTGTTTTGTGTGATAACAAACACGGCTTCTAAAACGCGTTTGGGTTCATATTATACGAAGCAGGTTTCAGACAAACAAAAAGTAAAAGAAAAAGTACAACATTTTGTATAACAATAATACAAAAGTCAGAACAAAAATGCTCCAGAATTATTGAATACATGGAGAGGTACTTTTGCCCCAACCCCGGTGCCCGTATTAGTATAAAAAAGGTATGTCATTTATTAAATAAAATAAATAAATAAGCCGTACCTGGTGCAGATAAAATGTTATCACTCCGGTGCCCGTTAGTAAACAAAACAAAAGAAGACCCAATAATATAGAAATATTTCAATAAAATGAGCCGTTAAAACGTTAACACTAAAGCAAGCATACTGGTGATAACAAAGTTCACAGAAATCGCTGCCGGGGCAAAACACGTTGCTAATCGCGGATAATGATGTTGAAATAAAAGCTAACATAGTAACTAATTCCAGCATAGTAACCTCAATATGCTTGAGTTTTTCATTTTTCCCTTTAAACAGTAATGTTTGTAATGGTGTTCATTTGAATCACATACAAGTTATTTCTCGAAGCTTTCTGCCAACTAACTATAATTTGTCTATAAATTATTTCCAAGGTACATCGAAGTGTACACTTTAGGTTCGACTTCCCGACCCATCGCGTGTATGTAATTTGAGCACAATCCAAGAATTTCAAGGAAAAGGATAAGTGCTGCTTATTTAAACCGATTGAAAAAGATAATTTAGGTGATAACAAAACGTTGCGTTTACTTTGAGGTTTGTTAAATACAACAAGTTATACATCCTTATACAAACACACGGCTGCCTTTTAGCGTTATAAAACGTGCCCCACATTGCTTGGGAGTGTAGTTTTAAAAAGGTAAACAAAACTAGCACAGTTTGTGTAATTATTGCTGCCTACCCTCTGTTAAAATGGCTGTCATTTGCACGTTGAACGAAGGACATCGAGTTCACTTGATCATGTTCTTATTGCTGATCAATAGTGCATCGACCGGAACACTAGCTACATCAGGTACGTAAAGCACCGAAGGTTTATAATGGTGTACAATATGGAGTTATATTTAATATCAACTCTTTTAGTTATTGTTGTATTTGTTCTCTGTTTGTCAGGTAAACTAATGATAATAGTAATAATCTGTTCTTGTTGTTGCTCGTCATCATCCCCGATAGACCTGTATCATATACTGCCTTCATCTTGACCATGTTCCTCGTATCGGATAACAATAATGAATGTTAATAATCACGTTGAAAATAGGAACCAGACTTTTGTGTTCTTCAAGCCTCGGTTTGGTAAAATTTATATCAATGGGTAGAATTCAAGATGGCGTCACCGTGATAAAGGTCTTTATGGGCGTACCAAAGCGCCCAGTATTATTTCCTGCAATGTGTGTTGAGCCATGGAGGAATAAGAAAGACAAAATAAGAACTGTCACAGTTCTTATTTTGTTACTCCATGGTTGAGCTATGTACTGAAGTATGAAAAATATTATTCATTTTACCATGAAATTGTAATTGTTTACAATGTGGTGTGGCGCATTATGCTGCATATCAAACCAGGAACACGGGCCGAACTCATTCTCTTGTCGATAAGTGCATAATATGGCATGGTTGGCGCGTGCGTAAAGCGCTCGCCACTCACCAAGGTGACCCCGGTTCGATTCCCGGCCAGGGCCATATATGTGAGTTGAGTTGTGCGTTGTTCTCTGCTGTGCCACGATGGTTTTCCAGACCATCCGGTGCCGCCCCCCCCCCCCCCTCGGGAAAAATCAAACACGTTCGATCTTGGCTGTGCTCCGTGGTCATAATGGGTTGATGTGGCTGCCAGCCAAAGGCGCCATTGCATGCCTGCTTCTCGAACACGTTGTAGCCGCATCCTTCGCAATTTAGCTCTTAGCTGCGAGTAAGGATGATTAGCCCCCCCCCCCCCAAATTATTGGTTATTATTATGTTACTCTCAAAATTTGAAGTTGAAAATAAAGTGATATTGCACGGAGGCAATGAAGCCGATTGCCTCCATGCATATTGGCCATCGCATTTGTGCCATTGCCATGCTCCAGTTGCCATGCTCCAATTCAAAAACGAAGCACACATGTCGTCAGGTAGCAAAATTCGCGTCCGGGTTTGCATTAATCCACCGGTGGCGGTATTATACCAAAATTGTTTACCTTTGTCACGTTTTGCGTGCATGTGCCCCCTATGGCACGTTGCCTATTGATCCCTATTGAAGATCGTTTAATAAAAGTGCGATAAGGGGCCTATGTTAAACGTTGAACACAACTTACGAATGAAGGCCCCCTAGCAACCCCTCCCCCATACAAACAAAACACACACAGAAACACTATTAATACATATGATTATTAAACAAACCATAATGTGTTCATGTTATGCAAGCGGTGCTGCTCGGCCCTCGTGTTGGCCCTTTTTAACAGTTCGTTTAAGTATGTTGACATAACACTTTTTTGTAATGCTAATCACAGTTCAGATTTCATCTTTAAATGACAAAACTGAGAATACTAGATAAATATAATCAGTTTTTTAATTTGGTCTTTTTTCTACCTATATCGGCTGAGTATGTATCAAAAAAAGGAGGTCTAAACATTACCGATCCATCTACCTTTTCAATAACAAAACGGCAAATCCAGGTCAACATTTCTTACTCAACTTTTTCTCTCACTCCAACCATTCTTTCTTTCAATATTCAACGTATCCAGACTACCGCTGCCCGTCTAGTTTCACATTCTTCGCACTGGATTAATATCTTGGGTAACTTAACCATGACGCTGGGCAACATTCCGACGGGTTAACTTTCCCACCGTCCGCACTTTGGATTTATTGGACTCGGGTAAACTAACCGGTACCGTGGGTAAACTAACCGCGCTGGCCCCCCTGCGTATTATTGAACAGTTCGACAATCACGGAAATCTTATTCTTCCATGACAAAACATGTTAGTTTCTTCGGGTCATACCATCCGTTCGAACTAAATCCTTCGGTTCAAGGACTTTCTCTAGTGCGGCCCCCAACTTTGGAACTCTCTTCCCTGTTACATCCGCTCTCCACAGAGCTTCCAACTGTTCACAACTCTGCTCAAATCCCATGTGTATTATTATACAGTTTAATCATTTTGTTTGCGTATTGTTAGTTAGTGTATTTATTGTTAATTAGTTGCTTAATTATTTGCCTTATGGTTCTGTATTAAGCGCATTGGTATTGCTTTCAGTTATGAAACGCGCTATATTATAAGAATTAGCTCATAATTATTATTATGTTATTATTATTCATGTCAATACTACAGCGTCATAGTATTCGGTAATACCAAAGAGGATGTTTTTTTTTTTTTTTTTTTGGGGGGGGGGGTTATTTTTTCGTAAATTATAATAATGTTTGTTTATCTATTATGATTTGTACTCCTCGGCCTGCTTGGCTGCCCGTGCAATAAATAAATAAACTTGGACTAAAGGACAGTACCTTTTTTTATAATAATATATTAGATGGCGATTTACGTTTGGTGGAAGGCTCTTCGCCCAACGCTGGAAGATTGGAAATCGTTTACCGGGGAAAATGGGGGACAATATGCTCCGACGGGTTCGGCATCTCAGAAGCACACGTTGCATGTTCTCAACTTGGGTACGAGTTCGCCCAAGGCTCCATTGAGGTAAAATCAATATATTTCATTGGTTTTGTTTGATTGATTTTATTCAGTCTAACCTCCATTCTCTGCTGCTGGATTGACCCTGGTCCGAATCCACATTCAGTAGTGAAAGGCACGTGGTATAGATTTGCTTGGTCGGTCCTTTGTTATCTGATTACGTGTTTTGTTGTTATTGTTGAAGAAAAAAAAACATTTCAAAGTGTGCCATTTCTGTCAATGAGGCGATTCTAGCGCAAGTTACAGAGCACTCTGCTACATACACAAATACAACCAAAGTTCGAAAACTGTGATTTCAGAAGTAGATATATGTGTTTAGATAAATCCTAGATTGAGAACAAGTATGTGCTTGTCTGAGTTGAGGTGGGACGATGTTCCAAATAAAAGAGATGGCCCGGTATGTGTAACGCAGCGATCACTCCACGAGTGCCATGAAAGTTGAATGGAAGTTGATAAAGGAGCATCTTAAAGATAACGTTGGTCTCTAAAAGGAAGCTAGTGTAGTGGTTGTTGTTGTGGTAGAGTGTATGTTTGTTTATTTATTTATTTATGTGCGTTTTTTATTGTTGTAAGGGATGCTTGTTTGTCCCGTTTACTTGTCAGCAGCCAGAAGACCGAAAACATATTTTGTGTCAATGTTATTACTCGTGTAATTTTCAGCCAAAACAGGAAGAAACAAAACTTGAAGTCGGATCATTTGACAAGCCCGAATGACATGGCCTATGATCAGGCAGTATGACCCACGAACTCGGACAATCCACCAGCTAGAAAAACAGATAGGAGTGTAAACACAAGTAATGCGGTTTTACATTAGAAACACTTACTGTATAACTATTATAAACAAATAAAATCAAACATTTATAACTGTTTTTGTCAAACTGGCTCTTCAACACCTGGGAACGGTGCAAAGTATATTAAATCAACATAGAGTTATAGACCTTTCAATTGCAGTAACCAGTGGCTGCAGTAACCAATGGCAGTCGAGTAAATCTGAAAGGGGTGAGTCGTCACAAGCATCTGGCTTCTAGGCTAAATCCTGGTTCATACTTCCTGCGAATGCGCATGCGATGCGAGTTTGACGTGAATTTGACGTCACGACCTCCCCTCCGCATCGATATTCGCAAGTGAGTTGAGCAAAGTGGAACTGCTGCGAATTTGTGGCGTCAACATTCGTTTCGCCTTCGCCTTCGCATTCGCAGGAAGTATGAAACGGGCTTAACCTGTATGATCCTACTGGTCATTGTTTTGAAGATAACTCTAATGGTGTAATTTTCTTTGCTCTGTCTTACATAACAGAAAACGTATTACGAAGATGGTCTCATTTTACTCGGAGATGTATTTTGCTGGGGGGACGAGAGTAGGCTGTTAGAATGCTATCATTCAGACTGGAATTATGCCAACTGTCAAGACAGTGAGGTTGTTGGAATTATCTGCTCTTCTAGTACGTGAAGTATAATTAAAGGCACTGGACACTACTAGTAATTATTCAGATTATTAGTTGGCATAAAAACTTATAAACCAAGAAATGGAGAGCTGTTGATAGCATGAATTATTGTGATAAACGGCTCCCTTTGAGCTAACGTAGTAATTTCTCACTCAAAAATAAATAATAATATTAAAATACTCTGGGCCTGATGCATTTGTATGGATCTGAAAACCCATTATTATTAATTGTGAAAACGAAGAAGATGTTGTCTTACAATCTTGCAGTGTCGATGACCAATTGAGTTCAAATTTTACAGATTGTTTTATGTTATGCATATTATGTTGGGATACACCAATAATACTGGTCGGTGACAAATTATTCCCAAAGGTGTCTAGTACTTTTAAATACACATCGGGATTAAACAAATGGAAATTATGATATTATATAGTCTCACTGACCTGCATGATCTGGCTGGACCGGGTTTTTATGCGGTTATTTGGATTAGAAAGCAGAACAGAACGCCGTATCATTCGCGCCAAAAGTATTTGTTTATAATCTATTTTTTTACATCAGTCCTTGGTTTCCAATCATCTATTGGTGTACAGTCATTCTCGAATCAAGTACTTAAACGCAGTGAAGACACTATTGGTAATTGCTCAAAATAGTTGTTGATACAGAGCTGTTGATAGTATATCACATTATGATAAAACGGCTCCCTCTGATAAAAAGTAATGTAGTTTTAGAAAGAAGTAAATTTTCTACCAACTTGATTTCGAGACCTCGAATATAGATTTGAGGTCCCGAAATGAAACATAAAGCACACAACTTCGTGTGACAGGGGGATTTTCCTCAATTTTGTATCTCGCAACTTCGACGACCCATTATTGAGTTCAAGTTTGTTACAGTTTTGTTATTTTGTGCATAATGTTGAGATAAACAAAGTGAGAAGTGGCCAGTGTCTTTAAACATAATACTATTAGAATATATTTTTTAGGAGGTGCTACAGGCATGACTTACGCAACCATCGCAGCCCTTGGATTTATTGCCTTACTCGTTGCTGTTTCGGTCTCATCATGTGTATGGGTGGAAGTAAAAGACCGTCGACGAAAAACACATGCACGGACTGCTTCGTCGAACACAGCAACACCCATCAGTTCCGTGAGTTGCGGGTTGAATCCACAGCAACAAGTTAATGAGCTTAACGGGCCGTGTTCTGCGATGGCTGTACCACGATTACCCGGCTATACTGAAACCAACTACGACCCACCGTCATATGAAGCTACGGTTGCAGTCAGCATTGTGCCGCGAGAGGGCGTCTCGAATGGAAGTTTTGAACTCGAAGAATGTCCATCTGAACAGACATGAGTCGTCCAATACAACTACAGAGATTACACATAATAGTAACGACAACAGCAGTGACAATAATAAAGACTTACACTGAAGCAACGCTAATATTACTGTAATTTCGTTTGATACAATAGTATTGTAAAACCGGGGTGGCAGGAGACCTGCCCCCTGGAGATTTTGAACCACTTGTACGGCGAACTATGTACAAACTTCTTCTGATAGCGCCCTCTATTGAATCATCTTCCCCCAACCCATGTTAATTTCACATGAGGGACTCGATCTCCGGATGACATATTTTTCGATGAAACCGACATTTCAATGTCAGAGTGTCAAACCTATGAGAGTATCAACGTTAAAACAAAGTCATGTTTAGAATGCAATAATCGTATTGTAAAATAATTGTTGATATTCAATGTATTTTTATATTAGTTCGCAATCTAGTGCGCCAACAAGTGCTTGTTACTAGAGATGCATGATAGACTGTACATTGGTACCCTGAAACCCGTCAGGTACTTGCTTTTCAGAAACAGTGATTTCATTGGTCAACTATTTCATTGGATAATCGTGCAGTGACGTAAGCTTTCCATGTGTTTTGATTGGTCGGAGGTGATACGGGTGCTGCTGGCAAATATCAATTCGGACCTATCAAAACACAGCTTAAAGGCAGTGAACACTATTGGTAATCACTCAAAATAATTATTAGCATAAAACTTTACTTGGTAATGAGTAATGGGGAAAGGTTGATGGTATAAAACATTGTGAGAAACGGCTCCCTCTGAAGTGACATAGTTTTCGAGAAAGAAGTAATTTTCCACGAATTTGATTTCGAGACAAGTTTAGAATTTGAGATATTGAAATCAACCATCAAAAAATCCACACAACTTCGTGTGACAAGGGTGTTTTTTCTTATTTTATTATCTCGCACTTTCGACGAACGATTGAGCTCAAATTTTCACAGGTTTGTTATTTTATGTTATGTTGAGATACACCAAGTGAGAAGACTGATTTTTGACAATTACCAATAGTGTCCACTGCCTTTAATGTCGGTCGTCTACATGCAGTGTCCACATAAAAATGTGTGTATTAATATGTGTAAGTTACATGCACTTGCATTATATAGCATGATACTGTGTGTGATATGAATGTAGGTGATCGTGGGGACAATCCGCACAGTGTTCCTGAGGTTCTACCTCACTGAGGTTGACTTAATAATATAATACTTATTGAGATCGTTTACCACAAACAAGTTTTTCGTTTCGAAATATTTTAAACGCACACCGTTGCACCGATGGAATTATCAGGTTTCTTTTCGACCTGCCAACTGAGTAAGCTGAGATCAAATCTGACTCTACGCAATTAAGAAAAAATATATGCAATCCTGTTTTATTATTAATGTAATTTGTTTTGTGTATAGATTGTTTACATTATTGGCCAGAGATATTTTAATAACATGCCTTCGGGCTACAGTTTTTCAGTAACATGTTTTAATTGCGGGCATTATGTCCCTGGCTTTTGTATTGCTAATGTTTGTATTTTGTATGTGTTTTTATGCCAACTAAATATAATAACAATAACAGCAAATATTTATTTGAAATTACATAATAGCCAGTAATATCAATTGTTGATTTGTTTGAAACTTCTCTTTCCTGATTATCGTCATATTGAAACTACGGGGGCTTTGGGGTCTTGGGACATTCACATTGTGCCCTAAAACATTTGAACTCAGTCAGCACAGTTTTGCATTACTTTTCCCAATATTTATTTGGGGCATAGCAATGGTCACTTGAATGTCAACTGTTATCATGTCAACCGTGTGTTTGACACTGGGTGAAGTAAAAAAAAAAATTGTTTTTGTTTACAATTTTATACAACATTTCCTCATGCTTTCAGAATTGTTACATGGAACGGGAAGTAATGTGTCACTTAATGGTGTTCAAGGCAGTGTGGGAATTCAAAACGGCCACCATTTCCGAGGGTCATCTTTGATCAATATGGTTTTTTTAACCTGTGTTGAGCTAGGGGTTTAAACTGTTTACTGTTCTAAGTTTTCGAAACTTGCAGCCCTTCATCAAAATATTTTATAAAAAGAGCAACATTGCCGATTAAAAGTTGTTCTCAGGGGCGTTATGGTCAAAAGGTCATCGTGTGATTGTTGTCAGTGTTCAAATCTTCAGGGAAAAGCACCTGGATAAATTTCAAATTATTACAGTATCCGAGACACTGGACACCTTTGGTAGTTGTCAAAGATTCATGTATCTCAACATATGCATAAAATAACAAACCTGTGGAAATTTGAGCTCGTCGTGATGCGGCTGCTGAAGGAGACATCAATGAATATGGGAAATGCTACTTTTTCCCAAAACGAACAATTTACATTTCATTTGACTGAAAAACACTATGACAAGCTTCTTGTCTCTGAGTGACACTCTGTTCTGTGAATACTAGATGATTGACTGCATTTTCCGATGTATCTAACACATTGAACAAAATTAATAGAAGTATAGTCAGTGTATTAACTCGTTATCCAGTCTTTGTACTCGCATAGAGACTTCTCTGTGATTGTGATAATTTGTATGCGCTCTACAAAAACGGTTCATTATTATTCTTATATTTACTGCAAGCTCATTAAGATACTTTTAGTTTAACGTTTTAGACAACAGAAGATCGGGAAAAACAAAACAATTTTTAATTTGGTGAGTTACATTACAATTTTGTAGATAATATTGTAGTAAATTTATGAGAACTACAGGGTATTGGGGCAATAAAACAAAGATTTAAAAAAAAAAAAAAAAGTTAGTTCCTAGTTGTGATGGGACAAATCACCCAAACTCATCATAATTATGTTTAAAACGCAGTTGCCGCGGAGCCAACGGCTGGATCTCATCGACACTATAATGTGTGGTGGGTTTTTTTTAGAAAGGATTAATTGCTCACTTTTACATTTGAATAAGGTTTATCACGATTTGCGTTAGGGGTAGGCAGACGGGGCACTTGTTACCGCGGTGGACGTTGTTATGCCTATTATTTTTTATCATAGACCTTATCGCAAATACCAATGCGCAAGCGCAGACTGTTGAATGAGGTGCATTGTGGGATAGATATGGATCAAATTTGGATACCAGCTAGACCACAATGCACCTAATTCCTAGCTTTACGCGCGCGCCCGGTATTTGCGAAAAGGTCTATTGTGTGGGTTCAACAGCGCCCTCTCTTGATACTTTGCTATTCGCGATAAACCTTTTTGATTTCGAGACCTCTGAAAGCACAAGGATGTTTTTCCTCCATTATTCTCTCGCAAATTTAACGACCAATTGAGTTCAAATCTACACAGGTTTGTTCTTGTTTGCATATTTTGTTGAGATACTCCACTGATCTCTATCATAGGCATACCGACTGGACAGCGGGTTGAATGCGTTCGTTGAAATCACCACAGACGCCATTTTGAAACACCCAAAACTGCACATATTTATTCTGTGTCTACAATTTCCCGTTTTGTAGCCAAAACTGTTCAGCAAAATGTCCGCTTGTAAGAATAGAGACTATCATCTCTATATATTTTTCGCGATTGATTATAATAAGGGGTTTTTCCGACTAAACTTCAATTTTTTTGCATTATATCTACGTGATTAAAAAAAATTGTAGAAAAATGAAAAACATGTTTATGCCACAAAACTCCTTCTTTACATAAACCAAAAAAAAACATCGTATTTTGTGTACGCTATGTGCATAGCTATTTGAGTGTTTCAAAATGGCGCATGGTGACTTCACAGGCTTGTGCCCATGCAACATAACCCGCTATCCAGTCGGTATACTATACATGTATGTACATCAGTGAGATACACAAAGTGAGAAGACTGGTCTTTGACAATTACCAAAAGGTGTCCAGTGTCTTTAAGCAGCTGTATGAAATTGGCCCAGAGCTTGAATCCCGTGCTCTAAACCGCAAGGTCATGACACGCCACATAAGTTTAACAAACGAAAGCACATTGCAATAATTACTAACCATTATTGTTGTTAAACAAACAATTGTCTCACTTTTTGTTCTTTCTTCTTTACTTCATCGGAAAATACTGCGTTTTGCAATGCAATTTATTAGAAAGTGGAATTAATACTTCTTTATAAAACTCAATAGCTTAAAATCACCTTCTTGACAAACAGTCAATTTGTTTAAAGACAGTGGACACTATTGCTCATTGTCAAAGACCAGTCTTCTCACTTGTGGTATATCAACATATGCATAAAATAACAAACCTGTAAAAATTTGAGCTCGATTGGTCGTCGAAGTTGCGAGATAACTTTGAAAGAAAAAAACACCCTTGTCACAGGAAGTTGTGTGCTTTCCTGCTTGATTTCGAGACATCAAGTTCTATTAAAACTTGAGGTCTCGAAATCAAATTCGTGGAAAATTACTTCTTTCTCGAAAACTATGGCACTTCAAGGGGAGCAGTTTCTCACAATGTTTTATACTATCAACCTCTCCCCATTACTCGTTACCGAGTTAGGTTTATGCTGATAATTATTTTTGAGTAATTACCAATAGTGTCCACTGCCTTTAATGCTGATGCAAAACGTATGTTATTAACCATTTATTTCCAATCATTCCACATCCTCCGCTTTTCTATTATTTACAACTTCGGTGGGTTTTGGATTTCACTACTCGAGGGAACCTCTTGTTGTCTGATCGCATTAAAAAAGACCCCTCAAGAAAAGAGCACTCGGGAAAATTGAAATAGATATATATCTGTGAAGTATCTCCTAGTCTTGCCGAGTCTACATATTTATGGGGGCGAGGATCCCTCTCTCTATTTTAACGCGGTGTCTCGTACCACTTTCTACAACAAGATATACATCCTTAATCCTCTTAAATAATGAGCTTCTGACCTGAGGGGGGGGGGGCTTTAAAGGCACTGTACACGTGTGGTAATAATGTCAAAGACCAGTCTTCTCACTAGGTGTATCCATTCATAAGCATAATAACAAACCTGTGAAATGTTGGGCTCAACTCCATGATTGGTCATCGAAGTTGCGAGAAAAAATGACGAAAGAAAAAACACACCCTTGTTGGACGAATTGGTGTGCTTGAAGATAGAGATGAAAGACCTAGAAGTATTTTAATATTTGAGTGAGAAATTACCTCTTTCTCAAAAAAAAAAACACACGTTACTTTAGAGAGAGTCGTTTCCCACAATGTTTTATACTATCAACAGCTCTCACATTATGCTCGTTACCAAGTCAGTTTTTAAGTTAATATTTGTTTTGAGTAATTTACCAAACGTACGTACCTTCCCTTTAAGAGCCCCGGCTGTGGCACCCCCCCCCCCCAAAAAAAAAAAAAAAAAAAAAAGAAATCAAGGGGGAATAATTCACACAGCGTCACCCATTATTAAGGGGGAGACTCTAGCTAAATCAACGGGAAAAAAGAGACATTCTTAATATTGGTGTGCATGGGATCAAAAGATGTGATACAAAAAAATAAATAATTAATAACGGAATAAACAATTGAATCCCCAACAACGGGCCCCACCTTGCCTTGTGTGTTTAACAATTATACCAAATCGTACAATGATTCGGATTACATCAATCTTGATTGGGTTGAAATGTTTGCCCAAGTTCATATTATTATAAGCATCTTATCATTCTAAAATTATTATAACCATTTGACTTCATATCTCTCGTCTCAGATGGACAGTAACCCGCACATAGCTAAACTCGAAAGAAGAAAACAATTCCATGGCAATAAAAAGTGACCCGAATTACGGGTAAAGCTCGGTGCATCTATCTCCGATTGTTATTGCGATACGAATTTCGACTTCATAATTTCGCAATGAACAATTCGCAGCAGTTGACCAGAGCTCAACTCATTCGTGAATATCGCTGCGAAAGGATATAGTTGCCTGACATGACTCCTAACACACATCGATATATGGGTAAAAGACAACATTATTTTTCTCTAAATAGTCATTTTTTCAGTTAATACTATTGTTGTTATTATTTATCACGCATACTGGTATGACTGTATGTGCCTGGTAACTGTGTAAAACAGCGTTTACATTAATTAACTAGGTCAGACTTGATCTCTCAATACGAAGGCGGGGTCAGTTTTTTTTCTGAAAAGGATGGGACTATTAAATGCACTTAGTGGAAACGCATTGTTTTTGTAGTAAATCTTGCAGGTAACCCTTGTCTTGTTTGTGTGTAGAATAGTATCCTTGTTTAAAGATCAAAAAGGGGGCCCTTGATATTAAACAAATCACAATGGATAATTTGATTTAAGGTTCCGTGTTGGGAATATGGAAAGAAATACAGGATTCTTGCTTGCTTGTGAAAAAAAATGACTATTTCCTGTAAAAAAAAAAAAAAAAAGTTTTGATGATGACGAAAACACAGTTGATGCTGGGTAGCAGCTCCACTCCCTGTGGCCATTTTCCCAGTGAATTGTTTACTTCCTTCTATTCGTCACAGTGTCGTGTGTTTGTTAAACCATACACACAGTTCATGCGGCCTTAACAACTGCCTTAAAAATCGTCATGAATATAAGTTTATACGAGACGAAAGCCCTTAAAAATGGCCATCCGAGGGTGCCAAACGTGTTAAGATTGAGCATTAAACTGTTGTCGAATTTACACGTTTTCACTTTTCCTTTTTTCTCCGACAGTTCTGTGCACAAAAATTCCTACTGTGGGGAGGCTGTTGAGAACGTATCGGAGCATATTAATAAGCGACATTTAAAATACGCTCTATAATTAGAAAACTAAATCACCGCGCTTACACAAAAATGTCTAGTACAGGAAAATAAATAAATACAGGAAATACAGGAAAATTAAATAAATTAATTAAATAAGTATGCACGCATAATTGTCATTTGCGCCATCAAAAAGTGTGGAAGTCACCCTTAAAACGTTGAAATTAAAAACTCTAAAATACCCATTTCCTATAAACCCAAAGTGATTTCTATGGTGTTACAACTTTTTTGAAATGAGTGAACAAAATGGAACACAAACGAAGCACCATTATTACCAACACAAAAGTATACAAAGAAAGTGCAACGCATGAAAGATCGTTGAGCAATAACTCCTTCCCAAACAAGCAGACATTGCTTTAAAAACGAGTCATCATAATGTTGTGTCATACAAGAACGTTTATATAGAAATAAGGTGAAGTTTGATGATTTGTCTATGTCCAAATCATCAAACTTCACCTTAGTTCTTATGCACTTTGCCTGTGACGTCACTTCTTTACCATCCTGGTATAGCTATAGATGGCTGAATAAGGATTTCATCCTTGAAGATTGAAGATTGAAGGCACATAATAATACAGCTTCTAGTCCAAACAAAAGGAACCGCTGTGTAATGATTGCCTTTGAATCCAGTGTTGTTCTGCGACCGACCCAGTAATTTAGCACAATGATACAATTACTGCAAGGTTTTTCGTGCGGTTACTATTGTTCCCCTATCATGTTAAATGCATTTCAGCAAATATCCATTGTGTTTAGTGTGATTGACTGTACCAAGGTTTCCCGTTGGGATTTTATTTCACTCAGTGATTTCAGGGAAAATTGCTCGCCGGAACGATGTAATGACATAATCAGTCACGTGGCTCACCACATCACCCAAGACAAATTAAATGACACTGGAGTTCAAATTGGATTACTTTGTAGTTGGGGCTTGTGTTTTGTTAAAGGCACGTACGCATACTGTTTGTGAGGATGCCTTTTTTTTTTTAGCTGATTTTTTATTCAAATACACATAATGGAAAGTATCAAGACACTGAGCAAATGTTTGGTTAGTGTTGTGATTTGCCCTTTTAATTGCTTTAAAGTTTGACCTTCACGCGATAAGAATGGAGTAAAAATACAAAGTCCTTATAAAGCGCACATATCCTAGACACTGGATCAAGGCGCTGAATAACAATAACTTGTCTTCGCGAATAAAACGTATCGTCTCTTATTATTGAAAGAAGATCTTTTATTTGTGGTTTTCATAACGCATTGAAGTTAATACTACGAACAAGAAAATCGCATTACTGACATTACAAGCAGGTGGCGTGTACAGTACTGCTCTTTGTACTGATAATTTTTCTTCATCCATTTCAGTCATTCTTAATTCCCTTTCTTATTCTAACTTCCATACGCGTTTACTTTCTGAATGGCGTGCATAAATCGGTTAGAGAAAGGTCATGTTCACATGCACATCATTATATTTTAAAATGGTGGCCGTGGCGGAGAACAAAATTGTGTTCATTTTCGGTACCTTGAGGAGACCAATAACAAAACAAACATGGGAATGAAATGACTCCGTGTACGAATTGTAAAGACTGGGTGTTCCACAAGGATATTTTGCGTACGAAGTCTAATGGGAAAGAACAACACAATGCTCCACAAAGATACATTATTGAGAGTGTGTGTTGAGAAATGTGTAGAACGGCTGTCAGTGTTGATATAACAGTTGAAGAAAACATGTGAAAACTTACCGTGAGTAATGTACTTGTGGACTCGTTCACGGGTTTGTTCGGTTGTTTAAACGTAAATACAGCTTATTTTAGAAATAAGAAAATTTGCTTCGAAATCTTTTTTTTTTTTTTTTTTTTTTTTTTTGGGGGGGGGTGTGTTTTTAAATGTACGTGTTTTTAAACCAGCATTTCCCAGTACAAATGGACGTATAATCAAGCAGTCCAATGGTGTACGCTGAATGTTTACTTCTCAAATTATAGCCACCATCCGTTAAAAAAAAACTATGAAATAATTTTCCCGCAAGATGACCTACTTATCACTCGCTTTGCCAGACTAAAAACCATCCTACCCCAATCCCTCAGGTTTGACACGAGCTGATAAACGATGTCTACACATAGCCTCACCGCAACGCGCCAGCTTGTCTGCATGTCGCTACAGCCGTTACCCGATTATGAAGAATACACCCGTAGCTCTTTAACACAGAGATGGGTAAGATGCTATATTCACACGTTTCGATGAGGCAATTGATTATCCGCGTGTACGTCAATAGCAGTTCTGCTCATCGTATTGTGTGTTATCAGACGTTATGTGTAAGCCTGGTCTTCTGATATTAAAACTGGTTAAGTAAACGCACTGGCTGCCTTGCCTTGCTTAAAAAAAAAAAAGCGATTAGTTGCAACAAGTTCAGGCCTTTCAAAGCTGAACTCACATTGGGGGTATGTAAACATAAACATGAACTGTAATCTACCTATTATGGAACACCCGGGTCCCGGGAGTACAACACTCACTTCCCGGTGTTATCACAACGTGAATTAACCTCTCATCACAAATACTATGGCAAAACACTTGTTTTTTTTTGTAAAAAATTCATAGCGGGACCCGCGCGTAGCGCAGGTTTCCCGCTAGTATTATTAAATACCTTTCGTAAATACAGTTGCGCTATTCCTATAGGTGGAGAGCGCCACACGTGGGGGTGTTTAAACAGTTATGACCAGCTGGAGCTCTGTTTATAAACTCGGTTGTAGTCGGATACTACGCGCTATAGTCTTGGTGCAAGACGTTTCTTGTTACTGGCGATGCGGGCTATTCTAAAAGGCCGTTAAATTAAAGAACTCGTCGCTACCATGTTACTCCTTTAATCATAACCCAGTCATGGTTTTAGAAATGACTGCGCAGTTTATATTTGTTACATTGCCAGATACACTTATCATGAGTTTATAAAGAATGCACTTTAATTCAATCCGGCTCAGAAATATCTACGGTGTCGGAGCTAATGATGACTTGCCCCCCCCCCCCCCCCACCCTCAAAGAAGCATTGATTCATCCACGATGAGAGAAATAAAACAAATACCCGCACGGTCCTGTATTACGTGTTGAAGTGTGGTTCCAGTGACATGACAGAGCTATTATGTACATGGATGGAACAACCGTTCCATTGGTTTTGCCTAAGTTATTATTAGGTGTGGGTTGCTGGAATATTAAAATTAATAATAATAATAATAATAATGTTAAAGTGATACCATGGCACTGCATTGCGTGTTGAAGTGTGTTTCCCTGTAACACTACATAGCTTTATATTAAAATGCATGAAATAAGACTGTTGGTTTCGCCCGAGCGTATAGGTATTGAGTCAAGGTTGCTTGAACAAGAAAAACATTATAATGTAAAAGTGATTCCTGTATACCGAAGACTAATTACAATGACTTTCGAGTTGATGCACCTTCGTCACATCAGACACGCATCACTAAATGTTAATAGAACTGCATTAGTGTAGCGCCTGCGCTAACAGACTGGTCCCCCCTATTAAAGTACACACATTCATGAGACATGTATGGCAATATTAATACCGCATCCGATTGTGTGAACATTGATCCCCTTACCAATGGGTACGGGGGCTGCCTCCGATGAAAGGGGAAACGGGACAAACTCTCTTTTGCCGGCGTAAGTAAACACCGTGAATTGTTGCCTAGACACCCCACAGCTGAAACGCAACGCCCGCGCAGAGAGAGGAAGAGAGAGAGAGAGAGAGGGAGAGTGGGTGGACTAAGGAGAAAAAGGGAAAAATCGTTACAGCCGCGGTAGAGATACAGAATTCAATAGCCTGTAACCCGACCGGCGTGATTTTGTTTTTCAACGATGTAAGGGCCATGTCTCGTCCGGGTCGATAGTTATGAAATTATGTGTGGCATTAAGTGGGTTTGGGGTAGCATTGCTGTTGTAATTATGTCATATTGTTGATGTTCGGCTAACTTGTTATTAAGCCATCTTTATAGAAGAAAATGTTGGGAGCGTACATTTTTATTCCTTTCTGATGAACGAAAACAATCGGTGTGAACGTAATGACGTATGATGTTTTACTGGGTTCGGGAAGAGTGCAATCTCACATTGCCAAGAAACATATTACCAAACGTGTAGTGTTTGGAAATGACATCGCTCTACGTCATTACAAACTTGCTACAGTACAGGTAGCAATAAATTGCACCTTTTAACTAAGTTTAACTCAATTTGTCGGAATTTTTGCTCGCCGTTATATGTAACAGGTTATCTTGAATATCGCGGTAATTCTTTAGACACTGGACAATATTGGCACTTAGTCAAAATAAGTGTTAGCAAACAAAATTTCTTGAAAAGGAGCAATGGACAGAACATTGTGATAAACGGCTGCCTCTGAAGTGACGTAGTTTTTCCGAGCGGTTAAGAGTACCGAATTCAAACTCTGGGGTTCGAATCCCCAGCCTTGACACTTGTGTCCTTAAGCAAGACACACAACCATTGCTTCGTCCTTCGGATGGGACGTAAGGCCGTTGGTCCCACGTGTTGTGTAAACGCGTGTTAAAGAACCCAGTGCACTTATCGAAAAGAGAAGGGGTTCGCCCCGGTGTTCCTGGCTGGATTGGCAGCACATTGCGCCACAGCATCTTGTAAACCATTACATGGTGCTTAAGGATTAGGTCTTATATCTCAAAATTCGCCCCACTCCTTGCAGTTATAACACCTGGCGCTTTGTATCCTTTGGCAAAAGGCGCGTTATAAATACGGCTATTATTATTATTATTACTTAAACATTTGAAATTGAATTCGAGACCTCAGCTGAGGTCTCGAATGCAAAGCATCTAAAAGCACAGTTTGTGTGACAAGAGTGTGTATTTTCTACCATTATTCTCTCGCAACTTCGACAACCAATTGACCGCAGGTTTTTTTAATTTATGCATATGTTGAGATACACCAAGTGAAAAGACTTGTTTTTAAAACGTACAAAAGGTGTTCAGTGCTTTTCAGCGGAATGGAATAGTATAGCTTGGATGTACTCTATGAACCTTAATACGACGTTTGTAATGGCAACGCGCCTCTTTCCTGTGAACTTGGTCTACGCTCTCAAACCCTCTCGGGTCCAGAATTTACCCGGAAAGTACTTAAAGGAACACGTTGCCTTGGATTGGACGAGTTGGTCTATAACAAGCGTCTGTAACCGTTTGTTATGAAATGCATTTGGTTAGAAAGATGTTTTACAAGTAGAATAAAGATCCACACAAATGTTTGCCTCGAAATTTCATGGTTTCCTTATACTTTGCGAACCAACACGGTCGGCCATTTAAAGGAGTCACAAACTTGACTCCCATAAAATGGCCGAACGTGTTAGTCGACGACTTGGAAAACTACTTCTTTTTCGAAAACTACGCTTCTTCGGAGGGAGCTGTTTCTCACAATGTTTTATACTAACAACAGCTCCCCATTACTCGTTAACAAGTAAGATTTTATTATATTATTATTTTTTTTTAGTAATTTCCAATAGTTTCCAGGCAATTACTATGTTCGCATCAAAACCTGACTTAGAAACAATGTAAAACACAATCAATGCGAGAAACGGCTACATTTGATGAAGCAACGTAGTTTTTGAGAGAGAGGTACTTATCACGCAAACAATAAAATACTTTTGGCTTGAAGCCTTTGGGCATCTGAACGTACACAAATTTGTGCAACAAAGATTGTTTTTTTTCTGTGACATTATTCTCTTGCAACGTCGATGATCAATAGGGCCCAACTGTTTTTAAGCATAATTGGGATACACCAAGTGAGAATACTGATCTTTGACATTCAAAAGGTGTACAGTGCCTTTGAAAACATTTGCCTCTTGAATGCTGTTTAACATGGTTGAGAATAATGAGATATCAAAAGGGAGAAACTCCACCCACAGCTTTATATATAGACCATGTGAACTTTGTTTACAATATAAGTGTGACCTTGTACATTCTTTGAGTATTCTGGCAGGCACATTACTGCACAGGTCATATGGGAAAGTTGACATTTTGTGTCATCATTTCCACATAAATCCAATAATTATGAAAGTAAAAGCTGGACAAGTTTTGAGATGTGCCCCCTTTCATCATATCAAAAGTTGATAAGAATTAGACAGTGCAATCTCCATAAAAAATAAGATATTTATTATAATTTCTTCCATTAGGCTGTGTACAAATCGTGCCTGCAGGAAGTCCAGGCTCTGTGGCTCTTTTGGAAACGTGTGATGTCACAGGGCACATCGTCTATAACCACTCTATTATGTCACTTTACAGAGTTCATTTAAAGGCAGTGGACACTATTGGTAATTACTCAAAATAATTATTATCGTAAAACCTAACTTGGTAACGAGTATAATGGGGAGAGGTTGATAAGATAAAACATTGTAAATAAACGGCTCCCTCTGAGGTGACGCAGTTTTCGAGAAGGAAGCAATTTTCCACGAATTTGATTTCGATACCTCAGATTTAGAATTTGAGGTCTCGAAAGTGTTGAGATACACATACTGTGAAGACTAGTCTTTGACAATTACCAATAGTGTCCAGTGTCTTTAACTGAAATCCAATTAAGTGCTCGTTTATTGCCTGTTAATTATTGTCCTGGATACGTCATGATTTGACGCACTAATTGAGGTATATTGCTTCAAGCTATAGGAGGAGAAGAAGAAGACATCAAAGATAGAGGGAGAAAAGACGAAGAAGAACAAATTAACCAAGGAACATTTTCTGTTTGGCTTAATGCTTATAGTTTTGTTGACTATATGGTGACTCAACTTAGGTTGTTGCCAATGGCCCGGTAACGCACAATTAATAACGGCTTAAATTATGATGATTTGAAAACATGCGTAATGGTTTGGCATGCTTGGCTTGTATGCACTTTTAGGTGTTACACGTTGTTTCTTAGAATTTATTGTATCCACTATTAACAACAACAGATCAGTTTAATCAAAATTGCATTGTTTTAATGAGTATGCATATGTGTACTACTGTTAAAACTAGAACTGACCATGTGCTGGATCCCAGGGGCCCTAACTCTTTTATGGGTCAGTTTGACCCGATGCTTGTTAAAACAAATTATTTTAGCTCATATTCTGCGTCAGGTTGACCCAATATGGGTTATTTTGACACAGATTCAGGGTCAATCAGGATTTGTGAAAGTGTTGCGCAATCTGCAAGTTCACTGACCATGACAAACAGAGACAATGCAAAACATCCTGACTGTATTTAATAGTGCAGTGGGTAATTGCCCGTCTAAGGCACGTTCAATTTTCACACGTCATATATCACTTTATAATGCATGATAATCCTTAATGCACTCAAGGTGTTAATGTTCTAGCCACGGCTGGCTGTTTCCCTGCTTCTTTGAATATATGGCACGGAAGGGGAATAATGAACTGGTTTTAAGGGGAACCCAGTTACCGTTCTAGCGTACACCGAATGAAAAGCACTATAAAATAGACGTATACAAATGTAATGGTTTACAAGTTCACAAGTCTGGGTTTGTGGAGGTGTTTGTTATCTTTTAAAAACGACATCAAGAATTATCCAACTCATAAGGGGGTAACATACGCTTTGTATAATGCATCTTCACTCAATGTTTACTGAGAATAGTGATGTTTTTCCAATTAATTAAGTCCTCGTAGCCAATAGACCTTTATCACGGTGTGGTCATCTTGATTTTACTCCATTCCAACTCAATGTAACCAAAAGCGCAGGACGAAATAACAGTCTGGTGCCTTGCGCAATCAATGTTAGCATTCAATACTGTTATTAGAAACAGTGAACTTGACCAAGATGGTGACAGCGTGATAACCGTCAAATGTGTGCATGTTATACAAATATACACACTATTTTTTAAAGACACGGGACACTATAGGTAATTGTCAAAGACCAGTCTTCACACTTGGTGTATCTCGACATAATGCATAACATAACAAACCTGTGGAAATTTGAACTCAATCGGTCGTCGAAGTTGCGAGATAATAATGAAGAAAAAAAAAACACTTTTGTCATACAAAGTTGTGTGCGTTTAGATGCTTGATTTCAAGACCTCAAATGCTAAATCTGAGGTCTCGAAATCAAATTCGTGGAATTACTTCTGTCTCGAAAACTGCATTACTTCAGAGGGAGCCGTTTCCCACTTTGTTTTATACTATCAATTTCTCCCCATTACTCATTACCAAAATATGTTTTATGCTAATAGTTACTTTGAGTAATTACCAATAGTGTCGCCACTGCCTTTAAAGCCATTTTATACACTTTCGGAACAGAAAAAAAAGTTCACAGATTTACAAATATCTTACAGGGTTTACAGAAGGTATTGGTGAAAGATTTCTCTTGAAAGATTATTCCATGACATGCTTTACTTTTTGAGAAAACATTACAACAATTGTCAATTCTCGTTGTCGAGAATTTCGGATTTATTTTGAACACATGTCATGACACGACGAAACGTGCGGAAACAAGGGTAGGTTTTCCCGTTATTTTCTCCCGACTCCGATGACCGATTGAGCCTAAATCATTTCACAGGTTTGTTGTTTTATATATAATATTTCAAGAGAAGTCTTTCACCATTACCTACTGTAAATGTAAGTTGTTTGTAAATCTGTGAACTTTAAACAAAAAAATTCTGTACCGAAAATGTCCAATGGCTTTAAATACAACTTCCTGAACAAACAGCTAAGTATCAATATAGTTCCTACTTCAAGGGAAAATGGTAGAAATTAAAATTATGTTGTAACTGTACCAACGATGCATCACACTATAACTCACTTTACAACGTTTCCGCTTGAATACATTAACATCAACAATTGACAGCAAGTCCATAAAAAAACCTTTTTCATACTCCTCAAAGCACCCTTGGGAAAACATTTGACTTCAAAAAATTTGAATAATGGATTTCATGTCGCACAATAAAAGACCGTCTTAAACATGAGCCGAATTCGATGTCCACATTTGTTCCAGTCGGTGTCATTATATTCGAACTGCGTTTTGCACACGTTCGCCGATACAAGATTAATGCAGCAAACATGGCACATTGATTACCTCAGAGTCCGGATAATTTCCAGCATCGTACAATTTTCCTTTTTTATCCCAGCTTGCCAGATCAAATCCCATTGGCGGACAAATAAAACGCATTCACTTTCCGATTGATTGCTGCACGCACTCCAAGGTACTATAGGATCGGGGTATAATTGTCTCACACTACAGTACATGACGGGAATAATGGCTCACTTTTCCTTTCAACTTTTTGCAATCAAGTGAGATGTTTTGTCCAGATTTTTGTAAGCGCGTGGGTTCAATTACGAACGATTCGTTCAGATGTTTTTGAATGCATTATATGTTGGACGGGTAACTGTATATTGTATATCATCTTTGCCTCTTGCTCAGTGTCTTAAAGGGCAGGGTACACTTTTGGTAAATGCCGAAGACCATTATTCCCATTGTGTGTATCACAACACGCATAAACATAACTTAGTTGTACAAAATATGGGCATAGTTGGTCATCGAAGAAAAATCACATTGCTACAGGGAATAGTGTGTTTTCGGAGGCCTGAGAACAGCTTCATGCTTGAAACATTTCCCTTTTTTCCCCATAATGAAAATTACCTCTTTCTAAAAAAGCTACGTTTTTGTCAAGCCATATTTTATATCAACAACAGTGCTTTACCAATGAAGTTTGTTCAGCATTAACTTACACACTGAAAAGTATATCAGTTTGTATCCCCCTACAATTTGAATCTGAGAAGCGTTACTGCCAGATTCGTTTCTCAGATCGTGTATTTCAGTTACTATGTTCCTCATGGGCAGACAAAAACCGCTCCGATTTATAGGCGATATCTAAAAACACGCGACCACCTAAAAAAATGAATATTTCACGGGTTAGTTTATTGTATGCATGTACATATACATTGTTATCGGATGAACCAGTCGAACGGTTTCAAGGTATACTTTCCCTTTAAAGCCATTATACACTTTCAGTAAACAGTATTGTCCAAGGCCCACACTTCGTGTATCACAAATTACATATAAAACAACAAACCTGTGAAAATTTAGGCTCAATCGGTCATCGGAGTCGGGAGAAAATCACAGGAAAACCTATCCTTGTTTCCTCACGTTTCGCCGTGTAATGACATGTGTTCAAAATAAATCTGAAATTCTCGACAACGAGAATGAATTGATAATTGTTTTAATCTTTTCTCAAAAAGTAAAGCATTTCATGGAATAATTTTTCAAGAGAAGTCTTTCACCATAACCTTTTGTAAACCCTGTAAGTTATTTGTAAATCTGTGAATTATTTGTGTTTTTTTCTGTTCCGAAAGTGTATAATGGATTTAAAGGGTATACTATTAGGTACTTTTTGTACGACACAAAACACAATGCCACAGATTTACAGTAAACTTACACAGTTTGAAGAGAATGATGTTAGAAGGTATTATTAAAAGTATTGTCAACTTTGAAGTGCTGCAGTTGTTCAGTCGAGTAAAACAGTGTCACGTAAATAGTTCTCGTTCCAGGAGACGAACAATAATTTTAGGCAATCCTTCGGGCTCCAGCTGTTTTTTTTTCTTTCTTTACTGTATTTAAATTGCTCTTTGCTGTATTTTTCAATGTTTTTAACCAAGTGTATTTGAATTCCTTTCTGCTGTAATTTTTTCCATGTTTTTAACCTAATTAATGTGCATTATTGTACTGTTTATTCCCGATAAATGATATAACTATAAAATGTAAAATATATAAATTTGTACAGGTTCTTTGCTCTTTTTTTTTTTTTTTTTTTTTTTTTTTACTGAGGACTAATGAAGCTGAAGATTATACAGGTCAATTTAATTGCATTTTTTAGCATAAATATGTACTACATATGAGTATAGATTCAAGTCATGGCCGAAAAAGAGTAACTATCTGCAAAAGGTACGAGTTGTCAGCATTATCTTGACAATGATTTGTTATCGCACACCGAGGATCAAATCGGAAGTCATAATGTTCTACCCTAGCACTTGAAGCAGTCACTGTTAGTGTTATTGCTTCACAAGGCAGATTCAACGAAAAAGCAATTTCAAATCAGGAAGCACAGATCATCATTCTAGCTAGCACTGTTTGATTTTTCTTCTTTTCGACAAAAGCATTACAGTAAAACAACGTTTTGATTCATGAACAATAAAACAACAAAATGATGGTCACAAATCATTTGACTTCGCAGTTGGTTTATTATGATTTTTTTACACACGTTGCATCGCTCTTTTTTATATTAAAGTCACCTGGAAATAGATTTGTTTTTCTTTCAAACATAAGAGTATATGCTTACGAACAATAAAACAATTTTTTTAGTAATTGTTTGTCACGATTTATATGTTTAAAAAATATATAAAGTTGTTTGGGGGGCTGACTCCGCCTACCCCTTTTGTGACGTCAATCGAGGCAGACTTTGCCTGCAATGCGTATAGTAAACACACGTGCAAAGTACATGTACGTCCAAGTCGTGAGTTGGTACAGTTCAAAAAGTGTTTTTCTGCATTCAGCAGCAATACACCCGGTCGGCATTGCCGGAAAAAACAAAAGTGTGTTTACTCTACGCATAACAGGCAAAGTCTGCCTCGATTGACGTCACAAACAGCGCCCTCTCGGGTCGGGGTCTACTCTTAAATTTGTAAATAACATAAGAACTGATTTTTTTAAACCTTAGCTAACTGTTTATTCACATTCCACTCATCAAAACACATATATTAGTGACAAAAGCTTTATTTTGAAAAAATACCACTTCCAGGTGACTTTAAGCTTTTCAAACCAGGAAGCAAAATACCATATTTCTAACGGGCACTATTACTTTTCTCTATACAAGCTTAACACTAAACGAAATTGTTCGGTTATTAAAAAAACAAAATGAAAGTCACTAATACTTCGAATTACATATTGGGCCAAATTTCATGGCTCTGCTAACGCCGAATTATGTGCTTACGATCACGATTCCCAGCATTGCAGTGCCGAATTTCTGCGCTAGCCTTGTAAGCGTAGAATGCCTAGTAACGCGGAGTATGCACGCACAGAAGTCAAAACTTGCCGCTAGCTCGTGAAATACTCTTGCAGAATTCTCTGCTTCCGTAAGCGCTGATTCCGTGCTTACGATAAGCAGAGCCATGAAATTGGGCCCTGTTTGTTTATAATAAATTGTTACATCCGTTGCATCGCTACGGTGTGCATCAACGTCGATAGCTTTTCACCTGTCAATATACTTCAAGATGAGCTATGGGCATTCATACCGGGGTATATATTGGATTCTTAATACGTATTCTTCTGCAATATCACCTCCAATTGATCCCTGGAGTTTTACTGTAGACACTTTAGCAGCGACCGACTCAATAACACATGTGAACAACAAAAATGTCAGAACATTGGTAATTTATTACTATGTGTTTTTTCACGGGTTATGAGTTATGTTGCTGGTGTTTTTCCTGAGGGGAAACTATTATTTACTGTTTCGGTAGTGTGAACATACAAAATGATATAACTATCCACACATCAACCTTTAGACCACTCTGTATGAACGGCTGTTCATGGAACTGATGCTGCAGCTTTTTTTGTATTTTTCTTTGTATTTTATTTTATGAAACCATTGTAGAGCTCAATGAGAAATTTGTCAATTTAAAATATAAACATTGAAAGTGTACATGTCCAAACTCTGATAGACTGGAGTTTGAGAATGTGTGATATCTAGAAATATACCGCACTGTATTTCACACAAATTTTAATATATAATGTCGACAATGAAACATGACCGACATAACGCATAGTTAATGATCACATTATTAGTAATTATGTGTCAAACTTGGTCAGTCGAGATCATTCTTGTGCTTGACATTCGCAGTTATATAATGGAATTGGTTTGACGAAAATGCGGTGCATAAATTAATGTGCAACTTGGTAATGTATAAACAAAAATAGTGTAGTGTATGTTACACTAAATTAAACTGTATAACTGACAATGAAACATGACCAGACAGGGCACACCGTTGATTCGAGGCCTAGGGTACGACATCCGTTTCCAAGCGAGAGAGCAATGTGCATCACCAACGTAATAATAACGGATTCGATTGGTTTGCCAAATATTTTGTAGACGTACATTATTGTGCAACCAAACGCATATTAACTACGACGGGATTTTGTAATAGCGTCAAAGCTCAAGCACCACTGCATGACATTATGGCAATGCAATCATTCAGAAGTGCCATGATGCATGAGAACAGAGTCCAATCCTACCCAGGGACCAATTTCATAGAGCTGCAGCTAAGCTCAACAATTTGCTTAGCATCAAATTTCAGCCTTGATAAAAACAGGATGACCTACCAAACTTCCATTTGTTGCATATTGCTTGTTACTGGTATTCAGCTGTTGTTTGTTCATACTGAAAATCATGTGGAAATATGGTCAGCAATCCTGTTTTTATCAGGGCAGACATTTCATGCTAAGCAAATTTGTGTGCTCAGCAGCTCTATGAAATTGGGACCAGATAAGTAAGAAAAAATAAAATCACAAATAAAATATCCAGCCACATCGATGTTGATACGGACGTGCGCCGGAGCAACTTGCATGCCGCATAAAGGCGTAAACAATTCAATTGAAGGCTTGTTTATTTTCGAAGCATATTGAAGCATATACCCGTTTGTAATGCAGTGCGTATTATATAGTACATCCGTGGATGAAGGAAGAAGCCATGTAATTGGAATTTGGCGATGCCCATGTATCAATCGCCCCATCTGAAGTGTCCGCCCAGCGTAGAGTGACGGGTCATATCACCTGACTACTCATAGAGTAAACACTGATACTGCTCTTCGATCCTCACCTCGGCATGATGTATTGAGCCTGGACGTATTGCTTCTCTTGTTGAACCTTTCAACCTTGGCTTTGTTTCAATAAAGAGACTTTCAGCGCGCTGCTACAGTTTCCGACTTAAAGATGTGTAGGCCTACACTCTTAAAAAAAAAACTTTCTGGATCAGAATCTACCTGGGTTCTTAGTTCCGTTGAGCATTGCCACATTTTATAGAGCTGCTTAAACACAAAAAGTAGCTTAGAGCATGCTTACCAGAAAAAATTTTACCAACCGAAATACCATGTCACATGTCCACGTTTTGAATAGTATCCTGCTATTTGTTGCTAAATTGTCTGCTCAAGCAGCTGTATGGTATTGGTCCCTTACCCTGTTCGGGTCAAGTTGACAGGCAAACTCGCAAAACAGTTGGATGTTGCCTAAGATTCTATAACATTTTAAACTATGTTTGGGTAATTTTGAAACAGATTCCGGGTCAAACTGACACAAAAATGGGTCAGGCACTAACGGGACTCGGAATCCGGTTCCATTTTGACCAGGGAGTTTAATAGAGTGAAGACATTCACAACGCCGTTACTTGTTTATTTGAAAATGAGACTTTAACATTGCAGTCTGATCCTTTGCACACAGTCTGACGCTCAGATGCATTAAAAGGCAGTGGACACTGTTGGTAATTTACTCAAAATAACTGTTAGCATAAAAACTTACTTTGAAATGATAATGGAGAGCTGTTGATAGTATGAAACTTTGTGAGGAACGGCTCCCTCTGACGTAACGTAGTTTTCGAGAAAGAAGTAATTTGCCACGGATTTGATTTCGAGACCTCATCAGATTTAGATTCTAGGTCTCGAAATACAGCAATCTCGAAAAGTACACAACTTCGTGTGACAAGGGTGTTATTCTTTCATTACTATCTTGCAACTTCGACGACCAATTAATTAGGCTCAAATTTTCACAGGTTTATTATTTTATGCATATTAATATGTTGAGATACACGAATGGGAAGACGGGTCTTTAGCAATGATCAATAGTGTCCAGTGTCTTTGAAGAATATTGAATGAATAGGATATGAAACTGTGCATGATGGAGGAAAATCAATGATAAGATTTACGATAACACTATGTAGGTCTACATGAACGACGATCAGAGCACACTGATCGAAATGCTGTTACGTTGTCCATATAGGTTTATTTCGTAACAACCGCCTACAGATAGACTTTCAAACAGCTTTCCAATTGAGCTAGGAATCAAATGTATTTACCGTATACCACAAAGCCTTTATCGAACTACAGTTGTGCCAAAAATGAGACCGCAATCTGAACTAGTCTAGCTCAAATGGAATTTTATATCATATTATTGTAGATGTTGTGGCAAAATGTTATTTGATATCATTTTGCACACAATGCATGCAGTGTTAATTATTCATCTGTATGTTTTTGTGTGCGCCGAAAATGAGGCTCTCAAGTATTCACAGTGTATTTTCTAAAACAAGTTTTAGTTGTTGTGAAAACAAACAAAATATTAATAATTGTTTACTAAAGACGAGGATAGAAGAATGTGACCTTAATTGCACAGTGAGTATTTATCATGCCCACAAGTTTGTTTCTTGTTCAGATGTGGCAAGGGTATAGGGTTGTCGGTACCTTTCTCAACTGGCTACGTTCTAATACTCAATGAAATCTTCGGGAAGAAAAACAACTTTGTTAAAATGCAATGTCTAAATGGTTGTATTATTACACCGTCATTAGTGGTGTCTTTGCAGAAACGATTGGTAAATGCACACAATGCAGATAGGAAATATTGATCACCCTAGACTGTGCTGGAGGTTCCGAAAAGAACCGGGGTAGTGGTTTCCCTCCAGAGATTCAACACAATTTTGAAATACAAATACAAGAAATTGTATGGGCACCTACGTGGTTCCCTGCCGATGAACTGAGCGAGGTTGATGACCGAAGATAAATTTATGCAATCTACAAACGGACAATAATTTGGCGCATTACACACAAATGCAAAATGATTCCAATTAAATAACCAAAATGTGCGTTTTCGAAAGGCAGATGTCAATGAAACAATCTTGCTATGACAAGGAATGAATACGTTTTTATTCTATGATTCCAATGATGGTAAACTGTCTCAGAGAGGTGGTGATTGACTATCGATGTATTCATTTTGTTGACCTGTGTGCTCATCGGATTTTAGCAAAATTTCATCAAAATTGCAAGGCTTACCCCTTGCGAGTTTATCTGATTTGGGCCCAATTTCATTAAAAATGCTAGGCTTACCCCTTGGGAGTTTATCTAATTTTAGAAAAATTTCAGTAAAAATCCGAGGCTTACTCCCGGCGATTTTATGTATTTTTAGCCCAATTTCAAGAAAAGTGCAAAGTTCACCCCTTGCGATTTTTTTTTTTATTTCATCCAAATTTCATCAAAAAATGCAAGGCTTACCACGATTTTGTTTTCTTACAAACTATGTAAAAGAAATAACAGTATTTGTTGCAGTAGAATTCGAACCTGGGTTCAGTACCGTTGAAAGCCCACCTTTTACCACATGGGTTGCGGTACCCTAAGCCGTCCGTAGAGATAATGAAGTCTGGTGTATCGGATTGATCCGTTAGAATAAAAGACTAGCTTCAAAATGATGACTTAGACCTACTCGAACAGTTTGTAAACAGCCCCTTCCGCGAAATGTCATGGTTTCATCATTTACTCCCGAAAACAGGGGAAGGGAAGTGAACGTTGCAACTAAAACAAATTGACGCACGTGACCAGCAACTCCAGAAAAAAAGGTAATTTTATTGCCTTCGAGTACGTCATCAGTTCGAAACTCGTCTTTATATGACGTATAAAAACAGGACCGATACCGTTGCATTAGATTGCATTATTTTCACAGAGTAAGTGAAGAGAACCGTAGCCTGTGCGGTAAGAGGTGCGCTTTGAATGCTACTGTTCCGGGTTCGAACCCCACTACTACCACCATTCTTTTTCTTTTACTAAGTCGTCCCAGCAGCGCATTATTTAAGTAGTGTTTAAAATCACCTCCTAACACCAACGGGCACTGTGGCGACACAGTGCACTGGATCGTTCGCTTGCGTGCGTTCTAGAGCTGGGAGACCCGGTTCGAATCCAGCCCCGTACCAAAGGGACATGACTTTTACTGCTAGCACCAGTAAGTGATTGGGGTCCGTCATGTCTCTCCCCAAATTAGGGTAGGGTGATTATTCCGGGTCGGAAAGTAAAGGAGGGGCCGGGACTAGCCATCCCTTAAGGGTTCTAATGGGTGATCACCACGCTGGTTTCGATCAGACTTTGAGTCCCCTGAATGCCTGGTCGTCACTCTAACTAACTTTCTGCACAAATTTGTTTTAACTTTAAAAAACATTTTTAAAGATATATTGATTATTTAATGCTATGATAATTTCTTTCCGCTCATTTTTAAAGGAACGTTATATAATTTGTAAGAAAGCAAAATCGTGGTAAGTTTTGCATTTTTGATGAAATTTGGATAAAATCAAATGAATTCGCAAGGGGTAAGCCTTGCATTTTTTATAAATTTTTTGGTAAAATCAGATGAAATCGCCGGGAGTAAGCCTTGCATTTTTCCTGAAATTTGCGATTTTAGCCCATTTAAAAAAAAAAACGCGAGTTTATCTAATTTGAGCCAAATTTCTTCACAAATATAAGTTATAGGCCTACCCCTTGTGATTTTATCTATTTTTAGCCCAATTTCATAAAAAATGCAAGGCTTACTCTTTTTCTGAATTCATCTGATTTTAGCAAAATTTCATCCAAACAGCTAGGCTTACCCCTAGCGTTTTCATCTGATTTTCGCCCAAGATCAAGAAAAATGCAAGGCTTTACCCCTTGTGATTGTATCTGATTTTGGCAAAATTTCAGGACAAATGCAGACTTACCCCCTGCAATTTTATCTATTTTTAGCCCAATTTCAAGAAAAATGCACTTATGATAAAATTTTGATAAAATCAATTAAAAACGCAAGGGGTAAGATCTCCATTTTTGAAGCACTTGGGATAAAATCAATTAAAAACGCAAGGGGTAAGTCTTGCATTTTTGATGAATTTGGGCTAAAATCAGATGAAATCGTAAGATTTTATTGAAATTGGGCTAAAACCAGATAAACTCGCAAGCGGTAAGCCTTGCAATTTTGATAAAATTTGGCTCAAATCAGATAAACTCGCAAGGGGTTAGTCTTAAATGTTTGATGACATTTTTCAAAAATCAGATAATCTCGCAAGAGGTAAGCCTTGCATTTTTGATGAATTTAAAACGCAAGGGGTAAGCTTTGCATTTTTGATGAAATTGGTCTAAAATCAGATAAACTCGCCTTGCATTTTTGATAAACTTGGGATAAAATCAAATAACATCGCAAAGGGTAAGCCTTGCATGTTTGATGAAATTGGGCAAAAAACAGATAAACTCGCAAGGATTAAGCCTTGCATTTTTTATGAAATTTGCCCCAAATCAGCTAAAATCGCAAGGGGCCTTCCAAGTTTTATAAAATTGGGCTCAAATCAGATAAACTCGCATGGAAGTCTTGACTTTTTTAATAAATTTGGCTAAAATCAGATGAAATCGCAATGGGTAGCCTAAATGTTGCATTTTAAATGAAATTGGGCTAAAATCAGATAAACTCCCAAGGGGGAAGTCTTGCATTTTTCATGAAATTGGGCCCAAATCAGATAAAATCACAAGGGGTAAGCCTTGGTTTTTTTTTGATGAAATTGCGCTAAAATCTGATAAAATCGCAAATGCATTTTTGATGAACTGGGGATAAAATCAGATAAAATTGCGAGGGGTAAGCCTTCCATTTTTGATGACATTGGGCTAAAATCAGATGAAGTCGCTAGGGGTTAGTCTTGCATATTAATGAAATTGGGCCCAAATCAGATAAAATCGTAAGGGGTAAGCCTTGCATTTTTAATGAAATTGGGCTAAAATCAGATGAAATCGCAAGGGGTAAGCCTTGCTTTTTTAATGAAATTGGGCTAAAATCAGATGAAATCGCAAGGGGTAAGCCTTGCATTTTTGATGAAATTGGGCTAAAATCAGATGAAATCGCAAGGGGTAAGTTTTGCATTTTCGGTAAAATTGGGCTAAAATCTGAAAAAAAAAACGGCTTAAGTTGGGCTTAAATTATATGTGGTTAGCCTTGCATTTGTTTTAACTTTAAAAAACCTTTTTAAAGATATGGATTATCTAAAGTTTTGATGATTTCTTTCCGCGGTGGTAAGCCTTGCATTTTTGATGAATTTGGGATGAAATTAAAGTCACCTGGAAGTGGTATTTTTTCAAAATAAAGTTTTGTCACTAATATATGTGTTTTGTTGGAAATGCAAGGCTTACCCCTTGTGATTTATCTCATTTTGGCCCAATTTCGTTAAAAATGCAAGACTTACCCCTTGCAATTTCATCTGATTTTGGCCCAATTTCATTAAAAATGCAAGACTTACCCCTTGCGATTTCATCTGATTTTAGCCTGATTTTATCAAAAATGCAAGGCTTACCCCTTGTGATTTATCTCATTTTGGCCCAATTTCATTGAAATGCAAGACTTACCCCTTGCGATTTCATCTGATTTTAGCCCAATTTCATCAAAAATGGAAGGCTTATTTATCCTTCGTGATTGTATCTGAGTTATCCCAATTTCATCAAAAATGGAAGGCTTACCCCTTGCGATTTCATCTGATTTTATCCCAAGTTCATCAAAAATGCAAGGCTTACCATTTGCAATTTTATCTGATTTTAGCCCAATTTCATCAAAATAAACAAGGCTTACCCCTTGCGAGTTTATCTGATTTTGGTCCAATTTCATTAAAAATGTAAGAGATACCCCTTGCGAGTTTATCTGATTTGAGCCCAATTTTATAAAACTTGCAAGGCTTACCCCTTGCAATTTTAGCTGATTTGGGGCAAATTTCATCAAAATTGCAAGGCTTACCCCTTGCGATTTCATCCGATTTTAGACCAATTTCATCAAAAATGGAAGGCTTGCCCCTTGCGTTTTTAATTGATTTTATCCCAAGTCTTTCAAAAATGCAAGGCTTACCCCCTTGCGATTTTATCTGATTTGGGCCCAAATTCATTAAAAGGGCAAAACTTACCCCTTGGGAGTTTATCGGAGTTTAGCCCAAGTTGCATCAAAAATGCAAGACTTACCCCTTGCGTTTTATTTTATTTCAGCCCAACGTTTTCATCGAAGATGCAAGGCTTACCCCCTTGCGTTTTCAATTGATTTTATCCCAAGTGCTTCAAAAATGCAAGGCTTACCCCGTGTGATTTTATCTGATTTGGGCCCGATTTGCAAAACTTACCCCTTGCGAGTTTATCTGATTTTAGCCCAATTTAATTAAAAAAGCAAGGCTTACCCCTTGCGATTTATCTGATTTTGTCCCAATTTCATTAAAAATGCAAGACTTACCTCTTGCGATTTCATCTGATTTTTAGCCCAATTTCATCAAAAATGCAAGGCTTACCCCTTGTGATTTATCTCGTTTTGGCCCAATTTCATTAAAAATGCAAGATTTACCCCTTGCGATTTCATCTGATTTTAGCCCAATTTCATTAAGATTGCAAGGCTTACCCCTTGTGATTTATCTGATTTTAGCCTGATTTCATTAAAAATGAAAGACTTACCCCTTGCGATTTCATCTGATTTTATCCCAATTTCATTAAGATTGCAAGGCTTACCCCTTGTGATTTATCTGATTTTGGCCCAATTTCATTAAAAATGTAAGACTTACCCCTTGCGATTTCATCTGATTTTAGCCTGATTTTATCAAAAATGCAAGACTTACCCCTTGCGATTTCATCTGATTTTATCCCAATTTCATTAAGATTGCAAGGCTTACCCCTTGTGATTTATCTGATTTTGGCCCAATTTCATTAAAAATGTAAGACTTACCCCTTGCGATTTCATCTGATTTTAGCCTGATTTTATCAAAAATGCAAGGCTTATTTATCCCTCGTGATTGTATCTGAGTTATCCCAATTTCATCAAAAATGCAAGGCTTACCATTTGCGATTTTATCTGATTTTAGCCCAATTTCATCAAAATAAACAAGGCTTACCCCTCGCGATGTTATTTAATTTTATCCCAAGTTTATCAAAAATGCAAGGCTTACCCCTTGCGTTTTTAATTGATTTTATCCCAAGTGCTTCAAAAATGCAAGGCTTAACCCTTGCGATTTTATCTGATTTGGGCCCAAATTCCTTAAAAATGCAAGACTAAGGCTACCCCTTGCGATTTCATCTGATTTTAGCCAAATTTAACCAAAAATGCAAGACTTTCATGCGAGTTTATCTCATTTGAGCAAATTATAAAACTTGCAAGGCTTACCCCATGCGAGTTATCTGATTTGAGCCAAATTTGATAAAAATTGCATGCTTACTTCCTTGCGATTTTATCTGGTTTTAGCACAAATTCATCACAAATGCGTTTCATCTGATTTTAGCCCAGATCTATCAAAAATGGAAGGCTTACCCCTTGCGATTTATCTGATTTTAGCAAAATTTCAGGAAAAATCCAAGGCTTACTCCCAGCAATTTTATCTTTTTTTAGCCCAATTTCAAGAAAAATGCAAGGATTACCCTTTGATTTAAACAAAATTTCAGGAAAAATGCAAGGCTTACTCCCGGCGTTTTTTTTAGTTTTTTTTTAGCCCACTTTCAAAAAAAGTGCATGGTTTACCCCTTGCGATTTTATTTGATTTTATCCCGAATTTCATCAAAAATGCAAGGCTTACCACGATTTTATTTTCTTGTAAATTATGTAACGTTCCTTTAAAAATGAGCGGAAAGAAAAAATTAAAACATTAAATAATCAATATCTTTAAAAGGGTTTTAAAAAGTTAAAACAAATTTGTGCAGAAAGTTAGTTAGAGTGACGACCAGGCATTCAGGGGACTCAAAGTCTGATCGAAACCAGCGTGGTGATCACCCATTAGAACCCTTAAGGGATGGCTAGTCCCGGCCCCTCCTTTACTTTCCGACCCGGAATAATCACCCTACCCTAATTTGGGGAGAGACATGACGGACCCCAATCACTTACTGGTGCTAGCAGTAAAAGTCATGTCCCTTTGGTACGGGGCGGGATTCGAACCGGGTCTCCCAGCTCTGGAACGCACGCAAGCGAACGATCCAGTGCACCGTGTCGCCACAGTGCCCGTTGGTGTTAGGAGGTGATTTTAAACACTACTTAAATAATGCGCTGCTGGGACGACTTAGTAAAAGAAAAAGAATGCTGGTAGTAGTGGGGTTCGAACCCGGAACAGTAGCATTCAAAGCGCACCTCTTACAGCACAGGCTACGGTTCTCTTCACTTACTATATGAAAATAATGCAATCTTATGCAACGGTATCGGTCCTGTTTTTATACGTTATAATTAAAGACGATCTTCGAAGTGATGACGCAATCGAAGGCAATAAAATTACCTTTTTTCTGATCACGTGCGTCAATTTGTTTTAGTTGCAACGTTCACTTCCCTTCCCCTGTTTTCGGGAGTAAATGATGAAACCATGACATGAAGGGGGCTGTTTACAAACTGTTCGAGTAGGTCTAAGTCATCATTTTGAAGCTAGTCTTTTATTCTAACGGATCAATCCGATACACCAGACTTCATTATCTCTACGGACGGCTAAGGGTACCGCAACCCATGTGGTAAAAGGAGGTATTTCAATGGTACTGAACCCAGGTTCGAATTCTACTGCAACAAATACTTTTATTTTTTCTGAAGCCCGGTTCAAACCCCTTGGCAATTTTATCTAGTTTTAGCCGAATTTCATGAACAATTGCAAGGCTTACCACATGCGATTTTATAAAATTTTAGCCCAACTTCATCAAAATTGCAGGGCTTTTATACCCCTTGCGTTTTTTTCTGATGTTAGCTCCTCATTGCTTCCAAATAGCAAGGCTTACTATCTTACGGTTCTATCTGATTTAAGCCCAATTTCATCAAAAATGCAAGGCTTACCCCTTGTGATTTCATCTGATTTTAGCCCAATTTCATTAAAAATGCAAGGCTTACCCCTTGTGATTTATCTCATTTTCGCCCAATTTCATTAAAAATGCAAGACTATACCCTTTGCGATTTCAACTGATTTTAGCCCAATTTCATTAAAAATGCAAGGCTTACCACTTGTGATTTATCTGATTTTGGCCCAACTTCATCAAAAATGCAAGGCTTACCCCTTGCGATTTCATCTGATTTTAGCCCAATTTCATTAAAAATGCAAGGCTTACCCCTTGTGATTTAACTCATTTTGGCCCAATTTCATTAAAAATGCAAGACTTACCCCTTGCGATTTCATCTGATTTTAGCCCAATTTCATTAAAAATGCAAGGCTTACCCCTTGCGATTTCATCTGATTTACGCCTGATTTCATCAAAAATGCAAGGCTTACCCCTTGCGATTTCATCTGATTTTAGCCCAATTTCATAAAAAATGGAAGGCTTACCCCTCGTAATTGTATCTGATTTTATCCCAATTTCATCAAAAATGCAAGGCTTACCCCTTGCGATTTCTACTGATTTCATCCCAAGTTCATCAAAAATGCAAGGCTTACCATTTGCGGTTTCATCTGATTTTTGGCCAACTTCATCAAAAATGCAATGCTTACCCCTTGCGATTTCATCTGATTTTAGCCCAATTTCATTAAAAATGCAAGGCTTACCCCTTGTGATTTATCTCATTTTGGCCCAATTTCATTAAAAATGCAAGACTTACCCCTTGCGATTTCATCTGATTTTAGCCCAATTTCATTAAAAATGCAAGGCTTACCCCTTGTGATTTATCTGATTTTGGCCCAATTTCATCAAAAATGCAAGGCTTACCCCTTGCGATTTCATCTGATTTTAGCCCAATTTCATAAAAAATGGAAGGCTTACCCCTCGTAATTGTATCTGATTTTATCCCAATTTCATCAAAAATGCAAGGCTTACCCCTTGCGATTTCTACTGATTTCATCCCAAGTTCATTAAAAATGCAAGGCTTACCATTTGCGATTTTATCTGATTTTAGCCCAATTTCATCAAAATAAACAAGGCTTACCCCTTGTGAGTTTATCTGATTTGAGCCCAATTTTATAAAACTTGCTAGGCTTACCCCCTTGCGATTTTAGCTGATTTGGGGCAAATTTCATCAAAAATGCAAAGCTTACCCCTTGCGATTTCATCCGATTTTTGACCAATTTCATCAAAAATGGAAGGCTTGCCCCTCGCGATGTTATTTGATTTTATCTCAAGTTTATCAAAAATGCAAGGATAACCCCTTGCGAATTTACCTGATTTTAGCACAATGTCATCAAAAATGCAAGGCTTACCCCTTGCGTTTTTAATTGATTTTCCCCAAGTGCTTCAAAAATGCAAGGCTTACCCCTTGCGATTTCATCTGATTTTAGCCAAATTTAATCAAAAATCCAAGACTTTCATGCGAGTTTATCTGATTTGAGCCCAATTTATCAAAAATGCAAGACTAAGGCTACCTCTTGCGATTTCATCTGATTTTAGCCAAATTTAATCAAAAATGCAAGACTTCCATGCGAGTTTATCTCATTTGAGCCAATTATAAAACTTGCAAGGCTTACCCCTTGCGATTTTATCTGATTTGGGCCAAATTTCATCAAAAATGCAAGGATTACCCCTTGCGAGTTTATCTGATTTTTGCAAAATTTCATCAAAAATGCAAGGCTTACCCCCTGCGAATTTATCTAATTTGGGCCCATTTCAATAAAAATGCAAAACTTACTCCTTGGGAGTTTATCTGATTTTAGCAAAGTTTCATCAAAAATGCAAGACTTACCTCTTGCGATTTCATCTGATTTTAGCCCAATTTCATCAAAAATGCAAGGCTTACCCCTTGTGATTTATCTCGTTTTGGCCCAATTTCATTAAAAATGCAAGACTTACCCCTTGCGATTTCATCTGTTTTTAGCCCAATTTCATTAAGATTGCAAGGCTTACCCCTTGTGATTTATCTGATTTTAGCCTGATTTCATTAAAAATGCAAGACTTACCCCTTGCGATTTCATCTGATTTAAGCCCAATTTCATCAAAAATGCAAGGCTTACCCCTTGCAATTTCATCTGATTTTATCCCAATTTCATCAAAAATGCAAGGCTTACCCCTTGCGATTTCTACTGATTTCATCCCAAGGTCATTAAAAATGCAAGACTTACCATTTGCGATTTTATCTGATTTTAGCCCAATTTCATCAAAATAAACAAGGCTTACCCCTTGTGATTTTATCTGATTTTGGTCCAATTTCATTAAAAATGCAAGACTTACCCCTTGCGAGTTTATCTGATTTTTGCAAAATTTCATCAGAAATGGAAGGCTTACCCCTCGCGATGTTATTTAATTTTATCCCAAGTTTATCAAAAATGCAAGGCTTACCCCTTGCGTTGTTAATTGATTTTATCCCAAGTGCTTCAAAAATGCAAGGCTTAACCCTTGCGATTTTATCTGTTTGGGCCCAAATTCCTTAAAAATGCAAGACTAAGGCTTTTCTTAAAAAATGCAAGACTTTCATGCGAGTTTATCTCATTTGAGCCAATTATAAAACTTGCAAGGCTTACCCCTTGCGATTTTATCTGATTTGGGCCAAATTCCATCAAAAATGCAAGACTTACCCTATGCGAGTTATCTGATTTGAGCCAAATTTGATAAAAATTGCATGCTTACTTCCTTGCGATTTTATCTGGTTTTAACACAAATTCATCAAAAATGCGTTTCTTCTGATTTTAGCCCAGATCTATCAAAAATGGAAGGCTTACCCCTCGCGATTTATCTGATTTTAGCCCAATTTCATTAAAAATGCAAGGCTTACCCCTTGCGATTTCATCTGATTTACGCCTGATTTCATCAAAAATGCAAGGCTTACCCCTTGCGATTTCATCTGATTTTAGCCCAATTTCATAAAAAATGGAAGGCTTACCCCTCGTAATTGTATCTGATTTTATCCCAATTTCATCAAAAATGCAAGGCTTACCCCTTGCGATTTCTACTGATTTCATCCCAAGTTCATCAAAAATGCAAGGCTTACCATTTGCGGTTTCATCTGATTTTTGGCCAACTTCATCAAAAATGCAATGCTTACCCCTTGCGATTTCATCTGATTTTAGCCCAATTTCATTAAAAATGCAAGGCTTACCCCTTGTGATTTATCTCATTTTGGCCCAATTTCATTAAAAATGCAAGACTTACCCCTTGCGATTTCATCTGATTTTAGCCCAATTTCATTAAAAATGCAAGGCTTACCCCTTGTGATTTATCTGATTTTGGCCCAATTTCATCAAAAATGCAAGGCTTACCCCTTGCGATTTCATCTGATTTTAGCCCAATTTCATAAAAAATGGAAGGCTTACCCCTCGTAATTGTATCTGATTTTATCCCAATTTCATCAAAAATGCAAGGCTTACCCCTTGCGATTTCTACTGATTTCATCCCAAGTTCATTAAAAATGCAAGGCTTACCATTTGCGATTTTATCTGATTTTAGCCCAATTTCATCAAAATAAACAAGGCTTACCCCTTGTGAGTTTATCTGATTTGAGCCCAATTTTATAAAACTTGCTAGGCTTACCCCTTGCGATTTTAGCTGATTTGGGGCAAATTTCATCAAAAAAGCAAAGCTTACCCCTTGCGATTTCATCCGATTTTTGACCAATTTCATCAAAAATGGAAGGCTTGCCCCTCGCGATGTTATTTAATTTTATCTCAAGTTTATCAAAAATGCAAGGATAACCCCTTGCGAATTTACCTGATTTTAGCCCAATGTCATCAAAAATGCAAGGCTTACCCCTTGCGTTTTTAATTGATTTTTCCCCAAGTGCTTCAAAAATGCAAGGCTTACCCCTTGCGATTTCATCTGATTTTAGCCAAATTTAATCAAAAATCCAAGACTTTCATGCGAGTTTATCTGATTTGAGCCCAATTTATCAAAAATGCAAGACTAAGGCTACCTCTTGCGATTTCATCTGATTTTAGCCAAATTTAATCAAAAATGCAAGACTTCCATGCGAGTTTATCTCATTTGAGCCAATTATAAAACTTGCAAGGCTTACCCCTTGCGATTTTATCTGATTTGGGCCAAATTTCATCAAAAATGCAAGGATTACCCCTTGCGAGTTTATCTGATTTTTGCAAAATTTCATCAAAAATGCAAGGCTTACCCCCTGCGAATTTATCTAATTTGGGCCCATTTCAATAAAAATGCAAAACTTACTCCTTGGGAGTTTATCTGATTTTAGCAAAGTTTCATCAAAAATGCAAGACTTACCTCTTGCGATTTCATCTGATTTTAGCCCAATTTCATCAAAAATGCAAGGCTTACCCCTTGTGATTTATCTCGTTTTGGCCCAATTTCATTAAAAATGCAAGACTTACCCCTTGCGATTTCATCTGTTTTTAGCCCAATTTCATTAAGATTGCAAGGCTTACCCCTTGTGATTTATCTGATTTTAGCCTGATTTCATTAAAAATGCAAGACTTACCCCTTGCGATTTCATCTGATTTAAGCCCAATTTCATCAAAAATGCAAGGCTTACCCCTTGCAATTTCATCTGATTTTATCCCAATTTCATCAAAAATGCAAGGCTTACCCCTTGCGATTTCTACTGATTTCATCCCAAGGTCATTAAAAATGCAAGACTTACCATTTGCGATTTTATCTGATTTTAGCCCAATTTCATCAAAATAAACAAGGCTTACCCCTTGTGATTTTATCTGATTTTGGTCCAATTTCATTAAAAATGCAAGACTTACCCCTTGCGAGTTTATCTGATTTTTGCAAAATTTCATCAGAAATGGAAGGCTTACCCCTCGCGATGTTATTTAATTTTATCCCAAGTTTATCAAAAATGCAAGGCTTACCCCTTGCGTTGTTAATTGATTTTATCCCAAGTGCTTCAAAAATGCAAGGCTTAACCCTTGCGATTTTATCTGTTTGGGCCCAAATTCCTTAAAAATGCAAGACTAAGGCTTTTCTTAAAAAATGCAAGACTTTCATGCGAGTTTATCTCATTTGAGCCAATTATAAAACTTGCAAGGCTTACCCCTTGCGATTTTATCTGATTTGGGCCAAATTCCATCAAAAATGCAAGACTTACCCTATGCGAGTTATCTGATTTGAGCCAAATTTGATAAAAATTGCATGCTTACTTCCTTGCGATTTTATCTGGTTTTAACACAAATTCATCAAAAATGCGTTTCTTCTGATTTTAGCCCAGATCTATCAAAAATGGAAGGCTTACCCCTCGCGATTTATCTGATTTTAGCAAAATTTCAGGAAAAATGCAAGGCCTACTCCCGGCGATTTTATCTTTTTTTAGCCCAATTTCAAGAAAAATGCAAGGATTACCCTTTGTGATTTTATCTGATTTAAACAAAATTTCAGGAAAAATGCAAGGCTTACTCCCGGCGTTTTTTTATTTATTTTTTTAGCCCAATTTCAAGAAAAGTGCATGGTTTACCCCTTGCGATTTTATTTGATTTTATCCCGAATTTCATCAAAAATGCAAGGCTTACCACGATTTTATTTTCTTGTAAATTATGTAACGTTCCTTTAAAAATGAGCGGAAAGAAATCATCATAGCATTAAATAATCAATATCTTTAAAAATGTTCTTTAAAGTTAAAACAAATTTGTGCAGAAAGTTAGTTAGAGTGACGACCAGGCATTCAGGGGACTCAAAGTCTGATCGAAACCAGCGTGGTGATCACCCATTAGAACCCTTAAGGGATGGCTAGTCCCGGCCCCTCCTTTACTTTCCGACCCGGAATAATCACCCTACCCTAATTTGGGGAGAGACATGACGGACCCCAATCACTTACTGGTGCTAGCAGTAAAAGTCATGTCCCTTTGGTACGGGGCGGGATTCGAACCGGGTCTCCCAGCTCTGGAACGCACGCAAGCGAACGATCCAGTGCACCGTGTCGCCACAGTGCCCGTTGGTGTTAGGATGTGATTTTAAACACTACTTAAATAATGCGCTGCTGGGACGACTTAGTAAAAGAAAAAGAATGCTTGTAGTAGTGGGGTTCGAACCCGGAACAGTAGCATTCAAAGCGCACCTCTTACAGCACAGGCTACGGTTCTCTTCACTTTCTCTATGAAAATAATGCAATCTTATGCAACGGTATCGGTCCTGTTTTTATACGTTATAATTAAAGACGATCTTCGAAGTGATGACGCAATCGAAGGCAATAAAATTACCTTTTTTTCTGATCACGTGCGTCAATTTGTTTTAGTTGCAACGTTCACTTCCCTTCCACTGTTTTCGGGAGTAAATGATGAAACCATGACATGAAGGGGGCTGTTTACAAACTGTTCGAGTAGGTCTAAGTCATCATTTTGAAGCTAGTCTTTTATTCTAACGGATCAATCCGATACACCAGACTTCATTATCTCTACGGACGGCTAAGGGTACCGCAACCCATGTGGTAAAAGGAGGTCTTTCAATGGTACTGAACCCAGGTTCGAATTCTACTGCAACAAATACTTTTATTTTTTCTGAAGCCCGGTTCAAACCCCTTGGCAATTTTATCTAGTTTTAGCCGAATTTCATGAACAATTGCAAGGCTTACCACATGCGATTTTATAAAATTTTAGCCCAACTTCATCAAAATTGCAGGGCTTTTATACCCCTTGCGTTTTTTTCTGATGTTAGCTCCTCATTGCTTCCAAATAGCAAGGCTTACTATCTTGCGGTTCTATCTGATTTAAGCCCAATTTCATCAAAAATGCAAGACTTACCCCTTGTGATTTCATCTGATTTTAGCCCAATTTCATTAAAAATGCAAGGCTTACCCCTTGTGATTTATCTCATTTTGGCCCAATTTCATTAAAAATGCAAGACTATACCCTTTGCGATTTCAACTGATTTTGGCCCAATTTCATTAAAAATGCAAGACTTACCCCTTGCGATTTCATCTGATTTACGCCTGATTTCATCAAAAATGCAAGGCTTACCCCTTGCGATTTCATCTGATTTTAGCCCAATTTCATAAAAAATGGAAGGCTTACCCCTCGTAATTGTATCTGATTTTATCCCAATTTCATCAAAAATGCAAGGCTTACCCCTTGCGATTTCTACTGATTTCATCCCAAGTTCATCAAAAATGCAAGGCTTACCATTTGCGGTTTCATCTGATTTTTGCCCAACTTCATCAAAAATGCAAGGCTTACCCCTTGCGATTTCATCTGATTTTAGCCCAATTTCATTAAAAATGCAAGGCTTACCCCTTGTGATTTATCTCATTTTGGCCCTATTTCATTAAAAATGCAAGACTTACCCCTTGCGATTTCATCTGATTTTAGCCCAATTTCATTAAAAATGCAAGGCTTACCCCTTGTGATTTATCTGATTTTGGCCCGATTTCATCAAAAATGCAAGGCTTACCCCTTGCGATTTCATCTGATTTTAGCCCAATTTCATAAAAAATGGAAGGCTTACCCCTCGTAATTGTATCTGATTTTATCCCAATTTCATCAAAAATGCAAGGCTTACCCCTTGCGATTTCTACTGATTTCATCCCAAGTTCATTAAAAATGCAAGGCTTACCATTTGCGATTTTATCTGATTTTAGCCCAATTTCATCAAAATAAACAAGGCTTACCCCTTGTGAGTTTATCTGATTTTAGTCCAATTTCATTAAAAATGCAAGACTTACCCCTTGCGAGTTTATCTGATTTTTGCAAAATTTCATCAGAAATGGAAGGCTTGCCCCTCGCGATGTGATTTAATTTTATCCCAAGTTTATAAAAAATGCAAGGCTTACCCCTTGCGTTTTTAATTGATTTTATCCCAAGTGCTTCAAAAATGCAAGGCTTAACCCTTGCGATTTTATCTGATTTGGGCCCAAATTCCTTAAAAATGCAAGACTAAGGCTACCCCTTGCGATTTCATCTGATTTTAGCCAAATTTAATAAAAAATGCAAGACTTTCATGCGAGTTTATCTCATTTGAGCCAATTATAAAACTTGCAAGGCTTACCCCTTGCGATTTTATCTGATTTGGGCCAAATTTCATCAAAAATGCAAGACTTACCCCATGCGAGTTATCTGATTTGAGCCAAATTTGATAAAAATTGCATGCTTACTTCCTTGCGATTTTATCTGGTTTTAGCACAAATTCATCAAAAATGCGTTTCATCTGATTTTAGCCCAGATCTATCAAAAATGGAAGGCTTACCCCTCGCGATTTATCTGATTTTAGCAAAATTTCAGGAAAAATGCAAGGCTTACTCCCGGCGATTTTATCTTTTTTTAGCCCAATTTCAAGAAAAATGCAAGGATTCCCCTTTGCGATTTTATTTGATTTTATCCCGAATTTCATCAAAAATGCAAGGTTTACCCCTCGCGATGTTATTTGATTTTTATCCCAATTTCATCAAAAATGCAAGGCTTACCCCTTGCGATTTCTACTGATTTCATCCCAAGGTCATTAAAAATGCAAGGCTTACCATTTGCGATTTTATCTGATTTTAGCCCAATTTCATCAAAATAAACAAGGCTTACCCCTTGTGATTTTATCTGATTTTAGTCCAATTTCATTAAAAATGCAAGACTTAGCCCTTGCGAAATTATCTGATTTTTGCAAAATTTCATCAGAAATGGAAGGCTTGCCCCTCGCGATGTTATTTAATTTTATCCCAAGTTTATCAAAAATGCAAGGCTTACCCCTTGCGTTTTTAATTGATTTTATCCCAAGTGCTTCAAAAATGCAAGGCTTAACCCTTGCGATTTTATCTGATTTGGGCCCAAATTCCTTAAAAATGCAAGACTAAGGCTACCCCTTGCGATTTCATCTGATTTTAGCCAAATTTAATCAAAAATGCAAGACTTTCGTGCGAGTTTATCTCATTTGAGCCAATTATAAAACTTGCAAGGCTTACCCCTTGCGATGTTATCTGATTTGGGCCAAATTTCATCAAAAATGCAAGACTTACCCCATGCGAGTTATCTGATTTGAGCCAAATTTGATAAAAATTGCATGCTTACTTCCTTGCGATTTTATCTGGTTTTAGCACAAATTCATCAAAAATGCGTTTCATCTGATTTTAGCCCAGATCTATCAAAAATGGAAGGCTTACCCCTCGCGATTTATCTGATTTTAGCAAAATTTCAGGAAAAATGCAAGGCTTACTCCCGGCGATTTTATCTTTTTTAGCCCAATTTCAAGAAAAATGCAAGAATTACCCTTTGTGATTTTATCTGATTTAAACAAAATTTCAGGAAAAATGCAAGGCTTACTCCCGGCGTTTTTTTTATTTTTTTTTTAGCCCAATTTCAAGAAAAGTGCATGGTTTACCCCTTGCGATTTTATTTGATTTTATCCCGAATTTCATCAAAAATGCAAGGCTTACCACGATTTTATTTTCTTGTAAATTATGTAACGTTCCTTTAAAAATGAGCGGAAAGAAAAAATTAAAACATTAAATAATCAATATCTTTAAAAGGGTTTTAAAAAGTTAAAACAAATTTGTGCAGAAAGTTAGTTAGAGTGACGACCAGGCATTCAGGGGACTCAAAGTCTGATCGAAACCAGCGTGGTGATCACCCATTAGAACCCTTAAGGGATGGCTAGTCCCGGCCCCTCCTTTACTTTCCGACCCGGAATAATCACCCTACCCTAATTTGGGGAGAGACATGACGGACCCCAATCACTTACTGGTGCTAGCAGTAAAAGTCATGTCCCTTTGGTACGGGGCGGGATTCGAACCGGGTCTCCCAGCTCTGGAACGCACGCAAGCGAACGATCCAGTGCACCGTGTCGCCACAGTGCCCGTTGGTGTTAGGAGGTGATTTTAAACACTACTTAAATAATGCGCTGCTGGGACGACTTAGTAAAAGAAAAAGAATGCTGGTAGTAGTGGGGTTCGAACCCGGAACAGTAGCATTCAAAGCGCACCTCTTACAGCACAGGCTACGGTTCTCTTCACTTACTCTATGAAAATAATGCAATCTTATGCAACGGTATCGGTCCTGTTTTTATACGTTATAATTAAAGACGATCTTCGAAGTGATGACGCAATCGAAGGCAATAAAATTACCTTTTTTCTGGAGTTGCTGGTCACGTGCGTCAATTTATTTCAGTTGCAACGTTCACTTCCCTTCCCCTGTTTACGGGAGTAAATGATGAAACCATGACATGAAGGGGGCTGTTTACAAACTGTTCGAGTAGGTCTAAGTCATCATTTTGAAGCTAGTCTTTTATTCTAACGGATCAATCCGATACACCAGACTTCATTATCTCTACGGACGGCTAAGGGTACCGCAACCCATGTGGTAAAAGGAGGTCTTTCAATGGTATTGAACCCAGGTTCGAATCCTACTGCAACAAATACTTTTATTTTTTCTGAAGCCCGGTTCAAACCCCTTGGCAATTATATCTAGTTTTAGCCCATCTTCATCAAAATTGCAGGGCTTTTATACCCCTTGCGATTTTGCTGATGTTAGCTCTTCATTGCTTCCAAATAGCAAGGCTTACTATCTTGCGGTTCTATCTGATTTAAGCCCAATTTCATCAAAAATGCAAGACTTACCTCTTGCGAGTTTATCTGATTTTAGCCCAATTTCATCAAAAATGCAAGGCTTGCCACTTGCGGTTCTATCTGATATAGGCCCAACTTCATCAAAATTGCAAGACTTACTTCTGATATTTCATCTGATTTTAGCCAAATTTCATGGAAGGCTCACCCCTCGCAATTTTATCTGATTTTATCCCAAGTTCATCATAAAAGCAAGACTTACCCCTTGCTTTTTAATTTGATTTTATTTCCGATTTCATCAAAAATGCAAAGCTTAACCCTTTCGAGTTTATCTGATTTTAGCTCAATATCATCAAAAGTGTAAGGCTTAGCCTATGCACATAGTATCAAACCTGTGAAAATTTAAGCTCAATCGGTCAATAATGAAACACCCTTTTCACACGAGGTTGTGTGCTTTCTGACGCTTGATTTCGAGACCTCTAATACTAAATCTGAGGTCTCGAAACCAAATACATGGACAATTACTTCTATCTCGAAAACTATGTTTTTTCAGAGGGAGCCGTTTCTCACAATGATACTACCATTACCCGTTACCATGCAAGGGTTTATGCTAAAAACTATTTTGAGTAATTACCAATAGTGTCCACTGCCTTTAAGCAGCAAATAATTATAGCTAAGCCTTTTTCAGCTCAGCAGACATAAACAAAATGTACATGTCACATGGAAATTTTTGCCGGTTATCTTATTCTGGTAAGCATCTTTGTTGTGCTTAGCTACTCTTTGTGCTAAAACAGCTCTACAAATATTAAGCATAGACCACTATGTTCCAGTATCCGATTGCCAAAGTGAGGAAGTCAGAAGAGCTTGGTCGAACTATCTTTATAGCCCACGTGACATCATATAATGTGCAAATAATGTCCCAGCATGCATACAGAAGAGCATACGGTGGTCGTAGCTTGAAATGCATTAGACCATCCGTTTGCACTTCGCGTCAAGTCATACATAAAAGAATACATCCGTGAATAGCACCATACGTGTACATTGCCATGCTTCGTTAAGAAGTAATACCTGGCTAGCGACACTTAAAAGTACGGCTTTACTGCACGGTGACAAACAAGGCAGAAGTAGCAAACAGTTACAGCCTAACCGAGAACAAATCAAATTATGATGGTTAAATAAGGAAATCATCCCGGACTGATCAATCCCCTCTGAAACTCTAAAATTTCGCCAAATATTGATGACTACAATTTTAAGCGGTCAGGCCTGGGTGTCTAATCACTTTAATAGACGGGGCTGAATACAAAGAAAACAAAGTCGAATTTACCGACGTCTCATATTGCTACAGTCTTTGGCAAACATTTTAGAATCCACTCAGGACCAAATAATTTGATAAATTTTGACGAAGGATTTGTTTTTGTAGATCTTCCTACGCAATGAATGGTCAAACATAAGGGGGAGAACACCATGAGTACCGCCTATAGTAAGATAACGGTAAAACCTGATGACTGAAAACTTTAACGGATATTGAATGTGTATACGTTTAGCAGTCACTTGGGAAATAAATGGCAATGTAAATGTTCTTCGCTATAAAGTAAAAACAACAAAAAACATTCGATGGTAATCAGTTATTTCGAAAACCAGTTAACTTCGAAGTAATGTCGTTACAGGAAATATTATTTTTATCCCACTGAACCGGAATCTAAGAAATATTACTGTCAGATACGGTGCATATGGAACACAATGAACCATACATGTTGGCGAACTGAATGAGCATAATAATGCACAGTTCGGATATAATTAACATCGCATGTTGGATAACAAATAGTACACGTCGGACATAATGAATGGTGATTGTCAAACATAATGAACGTTGCAAGTATGACCAAATGGACGGTGCGTGTCGAAAACAGGGAATGGTGAATGTCGGACACAATGAATGGTACATGTCGGACATAATGATTGGTGCATGTCAGATATTAATAAATGGTGCATGTCGGACATAATGATTGGTGCATTTTTGATATTAATGAACGGACATAATGATTGGTGCATGTCGGACATGAGGAATGGTGCATGTCGGACATAATGGATGGTGCATGTCGGACGTAATCAATGGTGCATGTCGGACGTAATCAATGGTGCATGTCGGACGTAATCAATGGTGCATGTCGGACGTATGTTGGGCATAGTGCATGTGGGGAAAAATGAATGGTGCTTGTCGGACATCAGGGCTGTTGAGTGTCGGACATGAGTAATGGTGCATGTCGGACATATTGAATGGTGCATGTCGGACATATTGAATGGTGCATGTCGGACATATTGGATGGTGCATGTCAGCCATATCGAACTGTGCATGTCAGACATAATGATTGGTGCATGTCGGACAAAATGAATCAGTTATATTATTATTCTGGCTTATTTATTCACTGCACTGGCGGCCAATCAGGCCGTAAAAGTACATTTACACGTAAAAATAGTTAATACACAAATAAATATATTATATGCTGGACAACAAACGGTGATTGTCGAACCTTGTCATTAGTGCATGTCGGACACCCGAGATGGTGAACGTCGACAAGGAATGGTGTATGTCGGTCACAAGGAATGGTGAATGTCGGACATACGGAATGGTGCATGTCAGACACAATGAATCGGTTATTTTGTTGGACAGCAAACCGTGGGTGTCGAACCTAGTGAATAATGTATGTCGGACATCAGGGACGGTGAATATCGGACATAAGGAAAGGTGAATGTCGGACATTATGAATGGTTCATGTCGGACAAATTAAATGGTGCATGATCGTCCGTAGCGAACGTTTAATGTAAGCTGCATGGTTCATGATAAAATCGAGTTGTGTATTACCCCTAAACACGTACCGACCAGACTATAATATGAAAACCATGATGAGCAGAGAAGCTGTTTTATTACTCTGGGTCATTGAATGCCGTCTGAGTGACAGTCAAGGACCCGATGTAGTATATAGCGGCATCCCTTGCTACCGATAGATTTACATGCCTAATGGATTGGTCAGCAACCTTCGGCTATGTAAATGGAGAGGTAGTTCCCAGAGTTGATTATCAATTTAGCATTAGGTTTATCACTCAGGGGTCATAAACACACGGGGATGAAATCACATGGCAATTAAAGGCACTGGACACTATTGGGGGTTACTGAAAATAAGTGTTAGTATAGAGACTTACTTGGTAACGAGCAATGGAGTTGGTATTATATAAAACAGTGTGAAAAACGGCTCCCTGTGAAGTCGCATCGAGAAAGGTAATTTCTCACTCAAATATTAAATACTTCAGGCCTGAAGCCTTTTTACTATAATAAACTTTTATAATGAATGACAGGGTAAGATTTCATACTAAAGAGTTCATACTAGCCTACAAGGCTATCAACAACCTTGCTCCTAGTTATCTTTCTGCCATGACTCAACTCCAGATCATTGGTTCGGCTGAACACAGATCACGACTGCGCTCCTCCACTGATCGGACCCGGCTTGTTGTCCAAAGATCGTACATGAAAGCTGGTGACATGACTTTCACATCTACCGCGGCTCGTCTTTGGAATGAACTTCCGATTAGTTTTCGTGGAGCGCCGTCTTTGTCTGTATTCAAGCGGAAATTGAAAACTCATTTGTTTCCGTAATTCACTGTTTTTTTGTTCCTCTTCTTTGTAAAGCGCTCCGTTCTTCGTGGGGCGCTATAGAAATGCTTGTTTATTATTAAAATGCCTGTTTATTACTAAAGGTAAACTAACAAATACTAAAATTGTATATGCTAAACAACACTAATAATACATTCATACCCCAGACAGTTTCGCTATTCCTATTGGTTGAGAGCGCGTCACGTGGGTGTGTATAAACCTTTGTTTATGACCAGTATAAAGTGGTGAAATATGGGCGTGACACGCGAGCTTGCACCTGTGTATATAAGACAGTTTCTTCATTTCTGTTTGTCGAGAGCAAGGGCTGAAACAGTGTGCCACATCACACGATACGTGCGACGCGCACAGCATTCACTTATAATGAGTTGTTCACCCGAGGGCCTTACTATTTCATAGCTGGAGGGGTGTTCAGTTGAAAGAAATCATTGAACAATTATAATTGTTTGCATTTATTTCACTTTTTACAAAAAGGATTGATGTTCCTTGACCGAAAAGGTATTTATGGATGAGAATCAAAGTGTGTTGAATCGGCTTTCAACTAGTGATTTAAAGCCGCCGAGGCCTGGTTCTTGATATTTACCTCGACTTCGTCTCGGTAAAGTTATCAAGAACCACGCCTCGTGGGTGTGTTTAAACGGTTGATAATGACCAGTTGGAGCTCATAACCGCTAGTCTTGGTGAAAGACGTTTCTTTTTACGGGCGATGCGAGCGATGTCGGTGAGTTGGCTGTGCTGTGTGTGAAAGCAAAAGGAACGTCTTGCACAAGACCATACGCGCATGAACGAATGCGGAAACTGTGGGATGTAGGCGTCTCGGTCGTAACAATGCAAGACGCGGACGTACAGAGCTCAAGCACGTCGGAAACGGATAAGTTTTGCAACATGTTCTTACTTTATCACGCCTTTTAACCAAAATGGCATTTTTGAACGGAAATAAAAGAGTAGTGACTCGTTCTTTAACGGCCGTTTAAAACCTTGCCTCCGAACGCACCTCAACAGCCTCCCCAAAATGGAATATTTGTAAAGTATGAGAATAAGAAAATTACCCCTCAAAATATTGAATTTGAGCAAGTTTTAAACCATCGGAGAGACCATCTTTTTTGGTCGCTCTTGTTCAGCCGCCAGTTTTGTATGAATCCCTCTGATTGCAACACATTCAATAGATCTGACTATATAGACGTTCGATCCAACCAACCTCGGTTTCATTATACACTTATATCCACAATAATGTGTTGAAAAACAGCCCAGGGTCCTGCGCCTATTGCTGGGAATTCACGGGTTAGGATGATTCAATTTGAGGTCCAACGAGCCGTGTAGCGTTCTCAAATGACGGTCTATGCCCGTCGGTCAGGACGGCAAACAAGAAATTTCAGTCGACTCTAGCGACATAGGCAACCAGATGCTTATCACTTGATACAATGAGCATGCTGCCATCTGGCTGTACATAAAGCTCCCTTTACCTCAAACTCGATTCACTCCTACGTTCTCAATCCCATGTTCTCACACAGGCAAAATCTGTAGGAAGAAGCCCCCAGGATATGTGGAACAGTTTTCGTGGTTATCGAATAAAATATATTAAGAAATTTGTAATCTGTAAAAGCGCACGCCTGTATGTGTGTCTGCTGGTGGAGCATATAACTGTTCTCATAAATAATACCTTCGTCTGTTGATGTTGGGGGAGAATTTGGAAAAACTACTCCTTGTTGCGGTTTAAATAAAAATAGATTTGTTGCTGAAACGGAACAAAAACTACGCGCTTTCTTTTGACAACTAAACAACTGCTTGAGGGTTAAAAACCCGAGTGGCGACTTTTCAGAGCAAATCGCCGACTAAAATGCTTACTCGTTGAAAAATGATGAACTATTTCCTATTTTTCCGAAGGGTTACTTCAACCATCCTGTTTTCAAGAAATGGACTCTTTCGAGCCTTTGGGCGCATTTGGTCATCGAATTTGCAAGAGAATTATGGGAGAGAAACACCTTTGTTGCACAACCTTGTGTGCTTTAAGATGCAAAATAAGATGCATCGGGCCTTATTATTATTTGAGAGAGAAATTACCTCTTTATCAAAACCGTTATTCAGTGGGAGCCGTTTTCTCTCAATGTTGTATACTATCAACAGCTCTTCGGTGTTTCGTTAGCAAGTACGTTTTTAAACAAACTAAGAGTTAATTTGAGTAATTAACCAAAGTGTACAATATATTGAAACAAGTTATTTTCCAAACGGTCATTATAAACGTTGATCATGATTACAATTTTTTATGAAGCCGATTTTACATTATTTGAGTGACGGTGGATAGTATACAATTATGGATTTCTAAAAGAGTAAATTTGACGTCAACGGACTATTACACACGACTTACGTCATCCCAGTGAAAAATTGCAAGAGTGTTATAGTAAAGGTACTTGCTTAACATTTCTCGCTCTCTAGCTAATTTGACCATATCTTTAGGGCAGAGACACGGCTTCGAAATACGTATGTACATGTATATTTCCAAATTGAATTGCCCCGCTCGATAAAAGAAGAAAAAAAGGTGCACCATTAACGGAAATAAGCTACAAGTGACCTAAAGGTGTAGCCGTGATCCCACGAGACCTCAGCAATCGTCAAAGAGTTGAAATCGCAATGGATCAAGTATCATAATGAATCCGCCCCCAAGGTGTTTAGTTCTCCCCTCGTGCTAAAAGCCGTTAATTCGACGAATATATTCGAATTCTCCATTATGCAAGCTAAACGCAAGAAGAAAAAAAATACAGGACAAAAAATGAAAAACATCTCGCGCCACGTAACAAACTCGTGTTCAACAAGCTGCCACAGCATTATGTGTTTTCCAGACGAGTTCGCACGCCGAGACGACAGGGAGAGGCAAATAATGCAATAAAGCGCATGCTTTTAACTTGATTTTCTCTCTTCTCTACACTGATTTTCTTTCCAAAGCATGTCCTTGTGAATTCTCTTTTTGAAACAAGCCAGCAAGACGAGCTTCAGATTGGGTTACTTCGAGTCTTGGATTTGTGTTGGGGACTTGGGAATTACTTTAATTGCGCACGATAAAAAAATCAAGGATGTGAGGAACGTGGATAAAAAAAATACTCGAAAATAATAAGACCTTGTCTGGCTGAAGGGGCGCCCGGGCGTTTTAAGAGCACTGTTTAATAAGCTTTTCAAACAAGGTATGGTCGGGTAACCTGTACACACAGTTAATATAAAGGCCCATTCACACGAGCGCTGCAAACGAGGGTCCCGTGCGATTTCATAACATCGATGTTATGAAATCGCAAATCCACGTCGTGTGAATGCTATGTATGTTACGAAATTACCTGGGTCCCGTGTTGTTCATAACACAGATCGAGACCTCCTCCAAAAAATCGCATCGATGTTATAATCACGGGGAGCCATCGTCTGAACCGAATGCCTGCGATCGTAATGAGGGACCGCTGCGTTGACACGTGAAGAACTATGGAGGAAGAAATGGGCGAACTATAGCATGCATATGTACATGTACATACATGTACATGTATATCTGCTCAACGCTGGACTACGATCCGTTTGGCTGGTGGGTTTTGTGGCCGGATGCTAGACCAGCCCAAACCTTGAAGCAAAAACATCGTTCAATCGCAAGCAGAATACGTCATTTGGCTAAGCTTTTCGATGTTTTAATTCATTATTTGGTATGTCTCATCAATAGTTTCATATCTGAAAAGCATTTGCATTCAACAATGTAGCATTTTTAACGTCCAAAAAGCTATTTGAATCGTGGAACTTTGTGTTTTTCTTTTTTTAGCTTCGAAAACGTAACCCCCTTCCCGCCGGCCGACGGGATGAGAGTTACGTTATCGCAAATGTTTTTAAAATATTCTACATTTTATGTGACTTAACTGATTTCAATGAAATTGATTTATTTTATTCCTTTTAACTGTAAGGTTTTTGTTTTAACTCAAGCCTCTTGCTTGTAGACTTTTGTCCATGCAGTAGGCCTACCCAAACGAGGGACGTATGTTTACATGTGTGTGTGTGCGTGTCGTGTGAATGCTCGCTAAAAAATCGCACGCGGTAAAGGTGACAGACGGCTGGCGCCCTTAACCAGGGACCCGCGTTTGCAGCGCTCGTGTGAAAGGGGCTTAAGAGTACCGATATTAAATTATATCAAAGGCTCAGGCTGGTATAACTTTCAGCCTTGTTTTTCGTTTGTTCAGATGACAAAATGCAAGATAAACGCACCAAAGCTTTGGTGCGTTCATTTCCAGCCTTTGCAAAGGCTGGAAATATTCCCTTATTGAAACTGTCATACCATGCACAATAACATCACCACAAGAGTAGTGAGGAGCAATCTAACTTGAACTAATGGAATAACGACGCCCACAACAATTTCACAGAACTCGATTTCACAAAGCGTACACTGTAAAAACCAAGTGTTTAGGTTCTGTAACAGATTTCGAACGCGTCAAGGGGTTCAGGTTAAACACTTAACAGTGTCCAAGGGCCCATGAGTTGTGTTGTAAAGCAGTGGTGTAAAAATCAAACTTAAACAGTCACTGGTGTTTCTTTGACGTACCGAGGACCTTTTAAACGCTTCCTAAACACAATGCAAACGGCTGATGCGTCAAACTAAACGCGCCAAAATGTTTAAAGTTGTTACTATGACGCGTTTAGTTTGACGCAATAAGACACAATATTGTCAGTATCACCATAGTATAATTTGTATTGTAAATCACACTATACTAAGGACCACGATTGATTTACAACAAAGATCAATCTTGGCTCTTTGCGAAACTGGCCCAAAGTCTACTCTGGCCCAACAACCGGAAAAAACCTAGGAAATCCGATCCAAATAACTTCAAAGTTTGGTCTACGGTAAACTTCAACCCACTCCGAGTGGGTTTTATCAAAGTGCCGATTCGGTTTCATTTTGTCATCGAAAACTCCAACATAAACATATCGTTTCTTCCTGAACATTTTAAGACATGATAAAAACGTCAGTGTGTATGTCATTATCCATTTCGTATCGAGCCCAAGGCTTGATAAATTGCACTTGCATGTGATCACATTACTGACAGGTAAAGTGGTTCTTATGACGAAAACTAACAGTGATTAAGTTTTCGCAAACCACTTTTCCAATTTGTATTATCGAATTGTCTCAAAGTTGAGAGCACTTAAAAGGGCACGGAACCTAATTATAGCCCGGGACCTGGATGTAACACAGGACCTGAAGGCAGCCCGGGACCTAAATGTAGCCAAGACCCTGAAAGTAGACGTTATACAAAAATACCCCACAACCTAATCCGGAACCTGAATGTATCGTTACCCAAAAGTACCCCACAACCTAATTCGGGACCTGAATGTATCGTTACCCAAAAGTACCCCACAACCTAAAGCGGGACCTGATTGTATCGTTACCCAAAAGTACCCCACAACCAAAAGCGGGACCTGAATGTATCGTTACCCAAAAGTACCCCACAACCTAAAGCGGGACCTGAATGTATCGTTACCCAAAAGTACCCCACAACCTAATTCGGGACCTGAATGTATCGTTACCCAAAAGTACCCCACAACCTAATTCGGGACCTGAATGTATCGTTACCCAAAAGTACCCCACAACCTAATTCGGGACTTGAATGTATCGTTACCCAAAAGTACCCCACAACCTTATTCGGGACCTGAATGTATCGTTACCCAAAAGTACCCCACAACCTAATTCGGGACCTGAATGTATCGCTACCCAAAAGTACCCCACAACCTAATTCGGGACCTGAATGTATCCTTACCCAAAAGTACCCCACAACCTAAAGCGGGACCTGAATGTATCGTTACCAAAAAGTACCCCACAACCTAATTCGGGACCTGAATGTATCGTTACCCAAAAGTACCCCACAACCTAATTCGGGACCTGAATGTATCGTTACCCAAAAGTACCCCACAACGTAATTCAGGACCTGAATGTAGCCCAAAACGTCAATGTATCCCGTTGTATAAAGCCAGATACCTACCCAATGCCTACTTGTAACTCTGGATCTTTATTGTAAACTCGCAGCATAATATCTTAAAATGTAACACAAAGTATATATTTAAATGAAGACGGAATCCAGATGAGTCCACAGTTGAGATGTATACATATATATCACACAACCGAATTTGGGACCTGAATGTAGCCCAAAACGCCAATGTAGCACGTTGTATAAAGCCCGAAACCTAATTGTAACATAATGCTTAACTGTAGCCCTGCTAGTGTGTATACACGCAGCACATAATCTAAAAGAATGCAACCCGAAAATTGTATTTTAACGTAAACGGAACCTAGTTGAAACAACAGTTGTGTTTGAATGACAAAAAATATTTACGTGAATAGCTACGTAAATATTCTCAGCGTGTAGGGCAGTTTGCGATATGGAGCCAAAAACGTAAATATCTAGATAAATATCTACGGGGTTCAGACCTTCTGTCTCGAGCCACCTTATAAAAACATCGCTTACTCCAATATTCCATACGCCTTGAGATATTCATCGTGGTACAGCGTAGTGCCAAGTGTCTTGTTTACAACATCATTCATTTAGTAGCAACAATCATTCACTATGCGGCCTAGCCGAAAACCCCCGGAGACTTAGGCAAATATCTGCGTTATCTTTTGCCAACGATATATCTTCGCAGTTGTTTAAACCAATACTTCCAGGATGAGTAAGAATGTTCCTATCATATACAATCTAAAAGTTCCCTTGTCAGAACTGCCCCCGGATCTCGGGAACTGACCCTTTTCTGGGTCAGGCTGATCCGGAAATTGGTTTACCTTGAAGTTCTAACTCGGATTCTGCGAAGCTTTAAAGGCATTGGACACTATTGGTAATGACTCAAAATAATTATTAGCATAACACCTTACTTGGTAACGAGTAATGGGGAGAGGAAGAAGGTAATTTTCCACGAATTAGATTTCGAGACCTCAGAATTAGATGTTGAGGTCTGGAAATCAAGCATCTGAAAACACAAAACTCCGTGTGACAAGGGTGTTTGTTCTTTCAATAATTATCTCGCAACTTCGCGACCGATTGAGCTCAAATTTGCACAGGTTTGTTATGTTATGCATATGTTGAGATACACCAAGTCAGAAGACTGGTCTTTGACATTTACTAATAATGGCCAGTGTCTTTTAACAGTTTCTTAGTTATTGGCACAGATTCTCAGTTCGGGGTCATACTGACCCAGAAAAGATTAAGACCCAGAGCCGGAATCCGAATCAATTCTGACCCGGGATTCGTTACTTTAGCCAATGACTATCATCTAGTCAGATGCTCACGTTTTCAGTGAGCGAAAACTGCTCATAATTTTTCAAAGGGGAAGGGCGGGGTCAAAGTTAATTCTCTTGAGGGTCGTTACTGGGCGGTACAACCTTGATGTTCCAATCCGGTATACTTCAGTTCAATATTAGTTTGTCACGATACATAACGCAATTTTTCCAAACCTGTTTCAGTTCAGTTACATCAATACCAAGAAGAAAGAAGCAAATTATTGCACCCCCCCCCCCCATTCAATAATCTCGAATAGTCGACCATGCGTTCAATTGAAGAAAGAAAAAAGGTACCTGGTCTGCAGTAAATGGCAATCTCCGGTAAACTTAGCAGGTTCTTTTTAGAAGTCCTGAAAACCGTTGTCAATTTTTACATTTCAAAAAAATATATAATAACAACATCAAGAATTCTCCGTAGAATCTTGATTATGACACTCTACGTAATAAGCTGGCACTTCACGGGCCGGTTACCTAACACGTATTGATTGAACGAGAGTTACAATTTCCCGTAGAAAAATATTGAGCTGGCTTTTACCAGCTCTTTAAAGGGGCAGTTACAGAGTAGAAAATGTCTCCAATCACCTGAATGTATCCCTAACTAATAAAGAGAGAGAAAAGCGAGTGTCTCAAACCTAGAAGGAAAAACAGACAGAGGGTTCATCTAGCTCTTAATACCTAAAAAATTTCCACAGCGCTCTGGAAAGTACTGAGTATGAGGAGCTTTTATACACGTGAAGGGTAAAACAAGGTATAATCCAAATGACAAATTTGAGACAAGCCCCAGCCCCCATGGGAAGCAATTTTTTTGTTATATTCTTCACAGCCCCCTAAAAAATACATAAATCACATGGGTGCGCAACACGCAGCAAGGATTCTACGGGGAATTATTTTTATGAGTTTAGCCTCAGTTTGCTTGGATATATTTAAATGGAAGTGATTTGTCTTTCGTTGTAAAGCAGTCACCATTTTCTCAAAACCAGCCATTCAAGAATAAAGAAAGGTTTACGGTAACACCATGTAATGACTATCTCTAATGGGTTTGGGTGGTTCCGAAAAGAACCGTGGTTTCAACTCGACGTTTCGATCAGTATGCTCTGATCGTCTTCTGGAGAATGGTCGACCAGAAGACGATCAGAGCATACTGATCGAAACGTCAAGTTGAAACCAACGGTTCTTTTCAGAATCACCCCAACTCATTAGAGATAGCCATTACATTGTGTTACCGCCAACATTTCTATATCGTATTTCAACCATATGCAAAGTTTCAAATCCTACTCATTCAAGAATAAACAACGTGATTGGTTTGTTGTAGTTAAAGGCAGTGGACACTATTGGTAATTATTCAAAATATTTATTTGAATAAAACCTCACTTGGTAACGAGTAATGAGGAGACGTTGATAGTATAAAACATTGTGCGAAACGGTTCCCTCTGAAGTGCCATAGTTTTCGAGAAATAAGTAATTTTCCACAAATTAGATTGATTTTTTTTTTTTTTTTTTTCATAGTTATCTCGCAACTCCGTCGACCAATCGAGTTGAAATTTTCACAGGTTTATTATGATATGCATAGGTAATCATGTCCACTATGTTTATTTCAAATGACGTTTTTAACTACTTTTCATCTAGCGGATATTTGTCTACCCCCCAGTTTAGTTCAATTGCATTTTAAACCAAATTAGGTAAAACAAAATAGTAAAAAAAATACTACGGCATACTGTGTATTATTTCAAGACTGATTGAACATTAATTTGGGTTTTAAAGGGGAACATTGCCTATAAACATTTCAACATGTTGATGTCTGATACAGCTTCATTTCGTTTCGTTTTAAGAGTTGCTATGCACCAAAAAACCTCCACAGTGTATTCCGATCAGTGAGCAACAGAAGTACCGGTGTTTTATATACGGTTTAACTAGCATGAAACGACTGAGCACGTTGATATACCTGGACACGACTGAGCAGGCCAGGAGCCAAACCCACACTCTGTAAAAAATTACCAGAGGCCACCATCCTAGACCATCTCAACCCCAAGAAATATGTATGTGGTTGTTACTTTTAAAATCTGTCAAACTGTAAATTGTTTCAAAACAAACGGTTTGTATGGCCGTAAGCGCACAATTCAAAAGCATGACAACAAGTCCCTTTAAAGAGCCGGTTTAAAAAAAAACATTTAATTTCCTCTTTGAAAAGATGGCGAGGTCACCAAGGAAGCTACATCTAGGTCACCTTCCTAATGAAGATCGACGTCTTCGATAGCAAACCGAAAGTTTATCGAAAAAAGCAGCATTGCAGAATTCCCCAACGCTTATTTCAAGGGTAGCTTTAAAATGTGACATTCTTGGCGAGTATTTATTTGCCTGTAACGCTGTAAAAAATAAGAATAAGGGGCTTGCTTCTTAAGTACAAGTTGACGTCTGTTTGAGTTGTTTTAACATTGCGTAGTTATTGATTGCTAGATTTTATTAGAATTAAGAGTTACACAGACGCGGTGTTTGTTTGTTTTTGTGGGTTTGTGTCTTTTTACTATCCGCTGTTTTAAAAAATACCCACAAACAGGTTGAAGGCAGATGAGACTAATGGTAATTGCTTAACATATTTATTAGCTTTAAACCTTACTTGATAACGAGTAATGGGAGCTATTGATTTTATAAAGCTTCGTGATGAACGGCTCCCTCTGAATTAACGTAGATTACGAGAAGAATTAATTGTCCACGAATTTGATTTCGAGACCTCAAAATTAGATCATTTTGAGGTATCGAAATCAAGCATCCGAAAGCACACAACTTCGGGTGACAAGGGCGTTTGTTCTTTTCCTGTTATCTCGCAACTTCGACGACCAGTTAAGCTCAAACTTTCACAGGCAAGTTATGTTATGCGTAGTTGAGATACACCAAGTGAGAAGACTGGTCTTTGACATTTACCAATAGTGTCCAGTGTCTTTAAAGGCACCGTGACAACATATGCATAACATATGAAATCTCTGAAAATTTCGACTCAATAGTTGACACCGAAGTTGCAAGAGAATATGCAAGACAAATACGTTACTTCGAGAGAGTAAGAGCCGTCAATCACAATGTGTTTCATCGACAACTCTCCAGTGCTAGTTACAGAGAAATGTTGTATGCTAACAATTATTTTGAGTAATCAGCAATAGAGTCCAGTGCAAAAACAAACACAAACAACCGCGAAATCATGCTGACGATATTTAACACGAGAGATATTATTTAAACCATGGCATACGTTCGAATTCATATAAAACAATAAAATGAAACAATAACAAATAGTAAACAATGTTCTTTGAGAGTGACACCCCGACCCATTTCATCGTCTTAACCCGACCCAGTTTTGTCAGTCAATTATCGTGCAACTGGGTTGGAAATGTGAAATTAATTTACCACATCGTTCCGACTCACGCATCAGTGAGCAAGCGAATGGGCGCGTTAAGGTATGAGGGAAAACATTTTATTTTGTGATTAACAATAATTTACAGGGATAAAAATCAGGTTTTTTTTTTATTTTAACATATGTTTTATATTTTGAAGGCCCGGTTTGTTAAAATCAAAAACCTTGTTAACTTAATAAAAAATATAAGAAAAACGTACATTTTTTGTTATGTATTTATTTATTAATTTTTTTATATAACGTAGTGCTACAGTGCATTCTCAGGCGAAATCATTTGACCTTGGAAGAAATTAACTCGTCAGACTAATTCAGCGCAGCATTTCTTTAATATGTAATTACTTCTCAGCCAATGCCTGCATCCAATACACGTATAGTGTACAGCTATGAGTAAGATGCCAAACACACCAAGGTTAATTGCGTCTCATACAAAAGTCAACTCGGCAAATCTTGTATCGGACACTACGAGGGGAAAGGGCTGTATATCGTGCACTTTGGATCTAAGGCTGTAGAGTCTACATAATTGATTGCAGCGTCGACATGGGCAATTTCACGGTGTATTGATGTTGGAAAAATGCTGGGGAATGTCTTTGCATGCAATCTCAAAAGATAAGGGTAGAATATTAGTATGGGGTCGCCACTGTATGTGGACGATGTTGTCTTAGAAACGCACTGTGTGGTTTTATAAATAACTAAACGAGTGTAGTTTAGGCTGGCTCGCTCAAGAGATTAAGTCAAGATATTTTGGAAAGGACCTCTCTGAATAGGGTGTAAATGAGTAAAGTCCAACGTGTGCATTAATTCATGATTTATTATTGAACAAAGTATGTTGTTATACTCTGTGCATGTACGCCTGTAACTGAACTTTATTATTGTAGACAAAGAAACAAATCCACTACACCTCAGAAAGAAAAGTAATCTCTTCCATTCACTGAAGGGTCTTAGTGAAAATTCAAGCTACTCTCTACTTTCAATCATGTTTTTTTAACTGAAATTTCTAGCCACTCTTTGTTTCTATTCGGGGTTCTTATTGAAGGTTCAAGTCGCTCACCATTTTCATTCGTGGTTCTAATTGAAATGTCACGCTATACTCACTGCTTTCGATTGTTCTAACTGAAATACTGAAAGCGCTCGTGTTAAAATGTTAAGCTCCTCACTATAGATGTTATTTTTGGTTCTTATTGAAATTTAAAGCTACTTTCCCCTTTCACTCACGGAATCTTTGGCTACTCTTCACTTTCACTCATGGTTCTTATTGAAATGTTTAGTTACTCTTCACATTCACTCATGGTTCTTATTGAAATGTTTAGTTACACTTCACTTTCACTCATGGTTCTAATTGAAATGTTTAGTTACTCTTCACTTTCACTCATGGTTCTTATTGAAATGTTTAGCTACTCTTCACTTTCACTCATGGTTCTTATTGAAATGTTAAGCTACTCTTCACTTTCACTCATGGTTCTTATTGAAATGTTAAGCTACTCTTCACTTTCACTTATGGTTCTTATTGAAATGTTTAGCTACTCTTCACTTTCACTTATGGTTCTTATTGAAATGTTAAGCTACTCTTCACTTTCACTTATGGTTCTAATTGAAATGTTTAGCTACTCTTCACTTTCACTTATGGTTCTAATTGAAATGTTTAGCTACTCTCCCTTTCACTCATGGTTCTTATTGAAATGTTTAGTTACTCTTCACTTTCACTCATGGTTCTTATTGAAATGTTTAGTTACTCTTCACTTTCACTTATGGTTCTAATTGAAATGTTAAGCTACACTTTACTTTCACTCATGGTTCTTATTGAAATGTTTAGCTACTCTTCACTTTCACTTATGGTTCTTATTGAAATGTTAAGCTACTCTTCACATTCACTCATGGTTCTAATTGAAATGTTTAGTTACTCTTCACTTTCACTTATGGTTCTAATTGAAATGTTTAGCTACTCTCCCTTTCACTCATGGTTCTTATTGAAATGTTTAGTTACTCTTCACTTTCACTCATGATCTTATTGAAATGTTAAGCTACTCTTCACTTTCACTCATGGTTCTTATTGAAATGTTAAGCTACACTTCACATTCACTCATGGTTCTTATTGAAATGTTTAGCTACTCTTCACATTCACTTATGGTTCTTATTGAAATGTTAGTTACTCTTCACTTTCACTTATGGTTCTTATTGAAATGTTAAGCTACTCTTCACTTTCACTCATGGTTCTTATTGAAATGTTAAGCTACACTTCACTTTCACTCATGGTTCTTATTGAAATGTTTAGCTACTCTTCACTTTCACTCATGGTTCTTATTGAAATGTTTAGCTACTCTTCACATTCACTCATGGTTCTAATTGAAATGTTTAGTTACTCTTCACTTTCACTCATGGTTCTTATTGAAATGTTAAGCTACTCTTCGCTTTCACTCATGGTTCTTATTGAAATGTTTAGTTACTCTTCACTTTCACTTATGGTTCTTATTGAATGTTAAGCTACTCTTCACATTCACTCATGGTTCTTATTGAAATGTTTAGTTACTCTTCACTTTCACTTATGGTTCTAATTGAAATGTTTAGCTACTCTTCACATTCACTCATGGTTCTTATTGAAATGTTAAGCTACTCTCCCTTTCCCTCATGGTTCTTATTAACTTTTCTAACTTATGTTTCTTGTTGGAATTTCCAGTTACTCTGTTTTCGTTCAATTGTGTTCTTTTTGAAGTCCAAGCTTCTTTATTGCATGGTTCTTGTAAAAATGTAGAGTTATAACTCTCTACTTTCAATCATGGTTCGAATTTCAAATCACTCAATAATATATTGATTTCTGGTACTTATGAAATGTCAAACTACTCACTATTATTGAAATGTTAGGTCGCTCTCTGTTTTCCATTGGATTTTATTGAAATTGCAAGCTATTTTCATGTGACTGATCTTGCTGAAATTTTAAGCTACCATCTACTTTCAGTTAGGTTCAAACAATAAAATTCAAGCAACTCACTATTACCATTCGTGATTCCTTTTGATATGTCAAACTACGAGCTATTTCCATTGGAATTTCAATCCATTCTGTGTTTCAATTTATGGTGTTGAAGTTGTAGGCTATACTCTCTGTTCCATCTGTGGTTCTCATTGAAACGTTAAAATATTGACTTCTGACTATTTTCATTCGTGGTTCTAGTCAAAATTCCAAGCCACTCACTATTTACAGTTGTGGTTATTATTGAAACTTAAGCTACTCTCTACTTTTATTGGGAGTGGTTTTTACTGAAATTTGAAGCTACTTTCGACACAGTCTCTTTCGCTCTTTATTTTCGTCTTCCCTTTTCACACGTGCGTGTGTTTCTAATTATAAACTAACGCCGTCCCGGCCCCCTCGTTTCTCCCGGATAAAGTCGACTGCGTTTCCCGTTGACTTTGATGCTTGATTTATTTATTTATTTATTTATTTTAATAAAAAATTCAAGTACCGGTAGTTCAAACAAACTCTTCTCACCGGCTAGATAAATCATCACAGACAAATCCTCGAAGGACTTGTCCGGTACTTCCCAACGTGATAACAGTAGATGTACAAAGATTATAACGACTGGCGAGGGACTTGAAGAACTCCACGTCATTGAACATGTTGATTTTGCACCAGGGCTTTAAAGGCAGTGGACACATGTTAGTAATGAAATACCATATCGTGTTTCGGAACATATGCATCATACCTTTGAACATTTTCACTCAATGGTCATCGAAGCTATGCGAGAATAATGAAAGAATAGAAAGCACATTTTGCACAAATCTGTGTGTTTTCTGATGCCGAAAAGGGGCTTCGGGCCTAAATTGTTTTCCTTTAAATTAAAACAATACAAGTAGTATTTTAATGAAGTACCTTTAAAAAAAAACTACGTTACTGCAAAGGTGTCGTTTCTCACCATGTTTCTTTTACTAAATCAACAGCTCTCCGTTGCTTGTAACCAAGTGCGTAAAATGTCATGCTCCTATTAAATATTTTGAGTAATTACCTGTAACTTGCAGTGCCTTTAAAGACAAACTGGACATTCGGGGAGTTGGTTTAGGACGTTGCAAGCCGCGGAGGAGGCGGGGGTGTTTATCAATAATACAAATCTTGAGATTGTTGAACACTTATTCGGACGAAACCTTATTCCGTTTTGCAAAGAAATTAGTCCGTTATCATGAAACCTAATGGGAGACCAGTTCTCGATTGGCAAGAAATCGCTTCTTAGAGCCATTGGACACTTTCGGTAAACAGTATTGTCCAAGGCCCACACTTCGTGTATCACAACTTCTATATAAAATAACAGACCACTTGTGAAAATTTAGGATCAATCGGTCATCGGAGTCGGGAGAAAAGAACGGGAAAACCCACCCTTGTTTCCGCACGTTTCGCCGTGTCATGACATGTGTTTAAAATAAGTCCGTAATTCTCGATATCGAGAATTTATATTGTTTTAATGTTTTCTCAAAAAGTAAAGCATTTCATGGAACAATATTACAAGAGAAGTCTTTCACCACTACATTCTGTAAACCCTGTATATTATTTGTAAATCTGTGAACTTTTTTGTTTCTGTACCGAAAGTGTATACATGTAATGGCTTTAAAGGATTCGGGTACTTTTTCAAAATGTCCACAGATTTACATTAAACTTACAGGGTTTGAAGATAATGATAGTGGAAAGCTTCCCTTCAAATATTACTAACTAAGGTTGTGTAGGTTTTGAGAAATGAGTAAAACAAGTCACAAAATAGTTTTGGTCTCATGAGACCAAAATTAGTTTAGCATGTAAAATCCCCTTATATACCAAAACCATAGCATAACTAGTTAATACGTTTTTACATGCTAAAACTGAGACAAAAATTATTATTTTTACTCATTTCTCAAAAACTACAGCACTTCAGTTAGTAAAATTTCATGGGAAGCTTTCTACTATCATAATCTTCAAACAGTGTAAGTTTAATGTAAATCTGTGGACATTGTGTTTTTTTTGTTAGTAAATAGTACATATACCCTTTAAGTGGTGGTTCTGGGACGAACCAGATGTGGGTGAGATCGATGTGGTGAGAACCTGTGGTGATAATCTTCCAATGCACAGAGACGTCACTTTTTGTATGAGGTATTTTATTTCTCCGATGCCCCGCACTTCCCTTACAAAGAAAAGTTAATCATATAGGAAAGTTCATTAAAATCCCATAAGATGTGTCTTATAGAATCCGGCTATAGAATTCTTATAGGTTTTTTTTTTCGTCACTTCCTTTATAGGACTTTTCTAAAGAGTTTCTTTTGAATTTTATATATGATTCCTATAAGATTCATATAAGGCATCTGTAGGATTCCTTTAAAGTCACCTGGAAGTGGTATTTTTTTCAAAATAAAGCTTTTGTCACTAATATATGTGTTTTGATGAGTGGAATGTGAATAAACAGTTAACTAAGGTTTTAAAAAATCAGTTCTTATGTTATTTACAAATTTAAGAGTAGACCCCGACCCGAGAGGGCGCTGTTCGTGACGTCAATCGAGGCAGACTTTGCCTGTAATGCGTAGAGTAAACACAATTGCAAAGTACATGTACGGACCAAGTCGTGAGTTTGTAAGTTTCAAAAAAAAAAAAATTCCGGCAATGCCGACCAGGTGTATTGCTGCTAAATGCAGAAAAACACTTTTTGAAATGTACCAACTCACGACTTAGACGTACATGTACTTTGCACGTGTGTTTACTATACGCATTGCAGGCAAAGTCTGCCTCGATTGACGTCACAAAACAACTTTATATATTTTTTTTTTAATATATAAATCGTGACAAACAAATACTAAAAAAATTGTTTTATTGTTCGTAAGCATATACTCTTATGTTTGAAAGAAAAACAAATTATATTTCCAGGTGACTTTAAGATTCTGATTTCCGAATGCTATTTGTAATCCATCCTAAAGGAGTATGTCATACAAGGGTCATACAGGAACAATGACTGTCATTTACAAATCCTTTGGGATTCCTATGTGACTTTTCGTGTAAGGGTTTACACGTATGCCATCGAGTTCTATATGATTCCTATAAGATTCATATAAGGCATCTGTAGGATTCCTTCAATATTCTGATTTCCGAATGCTATTTGTACTCCATCCTAAAGGAGTATGTCATACAAGGGTCATACAGGAACATTGACTGTCATTTACAAATCCTTTGGGATTTCTATGTGACTTTTCGTATTAGGGTTTACACGCATGCCATCGAGTAGCTGCAATTTAGCAAACTGTCTCGAAAGGTGGACAACCTATTTTGTAAAGTTGATTTCATTACTGTTTTGCAAAATACGTTTCCAGATTAAAGAGACAGTTTGACAACAACAAAATTTACAAAATCATATTGAACAAATAAATTGTGTTTTAACTGTAAACCGGGGTATTTTTGTGCATACGCCTATGTAGGCATGTTTTCACTCTGGAGATTCATAGCCAAAGAGTCATACTGCATAAAATGGTCATTATGCCATGTCACTAGGGCATAATGATAGAACTAAAAGGGTTTCACCTGGTTTTTGTGGCTAACAATTGAATGAGTTGATGACAAAAATATGCGTTTGGTTTTAAATGGCTGCAGACCGGTAAGGGACAGGGAACACTAGTTAAACCGTCATTCATGAATACTTTAAACAGTTTATCCATTCTGATTGGTCGAGAGGGCATCACGTGGGGGTGTTTAAAATGTTGATAATGACCAGTGTTTGTAACCGATTGTGAGCGGATACTCCGCGCTAGTCTTGATGCAAGACGTTTCTTGTTACGGCGATGCGAGCGCTGGCGGTACGTTGGCCGCGCTGTGTGAAAGGAAAACAAGAAAGTGTTGCAACAAGACTATTGGCGCATGCGCACGAGGGGAGCCGGAAACTGTCGGAAATAGGCGTCTCAGTCATAACAAAGCAACACACTGACGTCGTACATAATGTAGGCCTACTTGTACATACAGAGCTCAAGCACGTCGGAAACGGACAAGTTTTTGCAGAGTTTCTTACTTTATTACGCCTTTTAACAAAAAAAGGCATTTATGAAGGGAATCAAAAGAGCATTGACTCGTTTTTTTCACGGCCGTTAGAACCGGCAAGGTCGTTGCCGCATGGCCGTAAAACCTTGCAGGGTCGTTACCGCACGGTAACGACCTTGCCGGTTCTAAACGGCCGTGAAAAAACGAGTCACTACACTTTTATTCCCTTATTCCATGATCACAAACTTTGCCAACATAACACATACGTATCCGCCGACACTTATCCATGCAAGTTTTCCAAACACGATTGATCGTCAAGTATAACACTTTTACTGTTTCTGTTAGCTTTAAATATGAAATCAAAGGTTCATTACACCTAGTACAAATAACAACAACAATTCAAAAATGCAGCAGCAACAAAAAAGATTGAACATTAAAGGGGAAAAAAACTTAATTGGTGACGAGTAGTTGGTGGTATACAGCATTGTGAGAAACGGCTCCCTCTGAGGTGACTTAGTTTTCGAGAAAGAAGTAATTTCTTCCACGAATTTGATTTCGAAACCTCATAATTTAAAAATTGAGGTATCGAAATCAATCGTCTGAAGGCACACAACTTCGTGTGACAAGGGTGTTTTTCTGTCACTATTATCTCGCAACTTCGACGACCAACTACGCTCCAATTTCCACAGGTTTGTTATGTTATGCATACTGTAGAGATACACAAAGTGAGAAGACTGGTAAGTGGTATTTGACAATGTGTACATTGTCTTTGAGTCCTAAACTTGTTTGCTCCTAGGTCATTTATTTGTTTTCAGGAATGCCCAAGAACTAACTGTTTTGTTCCTACGTTTTATTTTTTTATTTTATTTTTCCCCAAAAAGGTTTAACCAGGATTACAGTTGAGCAATATTGCAACACACATATTATTTGGTTTTATGTTACGCTATACAGTGTTATTGCATACAGTAGACGGTGTGCAATAAAAGCAATAAAGAGCCCTGGTGTTTCAGCGGGTTCGAGACCACATCAAGGTACACTGCACTTAGCTTCTTGCCAATTGCCACTCAAATATCCCATGAGAAAGACAGAAGAAATGGCAAGATCTCCGAACGAATCGTGCAAGCAATAAACCTCTCCACAGGAATTCGGTCAAATTGTTTCGCGTAAAGGTGAAAAATGAGGAGCGAAGGAGAGAAAAAGAGCAAGTGCTTATAAGAGGTGAAGGAACGCCTCACTTGAACACTTATTACCATTAGGCTTGTGGAATAGCCGTAGGGCAAAGGCACTTTCATATAAAGACGACTTTAAAGGCACAGGACAGGTTTACGGTAATTGCCAATGGCCAGTCTTCTCAATTGATGTATACCATTGCGTAAAATATCAAATCTTTGAAATGTTTTACTCAATTTCCGCGAATTTGCAAGAGAATAATGAAAAGGACCTCCTTTTTGCACAAAATGTGTGCGCTTTTATGTGGCCAACTGCTTCAGCCCTGAGGTATTTTAATATTAATTGAGTGAGCAATTACCTCTTTTTCAACAACTACGGTACTTCAAAGATAGCCGTTTCCACAATGTCGTATACTATCGACAGCTCTCCATTGGTCGTTACCAAGTAATTGTTTATGCTAACAATTATTTTGAGTAAACTACCAAGAGTGTCCAGGCCTTTAACGGAATAGGTTGATCGTGAAAACCACGTAAATGTCAAAGTACACCCCAACTCCACAAAGCTTTTATCATTGCCCTAGATGTGCAGAACAGCACAAGCGATTGGTAATGCCCATTCTACCCTATAACGAGTTAAACGGTTCTGCTTGTTGGTACGTCGCAGCTTTTCCTTCCTTTATAATGGCTAAACTATAGGTTTTCTCGGACAAATTCAGAAGATGAGCAGCCAACTTCATTTTCATGCGTTCGAGTTAAAGCTGTTTTACCCCTCCAGTTGTTACTGCGTTTCAAATTCAGAATTCGGCCATTCAATTTCGTTTTAAGTCGATTCAAATTCGTTTAGCACTCTGTTCAATTTAGCGTATCGTCATGACTCTTATTCGTGGCACACACGCCTCAAGAAGCGTTTCGAATTTGAATGCTGCTGTTAAAGAATTGTTAAAATTAATTATTTGTGTTAAATCGAATGACGCAACATTACATTTCACTAAATATTTTTTAAACATAATATTATAAATCGTGACAAACAATTACTAAAAAAATTGTGTTATTGTTCGTAAGCATATACTCTTATGTTTGAAAGATAAACAATTCTATTTCCAGGTGACTTTAATATAAACGCATCCCAAGTGCTCTTTGCAAACTTAGGTTTCAGAGTCATTAACTTGTGGAGTAATAAAAAAATATCCAAATATCCAAAAGTACATACTGCCCTTAAAGACACTCGTCACTATTGGTAAGTGTCAAAGACCAGTCTTCTCACGTGGCGTGTATCAATATATGCATAAAACAACAAACACATTGAGCTAAATTGGTCATCTAAGTTGCGAGATAATAATGAAAGAAAGAACACCCTTGTTGCACAAGGTTGTATGCTTTATCAGACGCTTGACTTCGATACCTTAAATTCTAAACATGAGGTTACGAATTTAAATTCGTGGAAAATTACCTCTTTCTCGTAAACTACGTCTCTTCAGAGGGAGCCGTTTTTCAAAATGTTTATAAAATCAACCTCTCCCCATTACTCGTTACCAAGTAAGGTTTTATGCTAACAATTACTTTGACTAATTACCAATAGTGTCCACTGCCTTTAAAACATTCGTAAAAAAAAATACGGACGCCTAAATTCATGAGTTAGGCACCGCGTATAAAATGAACCTTACAAACAATTCCAAACCAACATTCATGTGATTTGAATTGACAAATCACATGGGGTGTGCTAACAGTCTCTTTTGCAAAATAATATAAAAGAAGAGTAGAGCTAGAGGCTACTTTAAAGACACTGGACACTATTGGTAATTGTCACAGACTAGTCTTCACAGTTGGTGTATCTCAACATATGCAAAAAAATAACAAACCTGTGAAAATTTGAGCTCAATCGGTCGTCGAAGTTGCGAGATAAAATAAAAAACACCCTTGTCACACGAAGTTGTGTGCTTTCAGATGCTTGATTTCGAGACCTCAAATTCTAAATCTGAGGTCTCGAAATAAAATTCGTGGATTTTACTTTTTTTCTCGAAAACTACATCACTTTAAAAGGAGCCTTTCTCACAATGTTTTATACTATCAACCTCTCCCCATTACTCGTAATCAAGAAAGGTTTTATGCTAATAATTATTTTGAGTAATTACCAATAGTGTCCACTGCCTTTAAAAAGACTCTAGTAATATGTTATTTCATTTCTACAAAAAAAAACATCTCGCAAAATACACCTCATTTTGAATACATTTTCTGAGCTTGTTTCTGGTTTGTTGTTATAAATTCCCTGAGCACCTTCGTTTGTAAATGCGTCCGTTGTCGGTGCTGTTTGTTCTGTTACTGATATCAAATATTGAAATCAATTCTCAACAAAACGATACACACCACTCTTCAAAACCTGAACGCCAAAGGAGGATAAACACTTAGGAAACGGAGATGCAGTTGCACCATATAAAACAAACAATGATATTTTTGTACTCAAGCTCGGCCAAAAACTCCATGGAATAATTTATAAAATAAACGAAACCTGACGTTTCGATCATAATACTCAGAGTGTCTTCAAGATCTAACCGGTTTCTTAAACTATAACAACCTTTTTATTTTACAGACAAACCAGTTAGAGGCACTATGCACATGTTTGGTAATGTATAAAATACATATCCGCATTAAAACTTACTTTCTAAAGAGCAATGGAGAGCTGTTTATAGTATACAACATTGTGGGAAACGAGTCCCTTTTAAGTAACGTATCTTTTAAGGAGGTAATTTCTCACACCCAAAAATTTAAATACTTTTTGCGAAGCCTTTTATTTCTTATTTTTTCTTTCATATTTTTTTTAAAACTCGTTGACTGATTGAGCAAAACAGTACACAGGGCTGTTACTTTATGCAGGTGTTTTGCTCCAGCAAGTTTTTGAAAACTGAGAACTATCAAACGTGTCCAGTACAAAACAAATACAAACAAAGACAAGTTAATTGTGTGTTTATTTTGTTTTATTTCTGCATTCTTTACGTTTAAAGGCAGTGGACACTATTGGTAATTACTCAAACTAATTATTAGCATAAAACCTTACTTCTTTGTAACGAGCAATGAGTATAGTTTTCGAGAAAGAAGTAATTTTCCACGAATTTGATTTCGAGACCTCAAGTTTAGAAATTGAGGTCTCGAAAGCAAGCATCTGAAAGCACACAACTTTGTGTGACCATGACAAGGGTGATTTTTTTCTTTCAAAGTTATCTCGCAACTCCGACGACCAATCGAGCTCAAATTTTCATAGGTTTGTTATTTCGTGTATATGTTGAGATACACCAAGTGAGAAGACTGGTCTTTGACAATTACCAATAGTGTCCACTGTCTTTAAGTATTTTGTTTACCGTCTGGGCATTTCTGTTCACAAAGGCATTGGCAATAATGCCGCATGATTAAAAATAATTTAACATGCTTAAGTTGTCGGCAGACAACCCTATTTGAACCTAACCGCCAGCGATTTGTTTTTAATATGCCATACTCTTTCAACCGTCATCTAAAAGAAAATTAACCCCTCGAGCAGAAGGCTCTTTTATTGTGAGTCCATTATTAGTTCTGGTCCTTCCGTTATCCAAATAATACCTTTTTTTTTCATTTCCAACTCGCACATTTGTCAGCTTCCATGACACTATAAATCAATCAACTTAAAGGCAGTGGACACTATTGGTAGTTGTCAAAGACCAATCTTCTCACTTGGTGTATCTTAAGATATGCATAAAATAACAAACCTGTGAAAATTTGAGCTCAATTGGTCGTCAAAGTTGCGAGATATGAATGAAATGAAAAACACCCTTGTCACACGACGTTGTGTGCTTTCAGATGCTTGATTTTGAGACCTCGAATTCTAAACTTGAGGTCTCTAAATCAAATTCGTGTACAATTACTTCTTTCCCGAAAACTACGTCATTTCAGAGGGAGCCGTTTCTCACAATGTTTTATACCATCAACCTCTCCCCATTACTAATTACCAATAGTGTCCACTGCCTTTAAAAGATCTCTAGCAGGGCTGCCATCATCTGCGTCTTGCAATCAGCTATACACAAGGTGTAACAATCATGGAGATACGTAAAATAGCATGCAACATAAAAGAGAAGTTTGCATAATCACGGAGCTTTTCAAATGTCTTTATCATAACATGGACAGATTGATTTAAAGACACTGGACACTATTGGTAATTGTCAAAGAGTAGTCTTCACATTTTGTGTATAACCTGTGATAATTTGAGCTCAATCGGTCGTCGAAGTTGCGAGATAATAGTGAAAGAAAACCACCCTTGTCACACATAGTTGTGTGCTTTCACTATGCTTGATTTCGAGACCTCCAAATTCTGAATCCGACGTCTCAAAAATCAAATTCGTTGTAAATTACTTGTAAAATTCGTTTCTCACAATGTTTTATACCTTCAACCTCTCCCCATTACTCGTCACCAAGTGAGGTTTTATGCTAGTAGTTATTTTGAACAAATACCAATAGTGCCCACTGCCTTTATTTTCAGAAATCTATCTGCAATTAGTGCAGAATCAGGGACAGTTGACAGCTCTGCTATAACTTTGATGACTCAGAGCGTATTACATAATATTTAATCCCATTCTAAAGTGCTCAATGATGTAGGCCAGTCTAAAATACTACATCCCACACAGTCAGTGTGCTATGTCAGACGAAGCTCAATCATAAGCTGCCCTTTAACATAACCGTACACAAAATCATACATTGGAATCGTTGTGCATAATTACTGCATTTTACTGTCGATTGAGTCCGATTATTTTGATGAAAGGTATCCTCAAAGGGGAATTGTGTATCTTCCATCACATAACAAAATGCAGAAATATTTTGTTGTCTTGAGAACTTGCCCGGCTTTATTCTGCTGCTATATATATTTTAGTGGGTCGAGGTTGCCGCCGGGGTATGTTCTTCACGGGTCTTAAAGGCAGTGGACACTATTGGTAATTGTCAAAGACCACAGTCTTCTCACTTGTTGTATCTCAGCATATGCATAAATAACAAACCTGTGAAAATTTGTGCTCAATCGGTCTACGAACTTCCGAGATAATAATGAAAGAAAAAATACCCTTGTCACACGAAGTTGTGTGCGTTTAGATAGTTGATTTCGAGACCTCAAGTTCCAAACTCGAGGTCTCGAAATCAAATTCGTGGAAAATTACTTCTCTCTCGAAAACTATGGCACTTTAGAGGAAGCCATTCCTTACAATGTTTTCTACCATCAACCTCTCCCCATTACTGGTCACCAAGAAAGGTTTTATGCTAATAATTATTTTGAGTGATTACCAATAGTGTCCAGTGCCTTTAACGTTTCTAGTTTCGACTCATGCTCATGTCATCGGCAATAATATACTATACAACGAGACAATGTTCTCAAACGATCATAATTAGCCCAGCAAGTAGATTACACATGGTGCTAAACAACATATTCTTATTTATTATCGAGAAAACGCCATCTTGTTCATGTTCCTTGTATCCAACAGCAGTAACCATTTGATTCATATATGTTCACCGTACACACACAAAAATGCCATTGCCATTTCTCCTTCCAGCCTCGGTTTGGGACACATTAAATTATACGGGGAAAAACCAAGATGGTCGCAACATTTTCCTTCATAATAGTGACACGAAGTCTAGTGCGACGGAAGGTTGCAAGGAAACATGCACAACGTAGTTATATAGTGACATGTTTACGGTAACCTTTGATCCACTTCGCAGCACGGTACTTTCAAACAGTTTAGTTGTGGCAGCTGCATTTTTCAAAATAAAAAGATTTGTAGTGATATTATTTGGTATTTTAAGAGATAATCTTGTGTATATACAAATCAAACTTACACTTTGACAGCTATCCAAATTGTATACAGTTTCCACTTTGGAAAAGGTAATTTTTAGTATTTAGTAATAGCCCTGTTTTATAGTACAGTTTTGATATCCATGGTCTCTTCTTTGTCGTCGTACACACTCATGAAATCATAGTCTTCATCATAGGGTTCCATTTCTCCCTCGATATACGGGTCCGCACTTAGGGCAGCTTTGACAGTTTTACGCACAAAATAAACAATCAAAGATGTGAGGGCGACATGCCATGCGAAAATAAGGCCGACCGTTAGCCTGACAGCGTCTTCATTCTGCCACTGTCTACCGCTCACGCAGAGCGTGAACCCGACCTGAATACACCAAATTCCCTGCACCATGGTGCAGCCGCAGCGAATCCATCGTATACGTTGCATTTGGGGCAGAAAAGTCTCCCCAAGAATGACCATGGCGGTCGCCAGGGTGAGCAGTAGTTGGGGCTCGTACATCGCGCGGTCCGTTCCAACTGGGAATTTACACACGTGGTCCTTGAGAGCTGTAAAATGGCACAGGAACGTTGCGGCGAGACACAGCCGGCTGATGAAGCGCCACGCACTCGGCGTCCACCAACGGTCCGCGGCGATCCGGGCGAAGGAGTAAGGGATCAACGGCCCCCACACCATCCAAACATTCCATCTGTTTTGATGCCCGGAACTGCGACTTAATCCACTCCGGAGAAGCTCAATGAAGAGTACAAGTCCGGTGAAGCATAGCACGGCGACAGCCTCTAATGAAGACCGTTCGAAGCACGTATCCATCACATTGTTCCGGCATGTAGAGTCGCAATCCCGTGAGAATTCTCGGTAACACCGGCTGAACGTCCAGCCAATCCCCAAGAAAAAGAGAAACAATCCCAGGACAAGAAAATCACTCCAGTTGGTCAGGTTTGTCTCCATCGTTCCTTCTAAAATACTTTCCCCCGACAAAGAAGCTCACCCCAGCAATGCGACTCACTCGCTCCGTCTCCACTGATTTCAGTAGGAGAGAATTAAGCTAATGAAGATGACGATGATGGCAACGGCCAGTGTTTTGGATTGAAGTCAGTTTCCTCTGCCTATGCGACAAGAAAGCCCGCGCCCCACTGCTCACACTCAGAACATCGTCCTCCCCGTTCGCTCACTTCGCCGTCAAATAAGACGGCCCTGTGGGAAATTGGCAGATCGAATGCTGCTGTAATTGCTCTCCTAGTTACACGGTGAAAGAGAGCAAGCAAGATGGAATAGAGTGAGAAGGGGAAGAGGGTAAAATACAAAAATATCCCATCCCCCATTTTATCTATCAATTCCTATGGGTTCGCAATAATTGTGCATTAGAATAGACAAGCACACGAACTCTGTGTACCACCTACGGCAATATCCATTCACGTACGGGGTTATCAATGACTAACATTTTCGCAGGGAAATTTCTCTCTTTTGTTGTTGAAGGCTGCTCTTATGAAAACCGTTCACTAATTTTGTTCCCCATGCACTGTGCATGTACGCGAGTAAACGCACGCCCGGTCAGCTCTTTTTTGTAATTACATAAATCACCGAGATAAAATCTTTAGCGAGTTGCGCTTATTCCTACGGGCATAATAAACGTAGCGTGGTTACCATGACGTATCTGCAGCCTGCCTACAACTACCATCATGGGATTGTTTCCCCTCTTCCATTGAATGTGCAATAATAAATTGACTTGCAAATCTAACACCCACTTTAACCCTAAGGGCTGTATGTTCAATACACGAGCTTTGCATTTTCTTTCAACTAAGGTACCTTAAGGCTCCTCGAGCCAGTACACTCGGAGTCCATAAACGACTGCCGATATAAAGTAACTACATCACTCAAAAGACAACAAACCCAGACAATGTGTTACTTCAAAATTAGTTCAGCTGCATACTTGACAGCCTCACCAAAGGTGTTCAGTATGCATTTCACCTGTGTTATGTATTTTTGATTCATTTTAATTAATCAATGGGAGACTTTCAGGACGCTTGGTGGCAGCAGACCTACCAGGTAAAGTCCATTGTTCTCGATAATGTGCGCACGCTCAGAACTACGTCAACAATAGAAGTTTACCTGGTAAGTCTGCTGCCACCTAGCGCCTCAAAGTCTCCCAATTTTTTGCTTTGAATTTTTTTACCCGGACGCTGACACTGCATTGAATAACCCTTAGTCACCCTCAGTCAGTTCTAGTAGAAAAATAAACAACACTGTAAGCAATTATTAAAGGTACCTTTAAACAGGCAAACACTGTTTTCAGTGGACCAAATTGCATTGCCATACCCAAATTATTCATGGGTTTATTTATTTATTTATTTTTTATTTAGCTACTTACCATTTTAATGATTGATTCATTTTGTTTTCATGAGACAAGTGCTCACATCACAGCTTATCAGGTCGTATATTATAATGGATGGCTCTACTTTGTTTCCTGATCCACGTTAATGCTTGAACAATATTGGGGGTTTTTCTGTTTGAATAACTCTTAAACGGACCTGTTCTAAATAGCTACCTAAACTAGTATAAAGTAAAAATTAATGGTATATTAAAATTAATATTTATAAAGCCAGTGGACACTATTGGTAATTGTCAAAGACCAGTCTTCTTACTTGTTGTATCTCAACATATGCATAAAATAACAAACCTGTGAAAAATTTAGCTCGATTGGTCGTCGGAGTGGCGAGATAACTATGAAAGAAAAAATCGCCATTGTCACACGAATTTGTGTGCTTTCAGATGCTTGATTTCAAGACCTCAAATTCTAAACTTGAGGTCTCGAAATCAAATTCGTAGAAAATTACTTCTTTCTCGAAAACTACTCCACTTCAGAGGGAGCTGTTTCTCACAATGTTTTGTACCACCAACCTCTCCCCATTACTCGTTACAAAGTAAGGTTTTCTGCTAATAATTATTTTGAGTAATTACCAATAGTGTCCACTGCCTTTAACACTACTTCCTGGTCAGAATGTACCTTATCCGGGCCCAAATGGATCCGACTCATGGGGTCCATAAGATGTATAATCCGAGTCCAAATGCCCCAGAAATGGGTCAACACGATCCAGAAATTGGTCAAAGTGACCCTTAATCACAAAGATAAATCCCATTGGGTTAACACTTTCCGGGTCAAACTGGCCCAGACAAAAATGATCCCATCAGCTTACAAGAACAATTATTCACAAAAGTGGAATATGTTACCAGCCAAAATTACAAGTGACAGGCAAAGTTGTGACTGGTTCTCTGTTCGTAATATTCACTTAAAGGTTAAAAACAACAAAATTTTTTTTTTTTTTTAATAATACAAATATGTGTTGCAGTCCCGTCACTTCAATGGGCACTCCTTTGTTTTGTATCTTTCAACGGTGTAAAAAAACACTATGTGGACGTGTGTAGGTTCACTACAAGTTCACACATTGTTTTGACCTTTTTGTAATCAGGGCCCAATTTCAGGGCTCTGCTTACCGCCGAATTCTGCGCTTACGATCACGATTCCAAGCTTTGCAAGTGCCGAATTTCTGCGCTAGCCTTGTAAGCGCAGAGGGAGTACGCACGCGTAGAAGCCAAAATTCATCGCTAACCCGTGAAATACGCTTGCCGGAAGCACAGAATTCCCTGCTTCCGTAAGCGCAATTTTTGTGCTTACGGTAAGCAGAGCCATGAAACTGGGCCAAGGTCCATACTCCGTTAGCGTCAAAACACCCATGGAACAATTTAACAAGAAACATCCCAGCAATCAAACAAAAACAACACCCAAAGCAACAGACAACTGCACTCTAAGTCCACAACGCGTCTCTAAAAGTAAAACACAGAATTCACTGAAACGAGTGGATATCAACTGAGACGCTACCGTAATCTAACTATAATAAAACTCATTAGTTCCGAAGGTCTAGCTGTGATCAAATAACCTACTCAACACAGCGCTTCGACCAGAAGACGTTGGTGAAAGACTTGAGTGGATGTGACTCGAGAAAGTCAATTACACCTCGAGAATGTCAATGTCTTCCTTTCGCTACCGGGTTACAGTCCAGCTTCCGGCTTGCCCATTTTGGGGATATGGAATTACTTACAAGTAATACCCTACAAGATTAACATAGACCTAATTCAATTTGAATCCAAGTCCAAGACTTGATTGAGACTAATGCAGCAAATGCCTAGTCGGTTTGCGAAATGTTTAGTGTTGCTGAACAAAATAAGCCTGTGGTTGGTTACACACAAAGTACACTCTCGTAAAGCTGGCAAAGTGCGCCAAAGCGAATATTTGGAGACATTATAGCAATACTTTAAAGGGATACTAGTGGTAACTACCTACAAATAATAAGTGCTGGCAAAAAAGTACTTCCTAACGAGCAAATGGTGAGATGATGATAGTTAAAAACATCTGAAGGAACGCACTTTTTGAGAAAGAGTCTCACTCGCATATGAAACGACTTTAGGCCCGAAGCCTTTTGACTTTTTCGTTTCTCTTGTAACTTCGACGACTAGAATTGAGTTAAAATGTTCACATTTATAATGTTATGCATTGGGATACATCAAGTGGGAATACTGGTCTTTGACTAAATCAAACGTGTCCATGGCTTTTAAAGTCACTTGGAACTGGGTATTTTGTCAAAATAAAGCTTTTGTCACTAATCTATGTGTTTTGCTGAGTGGAATGTGAATAAACAGTTAACTAAGTTTCTAAAAAAAAAAAAAAAAAAATCTTATTAACAAATTTAAGAGTAGGCCCGACCCGAGAGGGCGCTGTTCGTGACGTCAATCGAGGCGCGATATTTGATGTGAAAATGCTGCACAGCGCTGAAAAGACGACGGACTGGACCACTAGGTACTATTACTCTTGTGAGTCTGACCAACCATGCAGACTGACCCCCATCTTCAGTTGTTTTGCTGCATCCAGCAGCAATACAAATGCAAGAAAACAACTTTTTCGAAACGTACAAACTCAATGACTTGGACTTGCATGTACTTTGACACGTGTGTTTACTCTACGCATCAAGGCAAAGTCTGCCTCGATTGACGTCACAAAAGGGGTAGGCGGAGTCAATCCCACAAACAGCTTCAGCTATTTTTCAAACATATGATTCGTGACAAACAATTACTAAACAAATTGTTTTATTGTTACTTAACATAAACTCTTATGTTTGAAAACATAAAAACTCTATTCCAAGGTGACTTTAAAGCAAGAACCCAATGTTGTTGTTTTTTTCGCGGTCCATTCCAGTCCCCTCTGAAGATGGTGAAGTATTAAAAGTCTCTAATACTTCAAGTAAAAAAAAAACTGCAACATCGACACTAAGTTTTATACGCTTCAAGTGCAATTGTTATGCTTTAAAAAAAATCGTACGATGAGGTCACATTTAAAATACTCGGATATTATGTTAACCTGAAAATGTTTCTGATTGATGTAAGCCAAACAAAACGTCACTGACCTTTTGACATACCAATAATGTTCGTTAAAAGAATTCGTTTCAAAGTTTGAAAGAGTTTCAAATAAGACGACACGATACACACATTTTTAAGGCGAAGTTGGAGACTTGTTCCCCATTTGTATATGGACAATGAGTGCATCACAAAACTTATTTTACCACGGACCCCGCTTAAATAAGCAACTGTCTTGTTCGTTGAATGTGGTTTTATTCTTAATTGTTAAAGACACTGGACACTATTGGTAATTGACGAAGACCAGGGTTCTCACTTGGTACATCTCAACATTATGCATGAAATAACAAACCTGTGAAAATTTGAGCTCAATATTGGTCGTCGAAGTTGCGAGATAATAATGAAAGAAAATAAGAACCTTGTCACACGAAGTTGCGTGCTTTTAGATGCTTGATTTCGAGACCTCAAATTCTAAATCTGATGAGGTCTCGAAATACAATTCGTGGAAAATTACTTGCGTTCTCGAAAACTACATCACTTCAGAGGGAGCCATTTCCCACAATGCTGTATACTATCAACCTCTCTACCCAATACTCGTCACCAAACAAGGTTTTGTGCTAATAATTATTTTGAGTAATTATCAATCGTGACCAATGCCTTTAATGCACTTTCAGTTCAGTTGGCTTCGATGTTTGATTGCTCGGCTGTTTTATGTACACAAAAGTTGTTTACATTTAAATTTTGTTTAGAGTATTTTATTGCCTGGGGTTTATATTTTTAATGTAAGGCACTTCGGGATATTTTACAGAAGCCGCCATATAAATGCATGTTAATATTAAAAGAGGCATCTGTGCAGTTTCCAACCACTATGTATGATTCTAATCATAAACATAAGGATTTTTCTGTAGTCAGCACTTTCCTATACCGTTGTTCAACAGAGGAATTTACATTTGAAACCAATCACGACAGCAATTTTCCATAACACGCTGAAGTGCCAGAAATCAATAATGTCAATACGATCAAGGGACAAGACATTTTAAATGTTGAAACGGTTACTGTGAACTGCAAAACGATTGATTCGTTTGCACGGGAAGGAGGCACGCGACTGAATATTATTGTTAAATTAAGAATTAAATTATAGTAACAATTAATTTAACTTAATATACAACGTATTAAGTTAGAACTTCGGAAGCGTGTGGGGGAGTGAAGATAAACACGAACCAATTCACCCCTGGGGCGATACTTGATTTAATCAACTCCGAATGAATATAAATAAGTTATTTGGTTTCCCTTCAAGGCACTGGACACCGTTGGTAGGTGGTGGATGAATAGAACAAGATTTTATCTGAATTAGCTTGTCTCCAGATTCCCAATCTATTTTGAAGCAGTATTATTTGTTTAATAAAATTGTTAAGGCAGTGCCGTCGATTTCACAAAACTCTTCCTAACTTAAGACTAGTCTTAGGACTTAGGACGAGTCCCTTAAGATTAATCCTAAGTTAGGACGAGTTACTCGTCCTAACTCGAGATAAGACGAGTTCTAACTCTTTGTGAAATCGACGGCTGGACACCTTTCGTAATTGACAAAGACCATCGCCCAATTTCATGGCTCTGCTTACCGTAAGCACAGAATCGGCGCTTACGGAAGCAGGAAATTCTATGCTTACGGCTAAGCATATTTCACGGGTTAACGGCGAATTTTGACTTCTGCGCGTGCGTACTCCACGTTACTATAGGCATTCTACGCTTACAAGGCTAGCGCAGAAGTTCAGCGCTTGCACGTAAGCGGGGAATCGTGACCGTAAGCGCAGAATTCGGCGGTAAGCAGAGCCATGAAATTGGGCCCATCATAATCCCTTTGGGAATCCGAACATCCAACATATGCATATGCATTACATGCATTACATAACAAATCGCTGATTTTATTTGACTCAATTGGTCATTGAAGCTGCACGAGAACGATGACGGAAAAACACCGTTTTGCACAATTAATGTGTGTGCTTTTGATATGCTAAAAGGCTTCACTGCCGGAAATAAAGTTATTAGTTTATTAACAAATTACCCATTTCTCAACAACTACGTTCTTTCAGAAGTAGCTGTTTTACACTATCAACAACTCTCCGTTGCTCGTAATAGCAAGTTCTCATGCTATTTTTTTTTATTTTTTTTTTTATTACCAACAGTGTCCAGTACCTTTAAAACAATTATCAACCAGTTAGGTACATGAAATTAAATTACAACAGCCGTGTTGAGATATTTAATTAGCTGAGTTTCTTCACACACGGGTGGGATGAAGGGAAACATTATATTTAACTGGAGGTACTTCTTTCTTTTTTTTCCCCCCCCCCTTTTTTTTAGAGGGCATGGCCGAAGAGCGTGTTCATGCGAAGGACAGCCGTTGGTGCCTGCCAGTCTAAGCGCGGCACGTTAGGAAATACCCACGGGTAAATCCGGAACAGCGGCATTTTTGTTTTGCTCCTCACTCCACGTGCAATGTTTACATTGTATACGTTGCTGAATTTTATATGAGTAAAGTAATGGAGAAAATGAATATTGGATGGCATTTTATTTCCGTTTGTGGACGCAGGGAGGAGAAGGTCCCCAAAGTCTTGGATGCTTGGGCCTGCAGTAAATTCATTTTTTTTTCTCGTATGACTCATATTACATATTTATAAGTATTGGGAAGTTCAATTTGACCAGAGACTCGGATGGGAGGAGGTTATATTTACAGATAAAAAAAAAACATGGCCTCGAGGTTTACAGCTCCTCTCTTATTTAGAGGAAGGCATTCAATTTATTATTTACATAATGGAAAAATAAAATTAAAAACTTAAATAAAACAAGCGTAGTGAACATTGAATGAAGGGACCGGGCTGCCATGTCAAAGTCTCTGGGTATGGTAGCCCAGGTGCATTAACCATGATTCATAAATACCCCAAACAGTTTCTCTACTCCTATTGGTGGAGAACACGTCACGTGGGGGTGTTTAAACGGTTGATAATGACCAGTGTTTATGACCGGCTGGCTTCCGCGTGTCAGGCGCGCAAGATAATCACGCGGAACGCAATTCATAGCTATTAGTAACAGCGCGTAATATTTTTCTATGCGCGCGCACACAACCTGCGCGCAACATTTTTTTTTGAAAAAAAATATTTCAAACCTTGAACTTTCAATTGTGCCTGTAATGTATTTGTTTTAACGTTTTTTAACAAAAGGGCATTTATAAATTGGAATAAAACAGTAGAGACTCGTTCTTAAACGTCCATTTAAAACCTTGCAGGTCGTTGCCGTGCGCTAAATGCCCTCGCCTTCGGCTCGGGCCTTTATCACACAGCAATTGGACCCTGTCGGCTTTAAACGGCCGTGTAAGAACTCGTCGCTACCCTTTTGTTCCCTTATTACTTCACTGCAAGCCGCTGTACACTTATAAATTCGAGCTAAACTTTTAAGAACAAAATCACTTTAAGCTGCATTGCACTAACCCTTTGTACTCTCCTATACAAAGCTTCATAATTATATTAAGAAGAACAAAAAACAGAGCTGCATTAGTGCATGAACCACTAATACTTCCATGCATGTAGATGTACTAAACAAATCATTCATTACAGAGTTTCGCTTTCCTATTGGTGGAGAGCGAGCCACGTAGGGGTGTTTAAACGGTTGATATTGACCAGCTGGAGCTCTGTTTATAACCGGATGTTTTCGGATATACTACGCGTAGATTCTCGTTACGGGCGATGCGGGCGCCGTCAGTGAGTTGGCCGCGCTGTGTGTGTAAGGAAATTGAGAAAGGTCTTATACACAAAGACTGTACGCGCACGAATGGATCCGGAAACTGAAGTAACGTAGTTTTTGAGAAAGAGGGAATTTCTCACTAAACTAATAAAAGACTTCTAGCTAGAAGTCTTTTATTCTTATCTGAAAGCACACAAATTCGTCCAACAAGGGTGTTTTTACTTTCATCATTTTCTCAAAACCTCGATGACCAATTGAGCCCAAATTTTCACAGGCTTGTTATTTTATGGTTATGATGGGATACACCAAGTGAGAAGATTGGTATTTGACAATTACCAAACATGTACCTTCCCTTTAAAAACTAAACAAACAATTATTTACGTTGCCTATGTTAGTGGTACAAGTGTAAGTATATTGTTTATGGACACTTTTGGTAATTACTCACAATAATTAACATAAAACCTTACTTGGTAACGAGAGGTTAATAGTAGGCCCTATAATACATTGTGAGAAACGGCTCCCTCTAAAGTGATGTAGTTTTCGAGAAAAAAAGTAATTTCCACGAATTTGATTTCGAGACCTCAAGTTTAGAATTTGAGGTCTCGAAATCAAGCATATGAAAGCACACGCAACTTCGTGTGACAAGGGTGTTTTTTTCTTTCATAGTTATTACCTCAACTCCGAACACCAATCGAGCTCAAATTTTCACGGTTTTGTTATTTTTATGCATAATGTTGAGATACACCAAGTGAGAAGACTGGTCTTTGACAATTACCAATAGTGTGCAATTTATTTAAGAATGTTCCTTTGCAATGTCTGAGGTCTCAAATTCAATCTGAAATCACACAACTTGGGCGACAAGGGTGGATTTTTTTGCTTCCATTATTCTCTGGCAACTTCGACGACCGTTGATTTCAAATGTTCACATGTTTTTATGCATATGTTGAGATACACCAAGTGAGAATTTGACTGGTCTTTGGCAATTACCAAAAGTTGTCCAGTCCCTTTGAAGGCAGTGGACACTTTTGGTAATTGTCAAAGACTTGCCTTCACAGTTGGTGTATCTCAACATGTGCATAAAATAACTAACCTGTGAAAATTTGAGCTCAATCGGTCATCGAAGTTGCGAGATAATGATATTACAGAAAAAAAACACCCTTGTCACACGAAGTTGTGTGCGTTTAGATGGTTGATTTCGAGACCTCAAGTTCTAAATCTGAGGTCTCGAAATCAAATTCATGGAAAATTACTTCCTTCTCAAAAACTATGCCACTTCAGAGGAAGCTGTTTCTCACATTGTGTTATACCATCAACCTCTCCCCATTACTCGTCACCAAGAAAGGTGTTATGGCAATAACTATTTTGAGTAATTACCAAAAGTGTCCACTGCCTTTAACATAATAAATATAATAACAAGAAAGAAGGAATTATTCGCTGGAGAATGTCAACGTAAGTGCACGAATACGGGGGTTCGTGTTTGCAGAACGGATATGCCCTTTCACTGGGTTATTTATATTACTGTATAGTGCATGATATCTCTTCATCTATTAAATTATATTCATACGCTATTCAACGTACACCTGAGCATCAGTGCCACAGCTTGGGTAAGTTCCAATTGCGAGGAGGCCAAGAAGATTAATGGTAAACCTTTGGGAAAACGAACATACATCTTTTCAATCTGTACGGGGGTGTGGCATATCGGTTTGGAAAGGGATGATGATGGCCCCCTGAAAAGACATATAAACACCCCTCAAAAGCGTGAACACATTTCTCCTATTTTGCATGATTTACATTGGCTTCCGATAAAACACTGTTTTCAGTATAAGATACTTTCATTAACTTTCTTATGTTTGCAAGGTTTAGGCCCAACTTATCTCCAGGAACTCATCCAAAAATATCATCCCGTTCGTAATCTCCGCTCTAAATCCAGGTCTCTCTAAGTTTGTCCTTCGACTTTTACTAAATTTTATGGGGCCAGAGCTTTTGCAGCAGCAGCAGCAGCAGCATTATGGAATAGTCTTCCGGACAACATAAAACAAGCTCAAACAGTGTATTTATTTAAGACAACGTTAAAAACACATTTTGCAGTAGCCTTCAGTACTCAACTAAATGTTGCTTTTGTATTAAATTTCACATCTCTGTTAACCTTTACTTCTCGTTTGTTTTCATCTCAAAGCGCATAGGGACTTCTCTGTGATTGTGATATGCACGCTCTACAAAAATGGTTCATTATTATTATTATTATTATTATTAATATTATTATTATCTGTGATATTTGTTTTCATCATCTTCTCAAGTCGTTTCGTTGGTACTACGGGGTCTTATGAGAAAAGTCAACAACAGATACTAAACGAATCCATGAGGGAGTATGACAAGGTGAAGTAAATTGCCCTTTTAGGAAGATTGGATACTTGACTTGAAGCCTGGGTCAAGTAAATCAATTGAATCAAACTATTGAGTGTTGTATTTATTTTCATTTTTTCAATAATAAAAAGGGAGTCATTTATTAGGCCTATGTTTTATTTTCGGCAATTTAAATAAAAAACGCGTTGTATGTAGACTTAAATGAACAAGAAAAGCGAAAAGAGAAGAACACAAGGTGCTTCAAATTTCAAAAAATAAAATAAAAAAATAAAGTTAGATGCTAACCAACCAAATCCACATGCAGGGTTCATGTGCGAATTTACAATGCCATGCCCAAATTAGTTGACATCATGTCGAGCTAGGGGATTGAACTAATTAATGCTTTCTAGACTGTTGTGGCTGTGGAGTGAATCGCATATGCAACGGTAGATACATTCCTATGGGGGTAAAAGGCAGTCACGAAATCATTCCCAGTGGGAGAAATTTACACACACCATTTTTGTTTATCAAAGCGTTGGTATTTATTTATTACTTTACAGACATATAAGAGTATGGGCACCTCCGCGTTCCCTATACCAATATCTCCACTAACAGTCTCGGAACGAATTCACAACCGGAATTGTCCGTTGAACATTTCGGAACGAATGCACAACGGGTGTCGCATGCAATTATGTCCTCTATGCAATACTATCCGGAGGACATTATTGCATATGCACTAATGTCCGCCGGACGGTTCTGCAATCGCGTCCGTCCGGCCGGACGCTGCTGCATAATGCAATTGTGTCCGCCCGGACACATTTGCATATGCAGTTGTGTCCGCCCCGTGCACAATCGTCATTGTAGTAAATTAAACGCCCTTGGTCGAAGGAACACGTTCGCCATTTTTTTTTACAAGCTAAGTGCATGACATGGTAAATGTTCGGCCGTTGGGAATTCACTGCAATCATAAAATGCGTGAATATTCATGCTGCATATTATGTACGTAGGTTCAGTGCATGCACGCTCGCTTACGCGCGCACATACAGTCATGTACATGTCTGCCGGATGTTTGTTTGCATAGCCCCGGACACCATTGCATATGCAAAAGTGTCCGGAGCGGACCGTATTGCATCTGACACCAGAATGCATGTTCCTATTGTCCATATAAACGGATTCCAGGGCCGCTGATTAAAACAATTTAAAAAGAATCACTTTACCGGAAGATGAATGTTGTATAAGCATATTTACAAAGCGTACACACCTCAGCGTTTGAAATATTTTTACCTCTGAATGAATTATGTTTCGAAACGAAAGAGAAAAACATTCAAATGCCACGGACAATATTCTCGCAAAAAACAAACAAACAAACAAACAAACAAGTAGCACACACAAATCTGGGCCCAATTTCATAGAGCTGCTAAGCACAAATATTTGCTCAGCATGACATTTCTTTCTTGATAAAAACAGGAACACCAACCAAATTTCATTTTTTTTTTTTTTTGCATATTGTTTGTTACAGATATTCAGCTGTTGTTTGCTTATCCTGAAAATCATGTGTAAGTTTGGTTGGTAATCCTGTTTTTATCAAGGGAGAAATTTCATGCTAAGCAAATTTTTTGTGCTTAGCATCTCTATGAAATTGGGCCCGTTCATCAGCGGCTGATGGGTGACGTGGTATAGTGGTATAATGTCGGGATCCCAACAGGACTTGATTTTTTGGTTTTTAATTAAATAGAACTTATCGTTTGCTGCTTGTTTTTTTCCCCATGCAAAAGCGAGCCTAAAACTGTCCAAGATCTAAATAAAAAATAGCTATGTAATGTTAAAGGGAAGGCAATTATTCAAAACAAATATTAACTTAAAAACCGACTTGGTAACGAGCATTGGAGAGCTGTTGATAGTATAAAACATTGTGGGAAACGACTCCCTCTGAAGTAACGTAGTATTTGAGAAAGAGGTAATTTCTCACTAAAATAATAAAAGACCCCTAGAAGTATTTTATCCTTATCTGAAAGCACACAAATTCGTCCAACTAGGGTGTTTTTTCTTTCATCATTTTCGTGCAACTTTTATGACCAATTGAGCCCAAATTTTCACAGGCTTGTTACTTTATGGTTAAGGTGGGATACACCAAGTGAGAAGACCTGTCTTTGACAATTACCAATCGCGTACCTTCCCTTTAATCAAATTGTCCCAGTCAAATCAGTCGGAAATCGTTGTTCACTTGTTTCAGGGATGCAATTTTACAAAGGTTTTGTTTCACTCGGTTGTTCCGTGGACGAGTTGGGCCTACTGCTAACAAAAAGTTCTAACGTTAGGATCAAAAGTTAAAATAGTATGTTAAAATGATGGCATTTCCACCTTCTGGTAATATCTACAATGTACATGAAGAATATGCTTCTTTTAAGAATATGCTTTATGGGATTAGCATACCACATAGGCACATGGCGCATAATTTACACATATCTTGGGGAAAATAACAACTGTTTTATACCACCAGTGAGACATACACATTTCGAATTCAGATAAGAATATGACCTTTATCATCCTTGTTGTTCTGTAGTAAAATGTGGAGATGTCTCCATTTGGCATCTAAGATAGAACCAGCATGGTCAAGCATTGAGCATTTCTCTTACAACCACTTTGCTTGCTCTATGATTTCTTTTCTATTAGATTTAACACTTCAAATAATTTTCATTTTCATTTTTCATTTCCATTTTCATAGTCAAACCCAACGACTCAGAAAATTGATGTTTATCAATGTACCAGCCAATAACCAAATGAGTATGAAGACAAACAACTTTAGGTTTTAGATGTGGGAGGGAAAACCCCAGAGAAATATTCTAGGGAAAGCCCAGGCAGTCAGGTGGGGACTGAAAACCCAATCCAAGAAGTGATTCGAACCAGGGTTCTAGAGGTGGAAGGCGAGAGAAGATACCACTATGCCAACCTGTCCAATCACGCAGTTGCTAATGTCACAATTCCACATGACTGTATATCTAAAGCATGGTGTATTACATAGTTGCCTTTCTTTAAAGACACTGGACACTATTGGTAATTGTCAAACACTAGCCTTCACAGTTGGTGTATCTCAAGCTATGCATAAAATAACAAACCAGTGAAAATTTGAGCTCAATCGGTCTTGGAACTTGCGAGATAATAATGAAAGAAAAAAACACCCATGTCACACGAAGTTGTGTGCGTTTAGATGGTTGATTTCGAGACCTCAAGTTCTAAATCTGAGGTCTCGAAATCAACTTCGTGGAAAATTACTTCTTTCTCGAAAACTATGGCACTTCAGGGAGAGCTGTTTCTCACAATGTTTTATACTATCAACAACTCCCATTTACTCGTTACCAAGTAAGGTTTTAGGCAAATAATAATTTAGAGTACGACTAAATACCATTAGTTTCAAGTGCCTTTAAGGATTTACCTACAATCGCAAGGAGGAGTTGAGTCTCTTTAAGTTGTACATATCAAGTCAATCATTTCTTAAAGGCAGTGGACACTATTGGTAATAACTCAAAATAGTTATTAGCATAAAACCTAACTTGGCAATGAGTAATGGGGAGAGGTTGATAGTATAGAACATTGTGAAAAATGGCTCCCTCTGAAGTAGCGTAGTTTTCGAGAAAGCAGTAATTTTCCACGAATTTGATTTTGAGACCTCAGATTTAGAATTTGAGGTCTCGAAATCAAGCATATGAAAGTACACAACTTCTGGTGACAAGGGTGTTTTTCTTTCATTATCTCGCAACTTAAATGACCGATTGAGCTCAACTTGTCACAGGTTTGTTATTTTATGCATATATGTTGAGATACACCAAGTGAGAAGACTAGTCTTGGACAATTACCAATAGTGTCCACTGTCTTTAAGGATGTGAGGAATGTATAGAATATTTATAGAAACATTCATGTACTGAGAAAAAAACTAAACAGACCTCGCCAACAATTTGATATTCAATCCATTATGCATAATCTTCACTGCCAATATTAAATATTTTATGATTATGAGAATGACAACGCACTTTAATTTCTATTCACAACAACTCTTTGTGTATTTATCTTTAATTTTATGAGAATGGTGAAAATAATTTTGAGATTGATAATCAAATTTTATTTCTATAGACCACATCTCTTTGTGTATTGATCTTTATACTCAGGTACGGAGTATAATTTAACAATCCAGCTTTCATTTGAATGAGCAGCCATGCAGTTGCTGTCCATTGGTGAATGCATATTTCAATCTAGACACTCAAAGAGTATGCGCCCCAAACAATAACAGGTGAGGGGAGGCACATTATGACCAAGTGCTGTGCCTAAAGATATCAAGAAAGTGATATATCAATCTCGATACTCAAGAGTAAATTTCCCAACAATACACCTAGGTGAGGAGAAGCACATTATGACCAAGTGCTGTGCCTAAAGATATCAAGAAGGTGATTGCATATATTTAAATCTCGATACTCAAGAGTAGATTTCCCAACAATACACCTAGGTGAGGGGAAGCACATTATGACCAAGTGCTGTGCCTAAAGATATCAAGAAAGTGATATATCAATCTCGATACTCAAGAGTAAATTTCCCAACAATACACCTAGGTGAGGAGAAGCACATTATGACCAAGTGCTGTGCCTAAAGATATCAAGAAGGTGATTGCATATTTCAATCTCGATACACAAGAGTAAATTTCCCACCAATACACCTAGGTGAGGGGAAGCACATAATGACCAAGTACTGTGCCTAAAGATATCAAGAAAGTGGTTGCATATATTATAAATCAATCTCGATACTCAAGAGTAAATTTCCCAATAATACACCTAGGTGAGGAGAAGCACATTATGACCAAGTGCTGTGCCTAAAGATATCAAGAAAGTGATATATCAATCTCGATAGTCAAGAGTAAATTTCCAAACAATACACCTAGGTGAGGGGAAGCACATTATGACCAAGTGCTGTGCCTAAAGATATCAAGAAAGTGATATATCAATCTCGATAGTCAAGAGTAAATTTCCCAACAATACACCTAGGTGAGGGGAAGCACATTATGACCAAGTGCTGTGCCTAAAGATATCAAGAAAGTGATATATCAATCTCGATAGTCAAGAGTAAATTTCCAAACAATACACCTAGGTGAGGGGAAGCACATTATGACCAAGTGCTGTGCCTAAAGACACACAGACTAGCAGCCTGTCCCTGATCCCCCTAATACCACAAAGTCAATCCAATCAGATAATTCTGATCATTGATTTAGTGCAGCGGCGTAGCAAAAAATTGTGCACTTTTTGAGAAAAGCATGAAACTTCTAGCATAGTTAGGTTGGACCATAATCCATTGGGGGCCAAAGCCTATTCTGACCTACAACATGAAAACATGCCCACTAGCTCACTGGGTTACACAACATGCCCAAACCAAGATATATTCAGCAGTACAAACATGATGAAAAAAAACATGAAATAAAAATGCTCTCTCACATCTGATATTAAACTTGCAAAAAAAAAACGTTATTAGCCAGACATAACTAGCAGAGTCTCTCTCGAAAGCCATATGGATAAACTGAAGTATTTTTTGACATTATGCGGCTCCTTGACACCCCCCCCCCCTCTTCTGTAAATACAAGCCATATGGATAAACTGAAGTATTTGTTGACATTATGTGGCTCCTTGGCACCCCCCCCCCTCTATAAATACAATCCATATGGATAAACTGAAGTATTTGTTGACATTATGTGGCTCCTTGGCACCCCCCCCTCTATAAATACAAGCCATAATAAATGGATAAACTGAAGTATTTTTTGACATTATGCGGCTCCTTGACACCCCCCCCCCCTCCTCTTCTGTAAATACAAGCCATATGGATAAACTGAAGTATTTGTTGACATTATGAGGCTCCTTGGCACCACCCCCCCTCTATAAATACAAGCCATATGGATAAACTGAAGTATTTGTTGACATTATGTGGCTCCTTGGCACCCCCCCCCCTCTATAAATACAAGCCATATGGATAAACTGAAGTATTTGTTGACATTATGTGGCTCCTTGGCACCCCCCCCCCCCCTCTATAAATACAAGCCACATGGATAAACTGAAGTATTTTTGGACATTTGTTTTGCTCCTGGGCCACCCCCCCCCCCACCCCTCTTCTATAAATACAAGCATGAAAAGCTTAACAAAAGAAAATTCAATTTACTTCCCGACCTGCACTCATCATCCTCTTTATCCTTTTGTGTCCATGCACTTTTAATGCTGGGACCATTTAATTTCCTTGATGTCGATGCCTTCCTGAACCATCTCCCACAACGGACTGAAAAGGATTAAAAAAACAGGAAGAAAGAAAAACACTCATTGAATCATACATGAAAATAAGAGAGAAAAAGACGGCACTTGGGATGTGTCCTTGACATGCCATTAGCCTCTCCATCATATGGAATGTCTAAGGTAGACTTAAATGCACTGGAAACTATTGGTACATAATTGCCAAAGACTAGTCTTCTTAGTTCAGTTGGTGTATCTCAACATGTGCATAAAATAACAAATTTGAGCTCAATCGGTCATCGAAGTTGCGAGATAATAATGACAGAAAAAAAACACCCTTGTCGCAACATGGTCACAGAAAGTGTGTGCTTTCAGATGCTTGATTTCGAGACCTCAATTTCTACATCCGAGGTCTCGAAATCAAATTAGTGGAAAATTATGTCACTTCAGAGGGAGCTGTTTCTCACAATGTTTCATACTATCAACCTCTCCCCATTACCTGTCATCAAGAAAGGTTTTATGACAATAATTATTTTGAGTAATTATCAATAGTGTCCACTGCCTTTAAAGCCATTATACACTTTCGGAACAGAAAAAAAAAATAAACGTTCACAGATTTACAAATAACTTACATAACAGGGTTTACAGAAGGTAATGGTGAAAGACTTCTCTTGAAATATTATTCCATGAAATGCTTTACTTTTCGAGAAAATATTAAAACAATTATCAATTCTCGTTGTCGAGAATTACAGATTTATTTTAAACACATGACATGACACGGCGAAACGTGCGGAAACAAGGGTGGGTTTTCCCGTTATTTCTCCCGACTCCGATGACTGATTGAGCCTAAATTTTCACAGGTTTGTTATTTGATATATAAGTTGTGATACACAAAGTGTGGGCCTTGTGTGTTAGCCCTGTATACTCTGTACTTTCCGCGAATCCATTGAAAAAACATCACAGGCATGTTACTCGGGTGGGATTCGAACCCACAACCCTTGCAATTCTAGAGCAGTGTCTTACCAACTAGACTACCGAGGTTGCGCGGTAGCTAGAGGCAGTTTGAATCCTATGTTTTTGCAGCGAGTACCACAACGATATAAGAGATGTTAAAATTGCATCGGGGATAAAGAATACTATTATTGTGGTTTTTACCCATACACCAATGTGTGTTTGCACTGTATACGCAGTACTTTCCGGAGTCCTGTGGAAAAATACTACAGGCATGTTACTCGGGTGGAATTCGAACCCACGACACTTGCAATTCTAGAGCAATTTCTATACCAACTATACTACCGAGGTTGCCCGGTAGCTATACACCCACTGTACCAAACAAAATCGTAGCCGTGTACTATATTTGTAGTTTACTAGATAAAATAGTAATTACAACTGATATCTCTTCAAATATCTTTAGCCTTCGAGAAAGACTCTGCTAGTGCTAGGGTCGAAACGTCAGGCCATTAACTATTTTTTGCAAATATCTGAACAGCACATCTTCACTGTCTTTTGAGTTTAAAAATAGACAGTCTTCTTTGTTGAACAGTACAGAGTGTTTCATACAATTATTGACTGCCTAGAGTTACTATGGTAAATATGACGTCTCCCAAGCCAGGCTCAAAAATAGACCACTCCGGGTATCACAGAGGGAGTCAAAGTTATATCCAAAGCACATAAGCAAAACCAGTAATTTTTTGGTATAAAAAGACACAAAGGTGGTTTGGGTAGAGTATACAAATAATAATAATAAAAATATACATGTACACTGTAGGTGGCTTCTTATATAATGACACTTATCACCTGACGTCATCATCAGAACAATCTTGGAAGCGCCATTTTGGTGGTCAATGTCAACGTGTGTTATTCAGTGAAATGCCCATTTTTAGGTGACGCGCTGTTACACGAAAGCCTATTGACCACCAACATGGTGAGCGTGGCATCAGTCGCCACGTGTGACGCGCGTGCGAGGGGTCAATAGACCATATTGAGTATGACGTCACCGTACAAATATCTGCCCTACAAGATAGACTGCGAGTGTCTGCGTGTGTGTGTGCTTGCTTGTGCCGAACAAATCAAACCGGGAGTATTGCGTGCTGCGTGTTTCTTTGAAGTACGCGTTTAGACGCACATACGGTTTGACCTACAGGATGACGACTTTTCATAGCGTCTAGAGCATGCATATCCGTAACTCAGTGACGCTCAAGGACCTTCAACATACAGTACTTATGTCCTGTAAGGTATGTTGGACTTTGTTTGGACATTGAATTATGAGATCTACTCCTTTTACATCATATAATAATAATAATAATAATAATAAGACATTTGTAAAGCGCCTAATGCAAAAGCCTCTAAGCGCATAAAAGAAACAATCAAATAAACAATTAGAGAAAGATACAAGATACAAATAGGCAAATTACAAAAAAAGAAGCTTTAAACAAATGAGTTTTCAACAGGAACTTAAAACATTGTAAAAAGTTAGCTTGGCGAATATGCACAGGAAGACTATTCCAAAGAAACGGTGCGGTGTAAGAAAAAGATCTGTGGCCATAAAAAATGGAAGAAGCTCTAGTAGCAGAAAGCAATGACTGTTGAGATGATCGTAAAGTCCGAGTAGGGGAATAATGATAAAAAAGTTCAGATAAATAAGCAGGTGATTGACATGTTTGAGCCTTGAACACCATGTTAAAAGGTTTACAAGGTGCTGTGGCGCAAAATGCTGCCAATCCAGCCAGAAACACAGGGGCAAACCCATTCTCTTTTCGATAAGTGAACTGTTTTTTGTTTACGTGTGTTACACAACACACAGAGCTTTACATCCGATCCTAAGGTCTTGCTCAAGGACACAAGTGTCAACACAGGAACTCTAACCTGTACACTCTGCTAAAAAAAACCAGCATGATCAGAGTGGAATACGGTGCTCTTATTAACAGCTCGGCCAATATATGTGGTTTGCTACCGGTATAGTACATGTACATTAGTTGCTATGGGTTTAGTACACTTTTAGCACAAACCATGTGTCTCCTGTCCACGCAAAAGGTATGGACTCCCCCAAAAGGCAAAAAAGGTAGACGTTCATTGTTCGGAGATGTGAAATGTGTACACACCGAAACGAGACACCGGCTTGACCAGTGCTGAGGAACATACGCTCCTGCATGCTGGACCGAACGTCTGGAGAAAAATCACTGAGCAGGCATGAGGATCTAGATGGCACTTGACTTGATTGATTGAAATGTGTACCAAAATTGTGTGCCTGTTTTGTTACACTTGTGACAGAGGGGACGCACATGCACATGTACAATGTATATGCGCTGCGCATTGTGAATTTGTTTTATAGATAACTTTTCTTTGAACAGGTCAGCTTGATCAGAAAACTGCACTTGTATACAAGTCGGACATTTATGTCTTTCACATGGTTTCGAACAAACTTTCAAACTGTTTGTCTTTCATGTCACACAGAGTTCATTCAGACACAGTACTAGGGTCGGTTTGATCATGGTTCAACCCTACTGTGTTTAGACATTTATTTCATTATTGGCAACAACAACAAAAGCATCAAATGTAATACAAGCATTATACAGTCTACAGAATTGAGACATAATTATAACATGGCTAAAGATACTCCGTTAAGTTATTACCAACATGCAGGGGAAATTTGAAGCATAGTGCTTTTTAAAAACTTACCCTGGGACAGACAAGACTAGGACTAGACAAGGACAGACAGACGGACGAGACCAGCCAGATAAGTAAATAGGTAAATTGTTTTGAGTGAAACAAAATTATTACAATGACATTTAACAGTTATCACTATTGGCCTAGTAAATACATATTCAAGAAAGACGTTTTAATTTTCCTTGAGAAACTTTCAAGTATTACATGTACGTACCTCATATCTCTCAGTTTCTGTGCTTTAGAAATGCACTGCTCCGCTGTGTAGTCAATCTCAGCCTCAGTGGTAAAGCGTCCAATACCAAACCTAATAATAATAATAATAATAATAATTTATTCATTTATATTGCGCCCATGCCATAAAATGTACACAAGCGCATAACAAAATAATTATAAAAACATTTAAAATTTTACAACAGGAAAATATACAGCAATCCAAACAAATGAAAATACAAAGACCTTACAGAACAATCCGTTGAGTGAAAATTGCAAAACTGCAAAACATTAAAACCTACAGGTAGAAATCACAATCAGTAGCCTATACCAAAGAGGTCAATTAGAAGGTCAATTGAAGAGAGAACTGTCATAATTTTTGTTTATAGGATTTGAGGCATTGCATGGTGAGGTACATAGAAATTTGGTTTGCGGTAACACCATCTACAGCTAGGTAGAGTTTGTTCTTAGAGAACTGCCTTGCATTTATTCTACTGCCGCAGAGAAAAGAACTGTCCTGCTTTTAACTATTACCAGGGCGGAAGGTACAGAAAATAGACTTGGACAACTACTTTAGCTTATAGGATCGTAATTAACTGTACTGCCGCGGAGTCAGTTCTGAATTGGTCTCAACGTTTCGACTAGATTGCTCTAGTCTTCGTCAGTCTCCTGAATAAATGCAAGACAGTTCTCTAAGAACAAACTCCACCTAGCATGCCTAGCAAGTAGATACACACATGGTGTTACCGCAAAACAAAAATTATAAATTTTTGTTCTTAACATAAAACTACAAATTCTTCAATAAGTGTAAACTGGACTGATGCAGTTTAAATAAATCTAAAGAAAATATAAGTTAATTGCAATTGTAAAGGGTTAGGCCTAACTACATGAACCATAATATTTGTTGCATTGTATAACCCTTTATATAAGTTGAGTTACTGCTATTTTTGTATGCATTGGGGCATCTGTTCTAAAGCTATATTTTTGCCATAGCTTAAATAAATCTAAGGAAAATATAAGTTTATTGCAATTGTAAAGGGTTTAGAACCATAATATTTGTTGCAAATACATGTAACCCTTTAATGCTACTTTGGTATGTTTTGGGGCATCTATTCTAAGCTTATTTTTGGTATGTTTTAGGGCATTTTTATTTTATTTTATTCTAAAGCTATATTTTTGTAAAAAGGCCTAAATATCTAAATCAACGTTAACAGGGCCTCCCTCTAAAACAAAAGTGGAAAACAATTATTTGTTGTCAAAGTTAACATACATTGTGTAACTAGAGCACCCAACCTTACAGGACCCAATTTCATGGCTCTGCTTACTGCCAAATTCTGCGCTTACGATCGCGATTCCTCGCTTACGTGCAAGCGCCGAATTTCTACACTAGCCTTGTAAGCGTAGAATGCCTAGTAACGTGAAGTACGCACGCGCAGAAGCCCAAATTCGCCGCTTACCCGTGAAATACGCTTGCCGTAAGCACAGAATTCCCTGCTTCCGTAAGCGCCGATTCTGTGCTTACGGTAAGCAGAGCCATGAAATTGGGCCCAGGTCAGGTTTGTGGGCCCAGCTTAAATGTTGTTATATCATTCCTTTTACTAAAGAATTTCCTTGTGGATTCCAAGTGGAACAACAAACACTTTGTGGGGCACCTTTTATTCATTGTATGAAAGACCCCACAAGGACATGTGGTACGCCTATTCTTAAATGTATGTTCTTTCAATACATGCACAGTGTTGTGTAGAACAGGAAAAATACACAAGAATTTTCTCATGTAACTCAACTTCAATACAATATAAATGTCATATCGCTTCAATACAATACAAATGTCATATCGAAGTACGTAAAACAATTACAACACAACATTCATGAGATATCGAGGTACGTAACTCAATTTCAATGCAATATTCAAGACATGTCTAAGTATAAAACTCAATAATAATACAAAGTTAATGTCACTCGAAGAATATAACTCAATTTCAACACAATATTTATGTCGTGTCGAAGTACATAACTCGGTTTCAAAACAACTTTCATGTCATAATGAATCACATAATACATAATTTCAGTACAACAGACATGTCATATCAAAGTCATATTAATTTCACTTCATTTCATACTTCTGTGAAGTAGATTTAATAAAGAGCACAGAATCATCAAAAGCAAGAACAAGCATGACAAGTAGTTAGAGCAAACGGAATAAGCTGTGGAATAAATGCCAAACATAGATAGTGGCCAAATGTGTTGACCCTCGCAGAGTGTTTCTCTAAAGCTAATTGACAACACAGCACACATAAACAGGCATTCAAAGCAACAGATACAGTCAAATGTAAAGAAAAGAAAAATCAAACAATTTGATAAAAAACAAAAGATAATTAATCAGACAAGTTAGATATGCACTGGTTATAAGCAAAATATAAAGAAATACAGCATACATGTAGTGTGACATCTGTGATAATAATTCACAATAAATAAATAGAAGAGTTCAAAATATCATCGCACAATAAGTGCAATTAAAACACAAACAATTAAAGCACAGATCAACAGAATACCATAAAATGAATGCAACAATTTCTAGGAGGAAACTACAAATAAATAGTAAACTTGCGGGTATAACCACATGTAAATCTTTGAGTCAGAGTGTTGGCTCTGAAAAGAGCCTGTGTGGTCTCAACATTTCGAACAGAATACTCTGCTCGTCTTCAGGAGAAAAGAAGAAGACGAGCAGACCAAACTGTTCCAAACAATGGGACCACACTGGCTCTTTTCAGAGTCAACACTCCCACAAACAAGATTTACACATGGTAGCAGCAAGTTTACTATATTTGCGTATTCATGGTAGTTTACGCCTATTTATCCAAGTGTCAAACAATACTTGAAACAATTTCATCAGAGCGAAACAATACTTGAAACAATTTCATCAGAGCGGAAATTGAGACCTTACCTGATGGAAGAATGGGCAAGATCTTCCTCCGCCCCGATGGCCCTGAGGACGTAGGAGGGCTCCAGCGACGCCGACGTACAAGCGCTGCCCGATGACAGGGCAATGTTCTTCAAAGCCATGAGGAGGGATTCCCCCTCGATGTAAGCAAAGGACAAGTTTACGCAGCCCGGGTATCTCTGCGTTGGGTCACCGTTTTGAATGACGTCTTTCAGGCTCTTGTTGATCTTAGTGATGAGACGGTCTGCCAGTGCCGAGATGCGGGCATGATCGTACTGCATTTAAAAAAAAAAGACACAGTTTATGAAAACGAAACTTAAACACCTACCTGAGCGGAATGTTTTCAACAGAAAGAGTATTTTTACTTATTTATAATGCACTTGTTCACCATTTTAAAGTAATTTTGATATGTGTACACTTCTGAACTTTTCGTAATTATCGATTAAAAAATCAGGCCCCTACCTAAAGGTTTTTGAAAAACTAAAAAAACTTCTGCCGTTGAGAGTGGGCGTCAAAGGACAATGCCGCTGACCTCATTTGTGGGAGTTTGCTTTGTTATACATCCACGCTGCAACAAAGCGGCTTTATCTACTTTTGACGTTTTGAGAGTGATTATGAAACAGGGCTTTTCGCAAATCTCGTAGAAAAGCTCTGGATAAGGGCATACAAAATGATTGTTTTTTACACAATTGAAACCTATTTATAATCATATGAATCGATTTCCTTATTCATCGAAAACATTTTAAGTGGAACTCAGCAAAGTTCACGACTTGACATTTTCGTTCAAGCAGGTCTTTAAGATAAACTGATGCTGCTTATGAACCTGAAACAAAGTCACGATACTGTATCTTCTATTGCTGAAAGTGTCTTTTAGATTTACTTTACATACAAATGAGTCAGTGCCTAGCCTAACAATTTAATTTAAACATGGTACTCCATGGTATTTATAAGGGCAATTTTCTTTCGGCCTTGGTGTACTTAAAACAAATTCTTCATTTAAAGGCACTTTGTCACGAGTAATGGGGAGAAGTTGAAAGTATAAAACATTAAGAGAAACGGCTCCCTATGAAGTGACGTAGTGTTCGTGAAAGAAGTAATTTTCCACGAACTTGTATTTGAGACCTCAGATTTAGAACTTGAGGCCACGAAATCAAGCATAAAGCACACAACTTCGTGTTACCAGAGCCCCCTGCAGGATGTTTTTTCTTTCATTATTATCTCGCAACTTTGATGACCGATTGAGCTCAAATTTTCACAAGTTTGTTATTTTATGCATATATGTTGAGATACACCAAGTGAGAAGGCTGGTCTTTGACAATTACCAATAGTGTCCACTGTCATTAAGATGCAGTTATCCTGCAGTGTGTTCAACAAAGCCATTCTTACCTCCATGTCATTCTGCGATATTTCACACGCCTCCCCTAAGCCCACTATGAGGGGTGTTGGAAGAGTTCCACTACGCATCCCTCTCTCCTGGCCACCACCACTCTGGAGTGCTTCGATGCGGACACGAGGTCGGCGCCGGACGTACAATGCACCAATGCCTGTCAAAGCAAAAATATCAACAAATTATTATGGAGGTAACGCTTTATACGTCAGTCATGGTGCTCGAGTCCTTGAGCAAGAAACTTCATCTTAAACTGCTCCTCTGCAAAGCAAAAGCAAGAAGGATACTACTCAAACTTCGTACATATAAATAATAATAATAAAGCGCTGGTATCTAGACAAAAATATTCACTGCGCTAAAATATGACCATGGGAAAAATTAATGGTAGGCTTGACTGAAGAGGTAAGTTTTGAGATTGGATTTGAACGAAGAAATGTCAGGTTGTGATCTAAGGGTGAGAGGCAAGCCGTTCCACAGGCGGGGGGGCTGCAACCGAGAAACTTCTATCTCCGTAAGCTATCAACCTGGAAGGTGGAACGGCAAGCAAGTTGGCATCACTGGACCTTAGCTGGCGAACGGGCTTATACGGCAGGAGAAGCCTCTGCAAGTACAACGTGTGAAACAATATTTCGGCTGGTAACCCTTTTCCTAAGAATAGGCGGATGAACTTTAAAGAAGCTCTGGAAGGCCCAATAGGAGTCTTTCACTGACTGATTGAAAAGAATGCGTTCGTATGCACTCAACCTACGACTACGGGCAAAGTAACTGAGGAAAATATGGTGACGACTGGACAAAACTGGACGTGGGTGCACAGGGAGGAAAAACGTGGGAGTTGTATTGTACTTTTCTTTATAATTTTGGCTACTATGTCAGCATTACACTGAAATAATAATATCAAAGTCTTATATAGTGCATGTATCTACCTAACAAGGTACAGGCGCTGAGTTTATACAAACTTTTAGAAAGATAGGTTATTGCAGTGATGAATTCTGAGACCCAATTACATGTAGTTAGCACCTTATCTGCTTATAAGGGTTTACGAGGTGCTAGGGCGCATTAAGCAGCCACAGCCAGGAACTACGGGGCGAACCCCTTCTCTGTTCGATAAGTGCACTGGGTTCTTTAACATGCGTTACACAACACATGGGACCAATGGCTTAACGTCCCATCCGAAGGACAAAGCAATGGTCAAGTGTCTTGCTTAAGGACACAAGTGTCACGGCTGGGGATTTGAACACACACTCTGCGGATCAGAAACACCAGAGTTTGAATTCGGTGCTCTTAACTGCTCGGCCAGAACACTTCCATAAACCAATCTAGAACCCTACCTTAAAATGTAATCATGCCAATTGCCAATATGTTTTGTGGGTTGGAAAAAAAGTGCTGAGCCAAATATTGAATAACACAAACGAGCAGCTATTTTAATCTCCCCATAGCTGCTGGCGCAGGGGTGCCCGGAGGCTCACAACTGTTGACCTTCTCATTGCAATCATCGTCTACAAGTAAAAATGTTTATAAAAACACATCGTTATTTGGTTTGCAGTAATACCGTCAGGTCATGCAGGTAGAGTTTGTTCTTAGAGAACTGTCTTTCTTTATTCTACTACCGCGGAGTAGATTTATCGGATGTTCGGGAGACTTCTCAGTTCTGAAAAGAACTGACCTGCTTTTTAAGTACTACCCGGACGGAAGGAATAAAAAATTGGCTGGAACTTCTACTTTAGCTTAAAGGATTGTAAATAACTGCACTACCGCAGGGTCAGTTCTTGAATTGGTCTTTACACACATCCTTACCTTTTGGGGCGTATATTTTGTGTCCACTGATGGACATGAGATCTATGTTCATGGTATTGACATCTACAGGGATCTTGCCAACTGCCTGGGCAGCGTCTGTATGTAAGAAGATCTTCTTAGCACGACAGATTGCTCCGATCTCGGCTATGGGTTGCTTGACTCCAATCTCATTGTTAACAAACATGACACTTGTCAGTACTGTGTCTGGACGTATAGCATCCTCAAAAACCTTCAAATCAAAGAAAGGGACCATCACACATGTTACATGGCTGAATGTCAGCAAAGGTGAATGTACTTTTTGTAGGACAAAAAACACAATGTCCACAGATTTACACTAAACTTACACAGTTTGAAGATAATGAAAGTAGAAAGCTTCCCTGAAAATAATACATGCTGAGGTGCTGTAGTTTTTGGGTAATAAGTAAAACAATGTCATGAAAAAGATTTTGGTCTCATGAGACCAAAATTATTTTAAGCATTTACAAACGTATTTTCATTTCATTGTTTTACTCATTTCTCAAAAACTACAGCACCTCAGTAAGTAATATTTGAAGGGAAGCTTTCCACTATCAATATCTTCCAACCCTGTAAGTTTAATGTAAATCTATGGACATTTTGAAAAAGTACCCAAATCCTTTAAGCGCAAAGCTTGGTATTCAAATATCCACCAATTTATATTTTATGCAACATAAAACACAGTCAAACTCAAGGGCTATACACGATCATGCATTTACCCCAACCCCAACCTTCACAATCAGCTCTTTAGGAGCAATGCATTGAGAATTATTTTTAAACATTGCAACGTTTAAAACATCTTCTTTGTCTCTTTTCGAAACTGTGTAGAATTAGGTTTGCCATTTTGTAAATCTACGAAGCAGCACATCACATCACGCCACTTTATCCATTGAAATACATTGTGCTGAAACAGTGCCAAACACAGGTTGCCTCCAGAGGCTTATCCGTTGACCTAAATGAAGGTTTTTTGGAGAAGTTTTTTAGAAAGAGCTCTGCATGCATTTTTTTTGGGGGGGGGGAAGTGACGCCTGTTGTTAGGAATTAGTCACCAGGTCACTAATCAACTTCAAAGCAAATGCAAAATTAAAAACATATCGATAGTTACATGCATGTACTAATGAAGAAATCACTTTGTTTTGGTATAAGAACATTTTTGTAAAAAAAAAGGTATTAAAGGCACTGTACATATTTGGTAATTGTCAAAGACCAGTTCTCTCACTTGGTGTATCCCATCATAAGCATAAAATAACAAGCATGTGGATAGGAATAAAAGACTTCTAGCTAGAAGCCTTTTATTATTTTAGTGAAAAATTACTTCTTTTTTAAAAACTATGTTACTTCAGAGGGATTCTTTTCCCACAATGTTTTATACTACCAATAGTTCTCTAATGCTCGTTACCAAGTCAGTTTTTAAGTTAATATTTGTTTTGAGTTGTTACTAAACGTGTACCTTCCCTTTAAGCAGTCTCCACAACAGCAGTTTCAAATGTCCGGGAAAAAGTTTTGGCTGGAGGGTACAATACATCAGTTTGTGACACGACCGACTATATTCAATTCAAGACTAGAAGATTTGACATACGTAAGGCATGGCCTGGAACATTCTGTAAGCAATCACTTGACCCATTTCACCTGACGTCATCATCAGAAAAATCTTGAATGCGCCATACTGGTGGTCAATTTCACTGTGTGTTTTCATATAAACTCTATGCCGTGCATTATGCAGTGGAGTGTGCATTTTAGGCGATGCGGCGTTAATACACGTAAATCTAACTGCCCACCAACAAGGTGAGCGTGGCATCAGTCGCCGCGTGTGACGCGCGTGCAAGGGGTCAATACACAGTAAGTTACAAGGTTTTATATCATGTATATTTACCTTCAGATCCAGAAGGCCGTTTGTTTGTACAGGAAGGTAGGTCACATCAAAACCTTCTGCCTCCAGAGCCCGACAGGAATCCAAGACACACTTATGTTCCTAGTGATTCAGACAAGACATTATCAACAAAAGTAATTGTTGTGTCATTGGTTAAATACAAGTGCCCCTCTAGTGTTAAGGGGTTTTTGGGGCTACGCCATCTTGGATGGTAGAGTTGTTTTTACATGACATGAAGTGAACATGATAGCATACTGTTAACTAACTTCTCTGCGTCCTTGTGAATTCCTTACTGACTACGCTATAGTAATTAAGTATGGCTGAAGCTTTAAGTGGCTGGAAGGTCGTGGACGAGAGGTTAAAGCCATTGGACACTTATACACGTTATATATAAAATAACAAACCTGTGATAATTTAGGCTCAATCGGTCATCGGAGTCGGGAGAAAATAACGGGGAAAACCCACCCTTGTTTCCGTAAGTTTTGCCGTGTCATTACATGCGTTTAAAATAAATCCGTACTTCTCCACAATGAGAATTGATAATTGTTTTAATTTTTTCTCCAAAAGTAAAGCATATCATGGATAAATATTTCAAGAGAAGTATTTTACCATTACCTTCTGTAAACCCTGTAAATTATTTGTAAATCTGTGAACTTTTTTTCTTTTTTCCTGTGCGAACGTGTATAATGGCTTTAAGAGCATCGCAAGATCTAGTGTTTCTGATCAGAAGAGTGTGGTCTCGTGTACCAGTCATGGCGTTTTTGTCCTTACCATATGTGTTACCGTAATTTCTCTGCTTTTTGGATGGGACATTAAGCCATCAGGTCAAAATCAGGCCTGAGACACTAATATTAATAATAAAGGAAACTTGTAATGCGCCATGTCTGTCACAGGTGACACTCCTGGCGCAGGAACCCTAACAAAGCTAACAACTGAAGGAACTAATGTAATTAAACAAAATAAACAGAAGGAGAAGCACTAGTGAAAATTTACTACTCAACAAGTGCAATTCAATTAACATGAGCCTACATGTAGTTGCGCCTATTATTACATGTAGCAGTCATAGCAGTGCGGTTACCAAGTAGTTGAAAAGTGGTAGTCGTGACTGAAAATAGAAGTCAATACGCCTCTCTTAACATTTATGCATGACATCATCATTCTTACCAGAAATGAGGCTATGGGCGCAATTCCCCCCATCACTTGCAGTGGCTGAGCTCATCGCCTCGTTTTGAGTTCGCATTGTGACGTACCTCATGCATTAATATTAAGAGAGGCGTATAGTCATGACTTCGGCCCTAGTCACCCTAGCTTACTCCCATTAACCCTGCGCTGCACTATGCCGTTTAAAATGGTTCGTCCCGCCCATGGCCGCTGTACGGTGTGAAATTGCGTGTAAAACTAATTTGGTTGCTTATAAACACTTCTAACATGGTTTCAAGACTCATTAAGAATAACCAAATCCCTAGAACCCCCCCCCCCCAAAAAAAAAAAAAAATATTTCAATTATGCGCATCGTGCCAATATACACAGGCAGTAACATGATTGCGCTTTCCCTTACTGTGCGTGGGGATTTCTATGGGCTTCGAAGTTAAAGGTGACTGTAGGTCGAAAACTCACCCCAAGCTAATTGTGCTGGTACTTGTACTATCTGGCTATGTTCCATTGAGGAACTTAAAATTTTGCGCGATTTTTGACTGTACCATTAATGAGTAAACACAATTTGTTTAAAACAGAACAGTCGATGACTGTGCGAGAGTGCAGCACAAGGTCAATAGGATTGGCCAAGACACTCTACAATAACAACAGTAGGCCCTAACTCTACATAAGAAGGATTTGAAACTTTGCATTGTGGAAGTACGATATAGAAAGGTATGCGCTAACACCATGTTATGACTACATGTATCTCTAATGAGTTGGGGTGGTTCTGAAAAGAACCGTTGGTTTCAACTCGACGTTTCGATCAGTATGCTCTGATCGTCTTCTGGAGAAAACAGCTTTTTTCTCCAGAAGACCATCAGAGCATACTGATCGAAACGTCGAGTTGAAACCAACGGTTCTTTTCAGAACCACCCAAATTCATTAGAGATAGTCATTATATGGTGTTCCCGCAAACTTCTCTATAAACCCTACATAACTTAGTCAGTGCAAGTATAAAAATCCAACTTATGAACTGAGAATGAGTTGATTCGTCTTAGAAGACACTTACTGTCTGAGTAGTGATGACGTGCTTCTTACGAGACTTGTAGAATCTGGAGACACCCTACAAGAAATTGACAAGGTCAAAAAGGCATTACCTTTGATTATGAAAGTCAACAAAACAAATTTTGGATAATGTAATCTACAATGATGCCCTACATGTTGGGGGAAAAAGGGTAAACCAAGTACAAGTAGGATTGCCCGGTAGCTAGAGGCAGTTTGAATCCCAATGCAAATTTAACGTATCAATTAAATCAATGCGATACATGTACCTGCTGCTAAAACATAGGATTCAAACTGCCACTAACCACCGGGCAATCTTGGTGGTCAAGTTGGTGTGACACTACTCTGGAATTGCAAAGGTCGGGGCTTCAAATCCCACGCGAGTTATACACCTGTGATATTTTTCACAGAACTCGGGAAAGTTCTGAGTTTACTAATGTATACAATGTGCTTACATAAGTAAGTCTTTGTAAAAGAAATCATTATTACTATACCTCATACATGTACATATTCATGACCGAGAGTCGAGTTCTCTACCAAGTGCGCACGTGAGTATTCACGCAAGTGGTAAATGCGCATGACCAGCCATACACTAGCTCCCTGGGAGCTACTCTACTTGTCATGCGCACTACCACTGCGCGACGTCATCGCGGGCGCTATTGATCATGTTGATGTTTTGTATACACGCACGAACAGCGCTCTTTTAGCGACATCTAACACATGAACAAACTTATCTTATCATATCATGTGCATTTTGTTTCACAGTCATCATTTTCTTGATCAAAACTCATGTTCCGGTAACTGAATATGAATGAAGTATAGTAAAATAAATATAACATGGTTTATTTCGGGTGACTAGTTGATGAGGTATTGGTATTGGAAGTTGACAAACTAGTTCCCTCGGCTTCGGCTCGAGGTACATACCTTTACTGAGATGTTGTTGGATTCAGTTGCACCACTTGTGAAGATGATCTCTCGAGTATCTGCTCCAATCAGACGAGCAACTTGCTGTAAACACAAATAAAAAAAATAATACTAATTATAGTATCAAAGTCTTATATAGCGCACATGTCTACCAAAAAATATACTCAAGGCGCCGAGTACATGTACATGTATATAACAAACTTTCAGAATGAGGTTACTGCAATGATGAATTCTGAGACCCAATTATTTAGCACCTTATAAGGGTTTACAAGATGCTACGGCGCATACAGCAGCCACAGCCAGGAACACCGGGGCAAACCCCTTCTCTTTTCCAAAAGTGCAATTGGGTTCTTGCGTTACACAACACATGGGACCAACGGCTTTACGTCCATCCGAAGGACGAAAATATAAGGATAAATTGCGAAACTGGACTAATGAGATCCTAGGATTTGTTTATACCTAAGGCTGGCCTATCACATCAGCTGTTGGCCACAAGAACAAATATTTTTGGTTGAAGAATGCAAAATTGCCCAGAGCAGGATTTGAACCAACAACCTCCAGATTAATGTGGCAGCGCTAACATAACTGAGCTCCATGTCCTTCGATGTGTATATCTCGGGTATCTTGGGTATCGCCTAGAGTGCTTACATGCGAGTAGGTCGTCTGTATCGAGCTCGGAAGTTCTTACCTCCTGAGCCTACTATCTACCTGTACAAGGCAACTATACGTCCCCTCATGGAGTACTGTTGCCATATTTGGGCTGGAGCTTCTGCCTGCCTTTTATCTTTACTGGATCGAGTGCAGAAGCGTATTATAAACCTGGTTGGAGAAGAGTTAGGAACTACACAGCAACCCCTTTCTCACCGAAGGTCTGTAGCCAGCCTTTGCCTGTTTTACAGATATTTCCATGGTAAATGTTCCACCAGTCTATCCAACCGTGTTCCTCCTGACAGGGTGTTTGGGTATGTTTTGAAACGGACCGACATTACACATAGGTGATACGAGATTGATCTTGATTTTGGGTAAATTTTTTTTACCTGATCTGCTTCAAGGCCATTGTTGGATGATATTGATAATACTCACAGCCCTGGCTTTCTCTACGGCCTCCTCACACTCCCAGCCATAGGAATGGGTCCTAGAGTGAGGGTTCCCAAAGTACGCCAAGGAGTAAGGCATCATCGCATCAAGAACTCGGGGATCCTGCAAGAGAAAGACCAAAGTACAATACCTATATTACATGTTTACCAAGGGATCAGAGAGCATGCCTCACTGCCTTTCCGTTTTGGATGAGTAAAACTTATTTTTATATCTTGTTGTTTTTGCTGATTATCTATATTTTAAATGTTTCTCTGTATTAGCGCCATGGAGCATTGTTTTCGATGGATATGGCACTATATAAGTTTTTTTTTACTATTATTATTATTGGTAGTACATTCCTCCTTTTTTTTTACATAAATAAAAAAGTTGTTGGTAAACCTTTAGATCACTTGTTCCAGATAACAATATAAACTTTATACAAATTGGATACAAACGCTGTTCACAAAACGAGCGATCTTACACTGTCTATGCCAATTCCTGGCAAGCAAGATAGGGTCAACCCATAGAGCTATAGGGCCTATACGTGTATAATGACTAGAGCGCTAACACCCCATTATACACGCACTAAGGTTTTGAAGCCGTGTGGGCGCATCCAGGTTTATGTACAAACTAACACAAAAGCTTGAAATGGCTATTTGCATGATAGTGCGTTTGTTCTTTTTTATGTGTCATCGAACAAGAAAATGTGAACGCACAATAAGCTTGGGCGATATCACGATATTATCGAATATCGCGATATTAATTTGAAAACGATTTCGATATCGTATGGATTTGGTTTTAATCGAAATATCGATATATCGCGATATAGATCGATTAAATATCGCGATGTATTTGCTAGCTTAGACATCTTGCACCCCATGGGTTTGGAGTAAAACCAGAAGAATAGGTCATTAGAACACCTCTCTTATGCTATGACTGTCTCTTCTACAACTTTCACTTGGAGTTTGAATACTGATGATGTCAAATTTAATTAATCGCGATTATATCGAATATCGCGATATATTGTCGACGATATATCGTGAATAGAATAAATTGATATCGCCCAAGCTTAACGCACAATCTGCTGATGAGCGTGCAAACTGCGAGCATCATGTGCGTCATGTTTAAAAGGCGCGTATATTTTTTTTCATAAGTCGAACATACGGTTTTCGTAGCGCGTACGTACGCGAATGGGCAGTCGCGTACGTCCGCGCACACGCCGAATGTCAAATAAATCGCGGCAATGTGTTTTCTCTTAAAATTAAAATCGTTCCTTAGTCACGCAACACATCAAACATGTCTGCGCCGAGGATGGCTTCAAAACGCAGAGCAAGTTAGCGCTTTAGTCAATATATACTGTATAGCTCTATGGGTCAACCAAAAGTACACTGTACATGTAAATGTACATTGTATTGTGACTATTGGACCAGCAACATCGTCCATACTGTCAATGGTCTTATTTTGGCCAGAGTAATGAAACTCACCAAAGGAGTAGTTGACTGTGCGTCCATGTACAGCGCCCTCCCTGGAGAGGGTTCCTCTGTGTCAGTCACCATCTCTAAGAACAAAAAAAAGGAAATCAAAAATTTGTTTGTGACATGTCTAATTTATGCATTTTAGAGTGACAGTGTACAAATGTAAAAACATCACTAATTTGAAGAGAATTGCATCAATAATAGTCAAAAACACTTGAAGATCACACTCTCAGCAAAGACGACGGGCTTACACAAGCTCCAGAACATTTACAACCAATGGACCCTTCCCATGAAATATGCTAATCATATTCACGCATGCGTACAGACCCTGTTGGTTGGCAAACGCCATAGAGTTGTGCACTAAGCAGACGCGCAATCGCGTCTGCGTCACGCACCCATTAGCCGTGTTCAAAACCGCGCAATGTTCCCTTATTTTGCCAACCAAAACGTTAGTGCGCACGCGCTATGTGCAATTTACATATTTCATGGGAAGGGTCTTTACATGTTGTTCGAACCAGGCCTACAATGCCTTCTATGTCCACCAAGGAAGGGATTAAAAGGCAGTTCGGCATTGGATACTTCTAGAAACTATAAGGCTCCCCTGTGAGCCATAGGGGTCTAGTATTTTGGGCCTCCATAACGCTATACATTTTTTAAATCGGCGTTGATAGGTGAAAGTTTTACGACCATTAGCCAGCCATAACTGAAGTTTCTTTTGTACTGCACTACCAAAACTTTCCTCACAATAATATACATTCATTATGCTTGTATTTCCTTTTTGTTCAGTGAAATTGAAAAACATCGTCAAAAAATGCAACTTTCTGCTCGGTACTTACTGTTGTTTTTCTGCCGCATCTCACGTTTTCTGACTTCTCAATATGCTCAACGCTTTATCTTTTGGTCACTCGACAACCAAGCGCTGTACACCAGCCTACTCGCCGAACTGCCGACCCACGACCGAGTTTGACTAAACCATTCTGTGAGAGGGGTGTTACAAAACCTGTGCGGCAGTGCGTGGGTGCTTTATGCGTGAACGGCGAGTATTTTGTAAACAAACATGACAAACCGTGCACGCACTGCCACACGGGTAACACCCCTCTCACAGAATGGTTTAGTCCCACTCAGTCGTGGGTCGGCAGTTAGGCGAGTAGGCTGGTGTCTGCATCTGCATCTGTCAGCTACTGTACAAACGCCTGGGGTGGCTATCCCGTACAGCGCTTGATGGTCGAGTGACCAAAAGATAAAGCGTTGAGCATATTGAGAAGTCAAAAAACATGCGATGCGGCAGAAAAACAACATTAAGTACCGAGCATAAAATTGCATTTTTTGACGATGTTTTTTAATTTCACTCAACAAAAAGGAAATAAAAGCAATATGAATGTATGTTGAGTGTGCGGGGAAAGTTTTGTTAGTGTAGTACATAAGAAACTTCAGTTATGGCTGGCTAACGGTCGTAAAACTTTCACCTATCAATGCCTTTTTGAAAAACGTATAGCGTTACGGTAGTTGCGATAACGTAACCCTCCTCCCGACGGCAGCCAGGCCTGAGGGTTACGAGTTTGTTTCGAGCGGAAACGGTTGATCTGGTCCAACACGTACAATTTTGACAGCTAGTCACTAGATTTGCCCCATTTTTACCACTTTCAAAAATCATGACACAAGTTCTGAGGGTACGAACTTTATCCGCAATGTCTAATGCAGCCTGCCATAATACTCAAAACACCATTTAGGAAATATTTCGAAGAAAAATGGACAAAAACTTACCAGCTCCCGGAGCGAAATCCCAGGTTCATATTTTGAACCTGTCGCATCGCTTTGCAAACGCATTATTTTGTTGTTGGGCTAAACCATTCTGTAAAAGGGGTGTTACAATGTTGCAGTGCTACAGTGCATGCGCGCCATTATGAGTGAACGGCGTGCAATGCAAACGGACAGCGCGCACAGTCGCACACACACTGCCACATTGTAACACCCCTTTTACAGAATTTCTTCCATGGATTATTTGTTAGCAGTGAAATCGTTGAAAATATAGTGAGGGACACTATGAATAATATATGAACGGAATTTCTGAAATTGTTGTCAAATTTGTGTTCGCATTGTAAAGAACCTTTATACCCAGGACGTCAGTGCAGTGGCACTGACTGACGTCCTACCAGGGCTAGCGAAGCTCCAACCTTAGGAGTAAAACGTAACTACTAAATTAGTAGTAAGTAACATCACACATAATTTTGGATTTGTATTTGTAAAGACTCAAACCAAATCTTTTAATTATATTTCAATTCAAATACTTGGAATGTTTTTGGCTTGGGAATTGGTTTTTGACAAGATCAATTTGGCACGCTGCTAAACGGATGCAATTGGCTGACAAAACCAAAGTGTTTTGCATCCATTGGCGCCACCAGTTTTTTTGATTATTTTTTTTTTAATAAACAAAAAAAAAAAGTTTTGAAATGTCATAAAAATGTGAGAAGTCAGAAAAAGACACGATGTTACCAATAATAACAATGGCAAGCATGGCAAGGGGTAGGGTGAGAGGAAATCCGGGCGAGACATCAAACAAAAGGGTGCATGCTTGCTTGTTGACATAATTGTGTGGGGCTTCACAAGACCCAGTCGTGCCCTTATTTAATACAGTAACTGAGAACCGCATGTGGTTTTTTGCGGTCCTACTTGCCGTCAACTCGCCGACTTGCCGTCAACTCATTTTCGTGCCGTCAACTCATTAAATTTACATGAAAAATCTATAAAAAGGGGGCACGGAAGTGTTAAGTCTGGGCTTAACTACATATTTCTCATGGTTTTCGGTACAAATTCATTCACAAAAACGACTTTATGTTGATAAAAAAAAAGTACCAATCATTGACATCTTGGGCCAAGACTAATCATTGTGAAAAAGCAAGATGGCGGCCGACAGTTTTTCGGCTTCGAGAATTTTTTTTCACGAGAAAAAAAACTCAATTTTTATTCCGAAATATGACCTAAAACTTACACGAATGCTCTTTGAGCTGATACTTTACAGTTCTATGCTTCTTTTGTGGATTTTAAATGTATATTGGAGGAGTTGACGGCGAGTTGACGGCGCAAGTGAGTTGACGGCAAGTAGTAGTAGGACCCGGTTTTTTGTGCTGCGATTCTGCACACGTTTTTTCATTTAAACTGATTGTTAAAATTTACCTGGCACTGCAAGGCCTGCAGCAGGCGAAGCTTGCTGCAAAAGGTATCGTCTTGAAGCACCAGCGACATTTCGTACTGCTCCCACGGAGCTTCGGCAAAAAGCTGGTATCATAACTTCTTAATATGGTGTTTGGTTCGAAATAAAAATAAGATTTGTGTTGAAATGCTGAAGTTGTCTTCGGTGTTTATGCAACATTGGAACGACGACATAAACACGAAACCCGCCCTCACGTGGCTTAATGATTAAACAAAATATTTAAGACAGAAGGAAGAGGGCGCACTTCCTCGTATATTTTACGTTCGGAAACTTTACAGTCGCATAAATTCTGTAAGAAAAATTAAAATAAAACAACTTCCGAAGACTACTGAGTGAGCGACCAAGCAACTACAGTATGACTGGTAACCTAAGGGCGAGTGTAGAAACTTTTTCTTTTGTGACTGATGAGTAAGAAACTCTATAATCTTTAAAAAATAAAGTTTGGATGGCGAATATTTTCCAGAATGTCCGGTATTTGGGAGGCGTGTCGGGGCCAAACTCACGCCGATTGTATTCGCTTCCGCCCGGCCGAAGAACCAGCGGGCGCCCGGTGAATACCTTAGCTGCTTGTGAGAGATACTTCCACGAGGGACATGGTGTGAAGCAAGACGTCAGTTACTCGAATGATTATGGAACAAGTAGTACAAAAAGGTCATGGCAAGCCAAACCTTTCCTTTTAAATAAGTTGTTAGCCGGCAAGTTTTCTTCAGCAGTACCCAAACAAGAATTTGTTCACAATTTCAAAAGTGTCATCAGTCAGCCTCGCCGTTTCTTTCAGACAACTTCGCCATGCAGCTGGTATGGACATCTATCAGTTTCCCCAGAGCAAGTTAGTAAAATTCTACATCGACATGAGATTGGCGTCAATGTCGAAAATGAAAATCTCCGCGTGCAATCGTTTATGAGTAACCAAGTTGCTTCGAACAATCCTCTGGAGGACCGTAGAGGTGCTGCAACGTGCAAGTTGACCAATGCAATGATGTTTGGCGTATTCGACGGCCACCATGGACCGGCCTGTGCACAAGTCATAAGTGAGCGTCTCTTTAATTACATAGCTGCGGAAGTTCTCCCGTACGACATTCTGGAGCATGCGAACCGCATGTTTTCTACCGGTAATCTCACAGAGCTTGTGGACTTTTACGAACATCCCAATGATTACATCTCCCATGATCAGCAGCAGTTGTTCAAAAACAGCCTTGCCCAGTACCTGAAGGACAATATTTCTATTGACTTTCAAGGAGAGTATGACTTAACCAACATCTTGATGATCGCGTTTGATCGACTTGACAAGGACTTGACAACGGAAGCATTGAAAACCACCAATGGGGACTTTAATGATGAAGGACTGCATCGAGTCTTCTCTGGTGCTTGCGCTTGCATCGCTTACGTTGAAGGTGATAACTTGTATGTTGCCAATGCTGGGGACTGCCAAGCTGTCCTCGGCGAACAGAAAGATGACAATGTATGGAGTGCTACTTCAATGTCCTTTGAACACAATGCGCAAAACTCTGATGAAGTAAGAAGGATACGCTCATCTCACCCACTCAATGAATCCTCAACTGTCATCAAGAACGGTCGGCTTCTATCAGAGCTTGCCCCGTTACGCGCATTCGGAGATGTCCGCTACAAATGGAGTCGCACCATCCAACACCAGGTCCTTAACCCATGGTTTGGAACCAACGTTATCCCCAAGAACTACCACACCCCACCTTACTTGATTGCCACACCCGAGGTCATCCATCACCAGCTGACGCCGTCCGATAAATTTCTCATTCTTGCTTCGGATGGATTGTGGGATTGCATGACACCAGAGAAGGCGGTTAATCTTGTTGGAGACTTCCTCCTGATGAGCGACAAGATGGGTAGCTTCCAGCCCAAATCGGAGGGAATGTCTCTGCAACACCTTCATCAAACTCTAGCGAGACGTAAGGCAGCCTTGTGGCCTGTGGACACTAACGTTGCAACCCATTTGATTCGTTATGCCTTGGGAGGTGTGCATAATCGTTTTGATCACAATAGGCTAGCCAATACACTAAGTCTACCGGATAATGTGGTCAGACAATATAGAGATGACATTACAGTTACTGTTGTTTTCTTTAATTGAGTTTAACCACACCCAAAAACGGACTGATCCAGTAAGCTCCACCCCTTATAATGTACTGACCAATCACGACTTGGTATGCAGAGTAATGAGTCAAACATGCTGAATTTCCAATACAATTTAGCAAAATGATAAAATGTAAACAAGACTCAGAGGCACATCAGCTTACTGTGACAATGAACAGACACATGTTTTAAAGGAACACGTTGCCTTGGATTGGACGAGTTGGTCTATAAAAAGCGTTTTGTAACCGTTTTCTATAAAATGCATATAATATGGTTAGAAAGATGTTGTAATAGTAGAATACAATGATCCACACAAATTTGCCTTGAAATTACGTGGTTTTCCTTTTTACTGTGCGAACTAACACGGTCGGCCATTTATGGGAGTCAAAAGTTTGATAAATGGCCGACCGTGTTAGTCGACGAGGTAAAAGGAAAACCGTGCAATTTCGAGGCATGTTTGTGTTGATCATTGTATTCTACTTTTACAACATCTTTCTACCCATGTGCATTTTATAACAAACGCTTTTCAAAGACCAACTCGACCGATCCAAGGCAACGTGTTCCTTTAATGTTCACATGTTGGCCCCCCTACTTCGTGTTGGCTTTTTGGTTGTATACTTTGTAGTATTGCATGGTTTCTAAATCTGTGTAGTGTCGTTGTCAGGAGTGAAATTCAAGAAAATTATCCTGAACCAGAACCATTCTAGCATTAAACACAACTCAGATCAGCCCATGATCTTTATTTGCTTTGAATTCTTTTAGACAGAGTTGGTTTTGGCTTGTAATATCTGCTTAAACTGCATACATGTACGTGTCAACATAATACAATAGAATGTACAGTAACTGTGCAATAGTTTGGCCAATACATTCATTAAAGCCATTGGACCCTTTCGGTAAACAGTATTGTCCAAGGCCCACACTTAGTGTATCACAACTTCTATATCAAATAACAAACCTGTGAATATTAAGGCTCAATGGGTCATCGGAGTGGGGAGAAAATAACGGGAAAACCCACTCCTGTTTTCGTGCGTTTCGCCGTGTCATGACATGTATTTAAAATGAATCCGCAATTCTCGTTATCGAGAATTGATATTGTTTTACTGTTTTCTCTAAAAGTAAAGCATTTCATGGAATAATATTTCAAGAGAAGTCTTTCACCACTGCCTTCTGTAAACCCTGTAAGTTATTTTTTTTTTCTGTACCGAAAGGGTCCAATGGCTTTAAACAAAAATTGCACCCCCCCCCTTTTTGGGGGGCGGGGGGGGGGCATGCCAGACCTTCTCACATTTTCCACTGCAATGTATTGTCAAAAGAACAAGAGATGTATCATAGTAAATGTATATGATTTGTAACAGGGTGATCAAATTTAAATATAATTATTTCATGGACTTTTTAGTGATTGGTGTGGATCTTGATTGAGTTGATGATACTATTGTACTATAGATGCATGAATAAATGCACATACATGTATGTAAATAAAGTTGCTTGCACTGTTGTTTTTAAAACTCATTTTGTATTATTTTGTTAATTCCTTTAATCTGATTTTGAAAATGATGAGTTCCAAACCCGGGGTCCGGTCATTTAAACCAAAGTATGACCAGGGTACATAGTGAACACTATTGGTAGTAATTGTCAAAGACCAGACTTCTCACTTGAGACACATGCTTGATGTATCTCAACATGCACAAAATAAACCTGTGAAAACTTGAGCTCAATTGGTCGTCAAAGTTGCGAGATAATAATGAAAGAAAAAAAAAACGTGGTCACACGAAGTTGTGTGCTTTCAGATGCTTGATATTGTGTCCTCAAATTCTAAATCTGAGGTCTCTAAATCAAATTCGTGGAAAATTACTTCTTTCTCAAAAACTCTGTTACTTCAGAGGGAGCTGCTTCTCACAATGTTTTATACTATCAACCTCTCCCCATTTACTTGTAATGTTACCAAGTGAGGTTTTATGCTAATAATTATTTTGAGTAAATACCAATAGTGTCCACTGCCGTTTAAGCACAGATTTTACTGCCAGCATCAGCGCTGTTTTTATTTGCTTATGGCAGATCGATGAAGTCGGCCCTGTGCCCAATTTCATAAAGCCTGTAAGCACACAAACTTGCTAAGCACAGAATAGCAATCCTGAGCAGAAACGAGTTACATGCCCAAAAGTCTGCACTGTTTTAGCTCAAATTTTGCTCAACAAACAACTTTGTCAAGAAGTATTTTCTGCCGACAGCTTTATGAAATTGGGCCCTGGTGTTTTGCCATAACACCAATGTAAACTTGCACATAAAAAAGTAGGCACTAAGCACAGCCATAAGAGATCAAAATGATTCACTTCCGTTAGGCCACATTAAAAAATTCCGATCGTCCTTTTTTTATTGCGGATGGAGGAGGGAGGGAGGTTAGTTTTGTTGACATGCCAAATATGAAATCAAGAATAAAGGTATCATCACAATCACTATAAAACAGAGGGTTTGTGTGTTTTGGATGTTTTCACTAGTTTTGTCAAACAAATAACTCCTGGATGACATTTTCTGTAAACTTTTTCAAACAACTAAGCAGTGTAGCCAAAGTAAATATTTGAAGAATTGTTCTTGCTTTGACAACATGAATAAACACCTTCTTAAACACATTTTCAAACCTGGACATTATGAAAAAAATATCAGCTGAAAAGGTTGTTTTCAAGAATAAAATAAAAATAAAATAAAAATGGGGTCGGAGGGTTTTGAACGGTCACGATCAACAATTTTTTGGTTTATGTGGCCTTACTAAGAGAAAAGTTTGTAAGGAAAGAATTTGGTCGCTACATCTCAAGCTCATGGATATAATGTGATGATCACAGTTTTATTTACACATTTATTTAATACTTAAAACCTTTTAATGTACATCGACAGTATCTACACTTTAATGTCAACACACATTTCAAAATGCGTTCATGGTTTACATGTAGCTCTTGAAGACGAACACATCACCTCATTATGTTTAAAGACAATGAACACTATTGGCAATTACTCAAAATACTGATTAACATAAAACCTTTCTTGGTGACGAGTAATGGGGAGAGGCTGATGGTATAAAACACTGTGAGAAACGGCTCCCTCTGAAGTGCCATAGTTTTCGAAAAAAGAAGTAATTTTCAATGAATTTGATTTTGAGACCTCAAGTTTAGAACTTGAGGTCTCGAAATCAACCATCTAAACACACACAACTTTGTGTGACAACGGTGTTTTTTTCTTTCATTATTATCTCCCAAGTTCGATGACTGATTGAGCTCAAATTTTCACAGGTTTGTTATTTTATGCATATGTTGAGATACACCAACTGTGAAGGCTAGTCTTTGGCAATTACCAATAGTGTCCACTGCCTTTAAAGACAATGAACACTATTGGTAATTGTCAAAATCCAGTCTTCTCACTTGGTGAATCTCAACATGATGCATTAAATAACAAACCTGTGAAAATTTGAGTTTGATTGGTCATCGGAGTTGCGAGATATGAAAGAAAAAACACCCTTGTCACACGAAGTTGTGTGCTTTCAGATGCTTGGTTTCGAGACCTCAAATTCTAAACTTGAGGTCTTGAAGAAATCAATTCGTGGAAATTTACTTCTTTCTCCAAAACTACGTCACTTCAGAGGGAGTCGTTTCTCACAATGTTTTATACTATCAACCTCTCCCCATTACTCGTTACCACAAGTGAGGTTTTATGCCGACAATTATTTTGAGTAATTACCAATAGTGTCCACTGCCTTTAAACATTGTATACATTCAGATTGTCTGGAAGCCAAATACAATGAAATATCGCATTTAACAATCACACAACAAGCTTTGCATAAAAATTCACAAATGGTGATTTGTCTAATTTCGCTTAAATCACATTACACAATGTACCTACAGAACACAGCACTCAATGTACATGTATAGACATAAATCATACAAAACCATAGATATAGAAGCCGGAGCACGCTGAGTGCGTTATTGTGCTTACAACAGGGGCAAGAGTCATTACTAACCAAACAAAATTGAAACTTGGATACAAATTCAAAGGTATTTTCAAATGATGGCATTTCTACTGTTTGGTAACCCCTGGGGTTATAGATTCCAAGGAGCTTTTGGAAACAGTATCCAAAGCACCAACAAAGTAGACCAATGAATGAGCAGGATTTCTTTATTTGTGGAACGAAATATTGTCTGATTTTCTTCACCAGGCCGACATAAAAAGTCTGAACTCAGCCAAAAGTCTGAACAGTCTCATCCCTGTTACAATTTCATTGTGAGACCATTTTTATGGTTGGCGTACGTATTTTGTTGTATCCGTGTAAAGCAAAATATTCTGCCATACAGTGGATGTCATGAACATTGACCAATGAAATCAGGTAGAAATGGTCTATAGATGTGCGTTGCCACTTTGTCATACACGCGTGTCAACTGATGATGATTTTGCCAGGATACTAATGTCACGCATGGTTATTCAGTATGCCGTGCCCTCAGCTGACACAGAGGGCGGTCGAGGTCAGCGTTCTCCAGGTTTTTCTAAATGTATAAGTTCATACCATTCAAGCAAAAGTTTTTCCAACTAGAGTAAAAAGCAAATACACAAAGTTGATACAAAAATCACAAAAGATCAGTAGTGTGGCTAGTGCGGGGGAAAGACGACCATGTTTTAAAAGTTAGTTCACAATTCCAAAAAAATTGTGATGCCTTTACACTAACAGGAAGTATAAACCGACCTTTACACAAACGTTTGAAATTGTCAAAATGTTGTATCTTGCTTGAAAAAGCCTGCACATGTACGAAGACACAAAACAAGTACGCACCAAGATAAAATTTGTGGACACAGTGTTTTTGTGCAAGAATCAAAAATACAGTGGACATTGTTAACAATTATGTGATCCCCCCAAAAACCATAGCTTTTGAAAACAAATAATTGAAGGGAAGGTACACTTTTGGTAGTTGTCAAAGACCAGTCTTCTCACTTGGTGTATCCCAACATACATGTAAGCATAAAATAACAAGCCTGTGGAAATTTGAGCTAAATTGGATGAGAGAAAAAAAACACCCTCGTTAGGAATAAAAGACTTCGTTTTAAAGCAGTAAGAAGATTCAAAATAGTTTATCAACAAATAAATCTACATGACCCTTTGCTTCCATATAAGTACATACCCTGAATATAATTACAAGTTTGATTTTTGGGTCACTATCACGTTTCATCGGTCTGAAATACAACCGTCGACTTATGTGAAGAGATGCGGCTCCTTGCCGTGGACGGATGACTTACACCCCGGTGTCTACTCATCCGGGAGTGGGTCGACTGGTGGCTGCTACCCTGCCGAGGCCCGTGACTCTCTGTCACCACAGTGGCGTCGTCATGGTAGTTAGAACTCATTTGGTTCGTTGGAGAACTTAGTTGGGGATTCAAGCCATTCTCCCCAAAACTCAGTATCGTGTACTGACGCACTGCAGAGAGTTTAAAACGGAGGGGAGATAAAAGGGGAAGTTTAATCAATATTGTCTACTGGTCAGTCTGAGTAAAGATGGTTGGGACTTGAATTGTACGGGTGCAAACACACAACTGTTTCAGTGCAACAAAAGAACAGTGCTTGAACTTTACATTATAATAATTATAATTATAGTTTGTGAGGCTAATCATCCTTACTTGCAGCTAAGAGCTGAATTGCGAATGGCGTGAATGTAACGTGTTCAAGAAGCTGGCATGCAAGGGCTGCCTTTGGCTGCCAGCCACATCAACCCATTATGACCACGGAGCACAGCCAAAGATCTAAGGTGTTTGATTTTTTTTCCTGAGGGAGGAAAACCAGATGGTCTGGAAAACCCTCATGGCACAGCAGAGAACCAACGCACAACTCACAAAGGGCCCCCGCCGGGAATCGAGCCTGGGTCACCTTGGTGAGAGGGGAGCGCTTTACACACACAAGCCAACCATGCCACCCACGATGGTAGTAGCTTTAGCCGGGCCTGTAAACTCACGACAGGACAAGTCTAGTGGTCTTGTGTTTTTCAGTTGAGTCATAAAACTGCCATATGTAATATTTTAAAACAAAAACAAGTAATGTTGAAAAATTGACTTTGAGTCTGACAAACACAGGTTCTTTTTAGAAATGAAGAATGTGGCCTTCATAAATACATGATAAATGTAAACAATCTCTTATTATTCATTTGTGTACCACATGTCTTAGTGCTTGCCCATTAGAGTGCTTATAATGAATTAATTGCCTTTTTTGTCATGTTCAATGTGTGATGTTATTTGCACAGTGTGTGTCTTCTGATCAGGATGTACACATGTACATGTACATGTAGAGCCATGTCATTAGAGAAAAGGGCACTTGCAATGAAAGTTCTTCAAGTTTATGGGAGAATTTTTGTTTACGGTGGCACCAAGGTCAACACCAGGGCAATAGAGGCCCATGGCATCCAGGTAATCCCAGGCCTGCCACGCTCTACATGTGCGTCTTTGTTTGAAAATGCTTCGTTTTTAGTGCAGAAATTCTGTTACAGAATAAGCTACAACAATTAATAACCTGCATGTACGTAAGTGTCATCTGTGCTGTACATGTATGTGCAGCTACATGTAATATAGATTACACAAGATTTGTGATTCAAGTTGAAATTATATGTCATAAGTGTTCAAACACATGGTGCTATACCGCAAACCTCAACCGACTGTGCTGTCCAGTTATTGGTGATGAGCTCTAACTAAACATGAGTGTCTTGTTATGCTAAATGATTAATAGTGCTTGAAAATATCAATTTAACAACTTACTCAAACTTGCCATTCGTTACTTTGTTAATAGCTTGGTTAGTTTCAAAAAGGAAAACAAACAAAAGAAAATTTCAACTACTGGTAGATTTGTGCACAGGTGCCCCTGTTGTGCAGACGCAGATAAAACTTACCCATCGATCACTAGAATTGCAAACAAGGTAGAAAAGCAGAGCAAGCATAAACGGAAAGAAAACAGGCGTCAAGAACACAATAAAGCATGCATACATGTACTGCAGTTTGGCATACACAAAAGTTACACAAAAAGGCCGACAAATCTATGAGAAAGACTTATAAAAGGACCATGTTGTTAAAAGCAGTGGACACTAAATTGGTAATTACTCAAAATAACTATTAGCATAAAACCTTAGTACTTGGTAACGAGTAGAGAGAGGTTGATAGTATAAAACATTGTGAGAAACGGCTCCCTCTGAAGTGACTGAAGTGAATTTGATTTTGTGACTTCAGAATTAGATTTTGAGGTCTCAAAATCAAGCAACTGCAAGCACAAGACTGGACACCTTTGGTAATTGTCAAAGACTACATGCAGTCTTCAGCACAGATGGTGTTTATCAACATAACAAATGCAAAAAAATAACAAACCTGTGAAAATTTGAGCTCAGATTGTCATCAAAGTTGCGAGACAATAAAGAAAGAAAAAACACCCTTGTTACACTAAGTTGTGTGCTTTGAGATGTTTGATTTCGAGACCTCAAAATCTTATTCTAAGGAAGTCTCAAAATCACATTCGATGAAATTACTTCTTTCTCAAAAACTACGTTACTTTAGAGGGAGCCGTTTCTCACAATATTTTTATACTACCGACCTCTCCCCGTTACACGATACCAAGTAAGGTTTTATGCTGATAATTATTTTGAGTAATTACCATGATTACCAGTAGTGTCCGATGCCTTTATTAAGAGTACTCTTTGACTTTCTTATGCATAATTGTGCTAACAATATTATGATGAGTTCACTACAATTGTGTGGGAGCAAGATGCAGTTTACCATGTTTACTGGTCCTGAATAGTGAACAATAAGAAATAAATACACACATGATTTGACTTTGACTTACTGTTTGGATTCTTGATGTTGTTCAAGTATGGGACATTCTTCTTGGCTACCAGACAAGGTCTCTGCGATGTACTGTTTATATCATGGATCAGAACAAAACAAAGTTTTCAGTGTTTGTAATAATAAATATTCATAAATACCTCGGACAGTTTCGCTATTCCTATTGGTGGAGAGCGCGTCACGTGGAAAGAACGAGTGTTTAAACCTTTGTTTATAACCAGTTGTGAGTGGAGACTCTGCGCTAGTCTTGATGCAAGACGTTTCTTGTTACAGGCGATGCAGGCGCTGTCGGTGAGTTGGCCGCGCTGTGTGTAAAAGGAAAACCAGCGAATATGCACCAAGACTATATGCGCACGAACGGAACTGGAAAACACCTGCGTACGGACATCGTACATGCTCATGTAACATATATACTGAACATACCATGGAGGTGGAAACATACAGAGCTCATAAGCACTTGGAACCGGATAAGTTTTACAGAGTTTCTCACTTTATTACACCTTTTAACCAAAAAGTTTTTATGAATGAGAATCAAAAGTGTGTTGAATCGGTTTTCAACTAGTGGTTTAAATCCGACGAGGCCTGGTTCTTGATAATTTACCTTGACTCCGACTTCGTCTCGGTAAAATAATCAAGAACCAGGCCTCGTTGGGATTAAACCACTTGTTGAAAACCTCATCACCACACATTGATTCCCTTAGTAATGGTGGATTTTTATAATAATGCATGGTGCTTCAACACTCAGTATTTTCTGCAAGGTGATGTGGAGCTTGTTTTTTAAGCGTAAGATGCATTCCTGGCACAGCACAATGTAACGATTAACATGGTGCCCATGGTGCAATTTGCTGCCCACCAGGAACAACGGGGCGAACGAACTCCTTTTTTTTTTTTGCATTTAGTGACTTGGTTCTTCTGCATGCATTTCACGACACACAAACCAACTGTTTTACGTCCCATTTGCAGCACTAATGGTTAAATGTATTGCTTTAATTAAAAGGACACAAGTGTCACGACAAGTACTCAAACACACACCCTGCTGATCAAGAACACCAGAGCTTAAAGGAACACGTTGCCTTGGATCGGACGAGTTGGTCTATAAAAAGCGTTTGTAATTGTTTTTTATAAAATGCATAAATCGTTTCATAGTCACGCACCACAGTAAACATGTCTTCGCCCAGGGTGGCTTCAAAACGCAGAGCAAGTTAGCGCTCTAGTCAATAGCTCTTTGGTTTTGTCGCACAAGGCAATTTTGTCGAGCAACTTGGAGGCAACCAACTTCACATAATAACAGCCTTGACGTATCATACTTACTCAATCTGAGGGAGGCCGATGTGTTTGTAGTGCTTCCAAGCATCTAAGAAAGGACCTGCCAGGCGATAGTTAGAAGTGTAATACTCAAGAACCTTAAACAAGTACGGATCCTGTCGACACCTTCAAAATCAAACAAAGAAAATAGTAATGAAACAAGGCTCTTGTACAGCGCTTTATCAAACCACTAGTATTTTTTCCTGCAATACATGTGGAGCTATAGTACATGTACATTTTGAAGTGTGAGACCTCTCCCTTCATAGTATTATTTTCTAATGGTTTACAAGGTGCCGTGGTGCAAATATGCTGCTGCTAATCAAACTAGCAACACCACAGACAAAGTCCTTCTTTTTCGGAGGTTTCTTTGCATTGGGGTCTATTGCTTGCATTACCAAACATACAGGACCATCGTTTGACCATACTCACACCATAGTCTATCTTTGACCAGCTACAGCTAGGGCTGGAGTAACCACTTATGTTATGCAGGGTGCAATAGACCAATCCATAAGGCTCCGCCCAAGGCACATGTGTGAGCAAGAACACGTGTGCCTCTCCAATGCCGTTCTGTACAACTATGCCACGCGCATCAAGCATACACGCACGCATGCCGGACTTCAGTATATAGGGTGCGTTCGTTTAGCTTCTCTGGGTCTATCCCGAGGTGCTCACTCAGGTGAGCCCCTGACAAGAGCCAAACGAACGACCACTCACCGCTCTTGTAGTGACGTCGTTTACCTGGGGCCAGCCCCCAAGTGACCCACTCCACAAGCAGGGCACTGGGGGCTGACCTGGGTGAGCCCCTGGAATGACGTCAAAAGCTATTCGAACGCACCGGGGCAGACCGGGGATGACCCAGGGAAGCTAAACGAACGAACCCATAGTGTCGAACTTTTGGTTGAGCAATGGATTGTGACTGGTCAATGCGCACTGGGTTGTGATTGGTCAATAGGCAATGGGGTGGAGCTTAATGGATCGTTTTTTTCTGTTGCAGCCTTACTTGTTCAAGAGCTCCCTCTCCGCTTTATGATTGAAGCTTAGGTAGCCCAGTGCAATGGCGGCTGACCCCCTAACTTGCTCATCTTCTGACAGCATGAATCTACAGAGCTGATGAATTGCATTGATAGAAATGATTGCAGCTGGAACACCTAAAGATTTAGACAAAAAAAACAATAAAATATCATGAATCTTAATCAAAATTTCATGACTCTGAAAGGTAAGCAAAGAATCAGTGCTGACAAAAATCAAAGAGGTATTCCCGCTTATATGTCAAGCAAATTTCACAGGTTAGCAGTTAGCAGGGAATCTACACGCTACAAGGCACACCTTTACAGAATTTGATAGTTAGCCATGTAAGCAGAGCCATGAAATCGGGCTTTGGAATAAGCAACTTGACATGGGATAATCTCTAGACAATGCCCCCATGGGTAGGGATCAACGTCAATACATTCACCTCTCCGAGACCCAAGGATATTCTTGCATATCCTCTCACAAGCTAAACTGCATCTAGGCTACGAATTAAAAACAACACAAAGTATAATCTAGTCCGTAGTCTAAGTTTTCATGCAGAAACCTCCCCCTCCATTAACTGAGAGGTACATTAACTGTTCTCTGATATTCCGACACCCCAATGATCCAACAACAAAAACACCTTGTACATGTATCTTACATGATAGGGTTAGGGTACCGTTAGCCCGGTTCATACACCTGCAGGGCTGTATGCTTCATTTTCTCTATGACAAAGGGCACCCTATGAGGAAATTGTAATTTTTACTGGAGCATTTCAAGGGCACCATGGCAATGGCAAGGGGCAACGGAGGCAATCGCCTCCGTTGCCTCCGTGAAGTATCAGGTCTGTACCTGTCCTTCCTGTGAATGTGAATGCATAGCAAATTTTGAGGTCACATTCGGAATGTTTTGCAGGAGTTGAAATTACTTCAACTGTTGCGAATAATTTGTTGCGAACTTGAGACGTCAAAATTTGTATCAAATTTGCGGATAGATGCAGGATACATACAGTAGGCAAATACAGTAGGTGTGCCAGAACATGGGGGTGTCCCAACTGAGTAACCATGTAGACATACCTGCTCTTGTGTGTGCCAATCTAGCAAGACAGTCAGATGCCAGCGCTTGGATGGATTCATTCTTGGACGTTTCTAGGAGATCAACGATGAGTTTGATGCCAACTGCAGAGGACGAAGCTTGCTCTTCATCTGGGACGATACGCGCCAAAACTACAACCTGTTGATTAAACAAAAAAGTACTGATTCATAAGTAGGTAGTGATACCCCCGTGTTACAAGTAGGAGATTGAAGCATTGGGAAATCAAATGAATAGATATAAAACCCTATTTGTCCAAAAGGAAGTTGTCTGATTGTGGAAGATTGAGGACTGTACAGCATCGGGGTAGGACCCTAGAGCAAGGAACATGGTAGGACCAAATAACAATAATGCTTATATCCCTGCACCAAAGAAATAAATACGGGTTGTTCTAAAACCCCCTCGACCCCCACGACCCACGACTCCCTCGACTTTTGTGCAATTTTTTTTTCTGTACACCGAAATTGCCACAGTTCACAACCTCAGCCAATCACCCACACAATTTTGTATGCTGACGTCGACAACCATGCCTCGCACATCACAACAACACAGCGTACGAGACAGACCATACACACGTAGTATGCACGAAGCAAACTTCGCGTGATTGGCTGCCGAGATCGGGCCTGTGGCAATTATGATGTACAGATAAAAACCGCGGCATTTCCACGTGTATCTCTTGACGGATCCGAGATTATTATCCCAACTGGGAACCTGCGTGTACCGCCCGAATACGATTACGGCCAACTCATTAGGTGATTATCAGGCGGACCCATTTCCGGCCGATCGCTCCGCCCGTCCTGTGTACTATTCCTCCATGGTACAACTAGTTGCTCTAAGCGGAGCTCAAGGTTGTAGACCCGACCGACCAAATGGCCACACGGACGTGTTTGGGGTCCCCAATCGGTGTGCACATGACATGCGGAAGCGGAGAGTAAATACTCCCAATTCTGTGTGGCTGATGCAGATAAATTTAACAGCAGTCTCAGACTTGAAGTTGCGTCACGGATCACACACTGTGAATTCTAAATCGGGGACTTAATTCTTACTCGGCCGTAAAGCGACATTTTATGAATTCGGAATTGGGACATTCTTCGAACACGGGGCGGACGTCGAGGGGTCGTGGGTCGTGGGGTTCGAGGGGTTTTTAGAACCACCCAATAAATAAGGGAATCAATGTGTGGTGAAGAGGTTTTCAACTAGTGGTTTAAACCCAACGAGACTGGTTCTTGATCATTTTACCGAGACGAAGTCGAGGTAAATTATCAAAAACCAGGCCTCGGCAGGTTTAAACCACTAGTTCAAAACCGATTCAACACACTTTGATTCCCATTCATAAATACCTTTTTAGTCAAAAACATCAACACTTTTGGTCAAAAACTGGCAATGTTGACACTCAATGTGCTGATTGTCAATTTCTTGAAAATGCAGGTCTAAAGTGTTTTTCCTTTTCCGGCCAAGTTTAGGCAAGCAATTGCTGACCAAAGCTTGCCCGATTAGCAATTATAAAAAGGATGTTTACCATACCAGTGCATTTCAGATTTTTCTCAGCCAATGTTTGTTTCCTAGTTTAAATTTTCGTTCTTTTTTTTATTAACTTTGTATTCGGTAACATTTCAGTACCTGGAAAGCTGCATTACATCTGTAGAACTCGTCATCCGACTCAAGGAACGAGACAAAACAGTGGTAGCGTACTCCGCCAGAGTCGGCGATTTCATGCTGCTGAGTGGTGTTGTTGAAAGCAAAAGCGGCCAGTGCGGAGCCAGCCAGTAACCTCACAAGGTCATCCTTGGAATACAGGAGACGTAGAATGTGTACAAAGTTGAAGTCCATGTTGTCAGAAATGTCATCCATCACATTAGGGTTGCCTGCAAATGCAATGGCAGAACAGTTACAAAATTATTACATATTTAAATGTTAGTTAAGTTCAATAAATTTAAAAGTATTTCTAATTAATTGACCTGTATACCAATAACTAAATTTGTAGATGAATCACACTCACAGAAAAACAGCACGGGCAGAAAATATCATGTTATCAAAAGTATCAAAGGTACATGTACGGAGGGGAGGTTCATCCATTTGCAGAAGTCCATCATGTAAAGTTTGAGAAAGGATTCCCTTGATGGGTTGGAGAAATTCTTACCCAAAACAAAGACTTTTATACTGTTTCAATAATGAAGGCCTGCACTTGGTTTATAAAGCACCTTTCACACGAGAGCAATTTAGCGAGGGTCCCTTGCTAAATTGTAGCATGGTTGTAACGTTTAACAAATTAATGTACATCGTGTGAAAGGACAACAATTTTTTGAGTGTCCATGGTCCCTTGTAAAATCTGGTCCAACATTGCCACATTTTGTCGGAGGTCCGGACCTACGACAAAATCTTAAACTAGCGAAATTTATGACCAAGGATGTGTACTACATCATCGTGTGAAAGGAATCCTTGCTTATTGACCGACGTCCTGTGTGAAGTTGCCCATACAGCGCATGCTATTGTGTGTGCTAGTTGGTCTCATAAAGATGATGAGGACATGGAGGTAGAAATGATCAGGAATACTTTCATGACACACAAGGGTTGTTAGTTTTTTTACTTTGCAGTGTGAACATGGTGAAAGCTCACAAGATCAGTCACACACGGAGATAACAAATAAACAACCCACGCTCAGGAATTTTGTAGCAAGTGACCCTGGCTATATTTTTGTTGTGTGAAAGGACTTTGTAAAAAGTCACCTATTGTACTTTAAAGCAGCACTCGTACTAATTCTATGCAAACCAAATATACCCATGCAATCAATTTTCTATGGATAATCAGTATACTGATGTACTCTCATGGAGGTAGACAAACACAAAAGAAAACATGGCGCATAGCTTGTAGGATGCTAAACACTACTGCGCATGCGAAAACTACATGTCATTGCCTTGTTCGTGGGAGAGTGTTTACTCCAGTAGTTTTAAGAGAACGGAGATTTTTTTTTGTGCGGTCGGATTATCGCGACAGCAGACACTGTGCACAAAGAGCGCTTATCGGGTCGTTAATCTGCTAAGCTCATTGGAGGGCTCCATTGGTTTACTGCAGGCCTCCAAACTCGCTCATTGGTCGTAAATTGGCTTAGGATTTCGTTCCAACTCCTTCTATTTCTACCTCCATGGTACTCTATAGCAACCAGTATTAGATGCATAGTAGCCACTTGGATACTACACCTATAGCAATGAGTCTTGAATTAGGCCTGAACCCCAAAACAGGCATTTACATGTTACAGTGAACCCTTAGTGACAGTGTATCCACATATCAACCAGTGTATTACATGTAACTTAGCAACCAAGTGCATACCCATACCAACCAAAGTAGTAAACCCATAGTGACAACATGTACTAAACCCATAGCAACCAGTGTACCACACCAATAGCAACCAGTGTTGACCCCTAGCAACCAGTGTTGACCCCTAGCAACCAGTGCAGCATACATGTACATGTACCTTAACCAATAACATCCAATTGGTACCTAACCTAAACAAAGTTTTGTTTGAACTGTTTTGTTTTGAACTGTTTGCAGACAAACACACTTCACATTTTTTAACTTCCAGAATTTTATAAAAACAGTTACCATTTTAAATTTCCAGGATTGTATAAAAAAGACAGTGTTAGGCTAACCTTCAAGGTATTAAGAGTTGACTAAAATGAACTCTCATGTTTCCCCCCCCCCTCCAACATCACCCTGCCAAAAGTTTCCAATCAGCCTAAAAGAGCGGACCCAATTGCCAAAGGAACAACATCCACTTAGAACCCCTTCCATGTATCAACAAGGCTTGTACCACCTAGCCCCTGATGACAAAGACACAACCAACAGTGGCCATTTCCATCCAACTGTGCTTAAGAAACCCTGCCCCTGATACCCAATTGTATTCACCCACTTATCCTTCTACTGTAGATGAAGAGGCCTTTAGAATCCCTCAATAATGTTAGCTTGGTAAACAAAAGCTGTAACCCCTGCGGTAGTATAGACATTTCTGTTGTTAGGAATGGTTTACAAAAACTGTTGCCATTTGTTTAGTGTGTGGGTCATTCAATCATTATGGAGGTAAAACCAGAAGTTTGATAGACTCATGGGATTAATCTATACCTCTGGCCTTAATGTGCCCCTAATCTACTTAAAGGCAGTGGACACTTTTGGTAATTGTCAAAGACTAGCCTTCACAGTTGGTCTATCTCAACATATGCATAAAATAACAAACCTGTGAAAATTTGAGCTCAACCGGTCATCGAACTTGGGAGATAATAATGAAAGAAAAAAACACGCTTGTCACACGAAGTTGTGTGCGTTTAGATGGTTGATTTCGAGACCTCAAGTTCTAAATCTGAGGTCTCGAAATCAAACTCGTAGAAAATTACTTCTTTCTCAAAAACTATGGCACTTCAGAGGGAGCCGTTTCTCACAATGTTTCATACCATCAACCTCTCCCCATTACTCGTCACCAAGAATGGTTTCATGCTAATAATTATTTTGAGTAGTTACCAATTGTGTCCACTGCCTTTAAGGGTTACCATGGTTGTCCATGAAGTGGCTGGGATCATCCTACATTGTACATGTACCTCTGTGTGCACGACAGTTGAATAATGCTGAACAAAGCCAATAACCACTATCCATTGATGCCAACACATTGACTATAAAGGATTTTCACAATGTGGTACTAATTGATGTATAAGGGGAAATATAGGCCTATTCACCAGCAAGTGGGGTGTAGGACAACTGTGGACATTCTTAGAGGAACACATTACCTTGGATCTGTCCAGTTGGTCTTTGAAAAGCATTTGTAACCATTTGTTATAAAATGCATGGTTAGAAAGATGTAGTAATTTAAGTAGAATACAATGATCCACACAAACATGCCTCAAAATTGCACGGTCGGCCGTTTATGGGAGTCTAGTTTTTGACTCCCATAATTGGCCGACCGTGTTAGTTCTCAAAGTAAATGTAAAAGGAAAACCACGCAATTTCGAAGCAAATTTGTGTGGATCATTGTATTCTGCATTTAAAACATCTTTCCTATCATATACATTTTATAACAAACGGTTACAAACGCTTTTTATAATTATAGACTAACTGGTCCGATCCAAGGCAACGTGTTCCTTTAAGATTATTGATTGCTGTTGGAGTATTAGAAGGTTAATAAGAACCCTTAAAAACACTATACAACCAGATACAACCTAATCTGCACTTTGTTTGATTCTGTTTGATTGTGAAGAGGAATGGTCTTCCGCCATCCTTCATTGGTTGATGACTGCACCAATTGCCTCATTCTGCTTTCAAAAGCAAAACTTTTCAAAATAAAATTTTTTTGGGCCATTGGGAAACTTGTCTAGAATTTGGGCCAGCGTCCTCGTCGTTGACTGCCATTATAACTTGTCGCAAAAAATAAATACACACACATACATGTACGTACGTCGTGTGGGTAAACCATGTGTGCCTAAACTTGTCTCAAGGTGTTTTTTATTACAGCTTGTAAAAAAAAAAGGGTTTGGGGCCATCGGGAAACTTGTCTAGAATTTGGGCCAGCATCCTCGTCATCGACTGCCATTATAACTTGTCGCAAAAATACACACACATACGTACGTCGTGTGGGTAAACCATGTGCGCCTAAACTTGTCTCAAGGTGTTTTTTATACAGCTTTTAGTAAAGCGCCCTCTCTTTATGCAAGCAACAATGACATTGAAGTATAATGGACATCGGGCTAAACGAAAAACTAACAACGATGGCTCCAATGAAAGACCATCGCAGAGTAATTTACTGGGTTAAGCCCTGGCAGACTCACACGTCACATTCAAAACATAAATTTGCTTTGTTTTAAACAGAGATTTCACAGGCCTGTATTTTTTGTTTAACTTCAGGAAACTGAGCCCGATTCCCCCCCCCCCCTCCCCCCAGGCAAACTTGTGTTGTTTGATAACATAAGCAATTCCATGTAGCAACATTTTATGAAATTTCAAGGGCATAAGCCCCCCTCAAAAGCAAAGACAAATCCTGGATACTGACTTTGCATACTCAAGATAAAACATCCCATAAGTACATAGTCTTTATCAATATCCATCTATTATCTATTAAAGCTCCAACCTGTGCCATCTATCAATACTTGGTTTGTACACACTCCAGGTACTGTTGACTGTGCAAGGCTACAGCTGATATGAAATCAAAACAACCTTGATGGTCACCAGTGTTCATGGTACAGTACCACCACCAACATGTAATTGGATGTTGTGGACAATAATGTAAAGCCCGTTATCAACAGGTATTTACAATCACTTATGATCAGAGATTACACAGCAAAGTACATTTCATGGTAATTTGTTTTGTAATGGACACCGTCATTCCAGTGGATTTGTTTTCTGAACAAATAGAGTTTCTGATCTTAGGGACTACACTATCAAAATACTGTGCAGGAAATTTTGTTCAGATAGTTTTTTAGAAAGATGTTTTTTAGAAAGAAGAAAGGAAAGTTATGTAGTTGTGAACCAACTAAATGAACATGTAGCTCTGTAACATTCGTAAAATAACAACACTTTGCTTCTCCCCCATGCAATTAACCACCTCAAATTAAACGCAATATCTATCCCCAATTATTTTTGTTTGTCATCTTATTTGGACTGATGGTACAAAGAGTACAAGTCCACGCATTCTGATTTGAGTACTGTTAGTAAGCGATGCGGAATTGCAGTTGCAGCGTACGTAACGCTGAAGATTTTAAGCCGTGACCCATCATGACCAAGGATCTACAATCTATGGTGGACACAGAATTGTTTTTAAATACCCTTGAAAAGTGGTTGAGATTGTGAAGACCAATCTTACAGAGCTCTTCAAGAAATTTAAATACCTACCGATTGAGCAGCAGCCAAGTGTAAGTGCCGATTCAACTCTGATGAGCTCATTACGGGAGTGGACCATCAGGGCAACTAGGTATCGGATTCCTCTGGAGTTGAGAACTGTGTCTTGATTCTCCTTGTGTGGAATGTAACCGATCCCGACACACAAGTGCCTCAAAGCACGTATGGAGCTCAAGACAATGTGCTCCTTGGGCGAGCGAAGAAGGCGTACTAAGGGCTGGACGCCGTTTGCCTGCGCGATGACGTTCTGCTTGTTGTGCGGTCCCCGTGCGAGAACCGCAAGTCCTTCCGCTCCGATGTAATGTAGGATGTCAAACTCAACCTGTGCATTCAGGAAGTCAATTAGCTGTACAACTCCAATCATACCTGCCATCGTGCGTTGCTCGTCGACATTTTCTCCAGCTAGCGCCCAGAGAGCACTGGCTGTACAGACTTGAACTTTGGGGACGCTGCTCCTCTTCAAGAGCGTCATCAACGGGATGACTCCACCCTCTTCCAAGATGATCTTTTGTGTGTGCGGATTGTCTTTGGCTAATAAATGGATTGCTGTTATAGCGCTCAGTTGCAGTTCTCTATTCTTTGCACTTGCAAGGGTGATCAAAGCTGAGGATCCACCCTCGTCAACGAAACTATTCTGATTGGATTGCTCATCCTGGACAATTTTTTGAACTGCAACAGTGAGAGCCATGAGGAGTGCACGCGGCTGCTTGGTTTCTTTGGTTATGCAAGACTCAAACAAACCCACTAAAGCTCGCATGCTGTCTGTAGTGCTCCCTACGGTTTGTCTGTGCTCAGGGCTAGCAGCTGCGATCTCAGATAGAGTGTCTGTCACTTGAACCAACAAATCCTGATCGCTGCTCGTCTGCCAGATTTTGATCAGCACAGGGATAGCTCCGTGTTGTACCATTGGGTCTACATACTCTCGGACTTTGGAAAGGTGGCACAGCATCTTGGCACCAGCTAGTATCAGTTCCCTTGAGGTACTCTTAAACAGTTCCAGCGACATAGGTATACCACTTTCCTTCACAATTTGTTCTTTAGCCTTCTGCGACTGGATGATGTTCAGGAGCACTGTGTACATGTACAACTTGGCAGAGTTTGACACAAAGGACTTCATGATCTTCATTGTGGAAGGAATACACTCTTGGTCAACGACGGCCTCCCAGTTTGGACTGAGGGTGCCATCTGGACCAGGTTCAGTCAGTTTGATCAACATTTTACCAGCTGACTCGGCCTCCTCGTCGTTATCCGACGAAGCAAACTTGATCAACCTGTTCCACACAGGTAGATCTGGATGGTCCATCTTAATAAAGTACAACATTATCTCCACATTCTGCTTCATACTCGACAGCTCAACTACGCTGAGATTCTGCGCGTTCACATACCTCAGATCTGAGCCGAGTTCAACAAGACACTGAACAGTGTCCAGTTTATTGTTGTCGACAGCCAGTAGGAGCGGAGTCATGAGACGATCGTCGTTGGTCGGAAACTCCAGCTGGTCCTCACTCGCTGCTACAAACCTCTGTATGGATTTGATGTAGCCATGGTAGGCTGCGTTGTGAATGTGGCTCCAGCCACGCTCATCCAAGTCATTCATGATGGCTCGTTCCTTGGCGAACTCGTCTTTGACCGAGTCGCGTCGTTGTCCACTGGAACAAAAAGTCAAATATTGGTGGATTTAATAAAACAACAATTGATGTAAAATGATTCTAAGGCAGTCTGATAATATCTTAAGTCCTTTATTAGCAAAATTGGAAAATAAAAAACAAACAGATTGCAGAAAACTTAAAAGATGGCGATGGTGGAAACTTCCTCTGAAACTCTATAGTTTTTGAGTAAAACAATGAGTGGGATTCACCGACTTCTCAGGGGCAGTCAGCGGAGTAATTTAAATAGTTATTTTAATAGTAATTGTACCCAACACAACATTGTTGAATGTTGAGCAATCTATGTCAGTTAGTCAGTTACACTACATCCATGTATGTAGTGTTAAAAATGTAGATAGCTAGATGACCAAGTGAAAGAAGCAACTAGGCCTACTAAAACTACTATAATAAGCAGATATGTAAACTCTGGCATAAAAACAATGTAAACTCTGGCATAAAAGAAAGTAAAATAAAGAAATAAATATTTTTCGAAACAGTGTACTTGTCCATGGAGCCTTTTGGAGGTACCCCCCCCCCCCCTCCATGGTGTGTCAGAACATAAAATTGTATAAAAAAACATTAATTATTTTTATAAACAAGTTTGTAAAAAGAATTTGTATGGTTTCTTACAAAAAAATACAATACTAAAATCTACAATAGTACAAATACAATATCTATAATATAATCTAGCCTAGGCTAAATCTAAGAATAAGATGAATGATCTTATTTATTTATAACATTAACAAGTCAATATATGTTAACCTACCCAAACAGCGCCATCTTCGAACTTTTAGGAGCTCGATTTCCAAGAACTAATGTACTTTACTTAGACATTTTTGTATTCATGACTACAAAACTAGACCAAAAATGTCACTGTGTCCGTGCATAGTCAGTACACATTCCCTACACAAGTAACTTGTGTTCAATGCAAAGTCTATGGACAAAAGTGCAACATGAAACAGCTATCCCCCCTCAGACGAACCGTCATTGTTTCACATCTTTTGTTCCCTCTAATCCTCTTCAGCCAGGTTGAGAACACACTCAATTTACTACACTTCAATACTCACCTAAATCAATTATTCAGAACGGGTGATTATTGGCCGGATTCAATCGATGTGTGGGTAAAAAAATTGTCTCGGCCTCGGCTTTGCGGCCATCACAATGTGTTTGTGCAGCATGCAGCAGCAGCATATGAATACACAAGAGATCGAGAGCGCAACAACAAAACAGATCCGATTATTTCATTCAACTTCGACGATTCAACTCCGCCCCCTCGTGGTAACGGTGCGAATGGTACCCCGACCCTGCACATGGTTACACGCATATTTCTATAGCTATGGATCCGCATTATGTTTAGGGGGACAGACTAGGTGCTTTGATGAAGTGACAATTTTTAGCGTCTCATAGAAACGGATGGAAACTGTCATCGGCATGATCATAAGCCGTGGGTCTCGAAGTCTGGGAATTCATTAAATTCATTGTATTTTTATTAAATTGCCTGATTTGCATTAAAGCACATACGCTAGCGTGTAAAGAAAAGTGTTCAGGCATTGATGTAGTAAAGTCACTTTGTAAACTTTCTTGAGCAACCTGTCAACTGCTGAACCATGACAGAGCATGGAGAACTAAATATATTCCTCCATTTATATGAACAACAGAGCAAGTGTCTGATCTTATGAATGATTGGATATTGCTTTTTTGTTCGGTACCGAATTTCAAAAGAGGTTCCCTTTTCGAAACCACGGCTTCCGGCTTTGTTCGGCTTTAGGTTCCGTGCTCTCGTAAGCCTGAACGCCGCTCTGCGCAAAGCACGCGCAGTATTTGTCAAGTCATGGAGCTTGCTATAAATACAACCGCGGGCCAGCCAGCTAGCCTGAGCCGAAACCAAAGCCGAAGCCGTGGTTTCGAAAACTTTGTTGCGCGTACAACTACTTCTGATAGCGCCCTCTTTTGAATCAATATCATCCTACACTTCGCGTTAGTTTAGACTGAACATCATTCTGACCATTAAATTAATTATAGCCCAGCTTCTTTAAAAGGAATGTTTGAAATCGACCAACTGGAAATAACGAGCATTAATACAGGCTGATGATAGACGGTCGTATCGGCATTGAACTAGCATCTACAAAAACTAATTTGTATTCCTAATTTATTATAATTATTATCTACCCCCATAATGCAGCACGCTAGGTACATTTTAAAGCCATATACACTTTCAAAGTTAAAAGATTTACAAATAATTTACAGGGTTTACAGAAGGTAATGGTGAAATAATTCTCTTGAAATATTGTTTCATGAAATGCTTTACTTTTTGAGAAAACATTAAAACAATATCAATTCTCGATAGCGAAAATTACGGATTTATAGTATTAGTAAACACAATGTCATGACACGGTGAAGAAGAAACGCGCGGAAACAAGGGTGGGTTTTCCCATTATTTTCTCCCGACTCCGATGACCAATAAATTGAGCATACATTTTCACAGGTATATTATTTTATATATAAGTTGTGATACACGAAGTGTGGGATTAGGACAATACTGTTTACCGAAAGTGTATAGTGGCGTCAAGTGCATTGCATCATCTAATAACAATTGTTGATGTATGGTTTTGTGAAATGTTTTTTGTTTATTTATTTATTTCTCAATGGTGGGAATTAGTTAATTACGGGCTTGTTGGTTCTGCATGTAGCAGAGTTGATGTTGTCGTTGCTAAGGCTGGGTTTGCTGGAAAGAGGTCTACCGACGGAAGAAAACAAAATCACTTTCCCGTGCACTCCCTGTTAAATATTCCCTAAAATAGTGCCCTTTATACTTGGCGTTTAAAGTTCCCTTTGTATATACCCTAAAATATATTGAGCATGATAATAATATACACGCACGCTGTGACAATGATTCATGTAGCTTAGGGTGATGTGCTATTTGTATAACTGCATTCAAGCGTCAACCAGATGTGGGAGGGTTCCATAGCCTTTAATTATTGTTGTTGATGGTGAAATTTATGCAAACTAGTTGAATGGACAAAATCACCCGCACTGCGATAAAACATTTTGCACATTATTTTACATAATTATGCAAATTTAAGCGGTAGTTTTGCGTTTATGTTGCTCTCTCTGCGCAGGAATTTGAGGTTTTGATAGTTTCTATGGTAGCTGCTTGTTTCTGGCTGGATTAAAAGACACTGGGGCCGATTTCACAAAAAGTTAGGACCAGTCCTAACTTAGGACTAGTCCTAGGAGATATACAAATTACATGGATAGTCCTAAGTTAGGACGAGTAACTGGTCCTAACTCGAGATAAGACTAGTCCTAACTCTTTGCGAAATCCACCCCTGGACACTGTTGGTAATTGTCTAATTAGTCTTCTCACTTGGTGTATCTCAACATATGCATAAAATAATAAACCTGTGAACATTTGAAGTGGTCGTCGAAGTTGCGAGATAATAATGAAAGAAAAAACACCCTTGTCACACGAAGTTGTGTGCTTTCAGATGCTTGATTTCGAGACCCCAAATTCTAAATCTGAGGTCTCGAAATCAAATTCGTGGCTATTACTTTTTTTCTCGAAAACTACATCACTTTAAAAGGAGCCTTTCTCACAATGTTTTATACTATCAACCTCTCCCCATTACTTGTAATCAAGAAAGGTTTTATGCTAATAATTATTTTGAGTTATTACCAATAGTGTCCACTGCCTTTAAGACTCTAGTAATATGTTATTTCATTTCTACAAAAAAAACATCTCGCAAAATACACCTCATTTTGAATACATTTTCTGAGCTTGTTTCTGGTTTGTTGTTATAAATTCCCTGAGCACCATCGTTTGTAAATGCGTCCGTTGTCGGTGCTGTTTGTTCTGTTACTGATATCATTTATTTATTTATTGAAATCAATTCTCAACAAAACGATACACACCACTCTTCAAAACCTGAACGCCAAAGGAGGATAAACACTTAGGAAACGGAGATGCAGTTGCACCATATAAAACAAACAATGATATTTTTGTACTCAAGCTCGGCCAAAAACTCTATGGAATAATTTATAAAATAAACGAAACCTGACGTTTCGATCATAATACTCAGAGTGTCTTCAAGATCTAACCGGTTTCTTAAACTATAACAACCATTTTATTTTACAGACAAACCAGTTAGAGGCACTATGCACATGTTTGGTAATGTACAAAATATATATCCGCATTAAAACTTACTTTCTAAAGAGCAATGGAGAGCTGTTTATAGTATACAACATTGTGGGAAACGAGTCCCTTTTAAGTAACGTATCTTTTAAGGAGGTAATTTCTCACACACAAAAACAAAAATACTTTTTGCGAAGCCTTTTATTTCTTATTTTTTCTTTCTAATTTTTTTTAAAACTCGTTGACTGATTGAGCAAAACACTACACAGGGCTGTTATTGTATGCAGGTGTTTTGCTCCAGCAAGTTTTTGAAAACTAAGAACTATCAAACGTGTCCAGTACAAAACAAATACAAATAAAGACAAGTTAATTGTGTGTTTATTTTGTTTTGTTTCTGCATTTGTTACGTTTAAAGGCAGTGGACACTATTGGTAATTACTCAAACTAATTATTAGCATAAAACCTTACTTCTTCGTAACGAGCAATGGGGAGAGGTTGATGGTATAAAACATTGTGAGAAACAGCTCCCTTTGAAGTGGAGTATAGTTTTCGAGAAAGAAGTAATTTTCCACGAATTTGATTTCGAGACCTCAAGTTTAGAAATTGAGGTCTCGAAAGCAAGCATCTGAAAGCACACAACTTTGTGTGACCATGACAAGGGTGATTTTTTTTTCTTTCATAGTTATCTCGCAACTCCGACGACCAATCGAGCTCAAATTTTCATAGGTTTGTTATTTCGTGTATATGTTGAGATACACCAAGTGAGAAGACTGGTCTTTGACAATTACCAATAGTGTCCACTGTCTTTAAGTATTTTGTTTACCGTCTGGGCATTTCTGTTCACAAAGGCATTGGCAATAATGCCGCATGATTACAAATAATTTAACATGCTTAAGTTGTCGGCAGACAACCCTATTTGAACCTAACCGCCAGCGATTTGTTTTTAATATGCCATACTCTTTCAACCGTCATCTAAAAGAAAATGAACGCCTCGAGCAGAAGGCTCTCTAAGTGTGAGTCCATTATTAGTTCTGGTCTTTCCGTTTTCCAAATAATACCTTTTTTTTTTCATTTTCAACTCGCACATTTGTCAGCTTCCATGACACTATAAATCAATCAACTTAAAGGCAGTGGACACTATTGGTAGTTGTCAAAGACCAATCTTCTCACTTGGTGTATCTTAAGATATGCATAAAATAACAAACCTGTGAAAATTTGAGCTCAATTGGTCGTCAAAGTTGCGAGATATGAATGAAATGAAAAACACCCTTGTCACATTTAACAATTTATAACAACAATTTACACACAATTAAAGGCAGCAATATGGCAATAATATGGCACACACTGTGATCTCAATTTTCATAAAATAACAAATTTACACAATTCCCTGATGATTAGCAAATTTTTGGTTTCAAATGTTCGATAACGATGAAAACTGGAAGATAACATTGCTCCTCTTCGTGACGAGCTACAACTCAACCCATGTCTCGGTCAGATCCGCGGTAGCTTCTCTTCGTACCTGTCGGCCTTCCGCAAAGGTTGTTTTTACTCTCTGCTCGCGGATGAATCCTTTTACCATTCGCCGTTCCGGTGTGGTTTGCGTTCCTTTGTCTGCGAAGCGGGGGTCCACGGGCGGGATGATTTCACTGGCAGGGAGAGATGAAGCCTCCGATGTCTGTGGTGACCCGGGCGGCCTGTCCATGAACAGCATACCGCGCGGTTTCCCTTTCGTCGCAACTCTGTCGGGGGAAGCATCGGGCGCAGCCGTGAAAGTGGGTGGAGACGGAGAGCTGGGGCGTAGGGGGGAGATCCGAGTAGGGTAGAGTGACAGCGTGTCTTCTTCAGCTACCAATGGAGCAGTTTCCACGTCCACTATTGTGACAGGGGGCGTACTAGTCGGAGGTGTGGACTTGGCGGGGCCCTCGGAGGTGACCAACATACGGGCAGCTGGGGGTGTCTGCTCCGGTCTCTCTTTCTTCGCATATCTGGCGGCTTTCACACAGATGAGACGGATGAAACCTGGCGTAATGCCGGTTTATCGTTTCCCGTCTCGTTGCTTTGTAATGGCATCTCCTGCAGTACAGATACATAATCGGGCCGTGGTTTTCCTTGATATGTCTCCACAACCCTTGGCGCTGACCTAACCCATCACTGCATTCGTCGCATCGGAACCGTCTTGGTTTGAAGGGTCTTCCTCCTCTTCCTCCTCTTCCTGACATACTTTGTACACTCTTTCTATAGTTAACTCTATCTGTAGACACATAAACCGAAAAAGGGTTGGTTATTATTACATTGCAACCCTGACAAAACACAACAAATCAAATAACCAGCAAACTACCGATACCGAACCGGTAGTCTATGATCCCGCACAGGGTATCGCCTAGGGGGACACTCTATTGAGGGTGTGGTCCCTTCCAACACTTCCCCAGAACTATCAACTGTTGCTGGTGCCGTCTCCTCTACAAAGAATTCCTCTGCCACACTGGGAGACTCTAAGGGGTCAATAGACTGAGGAGTCCCTGACTCCACAACCATTACCTCATCTTTCCTTTCCCATGACTCCCGTTCCCTTCCAAGGTATGGTTTCAATCGGTCCGCATGGACAACCTTACATTTACCACCCTTCTTTAACTGAATGCGGAAAGTAACATCAGACAACTGTTTGATTACCAACCACGGACCCTCCCAACGCAACTGAAGTTTTGGCGTCAGGTACCTTTTCTTGGCTGGGTTAAAGAGCCACATGAAGTGCCCTTCCTTTAGCCCATGGTCTGATGCCCTTCTATCATAGTCTTTGTTTTGCCGTTGGGCACTCTTCCCAAGACATTGTCGAGCTCTCTCATGAGCTCGCCTCATATTCTGCCGCAAACTCTCTGCGAAATCTGTCCCAATACCGTCCTCCACATCGCCACACTCAACCAACAAATCAACCGGAAGGCTCACCTCCCTACCCAACATCATCATATTTTGGGATTCCCCAGTAGATTCGTGGGGAGTGCAACGGTACGCAAAAGTTGCGTACGGAAGACACTCATCCCAATCTTTTGCATTCTTTTGGGGTCGACGAGCACCGCTACCATGTTTACCAGAGTCTTGTTGAACCTCTCCACCATCCCGTCGGACTTCGGATTGTAGGCAGTTGTACGGGTTTGGGTGATGCCCAATACACGGCACATCTCGCTGAAAACACAAGACTCGAAATTGCTACCCTGATCAGAATGTAACTCTTGCGGGACCCCAAATCGGCAGACAAACTCATTTACCAACTTCAGTGCTACTGTACCTGCTGTCGCATCTGGCAGCGGGTAAGCCTCCATCCACTTATTACAATAGTCCCCTACCACCATGATCCATTGATTGCCACTGTCCGACCTCGGCAGTGGCCCGAGCAAGTCTATGGCCACTCTCTCCATAGGGACACCCACACGATATTGTTGGAGGGGAGCCCGCCTCTTTCTGGCGGGTGACTCCCTTTTTGCGCACAAGTCACAACTCCTCAAAAAGGACCTTATGTCTGCTGACATACCGGGCCAGAAATACCGATACTTCACTTTGGCCATCGTCTTATGGACACCCAAATGCCCACTCAACTGCCCTCCATGTAACTCGCCCAATACTTCTTCTCTGAACTGCTTAGGGAGAACAAGTCGCAACCTCACCGAATCACCGGTATCTGACTCCCATTGTCTATACAAGAGACCCTCTTTAACCACTAACTGCTTCCACACAGACCAATACGCCTTGTGACTCTTCGGAAGATGAGACACTTCCTTCCATTCAGGACGATTCTCACCCCTTCCTTTCAGCTTGACCACCCATCCAACAATGTCATCCTCCATCTGTGCTTCTCTTAAAACTTCTGAGGACAAGACTGGTTGAACCACAACACCCCTGACTTTGGGATCTTCCCTTTGAGGAAGCACCTGTTGGACCATAGAACTATTTTGGTCATCAACGGTTCCTTCATCTCTACCACATTGCTTGCATTCCCGCCGGGACAACGCATCAGCATTTCCATGCTTCTTGCCCGGCCTATGCTCAATCTGAATGTCACATTCGGAAACCACTTCCATCCACCTTGCCAACTGGCCCTCCGGGTTCTTAAACTGAAACAACCAACGAAGCGCAGCATGGTCGGTTCTCACCTTGACCTTTCTACCATACAAGTACTGTTTAAAGTGCTTCAAGTAAACCACAACAGCAAGCAACTCACGACGGGTAACGCAGTAGTTCCTCTCCGGCCTGCTGAGTTTACGACTAGCATATTCCAAGACCTTCTCATTCCCTTCCTGGACTTGGGACAACACCGCCCCGATACCATCACCGCTTGCATCGGTGTCTAAGATGAAATCTTGGTTTGGAATTGGATAGGGCAATACAGGTGCAGTAACGAGCATACTTTTCAACTCCTCGAAAGCACCCTGACAAGACTCATCCCATATAAAATCTCGTGACTTCTCGGTTAACGCATGCAGAGGACTGGCTATCCCTGCAAACCCACGGATGACTTTCCGATAATAAGATGCAAGACCCAAGAAACTTCTTACATCTTTCACACACCTTGGAACAGGCCAATCAGCCACCGCCTGTACCTTTTGCGGATCTGTGGCCACACCCTCTGTAGACACTATGTGCCCTAGGTAAGCTACTGACTGTCGGAACAAATGGCACTTGCTTGGCTTCAACTTCAACCCTGCCTGCCCGAGTCTCGCAAACACCACTCTGAGACGCTCTATCATCTCGGTCACTGACTTCCCAAAAACAATAATGTCGTCCAAATAAATCAAAAGAATGTCCCATTGCAGACCTGCCATGACTTTCTCCATGAGCCTCTCAAAAGTTGCTGGTGCATTACAAAGGCCAAATGGCATGCACTTCCAGCGATACAGCCCATTTCTCACAACAAAAGTTGACTTCTGGCTTGCCTCCTCGTCAAGTGCAACTTGCCAATACCCCGAAGCAAGATCTAGGGTCGAGAACCACTTTGCCCCACCCAAGGCATCAAATGTTTCGTCAATGCGTGGGACCGGGTATGCGTCTTTAATGGTGACTGCATTTAATCTTCTATAGTCGACACAAAAACGCTTCGTCCCATCCTTCTTACCCACAAGAACAACATTCGAGGCCCAAGGACTATCTGATGGCTCAATCACACCTCTCTTTTCCAAGTCACGGACTTGCCTGTCTATCTCTTGCTGATTACAGTAAGGTTGACGTCTTGGCCTCTCTTTGATAGGCCTAGCATCACCCGTTTGTATATGGTGTCTAACATCCTCTGTTCGACTAATATCATGGTCACCACTGGAAAAGACATCACGGAAATCACACAAGCATTTCTTTACCTTCTCGTGGTACTTTGAGTCAACACTTGCAGTGCCTCTCTCATATAAGTCACTTAAAAAACCAGGAACTGCCAGTGGTGGGTCTGCTATCAACCCGGGGTTACCTTCTATCAAATCATGCTCAACTTGGCAAATCACACCAACAGTCGTTCCCTTTCGGGCAACTCTCTGTTCCTTACGAGGATTAAACACTCGCAGTGGAACAATGTCGTTCCCTGCCTCTACCAACGATCTGGCCAGTACCAATCCTTACTTTGCCAGTTCACCACCACTCTCTAAAGGTTCACTAGGGCTGGACCTGCAAAAAGATTACTTCTCTTCACTATGGTACCAGTGACAACTGCCTCATAGCCAGCAGGAATCACCGTGTTTTCAAGAACAACCACACGACCAACAAACGGTTCCCCGACACTGCTGGTACATTGTATGTCCTCACCATTCAAACTCCACCTCTTAGTTTGAAAATCTAATTTCCCACCTGTGGGTACAAGGAAATCCATCCCTAAGATTCCAGGACAACGCATCTCTGTGAAAATTGCCCTGACCGACTGGGTGGTTCGACCAATCTGAATTTCTACCTCAGCGATGCCCAGTACTGAAAGTGGACTGCCATCCACTTGTCTCACCTGTATGCTTCCCTCTCCCAAAAGGGGTCTTCGCTCCTTAGGAATTTTGTAGTAAACCTCACTGCTGATTAGAGTGTCGGTTGACCCAGTGTCAACCAGAAATCGACAATCTGAGGCCCTGACTAGCCCATCTACAAAGAAACCATAACGGGGATCAACACTCGACTTAGGCAGATTTATCACTCTTTGCCCATCTTCTACCTTTCTTCTCTTATCGTCCACTATTGAGTTGCCATTGTATTGCCTCTTGGACCCTCTCCGACTTCCAGTCGCCCCGTGGGTCCACCGTGTGGCTGGTTGCCGTTTCTTTGGGGGTTCCTTGCATTCTCGGGCAAAATGACCTTTCTTGTCACAATTGAAACATTTCCAATCTTTCCCCTTGCCTCTCGCAAACTTTTTCCTCTCTTGGGGGAACTCTTCTGCCTGAGCAGGCAATTCAACCGACTGACCTGAAAATCGTCCCAGCAAATCAACCATTGTCTTTAAAGTCTGAGCCTGCAACTCCAAATTGGCCTCCATCTTCTCTACTCTCTGATCCAGACCAGAGTCTATTGCCCTCGCCATCTTAGGAGGTTTACCATCAAGTATCCTCTGCTGCTCCACCTTTTCAAAGTTATCAGTCTCAAGAGCAGCCCGGATCGCCTCGTCCAGATTCTTCGGGCGGGCCAGGTTAATACCCTCCCTTACTGACCGACTATCAACTGCATCAAGAAAATGATTCTTGGCCAACCTCTCACGAGACTCCTCTTGGATCTCAGGGTACGCTCTAAGCGTTAACTCATGGATAGCCTGACCAAGCTCTTGCAGGCTCTCCCTCGGCCCTTGCCGACGATGCCTCAGCTCTACCATATAGTTCTCGCTCTGTCTTCCAGAACCAAATCTCCTCTCTAGTAATTTAACCAATTCACCATAGGTACGCTTGTGACCAGGGAAAGCGTCTCCCAAAATAATTCTGAGAGCATTTCCCTGAAGGCTCGCTGACAAATACCTCGCTGATTGCTCTTCATTCCACCCGTTGACCTCTCGACATGACTCGAAATGTCGGTGATATTCTCGCCACCAAACTTTGCCACTATACCTATCAGGGGTGATATTTGGGCGCCGATTCTTACGCTCCAACATCTTACCCTCTTCTACAACACAAACGTTCGACTTCTTTAAAGGCACTGTACCCGTTACAGCTGAACTCATCACAGGAAGCACTCTTCCCTCAGCAGAATTGTTAGCCACTCCATTTGGACTTTTCAACCTCTTTAGACTAACCACATCTGTGTCCTTCATAAATGGATTTGTACTCTGTCTACCCTGTTCCATAAAACTCTGATTAGACACAAAAGACTGTCCATCCTTGTCAACAGAAAAAGCCTCAGCAGGGGCGGGTGTCTCTGAAACATAGCCTCTTAGGGGGGTACTCTCTCGATCTCCCATCGCCCTATCTTTCATCAGGGGCCTCACCTGGGAGGACATAACACACGACGGCCAACCCGTCGCTCCGCCTACAACACATGCGTAGATCGGTGCAGTCACCGACCAGCTCGCGCACGCGCCGTCGCATAACTTCTTAAACACCTAGTAAATGCACTGACCGTCACAATATGTTTGCGCTTACGTTGATAACTTGCCAGGATAAGTGGGGACATTCAGACAAGGGTGATTGATTGTTGGCTGAGTGCTGATCGGACACAAATGTGTTATCAGAAACAACTAAAAACCTCACTAAAGTTGGGGACGGCCAACACCACAGCTGCGAGCGAGTTTCAACTTTTGACAATTCTTTGAAAGAAGGAACTTCTATATAGCTGAGTGCTGCTTGTTTAGGAGTGTATAATAATGGGTTGCCTTCTCAAAAGTGTTGATTTGGTTGTTAAAATCTTTAAAGATGGCGGCCGTATTGGTTGGCTTGGTGTTACGGGTTTATTCTCGGTTTGGGTTGTATGGATTGGTATGATTAAGGGCCTTGCTCTGATGTTACCGACGCTACAAGAACAGTTCAATGCTTCAACTTGGTTGGTTGGATGGATGATTGCTATTACTGACGCCAGTTTTGAGTTTTCAGGTAGGACAAATTGCTTGGATAAGCTTATGTTCAAGTGGTTGTGTTTTTTACTAGTAAAGTAATAATAATAGATAATTGTAATGCGGCATATCAATATTAAAGGCACCGGACCAAATTTCTGTTCTTATTTGACATTAAGACCGAGCTGTAATATAAAACACATATTGACCGGGCCTGTGAGTGACCAGAAGAGGGGCCTATTTCCCTCGGCCTTCGGCCTCTGGAAATAGGTTCCTATTCTGGTCACTCAAATTCCCTCGGGTATAATAGACGTACACTAGTTACCTCATTGCCAGTCAATATGTTTATAATGAAACATCAATTTCACAAGAAGTTGTGTGATTTTACATGCTTGAGTTCAGGACATCAAAATCTAACGCTGAGGTCTCGAAATCAAATTCGTGGAAAATTACCTTTTTTCTCGAAAACTACGTCACTTATAAGAGGGAGCCGTTTCTCACAATGTTTAACAGCTCTCCTTTGCTTTTTACAAAGTAATTTTTTATGCTAACAATTGTTTTGAGTAATTACCAATTTTGACCAGTGCCTTTTAAAGATGTCCAAGGCGCAGAGACAATGTGGGCCCATAATCAAACAATATGAAAGAAAGCAAAATAACAGTTTTTTTTTAAACATACAACAATGCTAAATATAATCAATGGAAAGCAACAAAACTATTAGAACGAAAACTGAATGACATGTATTTGTTGTTCTTCCGAAGTTTTTTTTTTAAGAAGATGGATTTCTTTCGTGGATTGGTCCTGGACTGTCATGGCCGAGTGGTTAAGAGCATCGAATTCAAGTTCTGGTGCTGATTCACCGGAGTGTGAGTTCGAATCCCGGTCGTGACACTTGTGTCCTTGAGCAAGACACTTTACTATAATTGCTTCTCTTCACCCAGGGGTATAAATGGGTACGTGCGAGGGTAGAGGTTGATATTGTGTATGAATAAAGCCACAAGCGCCTTACAGGCAGCCCAGGGCCGTATACTCCCTAGGGAGCTGAGAAACATTACAGGGATGTTATTGGCCCCATGACCAGGGTACTAATGTAAAGAGCATTGATACGGCTGTAGTGTATTGTGAAATGCGCTATATAAGAAATTTTTATTACTATCACAAGGTGATTGAAACTTCGCGCCACATAAGAAGCCACCATTATCTATATGTGGCAGTGTCATGGCCGAGCGGTTAAAAGCGCCGGATTCAAGCACTGGTGTTTGATCAGCAGGGTGTGGGTTCGGATCCCGGTCGTGACACTTGCTACATAAAATTGGGGAGGTAGTGCTTTCTGCTCTACCGGCCAGGCTTCGAATGGATGATACCCAAGCCTACATTCGTATGGACTGTGAAAGGGGTAACCCTGTTTCAGCCCTAGGAGTAGGTGGCAACGGCCTCTGAAAAAAAAAATTGTAGCCCACACCTTGAAGTGGCCTTCAGGCCTTGTGTGTCAGGCGACTTGCAAAAAAAAGTAAATAAATAAATAAATAGGTTTGGAATGTCCTCAATTTCAGACCCCGTTTCTTTACCAATTATATACACTTTCTCATAATTGTTTCACAGCTCTATTTGCGTCTCCCTTACGAGAGAAATTTGGAGTACGAGTTGTGGTCACTGTGAGTGGTGTACTCATCGGTGGGTCACTGATAGCGTCTTCATTTGCATCCAGTTTGTATCAGATAGCGATCCTCATCACTCTATTTGCCGGTAAGACTGAGTATGAAAGACGCAGACTCTTTAAAGGCAGTGGACACTATTGGTAATTGTCAAAGACTAGCCTTCACAGTTAGTGTATCTCAACATATGCATAAAATAACAAACCTGTGAAAATTTGAGCTCAATATTGGTCGTCGAACTTGCGAGATAAAAATGAAAGAAAAAACACCCTTGTCACACGAAGTTGTGTGCGTTTAGATGGTTGATTTCGAGACCTCGATCAAGTTCTAAACTTGAGGTCTTGAAATCAAATTCGTGGAAAATTACTTCTTTCTCGAAAACTATGGCACTTCACAGAGAGCCGTTTCTCACAATGTTTTATACCATCAACCTCTCCCCATTACTCGTTACCAAGGAAGGTTTTGTGCTAATAATTATTTTTGAGTAATTACCAATAGTGTCCACTGCCTTTAAAGTAAATAAAAGTGAAGAAATGCAATTTGCAGATTTCGGTTTGCATCGTCATTAATCGTTGCACTGCTAAAACATAGGATTCGAACTGCCTTTAGCTACCGGGTTATCTCGGTTGTCTAGCTAACAAGGCACTGTTCTAGAATTGCAGAGGTCGTGGGTTAGAATCTCACCCGAGTAATGTGCCTGTGATTTGTTTTTTTCTCAAAACTCGTGCCAGTACTGACTATGTGCTTACCGTCACATCAGTGTTTATGGGTAAAACCAAGATAAACATCATCTTACTATTCATTTATTGCACCGTGAACTTAACCCATAATATGATGAATCCATGGTAACAGCAAACAAGTTTCGACCTGACACTTTAAAGGAACACGTTGCCTTGGATCAGTCGAGTTGGTCTTTGAAAAGCGTTTGTTGTAAGATGCATATTATTAGAAAGATATTTTTAAAGTAGAATATAACACCCATGATCCACACAAGTTTCACACGAAGTTACGTGGTTTTCCTTTTACCTCATCGACAAACACGGTCGGGGCGACCGTGTTAGTTCGCAAAGTAAAAGGAAAACCATGCAATTTCGAGGCAAATGTGTGTGGATCATTGTATTTTACTTTTAAAACATCTTTCTAACCATATGCATTATAAAACAAACGGTTACCAACGCTTTTCAAAGACCAAGTCGACCGATCCAAGGCACTGCCGTGTTTCTTTAAAGACACTGGACACTATATGGGTAATTGTCAAAGACCAGTTTTCTCACTTGGTGTATAAAATAACAACCTATGAAAATTTGAGCTCAATTGTTCGTCGAAGTTGCGAGATAATATAATGGAAGAAAAAATACCCTTGTCACTCGAAATTGTGTACTTTCAGATGCTTGATTTCGAGATCTCAAATTCTAAATCTGAGGTCTCGAAATCAAACGTGTTGAAAATTTACTTCTTTCTCGAAAACACCGTTTCTTCAGAGGGAGCCATTTCTCACAGTGTTTTACACTATCAACCTCTCCCCATTACTCATTATCAAGTAAGATTTTATGCTAATATTTTAGTAAGTACTTAGTAAGAACTTGGCTTATTACTTAACTCTCATAATTTTCGGATATTGGCGACAACCACCTTCATACTTTAAAAGATTTGGGTACTTTTTGTAACACAAAACACAATGTCCTCAAATTTACATTAAATTTACACCGTTTGAAGGTAATGATAGTAGGCCCCCAGAAACGTATATAAAATATTAGTTGCTGTGGTCCTGTAGTTTTACTCATTTCTCAAAAACTACATCACCTCAGCAACTAATATCATTAATTCTACTATCATTATCTTCAAGTTTAGGGTAAATCTGTGTAGGTTTTTTTTTTTTTTTTTCTCAAACAAAAAGTGCGCAGACCCTTGCAAAAGTAAAGTAGGTTGGTGTCACCACAAAAATCTTTTTATGAATTTTAAATACATTAAAAGAAATTTCATCGCAAAAAAAAATACAGTTATTTTACACTGTTCAAAAACCATTATCGCAAAAAAAAGTGTCATTTTCACTGTCGCGCAAATATCGCCCGCGCGATTCGTAACTTTCCCTCTCGTCTGCAGCATGCAGCAACAAGAACGTCAGGTTATTAGTCCGTGTCAACGTGTGCTGTTGGTGGGTGGTGGAATATGAAATAAGGTAATTAATTTATTTTATTCTGTTGTAATTATTCAGAAATATAATAACATGTTAATAAGTAACGCATAGAGTATGGAACGCCAAAGAGGCATTTAATCATCGGTGATGGTCTTTTGCAACCGGTCAACTTTAGTGATCGGTGGTGGCTTTTTGCAATCGGTCAACTTTAGTGATCGGTGGTGGCTTTTTGCAATCGGTCAACTTTAGGGATCGGTGATGGCTTTTTGCAATCGGTCAACTTAAGGGATCGGAGGTGGCTTTTTGCAATCAGTCAACTTTAGGGATCGGTGGTGGCTTTTTGCAATCGGTCAACTTTTGCAACCGGTGATGGGATTTTGGGATATCCGAATTTTGCGTCCGGTCGGTGCAGGCCTACTTCAAAACCTATGATTGTGTAGATTGTGGATATTAGTTGTCGTTATTTTCTAGTTCACACCACCATGGAGGAATAAATTACACTCACCAGCGGGTTGACTGACTTGCCAAACATTTTTAGAAGAGTACCATTTTATAACTATGTAAGGGGGAACGCAACAAACATCAAATTAATCAGCTCTTTCTAAAAAGATAATAATAATAGGGGAAATCTGAAATCATACAAGTAGCCCTGTGTAAACAGACCCGGAGGTGAGAACATTATGACCACACAAAAACCGTTTTGATGGAAAACACATATTATGTGCATCATGAATGTGATGGACAAACACAGACCGGGACGCACTCAACACGTTTTATAAAAGGCTAGGTAAAGTATTATACAAATATTTCCTTGTAATAAACGGAGAGGCACGTATTAATTGAATCCAAAGCGAAAGACGTACTATATAAAGTTCTTAATTTAGGGGGGGGGTGTATAAAGTATAAAGATAAAAGAGTTAAATCTTATATAAAATTGAAGCTTGAAAATAAGCTTTACTCTAAACGTAATTTTGTTTTAAATTATTAATTAATTAACCTTGTGATCTTCATTTGCATATTTAGTTAGTAAATCTTAGTAGAGCACCATATCTCAAGAAGTATACTTCCGGGTCAACCGGAAGTTGGCCCATTTTTTGTTTCAGTTATACTACACAATCAATCTTCATTTTATGTTTCAGTTATAGACTCCTTTTAAATTTTTACTTTGGAAAACCGTGACCCCATGTTGACCTCTATTTTCGGGTCAACCTGAATTGGGACCAGATCTCAAGACCTATACAACCTATTTCAAACTTGTTCCAGTTTCCGCGACCCCATGTTGACCTCTACTTCCGGGTCAACCGGAAGTGGGACCGTATCTCAAGAACTATACAACCGATTTTCAAACTTTTTTTTCAGTTGCACACTCCTTTGTGTTAAATATTAACTTTGAAAAATGTGTCCCCTTGTTGACCTCTACTTCAGGGTCAACCGGAAGTGGGACCATACCTCAAGAACTACACAACTAATTTTCAAACCCTTTTTTACTTAGAGACTCTTTGAGCATTAAGGATTAACCTTTACAAAATTTGGCCCCCATATTGACCTAGCTCTACTTCCAGGTCAACCGGAAGTTGGACAATATCCCAAGAACTTCACAACCTATGTTCAAACCTTTTTTCAGTTATAGCCTAACAAACAATACAGTATCGGGCCAATGGTGGCATGTACCGGCGTCGAGTTTCGATACGGTGCCGTTAATTATGATGATGATATTGAGCCAGAATTGGGCCAGTGCTGGCCTTCTTCCGGTCAAGCGTCATGTCCTTGCTAGTAAACATTGTAGATATTAATAAATCTTGATTGCAATAATGTAATAATTTGGAATAACTGATTGCCCAATGTATGTATGTTATCTGGGTATAAAATGGTACTCTTCTAAAAATGTTTGGCAAGTCAGTCACCCGCTGGTGAGTGTAATTTATTCCTCCACGGTGGTGTGAACTAGAAAATAACAACAATTAATATCCACAATCTACACAAATGGTGTGCCACTTCGAAACCAGTATTGGCCCAGAAAAAGTTTTCTATACCATTTTGTCAAAATGGCGTGGCGCTAAAAAAAAAGTATTGGCCCAGAAAAGATTGTCTATGGTGCAGCTACAAAACCAGTGTTGGCACAATAGAGGTTTTCTACCATTTTGCCAAAATGGTGTGCCGCCAACAAACCAGTAGACAGATGACAGAAAGTAAAACTTTCATTATCAGACGAAAACTCAACCAGCATTTTAACTCGTAAGTTTTTATTAATAAAATAAAAATGCAAAATGTATATCAAATAATATTAAATTTAAATGAAATTACTTTGCAATAAAAAAGTTCATTACAATAAAGTGTAGTTGTCCATGATAAACACAAAACATAAAAAAATGAAAAAACAGCAGCAATGAATAAATCAAATTAAAAATGCTATGTAAAAACCAATAAAATAATAAAGGAGGTATACATTTTAGAATGTTGTTTTATTAATAGTTTTCGGTTTCTCAAAATGCCGGTACCATCAGGGGTCGATTTCACAGAGAGTTAGGCCTAGTCCTAACTTAGGACATAGTCCTTGGAGATATAAGAAACGTATGGCTAGTCCTAAGTTAGGACGATTAACTCTTCCTAACTCGAGATAAGACTAGTCTTGACTCTTTGTGAAATCCACCCCAGCTTCAATAACTTGCATGGGCTAATTTCTTTTTAAATATCAAGTCGGTTTAGTAATTAGAACATATCTCTTTACCGTTTTGCCAAAGCCAGTATTGACATGACTGGCCCCGAAAAGGTTTTCTATATGACACCATTTTGACAAAAATGGTGTGCAGCTACAAAACCAGTATTAATAATAATAATAATAATAATAAGACTTGGCTCAATGAGAGGTTTTTTGCCTGTTTTCCCAAATGGTGTGCCACAAAACCAGTATTGGACCACTGCAGGTTTTCTACCACTTTCCCAAAATGGTGCACCGCTACAAAACCAGCATCGGCCCATTAAAGGTTCATCATTTTGCCGAAACGGTGTGCCGCACAAAACCAATATTGGCCAAGACAGGCAAACCTCCGTCCTAACTAAAATAGTTTGCCTCTATAAAACCGACATTGGCCCAGTGTGGGCACTTTACTAGCAAGGACATGACGCTTGACCGGAAGAAGGCCAGCACTGGCCCAATTCTGGCTCAATATCATCATCATAATTAACGGCACCGTATCGAAACTCGACGCCGGTACATGCCACCATTGGCCCGATACTGTATTGTTTGTTAGGCTATAACTGAAAAAAGGTTTGAACATAGGTTGTGAAGTTCTTGGGATATTGTCCCACTTCTGGGTGACCTGGAAGTAGAGCTAGGTCAATATGGGGGCCAAATTTTGTTAAGGTTAATCCTTAATGCTCAAAGAGTCTCTAAGTAAAAAAGGGTTTGAAAATTAGTCGTGTAGTTCTTGAGGTATGGTCCCACTTTCGGTTGACCCTGAAGTAGAGGTCAACAAGGGGACACATTTTTCAAAGTTAATATTTAACACAAAGGAGTGTGCAACTGAAAAAAAAGTTTGAAAATCGGTTGTATAGTTCTTGAGATATGGTCCAACTTCCGGTTGACCCGGAAGTAGAGGTCAACATGGGGTCGCGGAAACTGGAACAAGTTTGAAATAGGTTGTAAAGGTGTAACACACACACGAACTGACTCAGTGCAAAAGAATTAAACTTTTAAACAACCACTTTTAATGCTCTTCACAGCTCTTTCTTCATCAAGATATTAAACAAACTTTAACTTTTAGCAAAAAATTGCAAACTGCAATAAAACTCTAACAGATTTATCAGTTCACGAGTTCAATTCCGCGATTATATTCGATTTATCAGTTCACGAGTTCAATTCCGCGGTTAATATCAAGGATACGGGCACTGTAATTCCTCCTCCACTCGACACCTTGCAGCTACGTACATGTACAGATGTAGGTACGCAGTAGGTCAAATAGTTCAGAAGTCCCGGGGAAACTTGTTGCAGCTAGGTAGTACGTCTAGACCCAGTCCAGCAGTCCACGCATTCCACAGTCCAGCAGACAGCGAGTCCAGATGTGGAAGGTCCGCAGTTTCATTCGTCACCAAGTACCAACACTCCAACAGTTTAGAGTTTATTCAACTTGAGAAAGCTGATTATTCATAGAGAAGATCTAAGATTGTAGATCTGAGATCTGAGAGCCAACAACTGCCAATAAATCTTTACTGGTTTGCAGGAACACAAAACCTGCTAACAGAAGGTTATTATTTCTCCCTCAACTATTATATTTCAAAAAACAAAATGATGAGCAAACTTTTACATGACATGCATAACAACAAACATGTCTGCCATAAAACACTCTCACATGGCCTGGACATCTCCAGTCAATTGAGGGCGCTATCCCCTGTTCCAGCCTTGAGGGCGCTATCACCTTTTGAGCTCTGGGCTACATAGGTCTTGAGATCTGGTCCCAATTCAGGTTGACCCGAAAATAGAGGTCAACATGGGGTCACGGTTTTCCAAAGTAAAAATTTAAAAGGAGTCTATAACTGAAACAAAAAATGAAGATTGATTGTGTAGTATAACTGAAACAAAAAATGGGCCAACTTCCGGTTGACTCGGAAGTATACTTCTTGAGATATGGCGTTCTACTAAGATTTACTAATTAAATATGCAAATGAAGATCACAAGGTTATTTAATTAATAATTTAAAACAAAATTACGTTTAGAGTAAAGCTTATCTTCAAGCTTCAATTTTATATAAGATTTAACTCTTTTATCTTTATACTTTATACACCCCCCCCCCCCCTAAGTTAAGAACTTTGTATAGTACGTTTTTCGCTTTGGATTCAATTAAAACGTGCCTCACCGTTTATTACAAGGAAATATTTGTATAATACTTTACCTAGCCTTTTATAAAACGTGTTGAGTGCGTCCCGGTCTGTGTTTGTCCATCACATTCATGATGCACATAATATGTGTTTTCCATCAAAACGGTTTTTGTGTGGTCATAATGTTCTCACCTCCGGGTCTGTTTACATAGGGCTACTTGTATGATTTCAGATTTCCCTTAACACACAAAACTATCGGTAGAGACTCTTGTTCAAAAACATTTCCCTTCACAGAATATAAATATTTGTATTTCCCCGGCATACACCATTTCCGGAAGACGACAACCAATTGTGGGACATAGATAACCCTTCCACACACTCTCCTACCCATTTGTTATTATTATTATTATTATCTTTTTAGAAAGAGCTGATTAATTTGATGTTTGTTGCGTTCCCCCTTACATAGTTATAAAATGGTACTCTTCTAAAAATGTTTGGCAAGTCAGTCAACCCGCTGGTGAGTGTAATTTATTCCGCCATGGTGGTGTGAACTAGAAAATAACAACAACTAATTTCAACAATCTACACAATCATAGGTTTTGAAGTAGGCCTGTACCGACCGGACGCAAAATTCGGATATCCCAAAATCCCATCACCGGTTGCAAAAGTTGACCGATTGCAAAAAAGCCACCACCGATCCCTAAAGTTGACCGATTGCAAAAAGCCACCTCCGATCCCTTAAGTTGACCGATTGCAAAAAGCCATCACCGATCCCTAAAGTTGACCGATTGCAAAAAGCCACCACCGATCACTAAAGTTGACCGATTGCAAAAAGCCACCACCGATCACTAAAGTTGACCGCATGCAAAAAGCCATCACCGATCCCTGAAGTTGACCGATTACAAAAAGCAACCACCGATCCCTAAAGTTGACCAACTGCAAAAAGCAACCACCGATCCCTAACGTTGACCGATTGCAAAAAACCACCACCGATCACTAAAGTTGACCACCGATTGCAAAAAGCCATCAACGGTCGTGAATATGCATGACCGATCGCTATATACCATCACCGATCATGAATATGCATGACCGATCGCTAAAATGGACCACCGGTCGTGTTTTATCACTGCTCGCTAAAGTTGATCACCGATCGCATAGGACCACCACCGATGACAAATTTGATCACCGGTTGCAAAAGACCATTACCGATGATTAAATGCCTCTTTGGCGTTCCATAATAGAGGACTTGCCTGGCTGAGAATGAACAAACGTTAACTTACATAA